>NC_060119.1:797706173-798358951 GCF_021461395.2 Schistocerca americana
ATGCTGCGATTACGAATATGTGCTCTTCTTGCATGGCGTGTGCCGAACAACAATCCGCACCGTCAATTTTGCTGGTCCATTCTGGAATGCTCGGTGGTTTGTTGTAGTAGATTCATTCAGTAATTTTCCTTTTGTTGTCAGGATGTCTTCCACGACGTCTTCTACCAGCATCCAAGCGTTATCGGCTATCTTTTGCATTGAAGGTCTTCCGCAGACTCTTGTTTCCGACAATGGCCCACAATTCATGTCCGCAGAATTTCAGTCATTCTGCACGGCCAATGGTATTCAACATCTGACATCCGCGCCGTTTTCGCCTCAGTCAAACGGTGCCGTTGAACGATTGGTCCGGACTTTCAAGTCACAGATGTTGAAGTTGAAAGAGTCGCATTCTCGGGAGGACGCGTTATTGCTCTTTTTGTCTTCGTATCGCTCTCAGCCCCGAGATGGTCGCTCGCCGGCTGAGTTGCTCCACGGTCGTCCTCATCGAAACTTGATGTCTTTGCTTCATCCGCCGCATCAGGTTCCAGTGCAGCGGCAGCCACCTGCTTTTGCTCCAGGCGACGTTGTATATTATCGCAACTATCGCGATTCACAGCGTTGGCTTGCAGGGCGCATTCTTCGCTGCCTCGGCCGCGCTATGTATCTGGTTTTGGGGGCCTCTGGTGAGGTGCGTCGGCATCTCAATCAGCTGCGCCTCTGTCGTCGCACGGGTTCTGCCGCTCCCCGTCTGCTTTCAGCGACGGTGCCGTCCGGTCAGCGCCCTGGGGACCCATCTACTGGCTCGTCTCATCCCCAGGTGTTACCGACGCTGCCTTCCATTTTGCCCCATGGCGACGCGCCGCCGCCGCCGCCTGTTCGCCCGCCGGCGACGCCCGCAGTGGACGCTTCGCTGCCACCGCCGGGCGCCTCCCTGGGTTCCGCGCCGCCGATCGCTTCCCGTGACCAGCTGTCCTCCGACATGGAATTCTTGCCCGCTCCGGACCAGATGTCGTCTTTGCCCGTCGGGTGCCCCGACGCAATGGAGGTCGACCCTTCGGTCCCTCCTGTCTCTTTACGGGCGCATACACCGCATGTTGGCGTGCACCCTGGACTAGGTTTTCAGGCGTTTCCTAGCTCCCCTCGGACCGAATGGCCGGGTGCGGGTGGCACAGCCTCGTCTGTTGTTAGGCTCCCCACCTCGTCGCATACGTCAACATGGGGTCCTCTCCACGGCGGGCGGAAGCCTTATAACACAACCGTTCGCCGATTTGCGGGGGAGGAATGTGATGTCACCGCCAGACACCACACTTGCTAGGTGGTAGCCTTTAAATCGGCCGCGGTCCATTAGTATACGACGGACCCGCGTGTCGCCACTGTCAGTGATAGCAGACCGAGCGCCACCACACGGCAGGTCTAGAGACACTTCCTAGCACTCGCCCAGTTGTATAGCCGACTTTGCCAGAGATGGATCACTGACAATTACGCTCTCATTTGCCGAGACGATAGTTAGCATAGCCTTCAGCTACGTCATTTGCTACGACCTCGCAAGGCGCCATTACCAATTATTGCTATTATACTTCTGTATCATCAAGAGCGATGTTCTACAATTATAAATTAAAGTTAAGTAATCCAGAAGCTATGTACTATTTTTGGCTACTATAATTCCTTGTCATTTGCCAGACCTCACGCCAGCCTGCGTGAGCTTAAACGCGTGCCTTTCGGCTACCCGTCCTAGTGGATTGGCTGTCGGGTCAGTCCACTACAGTGACCATTGTGAGTTAGCGCGTTTAAAAGATCTTCATCATACCCTGAAAGTCTCCCCGAACGTGGAGAATCACTAATGTCAAAATGATCCTTCTTAAAATGAGAAAACCATTTCTTTCCCTGCTCTGCCCAACCACACGCGGAGCAAATGTTTCTGGTTACCTTCGCTGCTGTCACGCCTCTGTCGAACTCAGACAGAAGAATATGTTGGAAATGTTTAGATTTCTCCACTCGTCACTCCATAATCTATCAGCTACAGGTACACTCATTATCTCCAAATGACAAAATGTAGACTCAAATAATAGCAGCGAACTACAAATAAGTGATAAGAATCGATAAATGAACCCGTAGCAACCGGAATATCAACATTCAAAACAAAAACGCAACGATCTTGTGCACCAACCTCATAGAATAATGAGTCGACTGGAGAGGATGAAAATTCATAATGTTTCCTAATCTGCTACGTAAGCAGTGGCTCTTCAATATAGCAATGATATCTTGTCTTTCGATATGTCTTACACAGATTATGCACTCATTTCGGCATCAGGCGCAGCTAGTGACTGCTTGTATGTCAATGCGTAACGGGCGCCGCCCGATGGAGGTTTAGAAACAACGGGCCATGCAATCTGTTGACAACCATCAATGCTGGACGCGCTTGTCTGAGTGCAAACAGCGTGAAAGCGTAAAGCGGACCGCGGGTGGGCTGTTCAATCCACGGCACGTTAATAATCATGGGTCGATTGGCGCTGTCCCTCCCCCGGTGATGGGATGGTCCCTGAGCCTGCTGCTGGCCGGAGGCAGCTGGTGACGTCACTAGTGGAGCCTCTGGTTGCCGGATGGCTGCTCAGACGGACAGCTGGTAGAGCTGCTTTCGAATAACCGCGGGCTTTTCACAGGGGAGCAGATAGTTTGAGATAATGCCGTCCTATGAAGAATTTCTTATTCTTGCACTTCTGTCAAGAAAGTGCGATGCCACATCGGACTTGTTAACTATAAAATATTCATGTGAATAAAGAGGTCACGGTTCACTGGCTCAAATTCACCTTGTTTAGAAAATGACCCAATGTTCGGTACTTTACCGCTCGACAATGGCCGTTATCGCCTTAGTTCACAATTTTTCAAGTCTTTGCAGCTAGTTGAGACAAAAGAAAATGACTCTTAAATCAAACACTTCTCTCCATGCTATGATAAATGCACTCCAGAACGGCTCCCAGTTCCGACCGGCCCGAAATCCAAAAAACTGAAAAAGAACTGCTCCAAGCGGAAATATCGCGAGCAGAATGTGCCTAGTCCCCGCGAAACATGTGCCCTTGCGCAGTAGAAAGTAGTAACCCACTAGACACAAGAAACATACAATTTCAATGCATTCTGGCACTCTAAGATTAATTATAATGTGCTTCAGTGCTAATATGATAAACAATTATTCCATTCCGCAAGGGTCAATTTCCCACAACGTGTGTTGGATTCGCCTACATAGAATCGCGCTCAGAGTCCCTAAGAGCTCGGAACATCTAGTGCAAACAACTGACATGGGCAAGCAAAGCTTTTAGTTTTTTATAGTCTCTAGAGACGCCGTCTGCTAGAAGCTAAGGATATATCAAAAACCAAATGGATGACATATTGCGAAAATATCTTACATGTGTCACTCGAATGAATACAGATCTATATTACACACTGCTCTAAGTAATGACGATGGTAATTTTTTTCAAGTTTTCTTCGAATCTCCAAATGATCAATTAACGAGTTGCTTCTCGACATAATAGAAGACATAGCGGGAATCGGCATATAAGTAAACAAGCTCTTTCCAGAAGGGGCTAAACTGGCCAGACTGAGATAAGTCACGCCTTAATAGTTACTTCGTATCTCTTCACAGTCCTATAATTTTGAAAAGTATTTATCAATGATTAGTAACAACGTTAACTGGTAGTAAATAGGTAGGTTAAAACAAACAACTAAGTAAGTCTGCGAACATGTGTTTTTATAAAACAAGAAATAGTACACTTTTATATGTTAAAACACCCAATATTCTATAAACAATTATTTTCCATAGCAGGCACACTGAACAAAAAAATAGTTATTCGATGTTGAAAGGTCCTGTGCGACTGTCGAGGCAAATCCAAGGTCTTTGATCGTGGGCAACAATAATGGACGGCGCGGTTAATTGAAGCGATTCAGCTTTGCCTGCTCTGGACGTAGCCACTAGAGTATGCTGATGCCAGGACGCATTACAGAGAAGAAGTCTAGCCAGAAACTAGATGTGATTTTGACGTAATTTCAGATAAACAGTTTCCAGTACATATCTTAAAATATATCAGTAATATACAGGGTGGTCAGGAACAGTCTGAAATAAAAGATGTAATATTGTTGAAGGGGAGGTTACGCTAAGATAAAACTATTAAGAAAAAAATCAATACGTTGCAGTTACCGAGTTAATTAGCATTGAAGTTAGCCAATTAGGCCGTTGCGCGTACAAATTCGAGCAACCTGTCAGAGGCGGTGGCGCCAAATGTGTTCTTCGTCGGGTTTCCTAAAACCCAACAAACGTAGCTTTTGCTCACCTAGCTTACATTTATCTCTTCCGAAAAAGGCATATTTTTACTGGTAAAGAGCATTTCAACAAGCGGTAACTCACAGAACCACAGATGTCTGTGCATTGCTGCATTTTAGCGTGTGCACGTGCTTGAATTTGCGCAGTAAAACCTGATTCCATACTAAGTAACTCCAAAACGGCGAAACGTATCGAATTTTTTTCTTAACAACCATTTCTCAGCACACCCTTCCCTGCAGCACCTTTACGAGTTTTTCAGACTATTGTCGATCGCCTGTATTATGCTACATTTTACGTAGCAATAGAGACTGAGTGATTCTTAAAAAGTCGCTAGCACCCTTTTTCATAAACACTGGACGGCAAACCATACGTATGATGACAAATAAATAAAATAAAATAAAACAGACAGCCCGACATTAAACAGCCGATCCACTTATATGTACTGCAAATTTCTACAGTATACGCCGCAGGGCCGGCCGGAGTTGCCGAGCGGTTCTAGGCGCTTCAGTCTGGAACCACGCGACCGCTACGGTCGCTTGTTTGAATCCTGCCTCGAGCATGGATGTGTGTGATGTCCTTAGCTTAGTTAGGTTTAAGTAGTTCTAAATGCTAGGGGACTGATGGCCTCAGAAGTCAAGTCCCATAGTGCTCAGAGCCATTTGAACCATTTTTTGCGCCGCAGCTCTTGTTTCCTTACGCTCATGGTACCTGCTGGTGAAACAGTAAAGCCCTCTTTAACTCGTTGCCCTTGGGTTTGGATTCAGTACTGTTCGCTTGCTAGCATTCTGTTTTCCGGTAGCGTCAGTTGTGCGTTAGCAGTGATACACAGCATTAATAGGCCGGCCGAAGTGGCCGTGCGGTTAAAGGCGCTGCAGTCTGGAACCGCAAGACCGCTACGGTCGCAGGTTCGAATCCTGCCTCGGGCATGGATGTTTGTGATGTCCTTAGGTTAGTTAGGTTTAACTAGTTCTAAGTTCTAGGGGACTAATGACCTCAGCAGTTGAGTCCCATAGTGCTCAGAGCCATTTGAACAGCATTAATATGGATAGGTTTACCGCTAAAGAGTTGGCCGATATGTACACGGTGTAAGGGTGCACTGATTGCAGTGGAAGAGCAGCACGACGCAACGCTGTGCCATTTCCTCTGCGACGGCAGCCACACCGCAGTACTTTGGTGTTTGAAGGTTGTTGCATTACTCCCTACTGTGTGTTGTACGTTTGGGTTACTGCATATCACGCACTCATTCATTGCTGTGAAGGTATTTTCACAGAAACAAGGGCGATTGCGGGAACAAACCGAATAAATCATAATTATATTATTATTATCTACAGGGTGATTCTTATTAACGTGTAAAACACCAGAAAAAACATAGACAACGCTGCGACGAGTAATTTAATGTAAAACACGTGGGGGAATACGTGTCGTCACCAGATGACGTACCTCGCCACACAGGCGCAAGTTGGGCTTGACCATCTTACTCTCGCCAGTAGGGACAGCGCTACAAATTGCTGCATAATGTTGCAAATTTGCAATTTCGAATGTCTTTAGTAAATGTGATCTAATGTAAACGTAGAAGTTATAAAATTACTGTCCTCTCTGTAACCAAGTAACAGCTGTTCTTATTTTGTGTTTCTTTCCATTTGTCTCTTCTTTTTTTCTGTTTACAGAGATTAATGAGTAAAAAAATAGTAGATCATTTACTGACCCGCCAGGTTAGCCGAGAGCCCAAATGAGCTGCTTCCTGGACTAGGGTAGGCGGGCCGCCCCGAATCGAATCCGCCCAGCCGATTAACGACGAGGACAGGTATGCTGGCCAGCCTGGATGTGGTTTTTACGCGGTTTTCCACATCCCACTAGATGAATATTGGGCTGATCCCACGTTCCGCCTCAGTTTCACGACTCGCAGATATTTGAAAAACGTTCGACCTATTCCATGGCTTACCCTAAATGCAGACAGCTGGGGTACACTAATTCTGTCCCTGGGGGTTCAGGGTGGCGGCAGGAAGGGCATCCGGCCACCCTCTGCAACTAACACTGCCAAATAAATAGTGACACGGCTGACTCCGCGATGAAGCGGGACGAAGGTCCCAAGAAAGAAAGAAAAAAAAAGCAGATCATTTATCGGTAGCGACGAAATTCAGAAGCTTATACTCATTTACCTGTGACACATTAGGGACGTTTTTGTTGTAATATACTTTGCAATGAATCAGTGGAGATCGCCAGACTGGTAAGTAAAATAATAAATCTTACCTTAGTGTGTCTTACCTCATGTGTCTTCTATTAAATTACATGTCTCATTGTCATGTACGTCTCTTCAGAAGTTTTTAATGCTTAATAAGAATCACCCTGTATGGCAGAGATTTGAATTACGAGGACCGAGAAAACGATATGACTCATTATTACTATTGAATCACTGAACTGGAAAAGGGGCCATGCCACTGAAAGCAAATTTTTCAGGAGGCACAGAAACTGTTTACTGCACAGCGGCTGTAAGCAAAAGGAGGAACTGACTCCAGAGTGAAAATACACTATTTCAATATAAATTAGGCAGTGCATGTGTTGAGTAGTGCTGTCTGAATACACTGCAGATGGCACTTTTCCAAGACTGAGGATGCTGTTGAGGCAACTATCGTTTTATTTGCTGCAAAAGGATGCAAGTTATTCATTATAGTAATAAAAGTGTGTATTATGAGCCCACAGGCTTATTCATAACGCATCCAAATTACAAACACACTCAAAATAGAGCAGAACAGATAATACTGGGTATGCTTCATCTTCATTTTGTCCATCCTTCACTGGCCACAGACAAATACTGCTATAAAGTGGTTTATGTTTGTCAGGTATGTATTGTGGAATTTTCTTTACATCATCTAGTTCCTTTTTTATCGGAACAGGTCTACAATGCGCTTGTTTATCTGTGCATGGTCCCTTCTCTAACTCAAAACCCACCTAACGAGCACTTCTGCTGATGGGGTATGGCTCCTTGTTATCCCAAACGATGACCAGAGATATAAAGATCAGTTGTATCCGGTAAACGAATTTGAAAAAAAAGTGGACATAACTCTTTCTCCTACTCATCAGTTCTATTGTTAAAACTCATAAAAATGCAGTAATCAATCGCTACTCTGTTGGCGCAAAGTTGGCATCCAAATTTTATTTAATTTAAATCCCTTTCTCATCTGTTAAAATTATGAAAATGTTTGGAAATATCTATTGCTTCTCTATACAGACATGCATAGGTATTCGTTGGCTTGGTTAAAACGCCAGTCTCAATAAAATTAACTGCTTGGCCTCCATCAGAACGTGCCTTTCAAACTGGACACCATGAACCTTTTAACTAAAGCACACTATCACTATTCCAAACTGAAGTTTCACACTGCAGCCGAGTGTGCGCTGATATGAAACTTCCTGGTAGATTAAAACATTGTGCCAGACAGAGACTCGAACTTGGGACCTTCCCTGTCGTTATAAATATCTAGTTATTGAATCCAGCTTAAGCGTTTACAAAATAAAGTGCAATAAATGCCAAGTACAGAAATAAACATTTCACGGAGTGTGGGCTCAGTTGGTAGAACACTTTCCCGCGAAAGCCAAAGGTCCTGATTTAGAGTCCCCGTTCGGCACACAGTTTTATTCTGCGAGGAGTTTCGTTATCAACGCAAACTCCGCTGCGGATTGAAAAGTTTCATTCTGAAACGTTCTCCAGGCTGTAGCTAAACAATGTCTCCGCAAATTCTTCCTTCCAGTAGAGTTAGTCTTGCAAGTTTCGCAGGAGAGCTTATGTGAAGTTTGGACGGAAAGAGACGAGGTACTGGCGGAAGTAAAGCTGTGAGGAGGGATTCTGAGTTGCGTTTGAGTAGTTCAGTCGGTAGAGCACCTGTTCGCAAAAGATAAAGGTCCCGAGTTCCAGACTCGGTCCGACACACAATTTTAATCTGGCCGGAAGTTTCAGTGCCCAGCGACGCACGTGCGTTATACCGGACGATGTTCTCGAACTAGGTTTGAAAAACATAAATGCATTTCGGTACAACACCCCCAATAAATCTGCCGTAGCTACTCACATCAATGACACAGCACATATTTTTGACAATATAGATAACATTATAATAATATTTCACAGACCAAACAAAGACCACAAACTGAATCTCTCTGAAGAACTCGGGATTTTTATTCACAACAGGACACGTTCGTAGAACACAGTCAATGACAAATCTGACACAGTGACAACGAACTTCCTGGGATGTTCTCAAGCATACTCAACGATGTACAAAACTTTTGTAACTGTATGTTTCGGAGTGAGTTAAATCTTAAAACAATTCCCAGATCACGCGAAACCGAAATATTATCAAATAAATAAAGTGAAATTATATTAACATTTTTTTTTATTTTTCGTTTTATTTGCATTACATTCTTATGCAAAAAAGTTGTAAAGAATTATGCACTTACATATCTCTTGTCTGTATCTTTGATTAACAGTGAAAACTACAGTCCGATTAAAATTGCTTGACAATTGACACTTCGCGGCTGGAGCTGGTTTCCTCCAATTAAAGTGCTCAACGTCACACCCAAACCACCCGCCGTTGCCAAACTCTTACAACAGTTGGTCAGTTCAATTCCAATTCCTTGTCCGGCTTTCTTTCTTGTTGTGTTTGGATCCAAACCCCTGGATCTGGTCTGTTAATTTCACATTCCATCACATATGATAACAACAAAACGCGTACGCGCACACGAAACATTACTAACGGTTTACAAGCGTTCATACACTTCACTAACCAAATAAAACTGCATCCCTCCGCACTAGACACGATTCAGCGTCACATATATAGTTATTTTAATTGGAGATCGGCTTACATTAGAAAATTTTCCCACGACATTATGGACGAAGCTAAATTTTTGAAGGCTGCAAGTCATCGTTGCCACTGGAATATCCGAGTCATAAATCTAACAGCTACACGGGTAGTAGTGTTTTATCGTACTGGCTAAATCTAATCAAAAGACGTTCATTGTTATTTTTATTCAGTTAATTGATTGAAATGTATTGTTTTAATTGTCTGACACATTAAAAAGACCGGGTGCGAGTCGTGCTTCGGTAGCTCAGTTGGTAGAGCGCTTGCCCGCGAAAGGCAAAGGTCCCGAGTTCGAGTCTCGGTCGGGCACACAGTTTTAATCTGCCAGGAAGTTTCATATCAGCGCACACTCCGCTGCAGAGTGAAAATCTCATTCTGACACATTGCCGGACCATTTTCATTACTCCATTGACTTTTCTATTTGACATTATTTTTCTTCCTATCATTCATTTTTTTTCGTTTCGTATCTGCCAGTATCGTCTATAATCCAAAATCAGGTACCAACAACGACTCCTCGTTGGTTGGTAAAGCGGCGTTTCTTCTAGCCAATGTGAGAACAGTTCCAGGTAAACAACGAATGATAGCGAGAAACTATGGTTTGGCTTTTAGTGCTGAAACTGAAATTTTTCTGTCCTGAATTTGGTCGTAGAGGTTAGCTTTAATCGCTGTGAACAAAGCGATCGCGATTTTAGTTCTTCTGATGATTGTTGACTGCCGTTTCCGCGGGCACATTGCACATCACGAGGTTTTGGTTATGTTACGCATGAGTTTAAATTCAGGGCTGCAAAACGCGTCGCCTGCCGCAGTTCAGTCATTCTTCACTTAAAATTAGCTGTCGACAGAGAATCTCGCATTTCCATCATACTTAGTCGTGACGGCTTCCAACTTTTCTCCGCATTGGTAAGTGACCTGCCGTGCTTGTATGTGACCTATAACATAGGAGAGCCGGCAGCCGATGTGGCAGCGCTGTAGCGGCAAGTTACAGACATCAACTATCAAGTAATTTTTATCGCAGTATAGTAATCAATGCTCTTTGACTTACAAATATTTGTATCTCTACATCTGTGCACCATGTGGCCTGTTTATGTTGTTGGTTCCTGTTTGTGTGACATCTAAAGATGGAAATGTTTATTTATGTTGTACCTCTGTTTTTTTCTGTCGGAACATACTGTAAGTTGTTTTACTATTGTTTAGAATTTATAATCCTGGTGCCATATAACGTTAACAAATGCTAATTATACCACATTTCTAGCGAAATGGAATTCAACCTGATCTACAGAAAGAAGAGGGTGTATTCCCTCAAAAAGCGTCGTGGGACATTGAATAAAAAGTGACTGACACAGGTAAGTATTTTAATTTATCATTTATTGTCACAAACAGTCGCAGTATATTACTGCAGCTGAACATGGACGACATAAGTTTAAAATGCAATGTTTGGCAACGTACATCATTCTGTTTAGTTAAGCTAGTTTCCTTAGTGACCTGTTGTCAATGTCTAACTCTTACAAGTTGTGTCTGTGAGAAATTATAACGTCCTCTTTTACTTACTCTAAAGTAAGCAAATACTTCAGAGTGTTACATTATATCTAGAATTAAGGTTAAAAGTCGTACCTCACAGATGAACCTTATTGTTCAAAGCGGGTCCCAAACTGGCGTCAGGATATCACTATCATAATTCTCCTGCTTCTTCACCTTACTTTTGCCGTCTGTGTGAGTCTTCCTTTTAGGAACCACGTCTCTATATAAAGGAGCTGGGCTTAACAGTTGGAAAGGAGGTCCTACTAGTTTCATGAACATGAAGTTGGCAACAATCTTTAGGTACAGTGACGCTGTTGACTGGATTAAACCAAGGTTTACCAGTGAACATCTCCTCTCACATTTCCATCTGGATACTGGTACGCTGCTAACTGTGTTTATCCGAGGCAGCAGAGAAGCTGGAAATTCCTTTTCTTCTAGGAACTCTCAAAAACATCTGATTATTTTTATTTCCGAAAATCTGAATCTTTAGCTTATTTTTGTATTTCTTACTAGCAAAAGTTACTGCAGGATTGTCATGATAGTGAGAAGGATTCAGTTAGTTTATTGCATGAAGACGTATCATCTTCATGATTTAAAAGTCTATCTTCCATTCATTTGCACAACCTTTCATAAAATGATGTTGGCCTAGCTGCAAATCTCTTTTCATTTCCTTTCTGAAAAGACATCCTCTTTAAGTGTAATAATTCTCTTTTTCTCAGAGCTTCATTATAATATGGATCTATATTTACCTTTCTCTTTTCAAATACTCTGAGTTTTTTTATGAAGATTGATATCACAAGTCTGCAGTTCTATACTAAGGTCAAACAACTCCTGTAACATATCGCACTTAATCCCAGATCCAAAATAAAGTCAATGCTGGTTATTCAGTAGAAGACCTTCATACATTTTTCTATTAGTATTCTTTGTTCATATCAGTCTTAGTACTAGTAAAATCAGCGCCTTATGATTTCCCCAAACTGCTTGTGGCTGGCACACTACCAACTTAAACTTTCTGGGAAAGCATGTTTCAGCAATGCAGCTGTACCTTTCTTATCCCCCATCGTAACTGTCGCACAATCAGTGGCGACAGAAATGAGATTTTCATTCAAAAGACCTCGTTGAAAACCTGAAGTCTTTAAACTATTCAGAACAGTAGTGAATATACGCTAGGTGTCATGCATTCTATTTCAATGAAGTCTAGGAAAATACTAGTTGTTTCATCATATCATGTAGCACTGTTCGAATCTAAATAGTCAATGGCGACATTTGACTAATCATTGAACTTTCAGCAAGTATCAAGGAAATTTTACTATGTGATTCAGTTATATTTTTGATGACTCTGGCTTTCATTTCTGTAGCAGTACTGTATGTTTTAATACGTTGACACACAATCCTGATATGAAGAATACGACCCATTTCCACTCCATTTAAATTATGAACACAAATTTTCGACTCATCATTTAACTGTTGTTTCCTGTTGGGAATTTTGTAGGCAGTTCTAAAAACATGAGCTGTAACTGACTGTAGCTCCATTCATTGACATATGGTCACGACACACTACAGATACGTAGAAAAACTCATAAAGTTTTGTTCGGCTGAAGCCGCACTTCAGGTTTCTGCCGCCAGAGCGTTCGAGAGCGCAGTGAGACAAAATGGCGACAGGAGCCGAGAAAGCGTATGTCGTGCTTGAAATGCACTCACATCAGTCAGTCATAACGGTGCAACGACACTTCAGGACGAAGTTCAACAAAGATCCACCAACTGCTAACTCCATTCGGCGATGGTATGCGCAGTTTAAAGCTTCTGGATGCCTCTGTAAGGGGAAATCAACGGGTCGGCCTGCAGTGAGCTAACGGTTGAAAGCGTGCGGGCAAGTTTCACGCGTAGCCCGCGGAAGTCGACGAATAAAGCAAGCAGGGAGCTAAACGTACCACAGCCGACGGTTTGGAAAATCTCACGGAAAAGGCTAAAGCAGAATCCTTACCGTTTACAATTGCTACAAGCCCTGACACCCGATGACAAAGTCAAACGCTTTGAATTTTCGGTGCGGTTGCAACAGCTCATGGAAGAGGATGTGTTCACTGCGAAACTTGTTTTCAGTGATGAAGCAACATTTTTTCTTAATGGTGAAGTGAACTGACACAATGTGCGAATCTGGGCGGTAGAGAATCCTCACGCATTCGTGCATCAAAATCGCAATTCACCAAAAGTTAACGTGTTTTGCGCAAACTCACGGTTTAAAGTTTACGGCCCCTTTTTCTTCTGCGAAAAAAACGTTACAGGACACGTGTATCTGGACATGCTGGAAAATTGGCTCATGCCACAACTGGAGACCGACAGCGCCGACTTCATCTTTCAACAGGATGGTGCTCCACCGCACTTCCATCATGATGTTCGGCATTTCTTAAACAGGAGATTGGAAAAGCGATGGATCGGTCGTGGTGGAGATCATGATCAGCAATTCATGTCATGGCCTCCACGCTCTCCCGACTTAACCCCATGTGATTTCTTTCTGTGGGGTGATGTAAAAGGTTCAGTGTTTAAACCTCCTCTTTCAAGAAACGTGCCAGAACTGCGAGCTCGCATCAACGATGCTGTCGAACTCATTGATGGGGACATGCTGCGCCGAGTGTGGGAGGAACTTGTTTATCGGCTTGATGTCTGCCGAATCACTAAAGGGGCACATATCGAACATTTGTAAATGCCTAAAAAAACTTTTTGAGTTTTTGTATGTGTGTGCAAAGCATTGTGAAAATATCTCAAATAATAAAGTTATTGTAGAGCTGTGAAATCGCTTCAATCATTTGTAATAACCCTGTATTTTCAAAGCAGCTTTATGGGCTGAACTTTCTTCGAGTTTATAGTTTTCTTTTGGAGCGTTATATCTGGTGTGTGTTGTTTTCTCCAAAGCCTGGCACTGAAGTTTTTGACTACTGTGGCGAGATATTCATTCCTTTTTTACTTTTTTCTAACCCCAGAGTCCCAACCTTCTTACAATTTTTGCACCGCAGTTTCTCGTTTTTTTACTGTCAAGCACTCATTCCTCTTACAGAAGTCTTCTTCTTGTGCCATTGTCCAACAGTCAAGAAGATTATAATTGATACTGTTTACAGAGGTAGACTGCATGTCAATGGCACATTTTCAGCAAACACAATTTCATTTCCACTCTTTTCCTTTCGGTCATCACCTCTGTTATTCTCATCATCGCCTTCAAGCAACTTAATCTTTTTACTCGCTGGGATTGAGAAATGCCATTTAATCTTAAGCTTTTCAACACTGAATACAGATATGCACATCGACATTACAGTATCACTGCATAACAATGAAAGCAGGGCCTTCTCAAAATATATTTTAAAACCCTATCTCATGAGACTATTATCTACGAGGGTTGAATGAAAAATAATGCCTCCATCTTCATTAATTGAGTTTGGATGGGAATATTTTGACAAATCAGGCGCAGAAATAATCCTTAAAATGTGATCTTTAATTAACAATATTCACTTTTCCACATAATCACCAGCCAATTGGATACATTTCTGCCAACGATGAGCAAGTTTTCTGAAGCCGTCACGGAAAAAGTCGACACTCTGTTTCCGCAACCACAGTTTCAAAGTTCTCCATCGTGCACAGACCTTCCGACAGCCAAACAAATCAATAATGTGACCCACACGTTCTTGTGGAATGCCGATTGTGCTTGCCAGTTCAGTCTGAGTGATACGACGATCGTCCTGAATCAATCTGTCAACTTTTTGCTTGTGAAACTCAGTGGTTACTGTCACAGGACGTCCAACTGTTTGTCACGCAGGTCAGATGTTCCCACTTCAACTCGCCCAACGACACACAGTACCCAAATCAACACGGTCACCATAAACTGCTTTCATTCTCTGATGAATCTCCTTTGGGGTGACACCTTCTGCTATGAAGAATTCAATGACTGCACGTTGCTTAAATCGCGTTGACCGACCGTTTGCGTAGGGTTTACACTGTAACAACACAACCGTTCAATGCTAAGGCTTCCCGCCAACTGGAGCTGTATAGAAGAGGCTACGGAACAAGCCAGTGCCTGCCGCATACCAACACTGCAAACTGTTGAATAGTTACGAAGGTGGAGGCATTACTTTTCAATCAACCCTCGTATTCCGTGGCTCTTAACATTTAAATGTTGAACTATTTCAATAATACCGTACAGCCCAATATTATAGTCACATTACGAAAAGGTTATGAGACTGGCTGTCAAGGTATCCAAAAATAATACCAACATACCACTTACAGATGTTCCAGATGTAGACGAAATCTAATGCCATTACCTGCTTTTACTAAAAAATCTTTAGCGTATGTTTTCTGCAATTTAATGTAAACAAAATGTAGCTTTTTCCCCCTTCTGCGAACTCCAAAAGTCGGCCTGTGTGGCTGAGCGGTTCTAGGCGCTACAGTCTGGAACCGCGCGACCGCTACCGTCGCAGGTTCGAATCCTGCCTCGGGCATGGATGTGTCTGATGACCGTAGGTTAGGTAGGTATAAGTAGTTCTAAGTTCTAGGGGACTGATGACCTCAGATGTTAAGTCCCGTAGTGCACAGAGCCATTTGAAACATTTTGAACTCCAAAAGTCAAAGAAGACGCATCGTCACCCTGCTTGTAACAGCCTTAATCACATCCGGCGGTACGTGTATTATCTCGTTACCACATTCATTTTAGCCCATATGTCAAGTTAATGTATGAATTTTGACGTCTGTTACCGAGCACTTCTCCAGTCAATTACATTCAAATCAACAGGCAGAAATCAGTATATATGAAAATCGCATATAATTGACAAATATGGCACATCACATTCGCATTTACACTCCCATTCACATATAGCACAGAGTCCACGCCACTTTCCTCATAACTGACCAGGGTTCAACACCACCCTTCAGATCTTCTATTTTCTCATCCCAGACATGAAATACAAAATAACCTTCTTCTTCTTCTCCCTATAGCACAACTTACAAACAACTTACAAGCAACACTAACACCACCTATCAAATGTGCCCTCTTGGACACACAGTATTGAGAAATTGCCTTCAAACAAAATGAACCCCTCTACTTACTTACTAATGTTATCTGTTAACAAAATTGTTTGACGCCCCTTTTCCTTGCATGCCACTTCATAAGTTTTTAGCAGTCAAAATTCACTAAAAATCCTCCTTTTTATGTTTCCTGGCTTACTCATTTCATAAAGTTCTTTGGTATTGTATCTGTTTTACTTATTCATACTGCATCATTTGAAATGTGCGTAGAACACAGCATTCATTCCACTTAAATATTCAGAATACATCTCTTCATCACTGTACGATACATAAAAGGTAATAACAAACCCACAACTAAAACTAAGCAGTGTATTGTAAAATAGTACTGTTCACAAGCACTACATTTAATACTTCACTTCTTTCTTCAACTTTACGATGACATATCTCTCCTTATTTTCTCTCCTTGGTACTCAATTCTTACCTTTTCTCCAGTAATGCGTAAAACTACATCATTTCTAACCAATCCATTCCGAAAGTAATTTCCACTTTCTTTATGGCAATAACCAAAACTGTCTGGATAAACCATACATTTTTACCTCCACCTTCATCTTAAGTTTATTCGTTCCAGTAACATTCAAAATACAGACCCCAGCTCCTGGGAGTAGTGACTCTTCCGAACCCTCAAACTCTTCCTCTCTTATAAACCCTCGTAATTGCAAAGATTTCTCCTCCTTCTTCAATAACAAATTAAGAACTTGTGTTATAACATTAATTTATCGTGCCAATACATCTATTCACAAATCCTATGTGTCGTGTAAATCCACAATTTTCCTACAAATTAGATCTTTTAGCACAAATGCAACTATGTGCTTCACTTCTGTGACTATGTAAGGCCTTTCACACAAGCGAAAAAACTTCTTTATTCGTCTAATGATTTTGTCACTTTCTCTTTTTATCACTTTTCCAATGGCTTGTTTGGATGCTATTTCTGTACTATCATGGCGTAGATAATTTAAAATCACTTCAAATTGATTAAAATAATGTTACCATAATGCGTGCCACTTTGTTCAGTGAGTTCGAAATGAGCTTCCTAAATTTAGCAATACTCCATTAGATGGATTTCCATTCAGGTGAAATTTTGAATTCAACGCCTGCTTTGCTCCCTAATCCCATAAGAACTCTTGAAATACTTTAGCAATAAATTCTGCACAATTGTCTGACAATAGTTACACTGGCTCACCCACTCTGGCAAAATACACACTATTGTTCTTCCAGTATCTTTCTCTGGCAGATATAGTTTTGCAAGTTTTGTTCAGACCTCTGATACCACCGAAACGTTATCATCCTTGTAGCAGTGATCAGGTCAGTTGGTGCAGTAGTTAGCACATAAGACTCGATTCGGGAGGACAACTGTTCAAATCTGCAACAACTACCCTAATTTAGATTTCTATGATTTCGCTAAAGTGCTCCAGATAAATAGCAGGGCTGTTCCTGCCCCTTACTTTCCCCATCCTTGTAACGATCTGAGCTTGTGCTCCATTTCTAATGTCCTTGATTTCGATAGGGTGTTAAACACTAATCTTACTTCCTTTGTACCAGTGGTAATGATCCATACTAATCAACCGTTGCAAAGTTCCACAACTTTTTGGTACAGCTGAATAATGGAAATATACAGTGTTGTAAACATTCCATTTTACCTTGGAACAAAGCTGACACGTCTGAATAATGTTTCGAACATTACTGATTTAAATTACTCTTTTAAGTAACAATATTTCTTCAAATTTTTAAAACATTCAAATGCACCAAAATGGCCATTTTATTAAGAAAGCCTGGAAAACATAGCTTCCACTTATGGATTCTACACTCTTGATTCCTGAACAATAGTAGTTCCTGTAATTTGAAACTTTGCATTGCAACAGGAACTTCGTGTACCTCTCACATCTTTCATAATACCTTCCCAATCTACGGGTATTTCCTTTGTTGCTCTCTTTTATTGTAAGTTCTTTTTTTTTCTCTACTGTAATCTGTGGCTTTCTAAATATGTACTTATTTTTCATCATCTACATCTCTCAACACGGTACTCCCTTGCATTCCCACTGGAAGACGAGATAGTGCATCCGCAACATGATTCTCATCCTCTCCCAACTAGTCAATTTCGAGATTAATCTCTTGTAGAAACAATGTCCATCGAATCAAATGGCTGTTCAGCAATTTGCTTTGCATCAAAAATGCAATGATTCGGTGATTTGTATGAGTGAGTCTGGACTGTGCCACTACTGATCTGAAGTAAGTCTTAACTCATGACAAGATGCTGAATGACCTCTCGGCAGACGCTGACGATATTGAAAATGTAATGATTAGGACGATCAGTCGCATAATTTCTTGAAATAGTTCTTTAACCCTACTAACTTCAGCAGTAATTTTTGTTCCAATAGATTTTTGTGCTAATTGATGACACATTTCATGATTTTACACTAGTCGTAATGGTTTGAAATATTTCAAGTTGTGCGTGAAGTCAGTCCATGTTGACGTTTTCTGTGTGCAAGTTAAGGAACTTTTCCTATTGGAAGGAATGGTTTCGGAGGACGTAACAAATATCATTTCAAGATGAATGCTCCTGACGCAGTTCTTCAGGAACAGACAGTCTCATTGTTTGTTCTTTTGACGAGGGCGTGAGACATTGGAGTCCTTCAGATTCAGTTTGTTATAATGATTTCAGGGCTTCTGTAAGAGCGTGCCAAATGCTTTGACAATTCAAAAAAGCGAAATGTCTACAGACAGTTTTTTTTTTTTCCTTTTCGCGTTAAAATTTGTGGTCTAGAAAGACCTGGTCAGTTCCTCGCATGGTCCAAACACGTAAATGGCGATCATGATACAAAAAATAATCTAAAACGTATTGAACCAACCACGTCTCCAGCAAGCCCACCTGTTTACATTTCTGATGTGGCCTGCTGCATTCAATATTTCTGTCTCTGCCTTCTGCATACAGTCATAATATATGCTTCAGCGACTCAAAGAATTTTACTCTTACAATCACTTTTGTAACAGCGATTGGACTCAAGGGTTTGTTTACATCTTGTCCACACCAGACAGCAGTATAACGTCTTTGTAATGTTTTCACTTATTGCTGATTCCAGAATTATATTTCAAACGTGTTTTATAGTTACTAAGATTTCACAGAAAGGATGGAGTTCCTTAATTTTCTCTGGCGCAACAAACAAAGAACACATTAAAACTATGTGCCGGACCGAGACTCGAACTCAGAACCTTTGCCCGCGAAAGGCAAAGGTCCCGGGTTCGAGTCTCGGTCCGGCACACAGTTTTAATCTGCCAGGAAGTTTCATATCAGCGCACAATCCGCTGCAGAGTGAAAATCTCATTCTGGAAACATCCCCCAGGCTGTGGCTAAACCATGTCTCCACAATATCCTTTCTTTCAGGAGTGCTAGTTCTGCAAGGTTCGCAGGAGAGGTTCTGTAAAGTTTGGAAGGTAGGAGGCGAGGTACTGGCAGAAGTAAAGCTGTGAGGACGGGGCGTGAGTCGTGCTTGGGTAGCTAAGTTGGTAGAGCACTTGCCCGCGAAAGGCAAAGGTCCCGAGTTCGAGTCTCGGTCCGGCACACAGTTTTAATCTGCTAGGAAGTTTCATATCAGCGCACACTCCGCTGTCGAGTGAAAATCTCATTCTGGAAACAAACAACAGTTGCAGCAGTGGATATAGCAGTTCTTTGACTGTTTTAGAACAAGAATTTCCTTCACATGCCTTGTTGCGCTCGGACATACACACTGTCCGCCAGAGAGGACCCAGAAAGGGAGGAGGAAACGAAATGAAACTTCAGGGGTCCAGAGGATATCTGATATCATTTCACTGTTTAGAAAATGAAGAAAATTTTTAAAAAAAGGAGAATGAGGTCACTTATCAGAATGACGTTGCGCCCTCTCTGAACTGGGTGAATGGGCTCACTCGATTGAGAAGGGTGTCATAAAGCCGTTGTTTCCTCTCCTGATCCAATCTGGCCCAAAAAAGGTAAGCGTTTCTTGATATCCTGTATACCGGCTCAAGGGTGGAGCTGGTATCCAAGCTGACCAAACAAGTGTTTTATCGGGGTGAGATATGGGAATGTTGTCAGTCACAGGATCACAGGAGTAAGTTAACATCAGTCAGACAGTTCAAGGAGGGACATGCTATGTATGAAAAAACAGTGTCCTGTTGAAAAATGGCACCACGATACTGTCACATGAGAGGTAACGGGGTAAGACATGAGGCCGCAGGATGTACATAACGCACCATTTTGTTATCAGAGCTCCCTGAATGGCTACCAGCTATGACCCGAAATCATAGTCGATGGTTCCCTACACCACGACGCCAGGAATGTCTCTGCAAAAGAGTGGAAGAATGAAACGTCTCCTCAGGTTGCCGTAATAATCGCCGACGATGGTCACCTGGGCTAGAGCGGAAGCTCAGTTCATCACCGAACTCAACGCGGCGCCATTTATCAGAAGTCCATGTTTCCCAGGCATGGTACCACCCCAAATGCTGCAGTCTGTATTGTGATTTTAACAGCAGTGTTCGCATTGTACGTTAATTCCCAAGTCCTGCTGTTGTTAGTCTCCAACAAAAGTTGTGGGATGACACAGAATGTTGAGGGAGACCATTACTTGTTCTGAGATTGCAGGCGCAGATGTGAAGACGTTATGATGTGCTTAGCGCACAATACGGCGATGCACTCTTGTGCTTGACACACAATACGACGATCCTCCGTTGTGGTACTCGGACGTGGTCGACCAGAACCTTGACGACAACTATGTCTCTCCTCGTGTTCCCATCCAGAAGAGTATCGGACCACTGTCACATCCGAATGCCTCACAGGTCTGTATACTGTACGATTCAACCAAACAGAAACTCAGAAGAGGCCCCTTTCAAACTCTGTCAGGTGCTGATAACGCTGTTTCACACGAGTGCACGGCGGCTCTGTGTCACAGTGATCACTCAACATTTGACGTTACTCACACCCCTTACGCAGTCTCCAGGGCTGCTAACAACAATAAACATGAACAACATAAATGCACTATGGTGGCTGTTGTACCCGCCACAGAAAATTGTTACTTTAATCATTCACATAACCGCCGACAGTGCGTACGATTGCGAAGTTTTGTTCTGGGTGCTTCACTTTGTCAGGCAGTGCTTAGTCTAAAAAAAAAAAGTCTTATATCGCCCACATAATTTCATGCTACTTGAATTTCATCGGCAACCTCTTTCTTAATATTCTTTATACCACAGGAAATTGCTACGTCACCTGTGTAACGGAGGTAATAAAACATCTACGATCTCAATGAAGTTAGCGCCTTGTGTTTCCAATTGTCGACGAGACAACGACGCTCGTGTGCACTATTTAATCTGCCGCCTTTTCTCAAATGATCATTTGAACTTTAGACGTGGTGCACATTGGCACTGTGCGGTAAAGAAGGTTGTCAGCTTATAAAGTTGCTCTTAGTTAGTGTACACCACAACAACGCTCTTCGAACATTCACCGGCTTTCGGAGAGGCAAAACACTCAAGATCTGTCTTGTAGTGCTCGACTGTGGACACCAGCACAAACTGATGTTTTGTAGCCGCTCACGGGGGCATACGCCACAACTGCGTGCCACCACGACAGCAAGCAATTCGATCTCAATGCGTGCTTGACGGGCAACGCGAATGCCCGCCCTCTACCCACCCAGCTCGAAGCATCTGGCAAAAGAATGCTTGACAAGGAACCTCGATCAATGACGTCAAGTTGTCTACTGATTGCAGAGTGCTGGATTTGCCTCATGCCCGATGATCGTCGTAGAAGAGTATCGAAGCGGCAGGGTGCCAATGCACAATTCATTTAAGCAGTCCCATGGGATCTGAACAGACGTGGGTCGGACATATCCTGGACCAGGATTGTTCATCATTTTGAATAGCCTCAAAATCAACATCCCAGGCGACAATCGCACTGCGCCCACTTCATAAACACGTTCCTCCAGGAGCCACGAGTTAACCCAATGGAATGGCGTGTGGTGTCTACAAACATGAATCCTACTGAGTGTGATGATTACCAGTTGCAACTTGCAGTGAGTCGTCACAGCAAACCAACTCACACAGTGGTCTGATTTGAGGCGGACTACGGTCGAAGAATGTGACAAGCTTCAGCAGTAACATTTCGACGACCATTTTGGAAGCGTCGAAATGAGGATCCAAGCATATTGCAATGCCTGAAATGAGCAACACAGTATTGGTTTAAGCTATCTGATTGAAAGTATCTGGACACCTAGTGGACATTAACATGGCGAGTGTTCACCCTTTGCCATTATAAAGGCCTGAACTCTGCTGGAGCACTTTCAGTGAGGAGTCTCAGTGTCTGCGCAGGAACGGTAGTCCATTCTTCGACAAGAGCCGAAACCAGAGAAGATAGTAAAGTTGCACGCTGGGGTCTGGAGCGAAGTCGACGTTCTACCTCATCCCAAAGGTGTTCCATTTTGTTCTGGTAGGGATTCTGGGTCATACCGTTTCAAGAATGTTATTGTCCACAAAACAGTGCCTCACACATGATGCTTTATGACAGGGTGCGTTGTCATGCTGATACAAAAAATCATTGTCTCCGAGCAGTCCCTCTACTGTAAGCAGTACACCATGATGAAAAATGTGTTCATATCCTTCCATCCAGGGTTTTCTTAAGCAAAATAAGGGGACCACACCCTAACCACAAAAAACTCCCCCACACCGTAAGAAAATCTCCTCCACAGTTTTGACACTGTACATGATGCCATGTAACGTCTTGGCATTTGCCAAACTCAAACCCTTACATTGGTTCATCACTCTAAGCCATTCGTTTTCAGTCATCAACTGGGCAGTGGCGACGCTCTTTCCACCACAACAAGCATCGGTTAGCGTTGACTAGAGAAGTGCGAGACATATGAGGACCTGCTCCTCCATTGTAACCCATTGCTTTTTAACTCCTTACGCATAGACTTCATAATAGCTGGACTATTGGCAACACTTCGGAACTCACGAGTAATTTATTTCGCTGGTTTTGTATGATTTTTTACAACCACCCTCTGCGATTGTCGACGGCCCCTGCCCTCGAGTACTGGAGTTGGTTTAACTGTGGTTGTTCCTTAGCGTTTCTATGTTTCAATCACATCACCGACAGTCGCCTTGGAAAGCTTTATACGGGCTGAAACGTCCCTGAAGGATCTGTTACTTAGATGACATCCAGTGAGTAGTTCTCGTCCGAAGCCGCTGAGGTCTCCTGACCGACTCATTCTGCTGTTGCTACACCAGGTGAAGTGGTGAAGAAATTAACGCCTCGTGCCACCAGACCTCCCAAGCTTTACGGATTACCAAAGATACACAAGGAAAGTGTTCCTCTGATGCCCATTGTTAGTGGAATCAATTCGTCCACCTACAGACTTACTAAACATCTGGCAGGATTATTAGCACCGAAATTGGGACATTGCGAACACCATGTTGTTAACTCGCAGAAATTTGTTGAGACACTCAAGAGAATGAAGATAGGCCCAAACGACCTAATGGTTAGCCTGGATGTTGTGTCACTTTTTACGAGGGTGCCAATACAAGATACGCTGGATCTTTTGGCCCAACGTTTTCCATCTGGAATCATTAGGTTGTTCCGTCACATCCTAACGACATCGTACTTTTTGTAATGCGATAAATATTATGAGATGACGGACGGCACAGCCATAGGACCACCACTCTCTCCAGCAGTCGCAAATTTCTTCATGGAGCACTTTGAGGAGCAGGCTCTGCAAACTGCGACATTACGGCCGTCTTGCTTTCTACGATACGTTGATGACACCTTCCTGGTATGGCCTCATGGGGAATATACACTACAGCAGTTCGTCGATCATAGTGTCCACCCCAACATTAAATTTACTGTCGAATTGGAAAAGGGACGGCAAGCTACCTTTCTTGGATGTTTTGGTTGAGCGGAAGGCAGGAGGCCATCTTGGTAATTCAGTGTACCGGAAACCAACACACCCTGATAGGTACTTGAACGCCAATGGTTTCCACAACGTTGTACACAAGAAAGCTGTCGTGAACACGTTGGTTCATAGAGCCAAGATTGTCTCTGACGACGACCACCTACAGTCTGAATTGCACAACTTAAAACGTGTTTTCGGGGAAAATGGATACAGCAAAAGAGACATCGTAAAAGCTTTCAAGGGCCGCCGACGAAAGACACCTGGTGAGGCCAGACTGACTGTATTCCTGCCATATTGTGGAGCAACTAGCAGTAAGTTAGGACGTCTGCTGCAGAAACATCACCTAAGACCAGTGTTTCGGCCCGCCTCTAAGATACGAGATATTTTGCGCCCTGTTAAAGGCGACATTGCTCTTCGAGTGTCCGGTGTGTATGGTGTACCCTGTGAATGTGACAGCATGTATAGCGGAAGACAATTCGCACGGTTGCGGAGCGTTGTACTGAGCACAAGCGCCATATCTAACAAAAGGAGTTTGACAAGTCGGGCATAGCGGAGCATTCCCTAGAAAATGGACATAACATACAATTCGAAAATACGTAAGTGTTGGCTCATGCGTTTACATACTGGGACTCCGTTATAAAGGAAGCGGCCAGGATTCGTTTAAACAACAACAATTTCAACCGAGACCAAGGATACACACTCAGCAGGGCATGGGGGCAGGCGTTGGACATCTAAAGAAAACAAAGACAGACGCGCGACGTGGGAGCGGCAGTTTCAAACGTGTCGCCTGCCCCTGGAGCCACCTGACGTCACCGATGCTGCCACGGGCAATAGCTCCGCTAGCTGCCCGGATCGATTCACTCGTGCTCGCCACGTTAGATATATCTGATTGGCTGCTGATGATGTCATCATGCCTATATAAGCGAGAAACCGTAGCAGCCCCGGAAGTCAGTGACCTCCTGACGACGATGGCGGATATGGTCATCGAAAGATCGAGGATTTTATTCGAATTGACGCGGTTTGAAAACCGTGAACGTGTTATTGATGTACGCCGTCGCGAAAGACTCCGGGGATACACAGTACTCCTCGGTTCCGTTCATACTGGCGGTCACGTATCGTGATATCTGCTGGTCAGCTTAGTATCACATAGCGCTACCCAGATACTTTTGATCTGATACTGTATATATTCTTTGGTGGGGATTCACAACTGTATTAAACTTTACGTAGTACATCTTTGTCGCATTTTCCTATTACAGTCATTATGTTTTTTAAGATTTCATGTATATTAACTCCACGATTGCAGCTTGAGGCTTCGAGCCCTTTTGAAGTGGGCAGTGAAAACACAGTGCACACATAGAACTGCACTATTTGTCTAACATAGTGCCATACTAATGTTTAATTTGAACCCATTCTTTCCATTACGTACACAGCCATTTAAGATGTACCATCTACCGTTACATATAGTACATTGCCTCAAATGTTTTAAAATTTTTGTGTGTGCTGATTCACTAAACGTAAGTAATGTATCCCCATGTAATACATTTAACTACCGTTTATATGGCACAGAGTTAATGAATTGCTATAATTTCACACCTTCGCTTGAAAATGGCCCAAAAGCTCAAACTGCAATCGTGGAGTTCGTAAATGAAGTAATTACAGCAATGAAAATCAACAATGATGTTCTTTATGAAATGGTATTGAATTGTGCCTAGTAACAGACTTCGATTTCACAGATGAGCATACATTTGCACTTTAGAACAGACTTGCTTTATCATCCTTATTGCTTTGTTTTCATTTCACAGTAACTTTTTTTAAATTTAAGGCTTGTTCTATGATTCCCTGTTTCCCTTAAATCTAAGAGAATACACGTATGGAGGTATTCAAGTGGTGCAAAACTGTTTTTGAGCAGATAATTAGCAGCACCTCCCAAACAATAACGCACTCCAAGTGTATAACAAAGATATCTTTAATTTTAGGAGCCAGTGTTTCTGCTCTGGAGTCTGGCGGTCTGCATAAATGCCGACGAAGTTCGCTCATATCGAGCTTCTCAGGGGCACAGCGTACACAAAGCGGAAACTGCTCACTGCTCTTGGCCAGCCACGTCCGTCGTTGAACTAACCACAACGCCACGAAAAGGAGAATTTTGGAATTTCTGCACAGTGCCTCGCTGGATGATGTGAGCCTTAATTTCCACTCACGTATGACGGAGCTTCAGCCAGATCTTCAGTTCTAGTACATCTCCCGGCCTCTCACTGAGATTTCCTTTGTTCGCTCCATTACCTTGCGGTACGTTTCCTGTCCAATATAGAGACCTGAGTCAAACGGCAATTAGGATTAAACTTGTTCTACGTTCTTTCTGATACGTGAGCAGATGCTGATTTGGGCGATCTCATGAGAGTCATTTTCACGTTCCTGAATAATTGCGACTGACTCTAGATGGGAAAAAAGAAAAGAATCTGTAATTGTTTCCAGTTCAGCACATCACAGGTGGCCCAGCTGACACGGGTGGGGTCAATATTCTAATATTACGGATAGTCCCGTTGAGACAGCATTGTCGCTCTTCAGATCAACAATAGGCGTAGGTTGTGATTTCGTGAAGAAGTTAATTACTGTGTATGTAAAATTCAGGCTTGGTTTCCGGAAGTGAAGACATAATCTCTTTTGAATTGAAAATGTTAATCTTCAAGAATATAAATTTGTAAAAGATTAACTAAATGCTGAATAAAAAACTGTAGAAAACGGTGTTCTTATTTTGCTATTTTCTCATGACTCCTTTCTTAGATTTCACACATTTCACTTATAAACTCCAGTGACTTTGGACACAATGTATTGTCTTCGATCAAGGTATCAACTGCATTATTGGTTCAGCAAAAGTGCTCCAGCACTGTAATTGTTTGGCAGTTGCTAGAACTTGAGACAAATATTCTGAGGCTTAAGACGGATGCTTCTCCAAAAATGGTTAAAGCGTGAGATACTCAAAAATAGATTAGATGTATCGTTCAGTTGATGTGCCGGGAGAAGCGCCAGGACTTAAGACACGTGTGTGAAGTATCAGTTCCCTAACAACTTCCAAACAAGTGAATATTATCAGTCAGCCACGTAGAAAGTCTGACTCGACTATCATTGTCAATCAGATAAAAGTGGCCTAAGAAGCGGCTAGATAATTAAAAAGTTAAATTCATTGATATCAGAGTCTCTGAGGGCTCATCTACAACGGTTTCATCACATTGTAATAAATACAGTCGCGACGTTCTATGGTGCAAAAGTTGTTACCGTTTGACAACTGGAGCGATACTAGCGCTCCAAGCGGTAAGAAAGTTGACAGTCATATGCGTCGTAAGGATAAAGTTTATTTTTAATTATTTTCTACTTAACGAAATAGTTGTTATGTTTTTCCATTTCATGCGTTAGTAAATTACCAAGGGACATGAATTATCGTGAAATACGTGTAAAATAGCTGAGTCACACTGATTCCGTGACATAAACTACAACTTATTCATGAAAAAAATTTTGAAATACGTGCGTATTTGCAGCTTATTCCCCTGAAAGCAAGAGACTATAAACACATTGCATGCATGAGAAGCATGTATCTCAGTCGTCTGCTGTAATTGTTATAGGCATTTTCCTTGACACTTAAAATTTGTTGTGGAGTCTAATGATTCTTCCATTCTTACAGTTCACTCAACTTTCTACTACACTAATATTTTTGTGAATGTAATTACCTTTGCTTCAAAAGCAAATGGGTTGGAGAATCTTACCGTTTAGGGCTCAGTTATAGCAACAATAGTGGAACTTGTTTCTTCTATGCTGAGAAACAGTTTTTCTGCTTTTGACGATTTATTATCACATCTGTGTGGTTTTCCCTTAAGCTATGGTTGTGGTGACTTACTTGCTACGTTAAGTGACATAGGCATGTAGGTTTTCTACGTTCCAAATTCACTAATTTGGCTGAAAGTACAGCGAACAAAACTCATTTTGTTGGGTAGGTATATGACATCTTTCTGGAAAACGTCAGGTCTTCTGGTGTTTACTAGCAAGATTTTATTATTAATGGAAAATTTTTCAGGAAATGTCTGTACGTTGCAAGGGAATCGTGAATAAACTGTCCTGTAAAGTAGTGTTTCATATCTTCCAAAATCCTTAGGAAACTAAATAATGACAAATATGATAACAGTTTTTAGTTATTGTAGATTTTTATGGCATTACATACACTCTCTGTTGCAAAAACTGTATTACAAATCAATACAAAGGTTAATATTCGCGATCTTCCGATATCATATTTAAAAGTGTCGCTTGCTGTCCGCTCGGTGCGCTGCTATCGCTGTGAGTAACAAAAACGAGATAGAGCGTCGCGACTATCATGTTAGACTGTGGTTTGCATCGTGAACAAAACCATACGGTGGAAGGCATTTCAACAAAGTGCTTGAGGACATGAAATGGAGTACGTTCACAATAGTCGTAACATCCACATGAGAAACACCGAGCGTGGCAGCGGAGTCTTGTTCTTCGTCTCTAATTACTACGCTGTCAACGGGACATTAAACTATAATCTTCCTTTTGCTCTAGGGACAACAAGGGTAAACTGAATGTCAATGAGGAAGAGCTCTCGTGTTGATACTGTATAACATTACGAAGAAACATAGCAAACAAAACATGAAAGAAAGTAATCTAGACAAGACAGCAAACGGAATATGAGAAGATTGCTGCATTATCTAACAAAAACAAAGGTAACATTGAATGTAGTGAAGGAGAATACTCGTACAACCAGACAGAAGGAGGAGAAATATTTTAAGGCTAAACTCTATTTTGGTAACTGTGTACTGTGCGGCAAATCTCTTTAACAAGCGATTTACATCTGCTACTAACAAAATGTAGGTGTCAGGCTCGACAAACTCTGAAGTGCAATACCTGAGACTAGTCTTTCAAACAACTTCGGTACATTTCCCACGACCTCCGTCCCCTGTAACAGAAGCAGTAATAGTTACCCTAAAACGCCAGCCGGGTTAACCGTGCGATCTAACGCACGGCTTTCCGGACTGGGAAGGAGCTCCTGGTCCCCGACACGAAACCACCCGGTGGACTTGTGACGAGGTCCGGTGAGCTGGCCAGTCTGTGGATGGTTTTTAGGCGGTTTTCCATCTGCCTTGGCGAATGCGGGCTGATTCCCTTATTCCACCTCAGCTACACTATGTCGGCGATTGCTGCGCAGCCGGCCGCGGTGGCCGAGCGGTTCTGGGCGCTGCATTCCGGAAACGCGGGACTGCTACGGTCGCAGGTTCGAATCCTGCCTTGGGGAATGGGTGTGTGTGATGTCCTTAGGTTAGTTAGGTTTAAGTAGTCCTAAGTTCTAGGGGACTGATGACCTAAGATGTTAAGTCCCATAGTGCTCAGAGCCATTTGAAACATTTTTTTGATTGCTGCGCAAACAAGTTCTCCACGTACGTGTGCACCACCATTACTCTACCACGCAAAAATAGGGGTTACACTCGTCTGGTGTGAGACGTTCCCTGGGGGGGGGGGTTCATCGGGGGCCGACCGCACAATAATCCTGCAAGAGTGGTTCGGTGTGGGGCGGGGAGGGGTGAAGTGGACTGCGGTAGTCGTCGTGGGGTTGTGGTCCACTGCGGCTGCGGCGGGGACGGAGCCTCTCCGTCGTTTCTAGGCCCCCGGTTGACATACAATACAATACCCTAAAGACTTAAAATAAAATAGTTCTAAATGTTAGACTATAATATCAACATATATAATTAAAGAATATGCGTTATTTGTGAAACAAGTCATGTAGCCGTGAAATAATTCCGAGTTGGTTCAAAATGTTGGAAGTTCTGCCTGTCTAACCTTTGCCGAACGTCGTTTTTTCCAGCATTCTCAAAAATTTTAGAAAATGTGTTATAAAATCGGTTATTTGACCACAAATGACATATTGAAGTCAGTGTCTGGATTTCTGATGTGTTCTGATACTGAGGAGGGCATATATATGACTACCTAAGCATTCAAACAAAAATCATAGATTTAATTTTTATTCCGTGATTGTGTTTCGCTGGATAAATCATTACATTATTTTAAGTAAATCTGACTATTATTGCGTCAAAAGAAAGAATGGTACAAGTTATAACTCTCGAACGTAAACAGAGGGCATCAGTAGGAGATAATTCTTTATTAAAATATCAGTCTTCATCAGACCAGAAACTAATAAAATGTGGTGTTCCACAAAGATCTATCTTAAGAACCATACTTTTTCTCGTGTGCACTGACTTTTTATCAATAATGCTATTAGATGCTACGTGTGTTTTCTACGTAGTCGATATGAACATCGTGATACATAAAAAATCCAGTATGGCTTCAGAAACGGCGGTTACTCAAAATCTCTTAGAGATTAGTGCATGGTTTCTAGCCAAATTATTGTCATTAAATGACGAAAAATCTCACTAAGTGTATCATTTATTTCCTTCATATTGTTTTATTCATAAAATACTGTATGGGTACATAATGAGAATAAACAGCAAAACATGTCCCAAAAAGTTTTTAAACCTGAACCTCGTGGGAAGAAGATCATGTGGAAAACCAAAAAACGCTGGATAGAGACTATAAGATCTCATGTGGAGAAGAAAGGACACAAATGGGAAGTTGTCCTGGAACAGAAGATGTATGGACACAGAAGAAGATGGCGAGCGCTTATACACCACTTTCCGGAAATTGGAATTGGAAAGCGATGATGATGATGTTCACACGGAGTATGTAACTTTATTTAATATTTTTGTTGTTGGCCATTTTCAACGTCATGGACATTATCAAGCACTTGCCCATTGACACAAAACGAACAAACTTGAATGAAACACGCAATTTAAAATATGAAGCTAATCGTAGTTATAAAGTTACAGCAGTTCCTTGATAATAACATTAAAAACGAGTTACTTACATGCAAGTGGTCAATCTGCTGTTTGAAGACTATTCAAGAAGTCAAAAAATAAAAGACTGAGAAGACTGGCGAGGTACAGGCAAACGTTTAATAATGACCATGAGATTGAAATTGGTCAACAGCAAATATGTACGTGTGTGTGTGTGTGTGTGTGTGTGTGTGTGTGTGTGTGTATGCATTACCTAAAGCTACAGGATCAGTGGAAACTTGTCTTTATTTAATCACTAACTGTAATTCCGGACTTGTAAGAGGCACTCCCCTACCCTCTCTCCCAGCACTTGGACGTCAAAGGTTAAAAAAAACTCAAACTACGTAACACCATTCACTTTATCATCAATTAAAGAAAATGACTGATTACCCATAATAATATTTATACCTAGTTACCGGAGAAACCAATACAAACTGTTAAAATGCGGAAAACAGAAAACTGCGCGCCATAAGCGTCATATTCTAGTGAATCCTCTTGCTGCAAAACATATCATTGGGCACTGCCTAATCTAAAGGGGGATGATCAATAGTTCATCCCATCTGAGCAGCCTTGAGGCACATTGGCGTCGAGTGGTGGATTTTATCGACTGCAGCACATTAACTCTCTCTCTCAATCACTTGTCCTCCAATCAGCAAACGATCCTCTGTCCACAAGTGAGGTTCTAGCATTTTTTATCATTGCTCACATATGATTTGACAGCGTTAGTTCCATTGACGGACGGGAAGAGATATGTAGTTCTGGTGAGTGTGGGCCAATACGATACTGTACGCCTGATGCACCGTGATAAAGTATTGTCAAATTATAACTGTTAGTTTAACAGAACCAGGTGTAGAGCTGATACTGTAGGCACCTGCGGGGTGTCACTAACGTGTTCCATTTATGGCATACAAAATGAGTACATTGATGTCAGTGATCCACGCAATGCACACGAACGAGCTTAGAAAACCAGAACAGGCACGATCTATTTTATCATGTCTACCTACATGTGAGGAACCTCACTCTTTACATATACGTTACATAAGCCGCTGTACATTGTTCTGGTCTGGGTGTATACACTGATACGATTGGAAGGGCGTCCCAACCGTTTGCATCTTTTCCTGTGGCAAGCTGGCCCACAGCTGTTGTAACTAGTCCTTCATATTCTGAATAATGGTATTGTGATGGAGGTGACATCTGAGCTGGTGCCACACATTTTTTGTTGGGGGCAGATCTGGGGATATTTTTGGCCACGTGAGTATCTCAACATCTCGCTGACAGTTTAAAAAAACACATGACGGGTGATGACGGACATTTTCGTGTTCAAAACTGGCCCCACGATACTGTCGCATGGGAGATAAGACTTGAAAATGAGGGATGCCCGTGACGCACTTCTGTGTTCGCTATCTCACAACCAGTCATGACCAGAAGTCATACACAATGCATCCAACATCATGATGACAAAAACAACACCGCTCTGCCTCTCCAAAACATTAGTAGTTGATGGTTGGAGACATGACATCGTTGTTACAGTTAGTCTGCGAAAACCAGTTCATAGATGTTGGTCACTGATGAATCGTGTATATGATTGGAGTTAACCCCCTCAGCGTCATTTAAGGCCTGAAGATAGTGTACTGAAGCACCGAAATAACATCGTAAGGACGGCTGTAGGTGTTCCATTTTATTATATGAACAGAAAGAAGTTGTTGTTGCCTCCATGAGTATTGTGAGTGATAATTACAGGCATGTGCGTAAATGTCAATCATTCCAGCAAACAGATAATATGATTATACATAGTAGCAGGGCAAACAGAGTATCACCCCACTCTGCATTGTCACCAAATTTATTCAAGATGGTGGATCCAAGATGGTGGCCATAGATGTGGCAATCTTGCAGTGATATCATGGGGGGAAATTCAAATATTGTCGGGAAAATAGGCCAGTTGGGCTATCTCTGGTAACACAACACCACATCCACCTCCACCCCCTCTCCTCCCCCTCCCCCTACCTTCCCCAGACCCATCTGGAAACTAGCAGGATAAGGACTCAGTCTGTACTTGGCTGCTGAATAGGACATACGTAAGTCTTTATTTTGTATGCATTGTTTATTGTTATTTGAGTTGTCATAGATAATAGCTATATCAAGGGTGTTCATCTTGAGGTTTGGAGGCCAACTGACCTAGTTTCAACACCCACCAGAGGGCACTGTTGGCCCTCCCCCCACCCCCTCTCATGACATAATCCAAGAGGTGGTCTAGGAAAAAAGTGCAGGAAACTTGCTCAGTCTGTGTCTACCTGCTGGACTGGGAGGACAGACATAGTTGTTTATTGTGTGTACTATGTGTTAAATGTATGATACACTTCACAACACATGCTGACAAATGCATGTGCTGTAACTGTAGATCATCTGATAAAAGTCCAGTCAGTCTTCTGAAGCACAAGAGGGAAGACATTCACCCACTTTGGTGCTAGCATCCACGTGTACAATTGAAAAAATGCTAGTGATGAGCAACGAAGAATTTAATAAGTGTACTACATGCAAGCACAGAACTGAAGACTGTATCCATAGCCTTCTACACAATGAGTGGAAAGAAAGGATAATGGATGAGCATTTGGTGAATACTTTGCGACAAATAATGGCAATGCAGTGGAATGGTGTGAAGACGCATTTCAGTACTTACGCAGATAGATTGTGGTGGAACTGCCTATCTTTTTTGAAATTGCCTAACACCTCACTTCAACTTCACTCTATGCCGCAATGAACCATAGGTGTTCACCTTGAGGTTTGAAGACCAAGTAGATGTTGCTTGGCTAGCCAGTGTGGCGGAGCAGTTCTAGGCGCTTCAGTCTGGAACCGCGCGACCGCTATGGTCGCAGGTTCGAATCCTGCCTCGGGTATGGATGTGTGTGATGTCCTTAGGTTACTTAGGTTTACGTAGTTCTAAGTTGCAGGGGCCTGATGACCTCAGATGTTAAGTTCCATAGTGCTCAGAGCCATTTGAACCATTTTTTGATGTTGCTGGCGGTCCTGGCCCCCACTGGGTGCCATATGAAAAATGCGAATATCTTATATTATTTCTACTTTCGTGACATGCAACCGCCAGAAGAACTACGATACTTCACTCGCAGAAGACGCGCGTTCTACCATTTTCGGCACTATCAGGACTTTCATACACACCTCTACGGACATCTATGCATCATGTTTCTCTTGACATTTACAGAGAAGAAGAAGAATACACAAGGAAGAGCTTTAAACATTGCTCCATCAGTTGAGGTTCAGATGCAATGTCGTACACTCTGACTTTAAAAGAATGATCATCTGTATTATGTGTAAATTACATCCCACATATCGATTTGAGCATTGGTGAATGGATTATTGCATTGATTGGACTGGAGACGTACAACAGCATCCCAAATATCACCGAGGCTAACAACAACTGCATCTGGATAGTAATGGTGAAGAAGATATAGTGGGAATAGAACTAGGTGCATACGATATCGACTATTTAAACGAAGTCTTAAAACAGTCCAGAAAAGAAACTGAGCCTGTGCAACGATCAATACATTTAAATCTGAAATAAGGACTGTGACTGGCCGGCCAGAGTGGCCGAGCGGTTCTAGGGGCTACAGTCTGGAACCGCGTGACCGCTACGGTCGCAGGTTCGAATCCTGCCTCGGGCATGGCTGTGTGTGATTTCCTTAGGTTAGTTAGGTTTAAGTAGTTCTAAGTTCTAGGGGCCTGATGACCTCAGAAGTTAAGTCCCATAGTGCTCAGAGCCATTTTTTGTCTGTGAATGCAACGATTGACTTTAACCAGGAAGGTTCAATAGGGCATCTACCGGGTTTCACAAAAGGACAGATTTTACAAGTCAGATCAGACTATGGACAAACTGCCTGTCAACACAATCCGAGTCGAGTGTAACATAGCAACGAACTCCTCTCTCAACAACAGTCTGATTCATACTATTTACGGGTTGTTACCCTCAGTTGCTACAGGGCATAAGAACGAGACTCCCACCAATACAATATACCTACCAGATCAGACATTGGACTATTTAGAGTTATGTATTGTGGACCAGAATAGTCAACTTGTTCACTTTCGTGGTGCGGAAATCTTTGTAAGATTACATCTAAAGCAGAACGGGTGTACGGTATAAAATCAGTGCACACAATCCACAGCACGTCACTTCGCTGCCGAACCGTAAAGTGATAACATGTGCGAACTACGAGTTTCTTAAATCAATTGGTTTGAAACCTCATGATGACGTCCTCAGTCACTATAACCAGTCCAATGGAGTATGATGAGCGAATTATACGTCAGGAATACTTTTCGCATAAACCTTACACTTCAACCACATTTAACAAGGATGATGATATTAGGATTGTCCGCCAGCACCAACAAGTGCTGACACCTTCGTGCAAGAGTTTCATATATTTTGTGGGGTCATTCAAGAAAACCGACGGCAGCGATACAGTGGGATCCAAGTTTACATGTAACGCTTTAGCATTCCTGTTTCAAAAAATATGCTATGAACTCAACGGGTCTGAGATCAATCGTACACACAATGTCAGCATAACGTCAACCTTTAAAAAATACGTCTCTGCATCACCCATGGATGTGAATGGTTTAGAAAATGCGGGATCCAGAGGATAGAACAGTTGCAGAGTACAAACTATTTACGGCATGCATACCTCTAAAAATACTTATGAGCTACTTTGAAGACATGAGGTAGCTTATTATGAATGCTAAACAGGAGTTCATTCTGGTAAGGAGTGCGTCGGATAATAACTCATACATTCAAAGAGCTCAAGAGGAGAGTATGATCACAGTCAGCAAGATGATATGGAAAATGCCTCACATCAGTGTATCAGGCGAGCAGCATTTGAAGCTTTTAAAAGTCCTGAATTCCAGTCCATTTCTATCACTAACATTTCACTCGTGGGAGGTTTTTGAGTACCTACTGCTACCGACTGCAAGCAGACAAACATGGACTATTAATACTTCTTGGCAGCTAGAAACACTTAGATTCATCATAATTGCATTTCAGACTGATAGAAGAGGGGATACCGCAAATTATTCCACTGTGTTCGACAATTGCAACTTAACTAACGCCAAAGTGAACCTGAATTCAGAATTCTACCCATATGACAATTTACTCCTGCAGTGGGATGAAAATGTATAAAGTCTGCCACATGGCATGTATGCGAAGTTTCGTGCTGAAGAAGAAGGAGGAGGGTGTCTACTCAGCCCACAGAAGTTCAAGGAGCTATCACCTATCACTATAATAGACTGCTCGAAACAGAACGAGCTATTTAAGTCTGGACCTATAGATGTGCGAATTGAATTTGAATCTTCGACAAATTTCCCAGAACACTCTGCCATGTATGCTCTAGTTCTATATGACCGTGTAGTCAACTACTGCCCGCTCACTGGTGTTGTGCAACGAGCTGTATAAATGAACAGGTGCTGCGCCATACCTAGAGCTTTCCACAATGGCATCTCGAGCTGTGAACATCATTGCAGACGACAAGGGTTTCTATGATGGTGAGCATAGGCAGTTCATATTTAAAGATGTTGCATTCATAGTGTACACAGAATAATAGAGATTCTCAGCCAACATTGCACCACCCAGGTCTTTCAAGTATGTGAAGTGTACTAAGACACGGAAGAGTGCAAAGTTGTTAACACTTATCTAACATGGAATTCACTGGGATGATCCTAGCATGCCCTGTAAAGATATGGTGACGTCACTTCGATTATTCCACCACATGGATACCATCTTCTGCATGAAGGTGAAGGAGAAGATCTCATGGATGTGTCGAATCGTCAAGTTTGCTGTTATTCAAGACCTGGAATTCTATGGGTGTCCTGCTCTCCATCGACTCAAGAAAAAGATGTGTGAAAATAGTGTTGTCGTGTCTGCTTATGAAAATGTAAACTTACTTTTAAGTTGGATGAGAAATAAATGAATTTTTACCTCATAATATGTGTATGATTTCTCTTCACCCTGTTTCCGGTTCGATAGTACACAGCTTCATGCAGCTACTATGTCTGTGGTTTTCCATATAATTTTAGATATGTTTCCTATATATCCTTGGAAGTGGACGCGGTTACGTGCCTCCTGCTACCATAACATAATATGTGCTGCACAATAGGCATAATTCCATGCAACCATTCTATATATTTTGTTAACCTCGATCTTAAACTTCACCTTCTTAACAGCACTCATCTGCAGAAAAACTAATATCATTTGTATATTTGCGCAGCCTTTATATATACATACATAATGCAATACGTGATAGGTCTTTTTATAAGTATGATAATGAATCTTTTCGTTTACTCAGTTCACACAAATACAATTCAGTTCTTGAGATTAGAGTTCAATTATTGCCATTAGAACTCAGTTCTTGAGGTACAATATACATCTCGAGGTACAATTTGGATCTGCTATTCCAATGCAGAGATACTTTTAACTTACACACTACAACAATAACACTGATCGAGAATATTTTTTACAATTTTTTTCTCAATAACGTTGATGAGGATATTTACAATTTTTCCAGATGTATAAATCTACGCTAAAAATTAATGCGGAGATACTTTTTTTTACTACTGCAACTAACTGAAGAGACAAAGAAATGGTACATCTACCTAATATCGTGTAGGACCCCTGTGGGCACAAACAAGTGCCGCAACACGACGTGGAATGGACTCGATTAACATCCGAAGTAGCAGTAGAGGGAATTGACACCATGAACCCCGCAGGTCTGTCCATAAATTCGTAAGAGTACGAGGGGGTAGACATCTCTTCTGAACAGCATGTTGCAAGGCATCCCAGATATGCTCAATAATGTTCACATCTGAGGAGTTTGGTGGCCAGCGGAAGTGTTTAAACTTAGAAGAGTGTTCATAAAGCCTCTTTGTAGGAATTCTGGACGTGTATGTTTTCCTTCTGGAATTACCCAAGTCCGTCGGAATGTGCAATGGACATGAATGGATGCAGGTTATCAGACTCACAGTCGTATCCAGATTTATCAGGGGTCCTATATCTTTCCAGCTGCACACGCCCCACACATTTACAGCGTCTCCAGCAGCTTGAACAGTTCCCTGCTGACATGCTGGGTCCATGGATTCATGAGGTTGTCTTCATACCCGTACACGTCCATCTACTCGATACAATTTGAAAAGAAACTCGTCGGACCAGGCAACATGTTTCCAATCATAAACAATCATCAACATCGGTGTTGATGAGTCCAGGCTAGGCGTAAATCTTTGTGTCGTGCAGTCATCAAGGGTAAACAAGTGGATCTTTGGCTCCGAAAGCCCATATCGATGATGTTTCGTTGAATGGTCCGCACGCTGACACTTTTTGATGGCGCAGCATTGAAATTTGCAGCAATTTGCGGAAAGGTTGCACTTCTGTCACGATGAACGATTTTCTTCAGTAGTCATTCGTCCCTTTGTTGGAGGATCTTTTTCCGGCCGCAGTGGTGTCAGAGATTTGATGTTTTACCGAATTCCTGACGTTCATGGTACACTCGTGAAATGATCGTATGTGAAAATCCCCATTTCATCGCTACCTCGGAGATGCTGTGTCCTACCACTCGTGCGCCGACTATAGCACCATCTTCAAACTTACATAAATCTTGATAACGTGCCATTGTAGCAGTAGTAACCAATCTAACAACTGTGCCAGACACTTGTCTTATGTAGGCGTTGCCAACCACAGCACTGTATTCTGCTTGTTTATATATCTCTTTATTTGAATATGCATGCCTATACCAGTTTCTTTGGCGCTTCAGTGTAAATTCCATAGTCCTAGTAGCATAGCTTTTACAATAATTCTGATGGAATGTGTGCACTTAGAAACTAATTTCCACAGCCACAGTACCAAAGGTTTTTACAATAATAATTCTGATGGACTGTGCTTTATGCACTTAAAAACTGATCTGACTTGGACAGCTAACAACAGGTGAAAACTTAAAAACTATTCGATTTACAAGACGAAAATTGTGTGTATATATACGTTGCGTATGAATAAATAAATATACAGGTATTTTTTATGTTTATGCTATTTTAATAAATATAAAAATGTTTTTTCTTTGTGCTTTTTTTACTTTTTTCACGTTAAAATCTACAGTGTTTTGCTGAAAATCGAATTATTCATTAATTTAGAAAAATCTTTCTTAAAGTCACACATTGCGGAAGCTCTCTGTCTCGTATTCAAATCAATATACTCCTTCAATCAAAGGGACTGCTTTAAGGAGACAGTCCAGGTGATTATAACCAGCTCCATCCCCAACATGAGACACTGCTGGAGATTACGATAGTGAATAATGTATCTCCGCTTATTCTCCAGCGTTGTCATCAGTTTTCGGGTGGAGCCTCCTCGCGGAACTAGCTGCTCTGGAGACAGCGGGAAATCGGCGTTCGCATCTTACAAACTAATAGGGTATGTGAGTTCTGCTTCCACCACATACCATACATCAGAATCAGCTGCCATAGCCCCCATGATTTTTCCATCTAATCCCTTGCATTCCCCCTCGGGCACCCATCGGAACTCACCAATCGGCAGTAATTGCTGCACGGCGTGACTATATATGTTATTTACATCCAAGTACATTATGTAACTACACTCCTGGAAATGGAAAAAAGAACACATTGACACCGGTGTGTCAGACCCACCATACTTGCTACGGACACTGCGAGAGCGCTGTACAAGCAATGATCACACGCACGGCACAGCGGACACACCAGGAACCGCGGTGTTGGCCGTCGAATGGCGCTAGCTGCGCAGCATTTGTGCACCGCCGCCGTCAGTGTCAGCCAGTTTGCCGTGGCATACGGAGCTCCATCGCACTCTTTAACACTGGTAGCATGCCGCGACAGCGTGGACGTGAACCGTATGTGCAGTTGACGGACTTTGAGAGAGGGCGTATAGTGGGCATGCGGGAGGCCGGGTGGACGTACCGCCGAATTGCTCAACACGTGGGGCGTGAAGTCTCCACAGTACATCGATGTTGTCGCCAGTGGTCGGCGGAAGGTGCACGTGCCCGTCGACCTGGGACCGGACAGCAGCGACGCACGGATGCACGCCAAGACCGTAGGATCCTACGCAGTGCCGTAGGGGACCGCACCGTCACTTCCCAGCAAATTAGGGACACTGTTGCTCCTGGGGTATCGGCGAGGACCATTCGCAACCGTCTCCATGAAGCTGGGCTACGGTCCCGCACACCGTTAGGCCGTCTTCCGTTCACGCCCCAACATCGTTCAGCCCGCCTCCAGTGGTGTCGCGACAGGCGTGAATGGAGGGACGAATGGAGACGTGTCGTCTTCAGCGATGAGAGTCGCTTCTGCCTTGGTGCCAATGATGGTCGTATGCGTGTTTGGCGCCGTGCAGGTGAGCCCCACAATCAGGACTGCATACGACTGAGGCACACAGAGCCAACACCCGGCATCATGGTGTGGGGAGCGATCTCCTACACTGGCCGTACACCACTGGTGATCGTCGAGGGGACACTGAATAGTGCACGGTACATCCAAACCGTCATCGAACCCATCGTTCTACCATTCCTAGACCGGCAAGGGACCTTGCTGTTCCAACAGGACAATGCACGTCCGCATGTATCCCGTGCCACTCAACGTGCTCTAGAAGGTGTAAGTCAACTACCCTGGCCAGCAAGATCTCCGGATCTGTCCCCCATTGAGCATGTTTGGGACTGGATGAAGCGGCGTCTCACGCGGTCTGCACGTCCAGCACGAACGCTGGTCCAACTGAGGCGCCAGGTGGAAATGGCATGGCAAGCCGTTCCACAGGACTACATCCAGCATCTCTACGATCGTCTCCATGGGAGAATAGCAGCCTGCATTGCTGCGAAAGGTGGATATACACTGTACTAGTGCCGACATTGTGCATGCTCTGTTGCCTGTGTCTATGTGCCTGTGGATCTGTCAGTGTGATAATGTGATGTATCTGACCCCAGGAATGTGTCAATAAAGTTTCCCCTTCCTGGGACAATGAATTCACGGTGTTCTTATTTCAATTTCCAGGAGTGTAGATACAAGGGATGTGATGTGATGAACCCATCCGTGGGTTATTTGCCTTCGCCTACCTATGGACACATTGGCATTCCAGCCTGGTTTTCCATTAGCTCCCCCACCCAAACCAGTATTTCCTCATCCTCCCTCGAAAGAACGTGATGGCTCTGCCTTTCAACTTCCTCTGCAGCGGCACGGTCTCATGTGCCCACTCTGGTATTTCACCCTCGCCCTGGGGCCATTTATCGTTCTTACTGACGCTATCTACAACACTAAGACATTGAACGTAATCATTTCTAACAACTGTTATAGACATACACACAGAAAATCGTACCGAAAATCGTTTTCGTTAGCTCGTTGAAGTATAAATAGAAAATCGTATTTTCTAGTTCACTGAAATTACTTATATATGAGACACATTAAATTTGAAAATCGTATTCAGCTACTGACAAGACTGAATTGATTGCTCCTGGCTCTCGGCTTCGACACATATCTCTATGTCCCCTTCCTCATCCATAGAAACACCTAGAAAAACAAAGAATATGTCTCAGACAAATGGATGTATCACGTTACGAAAAATAAATATATATATCCTCCCGAGCCCTCATCATAGAACCGCAGTAGATTACATGAACAAAAAAAAATACTTTCTCTAACAGCCACATGTTAAAAAATAAATAAAATAAAAAATTAATGCACTCACGTTCTTGCTGCGCCGACTCAGTTATCATTGTTGGAGATTGTTCCCACAATAGTCTCAGCCTCCAGCTGCCGATCTAGATCAGCCAGCATCTCAGGGACGAAGGCCACATTAACAAGAAAAGAAGGACTGTAATACCAGGTACAGAATAAAAATTCGTAACACACTAAAATTACAGTAATGAGTCGGTCAAAAGCTCGGTAGTACGGAGGTTTGCCTCTAACGACTACAACCTAAACAAGGGCTGTAAGGGATACTAAAATTACGGGGCACACGCAGGTCATGGTATGATTAGAACAATTAACTTACATGGTAGTCAGTCCTGGCGAAGGTGTTTGCTGCTGCTGCTGAAACCGCTGTTGATACTGTCGCTGTGATTTATACACTCATTTTTTTAGCCTAAAAGAAATTGGTACAAGAGCATACAATCAACCACACAGGCGAACTGAGGAAGGCAGAATGAGAGCCACGGCACCAGGATGAGGGTTTATATAACATGTACCCCCTCCACCCGCCATTTTACCCAGGGAGCAAATAGGAGTGCGGCATTGTACTCCACTTGCAGATGAATTATGGCCTGAGTAAGCAGGACAAGTTCGTGCCGGTCTGTCAGCCACGGTTTCCACGCGTCGTGGGCCCGGCTGGAAAACCCCGCTTCTGGTCGCCACTTCACTCTTTGGCGAGCTGCAGCTACTGACAGATCCGCTGCTGCTTCGCGAGTCCCAAGTTATGACCGTGCCTCGTGTAGCAAACTCGTGTGATGGTGTATTTAACAACATTTTTTCTACATCATGCAGGATAGTCTTCAAAGTTTCGACGCTGTTTATTTGCTTTCATTTATTTTAGGTTAACTTATTAAACAACATTCCCTCCGATTTAACAGTGCAATTTCATGAAGAGGCGCTTGAGTGCTCAACATAATCCCTGCCCACACCATTGGGGATCATCCTCAATATCAGTCTCTCTCCATAATAGTTGGGTCCCGAAATCATGTTCCACATTCCGTCCAGATGCGAATCCGTCGAGAATCACTCTCCAGGTCAAATGAGGGCTCATCTATGAGAAGAACATTTGCCCACTGTTCGATCGTCCAGGTGGCATGATGACGGCTCGACTCTAGACGTCCACTTCTGTGAATATGCGTGAGAGGTACATACACAGCAGGTCTCTTACAGTAAAGACCACTGTGCTGAAGCCTTATGCGCACAGATTGGCTCACTACAACACGTCCAGTGGATGGTGTGAGGTCAGATTTCAGTTGCCACGCAGAGTCTAAGGCGCTACCTTTGTGCCCTTACAGCCAAATAACTGTTCTCTCTTTCTAATGTTACACGTGGTCGGCCCCGCCCTGGTCTTTGGGATAGAGTTTCGATCTCTATAAACTGTCGCCACATCCGAAAAACAACAGAACGATTCACATTAAGCCATCAGGCCACATCAGTTTGCTGCTATCCTGCTATGTTTTTCATTGTCACTTTCGTCTGTCTGCCTTCTATTTGTTGTGTACGGACGCCCATGTCTCCATGCTATTCAAAGGGCAATGAGATTCCAAGATCTGGTAGATACTATAAACTAATTAATTGGATGATATATCTTTATAATTTGTTTTATGTGTTAACTTTATGTACCCTTGGTGCTTGTGAACCTTTAACCAGTGTGCAGCGCCGTGTTCCAGAAGAAAGCTTATTTGGAAGGCTGGCAGTGTGCATTAGAGTATGCGTTACCTGTTCTTCTCCGCTTACCATTAATTCTTCTGATTTTTAAAGTAAACACGTCCAGTGGATGGTGTGAGGTCAGATTTCAGTTGCCACGCAGAGTCTAAGGCGCTACCTTTGTGCCCTTACAGCCAAATAACTGTTCTCTCTTTCTAATGTTACACGTGGTCGGCCCCGCCCTGGTCTTTGGGATAGAGTTTCGATCTCTATAAACTGTCGCCACATCCGAAAAACAACAGAACGATTCACATTAAGCCATCAGGCCACATCAGTTTGCTGCTATCCTGCTATGCCATTTGGTAGGTGTCCTGATGTCGTCATTGGCGTGCTTGTCCATTGACCACAATGCCATTTTCCGTGCAGGACACGATTGTATGGATACACATTTAGAGCTTGTATCATTATATCGTCAATTAGACACAGGACGGAGAAATTATGGTTTGTTGCTTTACTTTTGGACACCAGTGTAGTAAACACAGTAAAGAATTACATCTGTCCTCCCAGTCCAGCAGCTAGATACAGATTAAGCCAATTTCGTGACATTTTTTGCCAGACCGCCATCTCGGATTACGTCTCTGGAGGGGGGAGGGGGGGGGGCTAACAACACTCTCTGGTGGCGGTGTTGCGAAACAGGCTAGATGGTCCCCAATCCTCAAGGTTAACACAATGGATATAGCTACTGTCTATGACAACTCAATTTTTTTAAATAATCAGTGCATACAAAATAAAGACTTACTTCCATCCTATCCAGTAGCCCAGCACAAACTGAGTCCTTTTTCGACCAATTTCCAGATGGGACAGTGGTGGGGAGGGGGCAGGGGGAGAGGTGGGGCAGGAGTTAGGTTAGTGGAGGTAGCCCAGTTGACCTATTTTCTAGCAAACGTCACTGCGACGTTGCCATATGTATTGCCGCCGTCTTGCATCCGCCATCTTCAATGACTCTGGCAACAACGCAGAGTGTCGTGACGCTCTCTTTTCCCTACTGCTAGACATCCAATTGCTTTCGTAAAACAATTTTATAGTTGCATTTCCTGTACGCTGGGATAAACGGAAGAAAATGAGTTCTTGCGTTGGCTTTGTGAAAGGAGAAACGCATATCTAGGATAAGTAGAGCAATTGACGAATACAGGATCTATGAACAACTGGAAGATGCGATTCTACAGACGTCCCATCGCTAAATAAACAACGGTCGGTGGAAACACCACTCTTGACACCGACTATTTATATATGACGTGATACAACGAACAAATAATGTACAAAACATATTCGGACAAAAATGCATTGCTAGATGATCAGTACAAGAAGCGATTTTGAGTAAAAGGATCCCACTAGCTGCACATTGAATAGTTTCTGATGTATAGGTATTATATTTAATACTGTGTAAGACAGAAGCAATAGCGGAAGATGTGAGCTGAGCCGTGGCAGCTTCCTCACAATTTGTCGGTATCACTATTATTATGATCTTTGACTAACATGTTGCGGTTGGAGGGCAGCGCATTCTGGTGTGGTGGCTCTGGTCGTGGTGGCCGGTTTGGCGGGCAGTAAGAGCTGAGGAACGAAGCTGCAACAGGCTTTCCGTGAGGCCTATTCGCCGTGGTGTTAGTTGTTGGCGGGCGACCAATATTGCGATCATGTCTCGTGTAATTTATTTAGTACCGACGCGGCTTGTCCTGCGATTTATCAGAAGAGTGCCCAGTTGTTTTTCATTGTCACTTTCGTCTGTCTGCCTTCTATTTGTTGTGTACGGACGCCCATGTCTCCATGCTATTCAAAGGGCAATGAGATTCCAAGATCTGGTAGATACTATAAACTAATTAATTGGATGATATATCTTTATAATTTGTTTTATGTGTTAACTTTATGTACCCTTGGTGCTTGTGAACCTTTAACCAGTGTGCAGCGCCGTGTTCCAGAAGAAAGCTTATTTGGAAGGCTGGCAGTGTGCATTAGAGTATGCGTTACCTGTTCTTCTCCGCTTACCATTAATTCTTCTGATTTTTAAAGTAAATGATTGGCCATGTAATTTTCAACTGGCGGTGCAGTGAAATGTTTAGCATTACCAGTTACCACGGATGTTTAATTAATCATGTCAGAATTGGTGTTGGTTTTGCTATTTTATTGGCCTATTTATGATTTGCTTTTGTTGTTCTTGTTTCCTTGAAGCTAATGCTAACGGACTTTAGTGTCTAAGAAACTGTATAGCGCGCTGTTCTATTTAAGTGCCTCAGATAAATTTTAGTCTGTTCCAGGACGTTCTGTGTGTTACAGAGGGCGTGTCTCCCCTTAAAGATTGTTAAGTCGTCTTGGGTTAAAGTGAATTTTAAATTTTCTGTAAATTATTTAAATTGATTTTTAAATGAGAGTCTCATTGCTTGGCCTTTTAATTAATTAAAAAATGAGCTTAATTGGGTGCTATGTGACTGAAACTGTGTGAAATACATTTGTGTACTACCAGTGAGTGAAGTGTGTAAGATCCCTACTGGTCCAGCCTTTCCTGGATTTCCTACCTGGCTGAATTAAGAGGCCGTAATTATGACCATTTCAAGAGCTAGAGGAACGAGGGAAACAAGAGAGAGAACAAAATGTTCGGCCTTGAACACATAATCAGCGGACAGGATGATTTCTGTAATTGCAAGTAACTGCAAGGAATATGGGAACAACGGTTACTGGGGAGAGAATACGCGTCGTAATTTTGATGACCGTCCGACAAGCTAAGTGCATGATAATCATATGAACGATGAAGAAGGTCAGTTCAGATAGAGGGAAAACTGGTGAAATGATCGGCAGGAATTTGTGAATAATAGGAGGAGGTCACTGAACTGATCATCAGAAAGGAATAACGGTGGAGAATGCGCACCCTTACATCAAGACTCAAGAAACCGAAATAAGTCTCTAACAGGATCCAGTTGAAAAAGAATACTGGAAACAGACCAGTACCGTGCATGACCATTAAGTCTGAAGCCTAGATGGGATTAGGGAAAGACCTATTACACGAAAACGAAGACTTAAACAGCTAAATGTTAATGCCTGGTTTTCAATCTGAGATATACGGAATAAATATAGTAAGCTGAGGTAGTGAGGTGAATGCTGCCTTATCTGTACTATATATGATCAGCTAAAGGTCATATCTTGCCAGTTAATAGAATCAGCGTTGCTAGTGTCATAGGGAACGAAAGTAAATAGATAAAGGAACAAGCTTTAATAAGATTTAAGACTGGAAAGAGAAAAATCGAGAAGAACGTATCAATTTTCCAAAGGTTATAGAACTCTCTTGCGTTAGGCGATGATTTTCCCACAGAGAAATGTCCCATGCTGGATTTTAGTGAAGAGGAGCTATTCATCAAGTACAGCGAAGAACAAAGGAAATGCAGTCTCAAGAGTTTTATAGAAAAGAAAGAAGGGATTGCTGTTTGTACAGAATTGAAGAAGATAAGTGAGTATCGTACGCAATATGTGAACGAGAGAAGGTAATCACGATGAGAATAGCGACACCAGGGAAGTTGATAGGCGATCTAATTGAGGAATTGAGGAGAAAGTGGAAACGTTTGCCGAACAGTCTGAGGTGCAATGACGCTAACTGGCGAAAATTTTGAAAAGAAATCGGTCCATATTCTCTACGAAAACCGGCAGAATGCGCTGATGTATATGCAAATTCTAAGTTCGAGAACGTGAATTAGTTCAAACAACGCCATACCGAATCACATCAGTGAAGAGGGCCACATCAGAAGCAGAAATTCAAAGAATACTGAAAGAAGACGTTATTGAGAGATCTCATAGTGGACACCATACTCTGTAACATGTAGTGTCGGGAAAGGATGTTGGCTCACGGCCTGTGATTGATGCACGAGCAATAAATAGGATAATTGTGCCACAACTGAATCAGTTTGAGAATACTGAGGCACTACTGGAACGTCACAAAGGCGTGCTCTACTAACAAGTGAGATCTTAACGACCAATTTTTGGCAGCTGAAACTAGATCCCAATTCTCAGAAATATACGGCATTTCTTTTTAACAGCCACTGTTATCAATTACAGTACCGCCATTCGGATTAAATGTGTTAGCTTTGGTGTTATACATGAATTGGGTCAAGTAATGGAAGAATAAGTATTCAGAAAGACGACGAATTATATTGACGGCGGTGACGTGGAAAGAACATTTGTCCATCATGGAAGAAGAATTACAACGGTCGAAGATTCAGGAGTGACATTGAATGTAGACAAATCAGAGTTCGCAGAGGAACAAATAAAGCTTTTAGGACACACAACCTCACCAAGAGGAATTGAACCGGATCCATTGAAGCTGTCTGCTGCACAAAATGAAAAACTCTTGTAGTACAAGTGGTTATTTGTAGACTGTGCATTTCCAAATGTCAGTATTTTTTCGAGGTACATGAATGACTGTGCCAAGAGACAATGTACTTGCGTGACGAAATAGTTGTTATTTCACAAACCATGTAAAGAGTAGAGCAGCTTTTTTGTGAGCGTGAGAGCAAAGGGAATCTATGGCGAATGTTGTGATATAAGCGGGTTGGGTTGATTTTTGCTCTACATCGGTCTGCGGAGCTGTTATCAGCTGGACTGCTATCCGACACATCCCTCAAGTATGACGTCACCACAGTGCCCGGAGGGAAAGACTAGCCGACAAGGCTTCGCGAGTGATATGATGTTCAACATTCGAAACGAGATCAGCTGGTTCCCAGCACGCTTTTAACATGAAGTTCCAGTAACCCTGCCCTGCGCTCCTGATATTGAAAAATTTTGCATTTGAAATGGTAATGGGCAGATTTCTAGATGAATAAAAAGGAGAGAACACTTATTGTTTACCTTTTCCAAGTGAGGATAACAAGTGGTAAGGATATCGATGAGCTGAAAATATATATACACAAAATAAAACTGATATGGATGTACTGCCCTCGAGAAAATGTAATGTATGCTTCTCTTTCTCGTTTTGACTGCTAGTAGTATCAGCATATGCAACTTAGTTAATTTGCAGTCATTGATTGTATCATATTGGTTTACTACGTTCTTTGTTGTATGTGCATATGTAGAGGCCATATGGCTAACGTTAAATACAAGTGCAGCGAACAGTATAGATATTTCTTAATTATACGCAATAGAAGCTGAAAGTAAATAGAGAAAATTTTCTTGTATTTGCTAATTTTGAATAATAGCTTAAAATTTGTAGTAACTTTCGAAGAACATGATTTATATGTCCAAACACAGAAGAGATATGATACTTCTAAGGAATGAACAAATGTTTTCCTAATTCTCGTGGTTAGGGGTGAGTATTGTATCTTCTGGCAATTTTCAGACTTTGGCCTATAGCTGGCCTTTTAATAGAAGTTTAATATATTTTCTTGTTCCATTTTGAAATCATGTGATTCACTTTACTTGTGCTGCAGTCTTTTTCATATAGTTTCAAAAATTACTCTGGGAAGGTAAGAATTTTCAAAATGTTAAAAACAGTTCCAATATACAACATGATCACGTGCCTAGGACAAATGTTCTACTCAAATTTAAAAGAGCTGCAATCGGAAAAAACTTGACAATACCGTATTTAATAGTCTATGTGTTACATTGTTAGTCTGCTACAAACTAATAATCAGTAAGTAAAATCAAATTATGAAGAAGTGTATAAAAAAACAGTTACAGGTTAAAAATATTTTGAAAACGAAGCTAATCGCAGTTAAAACAAATTTCTATTCTCAAGACGGGGAAAACTGTTGAGATAGGAAAGAAACTCAGTCTGTTTGCAAAAATCACGTGTTTCATGGTAGAAACATTCTTTCGTGCAAAGGTACAAAACGGTACACAACTGAAGAAGTATGTCTTAACTGTCCACGTGTTATATAACTAGTTTTGAAAATATACACAACTTTTCTCACAATAAAAATCTCTAACTAAAGAATTAATAAGGTCCTCAAAATAGTTTTAATATACACTCTAAGACAAAAACAAAACGACGCACCACGAATAAATTATCCGAATGGGACAGAAACTGGTTCATCTTATGTACATGTACAGACAAACAACTGAATATAGCGTCAGAAGAATTGAATGGTTTATTCAAGAGAAAGAGTTTCACATATTGAACAATTCAGTAACGCATTTGTACACCTCTGACCCTTATACAAGCAGTTATTAAGCTTGGCATTGATTGGCAGAGTTGTTAGATGTCCTCCTGAGGGATATCGCGCCAAATTCTACCCAACTGACGCGTTAGATTGTCAAAATCTCCAGACGGTTGCAGGGCCCTGCCAATGATACTCCATACGTTCTCAATTGGGGAGACATCCTACGATTTTGCTGGGCAAGGTAGGGTTTGGCAAGCACGAAGGCACGCAGTAGAAATTCTCGCCGCGTGCAGACGGACGTTACCTTGCAGAAATGTAATCTCAGGATGGCTTGCCATGAAGGGCAACAAAACAGGGCGTAGAATATCGTCGACGTACCGCTGTGCTGCAAAGCTGCCACGGCTGACAACCAAAGGGGTCCTGATATGAAAAGAAATGGCAACCCAGACCATCACTCCTGGTTGTCGGACCATATGGCGGGAGACAGTCAGGTTGGTGTCCCACCACTGTCTGGGACGTTTCTGCCATTTGTACTCTTATCTATCTAACAATTTTCACAATAATTGTTGTTTATTTCAATTATCATGCTGTTATGATGTAGTCATGTAATCCAATACGTCGGTTGTCGGCATTCGCATCACTTGGTTCCTCAGAGCGACAAGTGTTTTACTGCGTCGTTCTTAGTGACTGATATACTACACTATAAATTTGTTGTTTTTCGAGTTAGCCTAAGACTGGTGTAACTTTTTCATTCAGAAACAGTAATGTCGCGAGATAAAATTATTCCCTACTGTAGTACCAAAATAACAATTTTTATGTATTTGAAACAATTGTCGTTGGTTGATCTCGGTTATTAAAAAGCCAACCATTCCGATATATAACAAACGCTTCCGAAGTATGTCCTCTCCTTCCCTCCCTCCCTGCCCCCCCTCCCTCTCATTGTCTCTCTCTTACTATCTCTCTGTCTCTCTTTTGTGTCACTCTAACGGCCCTGACAAACAGTAATTCTTTGTTAGAAATGAACAGTAAAATAGTAGTGATAAATATTTCTCATATATGTGCTGAAGGTCAATCTCCTATTACAACAACATGAACGAGCCACCCACAGACACATTTTAAAACATATGTTTTTAACAAGACGGCAGCCTTGACTCTACATAAAAATTTTAAATACACGCTGCACTTTTCCAGTCGTAACCTAAAATAGAAATGAATGCTGTAGCTCACTACAGAGGTGTCACCAAACACAACGTAACAAACTAAAATCCGTCATAACGAGAATAAAACGCCACAAGCACGGGATACTGATGGATCTTATCGACAGGAGAGAAGCTCTTATCCTAATCGAAATGTGTTGAGAACTACTTCAGTGTATCTCTTTGGCTGGATGCATGTACACCAGGGTCGTGTTGCTGATTTCGGAGTCCGCAACTCGGTGCCAGTTTTCTCCTGTGTCGGAGAATGATAAGAATATCACTGGCTGTCGAACCTCTCCGATATTACCTCTCTGGTACTTTTATGTGTTCCTTGCTCTTACTGAAATTAACTATTCTTTAACTTATGCTAAATCCTGTCCTGCACTGATCTCCAACACAAACGTTGATGCCGAAACATCGCACAAAATCAAGGAAGTTAGAGTACAGAACATCGAAGAGGATCACAAGCATAGTGATACACTTGAAGCGATTCAAGTATCATAGTACCGCCGAGCCACGCCGAGCACGCACGCAGTAAGTTCTCGCAACGCTGCGCTTTCCGACTGCTTATTAAAATTGTCTGAGAGCACAAGAGATCACAGCTTGTAATTTAGTAATAAATGCGAGTATTTTGTAGTTACAGGACAACTGGGTACGACATTTTTCCTGCCTCGCTGAACGTCTTACACGAATCGTCATTTTCCCCTACTTTCCGTCGTTCCTTAATTCCTTCAAAATTCATGGAGGTAACTTCCGTCTATGCAATTAAATGAAACGCTGTTTTTTTATTGCCATATGCGTTTCGCTTCTTCTTTTTGTGAAACATCTTCAGTGGACCAAGTTGGGGTCCAGCGAAACTTGTACATTTGTTGGCGTAGTTTAATATGGCTTCATGGTAAATAGGTTTCAGTGGCTTGTAATATACGTTTCTTTTTATATATATAATAACTGTGTTACGTAATAGTTACAATATGTTACTATGTCACAATATTTTATTATGTTACATTTTGTCATATTTTTCTCTTTTGGGCCACAAATTTCGAAATTTCGTGAGATGAAAATATCGTTCTGTGTTACTTACGATTTCCACTGCTGTTTGCCCATATGTGTGGTGTGGAGATGTCTTCAGCTGGCCGATTTCCGGCGTTTTTTCACCAACATTTGTTAAAACACATCACTTTTGTCGCTTGCACTTTTCATTTTGTGATCAAAATGCATGTGTTTACAGTGTGTAGTGTTTCCAACTGTCATTGTGTGTTTATCTTTCGTGGTTTGTTTGTGTTGTGTGTGTGGATTGTACAGAAAGCTGAACTGTTCCCAGAGACTCCCAACTCCCTTGTGACTTCTGATAGTAGAAATTGACTAAGTGGAAGCCCAAATGATAGGCGTTTAAAGCGATATGCTACCATATCTTCAGTGACTTTTCAATCTTCACTTGTGTTGCATTCAAGACAATACCGCAAAAATGTCATGCGACATCGGTCCTCATTGTCTAGCTTTAACTAACAGGGCTACGTACACATCACAAATAGCAGCTGCGGTAAATCTGTGAAATCGCCGCAAGTTTTAAAAAAAGTCAGATAGCAAATTACGACCTGTTTCTAAAGCGTCATATTACCACGAGGGATTTGTGTCATAGGATGAAGCATCGAAAACGATTAAGTATTTTTTTGATTCTTTCAGTATGTTCCCTGAAGACAGGATGTAAGACATAGAAAGTGTTCCCGACCAAGTTGGGGTCTAGCGAAACTTGTACATTTGTTGGCGCAGTTTAATATGGCTTCATGGTAAATAGGTTTCAGTTGTTTGTACTTTCGAAGCCAACGTTGCAAATAGTGACAGCCAGCTTTTGATGTCGTCAGGTTGCCGCAAGGCGAGATATTCTTCTTCTGAAATAAAGGTGCGACTCTGAACCCGACATTCCGAACTATTCAATAACAGCGTCGTCCTTGAGTGACAAAGTTAGTTATTGTGCCTCGCTTGTGCCTATCGTCTTCAGACAAAAAAGCTGCGTATCGCTGTCCCGTCAGGCATCTTATCGGTAGCGTCTTAAATAATATGAGCAGCATTAATTGTAATTTTTCATCATGGATGTGTCCAAAAATCTTGGGAACAAAGATCAATGAAAGTGATATCCTAAATGATTGCTAAGCTCACAATCTGCCAACAATCATCAGCTCCTATGCAAACTGAAGGTTAATGTTCTACGTTTGTGGGTCCACTACATTAGTCTTTTTATGAGAAAAACTACAACTTTCAAAGCCTATAACAGAAACAAGAAACTAGTTCGAATGCCTCAAAATTGCGGAGCAAAAATTCTTTTTCAAGTGTGAGGAAATGAAATGCAGTTCGATAGCAGTTATATATAATGTTTTATAATATTCAGTTATAAAGCTTCTGTTAACTAAAATGGACGTTTCAAATACGTCTTGCCAGTTGGTCCTCGATACATTCCCAGCCTTTTCCCAAACACGTGAAACTGGGAGCAGTAACTCAAATTTTATTCACTATGGCGTTATGACTTATCAGAGATGGAGCATTTGAAACAACTGGCCTTCCCTCGTTTGAAATAGTGTTGTTTGTTGTGACCACTTCTAAGGCGTTGAAAACAACGGCTCATTTCTTGAGTCTGGCCTTCCAGCTTGCGGGTTAGTCATCTGTCTGCATTCTGAGCCCCTGGGCCTCTTTTCTTGGCAATACAAGCAGAAAAGGTCTCACCCTCTTGTTCTTCTCTGCTTTGTGTTGACTGTTACTTGAAAAACGGAAGTTTTGTGTATATAAGTCGATGTATAAGAAACATCTTCTCGTATCTTACGTGAAGTAAGGACTCACCCAACCCCCACTCCCCCCCCCCCCCCCTCCATCTCAAATTTTCCTTTAAGTAAATCCATTAACCGTGTGACGTTGCCCAACCAAACATTTTGCTTTTTTTATCAGTAAGAGGATGGGTGCAGGTTTCCCAGGGAATAAATGTTACAGTTCTGGGGCAAGTACTCTTCTACAAGATTCAACGCCTTTCTCTTTGTTTGGACAACACGCATTCGTTTGCAACACTCAATGAAGACAGTATTTGGAGCATTGGGATTGAATGACGAGATTACACTTCAGTTACCCAAAAACTCAAAAATCCTTTGCACAATTCCATACACATTTCCATACTTATTTATATATTTATTTGTTCTTCTTGTCATCATCTGATATCTTGTGACATTCACATTGGACTGTGGATACGAAACTGCGAACTGCTTCTACAATAAAAGATAAATCAAAATAATTATCTTTGTCAGTCAAATTTTATTTACTCCCACGTCGCTTTTAGAGGGCGCACACCCTCATTTTAAGGCGGATATGTGGATGATGTTGCATATTTTTTGTTTACTGCATGTAGACAGTTTGTCTGCTTTGAGTTTCAGTTCGCTGCAGATAAGGTATAACCAGCAAATGTTAAAAAATATAGCAGCAGAAATACAAAATTTAAATAATAATATTTATAATATGTGTATTAATCAATAATACTTAAAATATGTTCCAACAGAAAGCACCCTGAGGTTGTTCATAAATATAAATGGTCATCTTTAGATGTCAAACAAAACTCGAACCAATAACATACAGTCCAAACGTTGTACATATGTAGAGACATATCCATATATGAAGACACAGTTGGTTATAGGTTAAAGAGCATTCATTACTAGCTTCCATCTCGAATCAAAGACACAGAAAACAAATATATAATTGTTTAATTCTCTACAACCTTTTTTCTTAAGAATATTATTATTGCAAAAAATGAAAATGTGAGAACTATGAAATTAACTCCAGCATATGTACTTGCTAATGATTTGGTAAGGTGATTTAGGAATTGTTTTCTGATTTAAATCAGTCGAAAATAGATTTAGTAGAAGCTACTGTCCATCGTCAAATACGTCAGAGAAGCTCCCAAAAAAGTTCATTGCCACTGCCTTAGGTTTATCATTGAGCATATTTTGCCATTGTTTTCTGCTACGAATAAAAATTTCAAGTTCTTCTTGGAGGTTCAGTTTGTGGCCTTTGTTTAACCTGTGAAATATTATTGAATTATCATCTATGTTACCAAAATTATGTCTTGTGTCGTTAATGCGTGTATTTATGACAAATTTATTGAGGGTGTTGTATCTAAATGCATTTATATGTTATTTAAATCTAGTTCAGAAGCTTCGTCTGGTATGACCCACGTATTGTGTGAAGCATTCATTGCATTTCAGCTAGCAAATGCGTGAGGCGGAGAATTTGGCTTTCTTGGATGTTACGTTGTACGTCAGTTTATTACATAATTTCTTGCCGGTAAAGAAAGTAACTCTTAGATTATATGATCTCAGTACATTCGGAATGCTGTAAAATTTGCTTTACTATAGTTTAAAATTTGTAATCGTAATGCCATACTACATTAACAGTTACTGATTATCCCTTATTTGTAGCTGAATGAAACTTAAAACAACCTGCTGGCTCCAATCAGCAAATAAAGAGTCATGTAATCCACTGATCCGCCTGAAGAAGATGAGGATGTAGGTCCTCGAAATGCGCCGCAGAAGTAAATAAAAAGTGACTGACACGAATAATTGTTTTGTCTTTTATTGTCATCTGATAGTAATGTAGAATTTGTCGTCCTAATACAATGAATGTAGCTCAAATAAATAGACACAAAGAATATATAAAGATGTTTTTACGAAGATATGACAGGTGCTTGGCCATCGGCGTGCTGAAGGAATTATACTGGAATTTACCTGAAATGATTTAGGAAAACCTAAATCAAGACAGTCGGACAGAGAAAACTCCACCCTCCCGCACATGTCAGTCAGTTGCATTGTTTCATTTGGTTTGTCCCTACAGTACAATGTTCTTTTGTTAATATACAATTTGCACAAGACAAGCTGTAATGTAATAAATAAGTTTGCACTGTTTTTCGCATCTCTACACTATCGTTGCACACACTGCGGATACTGAATGGTGACTTCAGGGCACGAACTTTCTGCTGTGACACTTGCGTCCTAGACATGATGATTTGTTTGGTTTTTAGTGTGTATCTGGAACGGCAGTAATGCCATCAACCAAGTTCTTAGGTTCTCCGTCCATGCAACCATTAACAGATACCTCTACATCTATCGTTTACGCTTTTCGACTGTTATCCACGGAAAAAGATAAGCTGTATCCAAAATCTGGACCGGGCTTCAATATTACCTGAAAATGGCTGAAATCTTATAGTGTGTGACAAAGCCTCATTACAGTTAAGTCTAAATAATGAGGACCGAGATGTAACGAGATTTCAGTGCAGTCCTCTAGACGGTTGTAAGACCATGAGAGATATCACAGCATATCGCTTTAAACATCTAGCATTTGCGCTTTCATAGCGGCCACAACGGATTTGGCAGTACTGAATCTCAGTAAATATCCTCTGGCGTGATCACTTATACAGAGGGGAAAGTACATTTATGGGTGATTTTGTATGAGAAACGATGGCCAAGTGGCCACCAGTTACCATGGACCAATCACGCTCTTTGGATAAACAAGATTTCTAGTATGAAAATTGGTTACTAATTCGACGGTTCTGAAGAGGACGTGACTTACAGAAGATTTTACGACTAAATCTGTAACGTGAGAGTTGGGAGTAGATTGGGATTCTGAATAGATTTTGCTCGACATGCATTGTTATAAGATATAGAAGAACACTGTTGACATATCAGTTACTAATTCTTCGGGAGCTCTGATCAGCACATTCAACCGATCACCCACATGGAGATGATCAGGGAGGGTACTGTGTAGGGAGTAAAAAAAAATATCGCCGACAGTGAAACCTTCCTGACATCACACCCGTGTTATTTTTGTGTATCCCTTTCGCTTACTGAAATAAATCGTTGTTCCTAGTGTGATGTTAAATCTTCATAACATGTCTTGATATCTCACATCTTGCCACTCGGACGTTCAGTGATGCATACAGTATCTCTCAAATACCGATGCCATAGGATGTAACGGGAATTCCAAGTGAGTTATACATTTTAAACCACGTGTCTCCTTGTCTGCCATATCCGCGAATTTATTTTCATTGATATCCATACGGCCTGTTACGCAGTCCTGGCTACCTTTAAATTGCTTGCCCTCTGTCTACAATCACTAAACAGTCTCCAGAACACTCAGGCAGTCGGAGCAGATGAAGAACTTCTGTGCCTGATCACGTCTCAGCTGCTTCGAATCTACACATGTCATTCCTTCGCCCTTCTATCTTTTTAAAAGATCCCTTCAGTATGAGAGATATCGATATCGGATGCAAACAGTATTTGTTTACAACTTTACACATTCGTGTAGGTGAAGTCGAGAACAATTTGATACAGGTCGGTTGTGTGGTCTGTGAAGCCGGGAAACAACCTCAAATCCGCCTGCAAAAGCCACATAAGCTATGGCGCATCCGCGCCACGCGACAGTTTGGCTAAAATCATCCTTGAATATGAAAAAAAGGTTACACTTGCACTCAGAAAATTAAAATTAACGTTTGTGTGAATTTTACCTCAAAATATTGTGAATTTAGCAGCATAAAATTAGCACTTAAATTTTTTTGTTTGTCTGGTCTTTGCGACGTTACCTAATGGATATTCCGCTGAGTAGTGGCTTCTCTAACCAGCATCCCATACAGCTGCACAAACAAATTCATCTCACCTGGTACCAGTTCTAGGCGGCTGAATAACTCGGCTACATACGCGCAACGTTACACCTTCTTACTGCGATAACTATTGTGCTTGTAAGGGTTTTAAACGTATTCAGATTTTGCAAAACGAAATAAACTACTAAGTCGGTGATATTAAAGAGCGAGAGGGACTTGATAATCTCGTGCGGCGCGCGTGCGCGGTAGCTCAGATAGCTTTTGTGGGTCGATTAGAGGCTGTTTCCCAGCCTTATAGGCCACAATTGTCCTGTAGTAAATTGGTCGCCTCGTCTTCACCTTAATCACCACAGTACTTTGTAAACAGTTATCGTTTACATCATGCATATCTGAGAACATAGTAGTGACAGATAGTCCTGACTCCAAGACCGTCTGCATATTAATGTTATCATTTTTCAGAGAACGTAATTTTCAAACCCATGAAATTGTTTTCGATGTGTCAAATTGAGTAGATTAATCCAGATAAATTAGCGAAAGAATTCGGTGCATTTCCTCCGTCAATATTCGACTTTTCTCGAATCTTTATGCATAAATTCATCAGGCTCAGTTTATAACTTTTTTTACCTTCATTTAAAGTGTTCTCGTGTTTTGAGCCTGTTGAAATGGTTAAATGTGTATAATTATATTTCAACACATGTTCCATACGCTCCCCTCCTAAACTGTACGGAGTGCTTACACGCTTTATAAGTTTGATTTCTTTCGTCGCTTATAATTGATCTTTGTTTCCGCTTACCTGTAATCACAACATACTCCATATCTTCGGCGCACATGCGAATCCATTACTTGTAATGTTATTTTTTTGTTTGCAATGACATGGTCGATCGAAAATCTCGTCCCTCGGACTGCCCTTGCATGCTTACTGACAAGGTATACTTCTTCCGAAAACAGGTATCAGTTGCTTTTATTTAATCAAAACAAGCAATGTGTCTGAGTCTTTGCGTATTTTTATTTACGACAGCACTAATGTCCAGTTAAGGGACATTAAACCTCTGTGAAACACAAAGCACAGTTATAATTTGCGCATTAGAAAGTGCTCTGGAAATGTTGTAGCTCATAACATTGTGATAGGCACACGAGATATACCCGAAAAATAATCAAGGGTCGTGAACAGCACTTACCGGGTGTTATGGCATGCAGAACGCCAACACAGGGCGTGATGCCCTCGCAAGACAATATAGGATAGACAGTAAGTCACCACATCCTGTGAATCACATTGTGCAGGAAGATTTATGGTAATGGGTCCCACTGATGCACAATTGCGTCTGTAGATCAGCAATGGTCAACGGTGACGGGGTCAACGTTGCTTTCCTTCTACCAACAGCACTGCCTACAAGTTAAATTGGATCTGAGTTCAGACAGCGAGCTGTCGACTAAAACTCTGATGTTCTAATGTTGAAGATTTTCGTGTGTGAACCTAAACTGCTGTGGTCGAGCATTTTCATCCATCGACGGGGCCCAGGCAAAAACACAGACCATTTTCATCCAACGATGGGATGCAAGCACAAACATAGATTAATCACCACGAAAAAGAAAATATTATTGCCGAATGAGACCTCAATACCTCACATCCATCACAGTAGCCCTAGGAAACATAGTGACTTAGGTTTGTCTAAAGTGATGTCGTTCCAGATCAGGAAACAAGCCCCTTCCTATCATATTACACTGTCCACTCACATTAACGTGACCACCTGTCAAAAATCCGAGTAATCGCCTTCTGCAACGTAGCTCAGCAGGAAGAGGGTCAGTAAGGTTCTGAAATGTACCGACAGGGATGTTGGGACATTTAGACTCCAATGCTGTTTCCAGGTGCGCTAGATTGCACGGTTGAGGATCCGTGGCGCAAACATCCTGGTTGAGTTAATCCCACAGATTCTCAACTGAGTTTCAATCCGGGGAGTTCAGTTGCCGAGGGAGTACGGTAAATTCATACTTGTGTCCTTAGAACCATGCCCGTGCACTGGGAGCTGTGTGACCCATTGCATTGTCCTGTCAGTAGATACCATCGTGCCGTGGACTAACTGCATGTAGAGGTGGACATGGTCTGCAAGGACAGATGCATACTTGCTTTGATCCATTGTGACTTCCAGAATGATGAGGTCTTCCTTGGAATCCCACGAATACATTCCCCAGACCATAACACTCCCTCCTCCACCCTGGATCGTTCCGACGTTGTGGTTGGATCGTACAAGTCTACTGCCATCTGTGTGATAGAGCATGAAACATCATTCATCTGTAAAGGCCATCTGTCACTACTCAGTGGACGTCGAGTGCGTTCGTCAACGATGAAAATCAGTCAGCATGGATACACGAACCGAGTGTCTGCTGCAGAGGCCAATACACAGCAACGTTCGCTGAACGGTCATTAAGGAGACAGTGTTAGTAGCCCCTAGGATCATCTGGGCAGACAGCTGCTCAACAGCTGCCGTCGTTCACCCCTGTCAGCTATGGTCTACATCTACATCTACATCTACATTTATACTCCAAAAGCCACCCAACGGTGTGTGGCGGAGGGCACTTTACGTGCCACTGTCATTACCTCCCTTTCCTGTTTCAGTCGCGTATGGTTCGCGGGAAGAACGACTGTCTGAAAGCCTCCGTGCGCGCTCTAATCTCTCTAATTTTACATTCGTGATCTCCTCGGGAGGTATAAGTAGGGGGAAGCAATATATTCGATACCTCATCCAGAAACGAAACCCTCTCGAAACATGGCAAGCAAGCTACACCGCGATACAGAGCGCCTCTCTTGCATAGTCTGCCACTTGAGTTTGCTCAACATCTCCGTAACGCTATCGCGCTTACTAAATAACCCTGTGACGAAACGCGCAGTCCTTCTTTGGATCTTCTCTATCTCCTCCGTCAAACCGATCTGGTACGGGTCCCACACTGATGAGCAATACTCAAGTATAGGTCGAACGAGTGTTTTGTAAGCCACCTCCTTTGTTGATGGACTACATTTTCTAAGCACTCTCCCAATGAATCTCAACCTGGTACCCGCCTGACCAACAATTAATTTTATATGATCATTCAACTTCAAATCGCTCCGCACGCATACTCCCAGATATTTTACAGAAGTAACTGCTACCAGTGTTTGTTCCGCTATCATATAATCATACAATAAAGGATCCTTCTTTCTATGTATTCGCAATACATTACATTTGTCTATGTTAAGGGTCAGTTGGCACTCCCTGCACCAAGTGCCTATCCGCTGCAGATCTTCCTGCATTTCGCTACAATTTTTTAATGCTGCAACTTCTCTGTATACTACAGCATCATCCGCGAAAAGCCGCATGGAACTTCCGACACTATCTACTAGGTCATTTATATATATTGTGAAAAGCAATGGTCCCATAACACTCCCCTGTGGCACGCCAGAGGTTACTTTAACGTCTGTAGACGTCTCTCTATTGATAACAACATGCTGTGTTCTGTTTGCTAAAAACTCTTCAATCCAGCCACACAGCTGGTCTGATAGTCCGTAGGATCTTACTTCGTTTATCAGGCGACAGTGCGGAACTGTATCGAACGCCTTCCGGAAGTCAAGAAAAATAGCATCTACCTGGGAGCCTGTATCTAATGTTTTTTGGGTCTCATGAACAAATAAAGCGAGTTGGGTCTAACACGATCGCTGTTTCCGGAATCCATGTTGATTCCTACATAGTAGATTCTGGGTTTCCAAAAACGACATGATACTCGAGCAAAAAACATGTTCTAAAATTCTACAACAGGTGGACGTCAGAGATATAGGTCTATAGTTTTGCGCATTTGCTCGACGACCCTTCTTGAAGACTGGGACTACCTGTGCTCTTTTCCAATCATTTCGAACCCTCCGTTCCTCTAGAGACTTGCGGTACACGGCTGTTAGAAGGGGGGCAAGTTCTTTTGCGTACTCTGTGTAGCATCGAATTGGTATCCCGTCAGGTCCAGTGGACTTTCCTCTATTGAGTGATTCCAGTTGCTTTTCTATTCCTTGGACACTTATTTCGATGTCAGCCATTTTTTCGTTTGTGCGAGGATTTAGAGAAGGAACTGCCGTGCGATCTTCCTCTGTGAAACAGCTTTGGAAAAAGGTGTTTAGTATTTCAGCTTTACGCGTGTCATCCTCTGTTTCAATGCCATCATCATCCCGTAGTGTCTGGATATGCTGTTTCGAGCCACTTACTGATTTAAAGTTAAGACCAGAATTTCCTAGGATTTTCTGTCAAGTCGGTACATAGAATTTTACTTTCGAATTCACTGAACGCTTCACGCATAGCCCTCCTTACGCTAACTTTGACATCGTTTAGCATCTGTTTGTCTGAGAGGTTTTGCCTGCGTTTAAACTTGGAGTGGAGCTCTCTTTGCTTTCGCAGTAGTTTCCTAACTTTGTTGTTGTACCACGGTGGGTTTTTCCGGTCCCTCACAGTTTTACTCGGCACGTACCTGTCTAAAACGCATTTTACGATTTCCTTGAACTTTTTCCATAAACACTCAACATTGTCAGTGTCGGAACAGAAATTTTCGTTTTGATCTGTTAGGTAGTCTGAAATCTGCCTTCTATTACTCTTGCTAAACAGATAAACCTTCCTCCCTTTTCTTATATTCCTATTAACTTCCATACTCAGGGATGCTGCAACGGCCTTATGATCACTGATTCCCTGTTCTGCACTTACAGAGTCGAAAAGTTCGGGTCTGATTGTTATCAGTAGGTCCAAGATGTTATCTCCACCAGTCGGTTCTCTGTTTAATTGCTCGAGGTAATTTTCGGATAGTGCACTCAGTATAATGTCACTCTATGCTGTGTCCCTACCACCCGTGCTAAACATCTGAGTGTCCCAGTCTATATCTGGTAAATTGAAATCTCCACCTAAGACTATAACATGCTGAGAAAATTTATATGAAATGTATTCCACATTTTCTCTCAGTTGTTCTGCCACTAATGCTGCTGAGTCGGGAGGTCGGTAAAAGGAGCCAATTATTAACCTAGTTCGGTTGTTGAGTGTAACCTCCACCCATAATACTTCACTACAGGATAAACTACTACTAACAGCGACGAACACTCCACCACCGGTTGCATGCAATCTATCCTTTCTAAACACCGTCTGTACCTTTGTAAAAATTTCGGCAGAATTTATCTCTGGCTTAAGCCAGCTTTCTGTACCTATAACGATTTCAGCTTCGGTGTTTTCTATCAGCGCTTGAAGTTCTGGTATTTTACCAACGCAGCTTCGACAGTTGACAATTACAATACCGATTGCTGCTTGGTCCCCGCATGTCCTGACTTTGCACCGCACCAGTTGAGGCTGTTGCCCTTTCTGTACTTGCCCAAGGCCATCTAACCTAAAAAACCGCCCAGCCCACGCCACACAACCCCTGCTACCCGTGTAGCCGCTTGCTGCGTGTAGTGGACTCCTGACCTATCCAGCGGAGCCCGAAACCCCACCATCTTATGGCGTAAGTCGAGGAATCTACAGCCCACACGGTCGTAGAACTGTCTCAGCCTCTGATTCAGACCCTCCACTCGGCTCTGTACCAAAGGTCCGCAGTCAGTCCTGTCGACGATGCTGCAGATGGTGAGCTCTGCTTTCATCCCGCTAGCGAGACTGGCAGTCTTCACCAAATCAGATCGCCGCCGGAAGCCAGAGTGGATTTCCTCCGATCCATAGCGACACACATCATTGGTGCCGACATGAGCGACTACCTGCAGATGGGTGCACCCTGTACCCTTCATGGCATCCGGAAGGACCCTTTCCACATCTGGAATGACTCCCCCCGGTATGCACACGGAGTGCACATTGGTTTTCTTCCTCTCTCTTGCTGCCATTTCCCTAAGGGGCCCCATTACGCGCCTGACGTTGGAGCTCCCAACTACCAGTAAGCCCACCCTCTGCAACTGCCCGGATCTTGCAGACTGAGGGGCAACCTCTGGAACAGGACAAGCAGCCATGTCAGGCCGAAGATCAGTATCAGCCTGAGACAGAACCTGAAACCGGTTCGTCAGACAAACTGGAGAGGCTTTCCGTTCAGCCCTCCGGAATGTCTTTCGCCCCCTGCCACACCTTGAGACAACCTCCCACTCTACCACAGGTGAGGGATCAGCCTCAATGCTGGCAGTATCCCAGGCAACCACAGTCGTAGTCCGATCAGGGGATGCGTGGGACGAGCTGGCCATCCCCGACAAACCCCCATCCGGACCCCCGCAGTGATGCCCATTGACAACAGCCTCAAGCTGTGTGACCGAAGCCAACACTGCCTGAAGCTGGGAGCGAAGGGATGCCAACTCAGCCTGCATCCGAACACAGCAGTTGCAGTCCCTATCCATGCTAAAAACTGTTTTGCAAAGAACGTCTGAACTAATCTACAGAGAGCGCAAACAAATCGACAAAATTTAAACGGTTATTAAAATACAAGATTGGCTAGTAAATGCAGTAATGCTGCTACTTGCGCGCTGCTGACACTGCTCGGCGGCGGAAGTGACTACGCGAATTTACACTATTCAGGTACTAAAACGCGATGCTACACTCTCAAATACTATAATACGCCCGAAATTTATGAATGAAACAATGCAAGTACCAAAAACACGCAAACAAATTAAGAATTAAACTATGTAACAAATGAGTGAGCTAGGAGTATACGACTTGCTGCTGCAGCTGCTTATCCAACGGCGGCAGGGAGCACACTGACTGTGACCAACCGACACTGGCCGTTCAAAACAAAAACAGAAGACAAACGACTACGCGAATTTACACTATTCAGGTACTAAAACGCGATGCTACAACTCTCAAATACTATAATACGCCCGAAATTTATGAATTAAACAATGCAAGTACCAAAAACACGCAAAGAAATTAAGAATTAAACTATGTAACAAATGAGTGAGCTAGGAGTAAACGACTTGCTGCTGCAGCTGCTTATCCAACGGAGGCAGGGAGCACACTGTGGTGCGCCGCAGCCGCCTCGACGCTGGTTTTAGATAGCGCCATTTTGTCACTCATTGTATACTTTAACCACGGCGGCCCATGATCAGTTTACAGATTTAGTCGTTTCGAAATGCTTCCAGCCTTGCCCAAGAGCCAGTGATCACATTCTTTTGGATGTCATATACATTGCCCCTTTTCCGCATTACAACAAAGATTGCATTGTCTTCCACGTACGCCCAACTCACTTAATACCTCCACTGCTAGTGCTGCCACCTCCCGTCTGTGAGTGGTTTTTGCGCATTAACGTCGAACATAGGCGGTGGTCATGTAAAGGTGGCTAGACCGTGTGGTGGTATTGTAGTGGGGATATAGATTAAACAGCGAGTCTTTCATGAACAGGACACTGTCGTCTCGTTCTTGACTAATTCACTCACGGTTGGTATGAAATACATTCGCCGCACCAGGAGACGCCATTGTGTGAGGGAAATGCACCTGTCTGATTCCAAGCATCCTTCCAGACTTTAACGGTACATAGGTGATGAGCCGCTTAGGCAGTGTCATGGTGTCTTCAGCCAGGCCGTTGCTGTGTTGATTGGACGCCTTTGGGTTATTAACACAAGATAACGTTTCCGGTAATGACTTTCGGCACATGGTCGAAATTGGCCGTGCCATTGTTGAATGTTTCCTTCCTCATTTAGTCTCCACCGCAACCATGAAATGACGTTAGAGTGGCTCTGTATTACTGGCTCACCTTGCGAAGACTGCCGCTGGTAACCACTCTGACAAAGATCCAGCCACACGTAATGTCAGCCAGGTGTGTTTGCTGTGTCAGTTGCCTCCCCTGAGACTCGAACGCCCACCACGCGCAGTCGGAGTAGCTGTTAACGCGCACTGCACACAGTCACAGTAACTATACCCACATCCACTGCCCACACGAACTTGTGCAACCACCGTAAGCGGGCATGTACTAGCGTATGTGTGACACATGTGCACATGTTCTCACTGTTTGGTCAGTACAGTACAGTGTTACCATAATCAAATGTTTTTCCGTGGACATCGAATATTCCCTGGTTCTTGTAAGTTCGTTGTAGCAATCGATTTCTGTATTTAAGCTCTGTTACTGTTTCTTCAGGATTTAACGACTGAAAGAAACCGACCCGGGAAAAATGTAAGTCTGGATTCCGGAGAAATCTTTGAACATGTCAAGTAATATTGACTTTAAGAGTTTTACACGCGCAGTATTGCTGTGCGGTGTGGGATCCCCATCAGGTGAGACTGACGGATGACATCGAAAAAGTACAAAGTAGGGCAGCTCGTTTTGTATTATCGTGAAACAGGGGAGATAGTGTCATAGACACGATACGTGAATTAGAATGTCAATCATTAAAACAAAGGCGTTTTTCGTTGCGACGGGATCTTCTCATGAAATTTCAATCACCAGTTTTCTCCTCCGATTGCGAAAACATTCTGTTGGCACCCACCTACATAGGGAGAAATGATCATCACGATAAAATAAGAGAAATCACGGCTCACACGGAAAAATTGAAGTCCTCTTTTTATCCCGCGTGCCGTTTGAGAGTGGAACGGTAGAGAGACAGTTTGAATATTGTTCATTGAACCCTCTGCCAGGCACTTTATTGTGAATAGCAGAGTAATCACGTAGATGTAGATGTCAGGGTAATTGTTAACACGCACTACATGCAGTCACAGCAACTATACACATACCCTCTGCCCGCTTGAACTGTTGCAAGCACAGTAAAAGGACACGTATTAGTTAAACCAGTACGTATAGCATTTGTAGACATTGAATATATCCAGCAAATACGAGTAACTGAGGACGTAAGGTGTAAGGGCTACTCTGAGGTGAAGAGAAATTCGTGGCGGGTTGCATCAAACACAGAATAATAATAATTATAATAATAATAGGGATCGAATTCAGAGAGTGAATTGTTATCTACCACTGCACAGATATCAGACAGCAGTTCTAAAAGTAAATTTCGGAAGGTATGAGACAGGATAGTGTACCCTATCCGCTATGTTACCCATTCTTTATACTGAGCAAGATGTAAAGGAAGATAAGGAGAAACCTGGTACTACAACTAAAGTTCACTGAGAAGAAATAAGAAACATTGTTTGCCGATGCGATTGCAAATCTGCCAGAGACGATAAGTGGCTTGGAAGCTCAGTTACCGAGAGAGGTAGCGCAGTCGTCAGCACATTCGCATTTAGGAGGGCGATGGTTCAATTCCCCGTCTGGCCATTTACGTCCAAGTCTTTCGTAATTAGAGCTATTGCTCTGTCCCTAAGGCCTTTCTTTTTTTTTTTGAAAACCCTTTGAACGGAATAGACAGTGCCAAGAAATACCTTAAGACGATATAAAATACAGATTATCAATAGTAAGAATAGATTTCCTGGAAAACAGAAATTCGTTAACATCTAATGTAAATTTAAGAGTGAGAATGTCGTTTCTGAAAGTATTTGTTCAGGATGTGGTATCATATGAAAACTAAACATGAACTATTAACAGGAAAGAGTAAAAGAACGATATTTCAGACCGACTTAGTCTTTTTAATGCCTGGATACATTACAGTAGATTAATGCCAGCATCACCCAGTACTTTCATTCCGGTCTGTAAAACGCAATATTATCTTAAATGATAATTAATGCAATGAAAATTAGGCGGAAAGAAACATTTTGTGTTTATTGTGATTATTACCTTATTTTCTAGAAAACCAGGTTCCGTAGGAACTTCGTTACATTATTCTATACCTTGCATCTGTAACGAAATGATTTTATTCTTAGGTTGATAGGCGAGTTAGTTATATCCATAAACATAAGTTTACTGCGTGAAAATATTTTGCGACTACATTTTTCCATTACTTACATTCGTTTTAGAGGTTTTTTTTGGCGTAATTCCATCTAGAAATACACACAGAAGTATGTTACATTCTTTTACTGAACCACACTCACATATTACAAACTCAGAACTTCACAGAAAGTAGTAAATAATATTCACAACAGATATGAAATTTTGCTAGGGATGACTAAGGAATAGAGAACGGAAAATTATTAAAGAATTGAAAAATAGAAGACGAGACATCATTTTATTAAGTATCAGAGAAAAAAGAGGGAAACGGCACAGAAATTGAAGGGTCATATGTACACTTGTACAGCAGCGTACAGAAACATCTAAAAGTAAAGCGACGAGTGCCAATAATAACAAAGAAATAATTTCAGAAGTATGTTACAAATTGGGTAGCTATCGGTGAAAATTTACTTAAAGCGACGTAACATTACACAGACACAAAATTACTATAACAGGAGCCTATATAATAAATGAAAATGAACCAGATACTGTGAAAGATACCGTCTTCAACTAACAGAATGACGTATTAGAAGTGGAAGGAAATAAAAGAGAAATTATTGCTGCCGTAGATTTCAGTAGTACAATCTACATCTGCATCTACATGTACATTTATACTCCGCAAGCCACCCAACGGTGTGTGGCGGAGGGCACTTTACGTGCCACTGTCATTACCTCCCTTTTCTGTTCCAGTCGCGTATGGTCCGCGTGTAGAACGACTGTCTGAAAGCCTCCGTGCGCGCTCTAATCTCTCTAATTTTACATTCGTGATCTCCTCGGGAGGTATAAGTAGGGGGAAGCAATATATTCGATACCTCATCCAGAAACGAAACCCTCTCGAAACCTGGCAAGCAGCCTACACCGCGATACAGAGCGCCTCTCTTGCATAGTCTGCCACATGAGTTTGCTCAACATCTCCATAACGCTATCGCGCTTACTAAATAACCCTGTGACGAAACGCGCAGTCCTTCTTTGGATCTTCTCTATCTCCTCTGTCAAACCGATCTGGTACGGATCCCACACTGATGAGCAATACTCAAGTGTAGGTCGAATGAGTGTTTTGTAAGCCACCTCCTTTGTTGATGGACTACATTTTCTAAGGACTCTCCCAATGAATCTCAAACTGGAACCCGCCTTACCAACAATTAACTTTATGTGATCATTCCACTTCAAATCGTTCCGCACGCATACTCCCAGATATTTTACAGAAGTAACTGCTACCAGTGTTTGTTCCGCTATCATATAGTCATACAAAAAAGGATCCTGCTTTCTATGTATTCGCAATACATTACATTTATCTACGTTAAGGGTCAGTTGCCACTCCCTGCACCAAGTGCCTATCCGCTGCAGATCTTCCTGCATTTTGCTACAATTTTCTAATGCTGCAACTTCTCTGTATACTACAGCATCATCCGCGACAAGCCGCATGGAACTTCCGACACTATCTACTAGGTCATTTATATATATTGTGAAACGCAATGGTCCCATAACACTCCCCTGTGGCACGCCAGAGGTTACCTTAACGTCTGTAGACGTCTCTCCGTTGATAACAACATGCTGTGTTCTGTTTGCTAAAAATTCTTCAATCCAGCCACACAGCTGGTCTGATGTTCCGTAGGCTCTTACTTTGTTTATCAGGCGACAGTGTGGAACTGTATCGAATGCCTTCCGGAAGTCAAGGAAAATAGCATCTACCGGGGAGCCTGTATCTAATGTTTTCTGGGTCTCATGAACAAATAAAGCGAGTTGGGTCTCACACGATCGCTGTTTCCGGAATCCATGTTGATTCCTACATAGTAGATTCTGGGTTTCCAAAAACGACATGATACTCGAGCAAAAAACATGTTCTAAAATTCTACAACAGATGGACGTCAGAGATATAGGTCTATAGTTTTGCGCATTTGCTCGACGACCCTTCTTGAAGACTGGGACTACCTGTGCTCTTTTCCAATCATTTCGAACCCTCCGTTCCTCTAGAGACTTGCGGTACACGGCTGTTAGAAGGGGGGCAAGTTCTTTTGCGTACTCTGTGTAGCATCGAATTGGTATCCCGTCAGGTCCAGTGGACTTTCCTCTATTGAGTGATTCCAGTTGCTTTTCTATTCATTGGACACTTATTTCGATGTCAGTCATTTTTTCGTTTGTGCGAGGATTTAGAGAAGGAACTGCCGTGCGATCTTCCTCTGTGAAACAGCTTTGGAAAAAGGTGTTTAGTACTTCAGCTTTACGCGTGTCATCCTCTGTTTCAATGCCATCATCATCCCGGAGTGTCTGGATATGCTGTTTCGAGCCACTTACTGATTTAACGTAAGACCAGAACTTCCTAGGATTTTCTGTCAAGTCGGTACATAGAATTTTACTTTCGAATTCACTGAACGCTTCACGCATAGCCCTCCTTACGCTAACTTTGACATCGTTTAGCATCTGTTTGTCTGAGAGGTTTTGGCTGCGTTTAAACTTGGAGAGAAGCTCTCTTTGCTTTCGCAGTAGTTTCCTAACTTTGTTGTTGAACCACGGTGGGTTTTTCCCGTCCCTCACAGTTTTACTCGGCACGTACCTGTCTAAAACGCATTTTACAATTGCCTTGAACTTTTTCCATAAACACTCAACATTGTCAGTGTCGGAACAGAAATTTTCGTTTTGATCTGTTAGGTAGTCTGAAATCTGCCTTCTATTACTCTTGCTAAACAGATAAACCTTCCTCCCTTTTCTTATATTCCTATTAACTTCCATATTCAGGGATGCCGCAACGGCCTTATGATCACTGATTCCCTGTTCTGCTCTTACAGAGTCGAAACGTTCGGGTCTGTTTGTTATCAGTAGGTCCAAGATGTTATCTCCACCAGTCGGTTCTCTGTTTAATTGTTCGAGGTAATTTTCGGATAGTGCACTCAGTATAATGTCACTCGATGCTGTGTCCCTACCACCCGTGCTAAACATCTGAGTGTCCCAGTCTATATCTGGTAAATTGAAATCTCCACCTAAGACTATAACATGCTGAGAAAATTTATATGAAATGTATTCCACATTTTCTCTCAGTTGTTCTGCCACTAATGCTGCTGAGTCGGGAGGTCGGCAAAAGGAGCCAACTATCAACCTAGCTCGGTTGTTGAGTGTAACCTCCACCCATAATAAATCACAGGAACTATCCACTTCTACTTCACTACAGGATAAACTACTACAAACAGCGACAAACACGCCACCACCTGTTGCATGCAATCTATCCTTTCTAAACACCGTCTGAGCCTTTGTAAAAATTTCGGCAGAATTTATCTCTGGCTTCAGCCAGCTTTCTGTACCTATAACGATTTCAGCTTCGGTGCTTTCTATCAGCGCTTGAAGTTCCGGTACTTTACCAATGCAGCTTCGACAGTTTACAGTTACAATACCGATTGTTTCTTGGTCCCCGCATGTCCTGATTTTGCCCCGCACCCTTTGAGGCTGTTGCTTTCTGTACTTGCCCGAGGCCATCTAACCTAAAAAACCGCCCAGTCCACGCCACACAACCCCTGCTACCTGTGTAGTGGACTCCTGACCTATCCAGCAGACACCGAAACCCCATCACCCTATGGCGCAAGTCGAGGAATCTGCAGCCCACACGGTCGCAGACCTGTCTCAGCCTCTGATTCAGACCCTCCACTCGGCTCTGTACCAAAGGTCCGCAGTCAATCCTGTAGACGATGTTGCAGATGGTGAGCTCTGCTTTCATCCCGCTAGCGAGACTGGCAGTCTTCACCAAATCAGATAGCCGCCGCAAGCCAGAGAGGATTTCCTCCGATCCATAGAGACACACATCATTGGTGACGACATGAGCGACCACCTGCAGATGGGTGCACCCTGTACCCTTCATGGCATCCGGAAGGACCCTTTCCACATCTGGAATGACTCCCCCCGGTATGCACACGGAGTGAACATTGGTTTTCTTCCCCTCGCTTGCTGCCATATCCCTAAGGGGCCCCATTACGCACCTGACGTTTGAGCTCCCAACTACCAGTAAGCCCACCCTCTGCGACCGCCCGGATCTTGCAGACTGAGGGGCAACCTCTGGAACAGGACAAGCAGCCATGTCAGGCCGAAGATCAGTATCAGCCTGAGACAGAGCCTGAAACCGGTTCGTCAGACAAACTGGAGAGACCTCCGGAATGTCTTTCGCCCCCTGCCACACCTCGAGACGACCTCCCACTCTACCACAGGTGAGGGATCAGCCTCAATGTGGGCAGTATCCCGGGCAGCCACAGTCGTAGTCCGATCGGGGAATGCGAGGGACGAGCTGGCCGTCCCCGACAAACCCCCCTCCGGACCCCCACAGTGATGCCCATTGGGAACAGCCTCAAGCTGTGTGACCGAAGCCAACACTACCTGAAGCTGGGAGCGATGGGATGCCAACTCAGCCTGCATCCGAACACAGCAGTTGCAGTCCCTATCCATGCTAAAAATTGTTGTGCAAAGAACGTCTGAACTAATCTACAGAGAGCGCAAACAATTCGACACAAAATTAAAACGGTTATTAAAATACAAGATTGCGTAATAGATGCAGTAATGCTGCTACTTGCGCACTGCTGACACACTGCTCGGCGGCGGAAGGATTTTACACTATTCAAGTACTAAAACGCGATGCTACACTCTCAAATACTATAATACGCCCGAAATTTATGAACTAAACAATGCAAGTACCAAAAACATGCAAAGGAATTAAGAATTAAACTATGTAACAAATGAGTGAGCTAAGAGTATACGACTTGCTGCTGCAGCTGCTTATCCAACGGCGGCAGGGAGCACACTGGCTGTGACCAACCGACACTGGCCGTTCAAAACAAAAACAGAAGACAGACGACTACGCGATTTTACACTATTCAGGTACTAAAACGCGATGCTACACTCTAAATACTATAATACACCCGAAATTTATGAATTAAACAATGCAAGTACCAAAAACACGCAAAGGAATTAAGAATTAAACTATGTAACAAATAAGTGAGCTAAGAGTATACGAATTGCTGCTGCAGCTGCTTATCCAACGGCGGCAGAGAGCACAATAGGGAGACAAGTATCAGATAACGTAGTAGTATCACATGGAGAAAATACAGTAAATGTCAATAGTTTGAGATTAATTAATAGACTATATGTGAATAACATTTGCAAATTCTAAATGGTTTTTATCCACATGAAGAAATTCTTAAATGTAGGTCATCAGCATACATTACAATTACAATCAGTACTTGATCACATACTAACTAGGGAAGTATAGTAGTATTATTAAACGTCTTTTAGAGACAGTCTTTAAGGCACTGGAGGCAGGAAAGCAAGCTGGCTACAAAGCAGGATGATCAAACATAGATCATGTATTTCGTTTGCGGCAACTACTTGAAAAGAAAAATATGCCGAAATCAGTTCCTTCACTTAGTATTTGTAGATACAGGAAAATCCAACGATACTGTACGCTAAAACAGTTTGTGGAAGGCTTTAACAAGATCTGATATTAATCGTATAATAACGAAGTCAATTCGGAACCTATATGAAAATTGTACGGTGAGAAAAAAATACAAAACGTTTTCTCGCCTGGATTTAAAGTTACAAGGGGTAACCACGGTTACAGCAATGGAAAATTGGAAGAAGAAAATGTCAGAACATGAGAAACCCAATAGAGGTAGTATATCACTACAATTTGCTGATGACCACCAAATTTGGCACAAACTGAGGAAGACACTCATAAAATAAAATACACGGTAATAGGAGCAACAAATAATTGTTTGACGTTGGAAGAAGGGATCAGAACGTTACATCTACTGGAAAGTACAAATACACTCCCTTGACGAAAAAAGTGAAGCACTGTGAAGGCGAAGTCGGATGTCAGCGTTAACTTCCTACCTGTACGCAATATGTACGAGGGTGTACTAAAAAGTGATATCTCCGAATTTTTTATTCAGTTCTCAATATCGGTTGAAGTATGACATGTCAGGCATACTACTTGGTCGACTTTCCCGCTTCACTGACGCAAGTTGCAACCTTCTGCCGCTTGAGAGCTAGAAATTGTAGCGTGGAACATGGTAGTGCGTGAGACGCAGCGTACTGTAATCGAGTTTCCAACCTCAGGAAACGTACCTCCAATTGAAATCCATAGAAGAATGACAGTTGTGTACGTTGATAATTGCATCAACATCAACAGTGTCCGACGTGGGCTTGTTCGTGCTCTTAATGAAGGAAACGGTGCTGTTAACCTCGATGAGTGTAACAGAGCTCGAAGTGGACGACCGCGTACAACAGACGGGACTGCTCGGAATCAGGTTTATGAAATGACCAGAGAAAATTGTCAGATAACACAGTCACAGCAATTAAGTAAGGATGGAATACCACAAGAGCGCGTACTGGCCATCGTAACAGAACTACGATGCAGAAAAACTGTGCAAGGGGGGTGCCTAGAATGCTCATTCCTGACATGAAACGGTGGAGACTGGACATCCGTCAACACTTTCTTCTGCGTCTTTGCGTGGGGATGATGGGTTCCTCAACAACATTGTGACAGGCGATGAAAGCTGTATTCATCGTTTTGACCTCGAAAACTAGAAAGCATCAATGAAGTTCCGCCAGAAAGGGTCACCGACACCATAAAAGTTCAAGGTCACGCCATCAGCAGGCTAAATCATGCTGACAGTGTTCTGGGATGCACAAGCTGTGGTGTATTTGGGATTCTTGCCTAAAGGCAAAGGGACCATAAACTATGCAAGGTACTGCGAAACTCTGAGAAAACTGAAAGCGCGAATTCGAAGAGTTCGTCCACACGTGGCGCACCGTCTCCTTCAGCATTACAATGCCGGACCACACAAGAGCGCTGCGGCATCTACAACAATCCGATGCCTTGGGTCACTGCCAGCAGTCATCTGCGGATTTGCCCCAAAACATAAAGAACGCCTTCGAGGACTCCAGTTTGATAGTGATGAAGCGGTGGAACATACGTGTGATGTTACTCCGTCAACAAAGTCAAACATTCTACAGTGACGGTATCAACAAAATGATCCCTCGTCGCCAGGGTGTCTATGTTGATAAATGTAGACATGAAGAATAAAGATGTAGAATGTTAATAACGTTTGTTTTATTTAAAAAACTTTATGCGTTTTCACGTAACTAATTCGGAAGCATTACTTCTCAGCAAGTCCTCGTAAATGGTTAGAGTTTCATTTCTCCGTGACAGTGTGCATTAATGTTGTTCTCGTGTAGTATTATTACAAGTCCTTCTAGGTCAAGCGGCATGGGGACCTCAGAGGTTGAGTGATCACCGTTAAGGACATGGACATGCCGCGTACTCATTTGAGAAAAGTTTGAAAGGTGCTCAATTCTTGATCTCTATTTGGTTGGCTGATCGAATCGTGCAATGTCCAGATTTATGGCGTTACTCGAATGTGCTAGTGGCCCCATTTTGGAATGCATGGAAACTTCAGGACAGACATACTCATGGTTAACATTCCGGTGGACCATGTCTCACGGCGACAAGGGAGGATAGCCGTATTGTACACCAAGCACATCATAACCCATTCACATCTGCGCCTCCCATCTGAGAACACAAAACTCTCGCAGTCTCCTTGCAAAATTCTGTGTCATCCTGCAGCACAGACTGGAGACTTATTTATTTTAACCTATTACCTACATTTTAAACACAAACTGTTGTCATTCTTAGACAATTATTATTGTCAGTAAAAAAAATTTCTAGAAATCGGCAACTAATTCTATGATATGCGTTATTACAACCAACGCAGTACTACTCCCCATCATCCTCACTAATTGTATCATTAAGAAAAAGACACCTATTACAAAATATAACTATGCCTACTACTATTATAATAATGTCAGAATAAAATTTTCACTCTGAAGCGGAGTGTGCGCTGATATGAAACTTCGTGGCAGATCAAAACTGTGTAACCGACAAAGACTCGAACTCAGGACCTATGCCTTTCGCGAGCAAGTGCTCCACCAACTGAACCACCCATGCGGCACTCGCGATCCGTCCTCACAGGTTAAATTCCGCCAATACCTCGTCTCCTACCTTCGAAACTTCGCGGAAGTTCTCCCGTAAAACTTGCGGGATTACTATTCCCGAAGAAAAAGATATTGTGGAGACATGGCTTAGCCACAGCCTGCGGGTGCTTCCCAAACGAAATTTTCACTCTGCAGTGGAATGTGCGATGACTATCATAGTTCGGAGGAGAACTGTAAAGTCTGGAAGGTAGGAGACGAGGTAACAACCGAAGTAATACTGTGGTTTCGGGTTGTGAATTGTGCTCGGATGGCTTAGTTGGTAGGGCACTTGCTCGTGAAAGACAAAGGTCCCCAGTTTGGATCTCGGTCCGGCACACAGTTTTGATCTGCCAGGAAGTTTCAATGTCAGTTCTTGTCTGCAACATGCCACACTGCACTCTGTTGCTCCCCAGTCCGTAGGCACGTCCAGCCGGTTCCTTGGCCGCTGTGGAGGACGTTGTGGTTGCGTCTGTTCCTTCCGTTGACAATGGGCTCCCAGGTTGCAGAGGACAACTCGCCTGTTCAGAGGGAGCACCGTTGCTTCAGTTGAGAAGTGTAGTCACACGCCGTCTCACGTCACATTGTTTCTAATTAACTGGGTGGCAAAACACGGCACACGGCAGTGATTCCACTCTGGTGTTACGATAGCCGTGCATACACTGTTGGCTGGACATCTGACCTCAGATTGCGCTGCATTGCTTCTCGATCTTCTGTTGCAACAGCCTGTAGTGCAGTAGACGAAGGTTTCTTGATAAGGTAACACGCTACCCAAGCATTTCTTGAAATAGCGTCGACAGAACTAACCAGGATTTGCCATTCTGTCTCTCAACCCAATATCTCCTTGACATCGAGTCTTCTATGCCGATTCAGTTGCTGCCGATCAACATCAGTAGACATACCCAGATAGTACGATCTGGCGTTATTTCTTCACCACAGACACATGTAGAGGTTTGTCTTCAACAAATTCGATGCCAGTAGATGGTGTAAGGCCCGTGACCTGTCAAAAAGTGTGTCAGACCTCTTGCTGGATTTAGGTGCCTCATTCCCAGTCTCTATTCCTTGTCTGAGAGAAAGAGATCGATGCACCTCGCTGTTGGGGCATCATCCCACTGTTACTGCCACAGGTGGAGGATCTGACTGTGAATTTGCTGCTTGCTTGTGGCCCTTATTCCCATTAAATTCTGCACTTCATGATGTTGTTCTTTCTGCAGCCAATCATCGCCAATTTTTTTCGTCTACGGAGATCGTGTAGACATATTCGAAATATTATGTGTAACCCCTCAACTGACACAGTGCCAAAAGCTCCCGTCAAACGAAGAAATATTCCGTGTTCACTCTGTTAACTGTCCATGGCGGTCTTATGAGAAAAACTCTGACTGCCAAGCATTTGCACAGTATTTCATAATCTCAGTTTGGGATTGCGTAGCCATACGTTTTTATTGTTTCCATTGGTAGTTCATAATCGAAACTGTATAAGCTAACAATTTTGTTCATCATGTTCTTGCCGCTCGTGCTTACTGTTTCCGTATGCGCACTGTAATTTTGTGGCTCGTTCAGGAAGACGCCTATACTTTCTGTCTGTGGACTTGTTACTTAATTTCATGATCGTATCTCGTAAAAGATTGTAGGACTATGTTACATCAATTTTTCAGGTTACTTTTGGAGCTTCCCTCCATAACGAACTGCTTTGTTATCCTGCAACTTTCCTAATACAGAGCTACGTATCAGATCCCAGAAGACAGGGCCGCTTATGGATCGCTGTGGGCAGCCTTTCAAAATCTCTTTTGTAAATGTACATCCTAAGCGAGACAGAGTTGCTTCTCCGTTTTGACAATAGGTCTTAAAACATTTGTGTAGCGGTCTTGGGTAGTTCAAATTCCTTATGGGACCAAAAACTGATCGCTACACTTTTTTTCCGAGTCATCAGTCTTCTGACTAGTTTGATGTAGGCCGCTACGAATTCTTCTCCCGTGCTAACCTCCTCACTGCTTGTCTTATACAGGGTGTTACAAAAAGGTACGGCCAAACTTTCAGGAAACATTCCTCACACACAAATAAAGAAAAGATGTTATGTGGACATGTGTCCGGAAACGCTTAATTTCCATGTTAGAGCTCATTTTAGTGTCGTCAGTATGTACTGTACTTCCTCGATTCACCGCCAGTTTGCCCAATTGAAGGAAGGTAATGTTGACTTCGGTGCTTGTGTTGACATGCGACTCATTGCTCTACAGTACTAGCATCAAGCATATCACTACGTAGCATTAACAGGTGAGTGTTCATCACGAACGTGGTTTTGCAGTCAGTGCAATGTTTACAAATGCGGAGTTGGCAGATGCCCATTTGATGTATGGATTAGCACGGGGCAATAGCCGTGGCGCGGTACGCTTGTGTCGAGACAGAATTCCAGAACGAAGGTGTCCCGACAGGAAGACGTTCGAAGCAGTTGATCGGCGTCTTAGGGAGCACGGAACATTCCAGCCTATGACTCGCGACTGGGGAAGACCTAGAACGACGAGGACACCTGCAATGGACGTAGCAATTCTTCGTGTAGTTGACGATAACCCTAATGTCAGCGTCAGAGAAGTTGCTGCTGTACAAGGTAACGGGAGAACCAGTTGTTTCCGTACCATGTACAGCGTGTGCAGGCACTATCAGCAGCTGATTGGCCTCCACGGGTACACTTCTGCGAATGGTTTATCTAACAATGTGTCAATCCTCATTTCAGTGCAAATGTTCTCTTTACGGATGAGGCTTCATTCCAACGTGATCAAATCGTAAATTTTCACAATCAACATGTGTGGGCTGACGAGAATCCGCACGCAATTGTGCAATCACGTCATCAACACAGATTTTCTGTGAACGTTTGGGCAGGCATTGTTGGTGATGTCTCGATTGGGCCCCATGTTCTTCCACCTACGCTCAATGGAGCACTTATCATGATTTCATACGGGATACTCTACCTGTCTGCTAGAACATGTGCCTTTACAAGTACGACACAACATGTGGTTCATGCACGATGGAGCTCCTGCACATTTCAGTCGAAGTGTTCGTACGCTTCTCAACAATAGATTCGGTGACCGATGGATTGGTAGAGGCGGACCAATTCCATGGCCTCCAAGCTCTCCTGACCTCAACCCTCTTGACTTTCATTTATGGGGGCATTTGAAAGCTTTTGTCTACGCAACTCCGGGACCAAATGTAGAGACTCTTCGTGCTCGTATTGTGGACGGCTGTGATACAATACGCCATTCTCCAGGGTTGCTTCAGCGCATCAGGGATTCCATGCGACGGAGGGTTGATGCATGTATCCTCGCTAACGGAGGACATTTTGAACATTTCCTGTAACAAAGTGTTTGAAGTCACGCTGGTACGTTCTGTTGCTGTGTGTTTCCATTCCATGATTAATGTGATTTGAAGAGCAGTAATAAAATGAGCTCTAACATGGAAAGTAAGCGTTTCCGGACACATGTCCACATAAGATATTTTCTTTCTTTGTATGTGAGGAATGTTTCCTGAAAGTTTGGCCGTATGTTTTTGTAACGCCCTTATATCCTCCTAAGTTTCAACATTCTTCTGAAGCATCACATCTCAAACACTTCTTCTGTTCCGGTTTACCCACTGTCATTCAGTAGCATGCAAAGCTGTGCCACAAACGTACATTCTCCAAAATCTTATCCTCAAATTAAGGTTTATGTTTGATACCAGTAGACTTCTCTTGGCCACGAATGCCCTCTTTGCTTGTGGTAATCTATTTTTCATGTCTTCCTTACTTCGTCACAGATTATTTTGCTTCCAAGGCAGCAGAATTCCTTGCCTTCACCTATTTCGCGATCACCAGTTTTGATGTTCAGTTTCTCGCTATTCTCATTTCTGCTAGTTCTTATTGCCTCTGTCTTTTTTCGACTTACTCTCAATACATACTCTGTACTTATTACACTGTTAATTCCACTCAACAGATCCGAAATTCTGGCCACCATAACTGATCGAAAACCCCTTCGATGTCCATCATTATAGTTACAACATATTTAGGTGGGGCATTTCCTCCAAGTCTTATCGCCTCATTTAAAAAGTCTTCTGTTCACTTTTCAGTTAGGAATTGAAACTGTTGGGATTTCATTCCGTAAAGAAGTCTTTTCTCCTGTATCTCCAGCACTCTCCCTAATTTATCAACCGGACAAACTGGTCCGTAGGACTTTAGAGTTAGGGGATTTTTGTATTCATCCTATTTCAAGACAACGAAGTTTCGTCTCTTTTCCATAAATATTTGATTGTACCCTGCTACAAATATGCTTTGTAGAGTTGACACAAATATAAACTAATATGCATATGAAGAGGATATACAACTACAGCAAGGATGCCGCTAGGACCAGAAGATTTATTACTTTTCAGTTTCAAGGAATCTTTCCTTACCTCTCCTTCCGAAAAAGGACAAACTATCCCGTCTTTTCAGTATGGTTCCCTACCTTTGTTACGTAATTCTCTGTGTTAATCAAATTAGTGTTCTGCAGTGTCTTCTGGAAACCGCATGTCTACATCTACATCTGAATGATCACTCTACAGTTCGCATTTAAGTACCTGGCAGAAGTTTCATCGAAACACCTCCAGGCTATTTCTCCACCGTTCCAATTTCTTACAGCACACGGGAAAACTAACACTTAAATGTTTCCGTGCAAGCTCTGATTGCTCGTATTTTATTGTGATGATTGTTCCTCCCTATATATGTGAACCTCAACAAAATATTTTCACTTTCAGAGGAGGGAACTGGTGATTGAAATTTTATGACAAGATCCTGCCGCAACGAAAAACGCTTTTGTTTTAATTATTGCCACCTCAACTTGCGTATAATATCCGTGGTACTCTTTCCCCTGTTTCGTGATAATACAAAACGAGCTTCCCTTTTTTAACTTTTTCGATGTGCTCTGTCAATACTATCTTATGCGGATCCTACACCGCGCAGCAACACTCCAGAAGAGGACGGATAACCGTAGTGGAAGCAGTCTCTTTCGGAGCTGTTGCATCTTCCAAGTGTTCCGCCGACAAATCGCAGGCTTTGGTTTGCTTTCCCCACAACATTATCTAATGTGATCGTACTGATTTAAATTATTCATAAATGAAATCATTAAGTATTTAGTTGAATTTACAGCGCTTATATTTGTGTGATTTATCATCTAACCCAATTTTAGAGAATTCCTTTTAGTACTCATGTGGATGACTTCACACTTTTCATTATTGAGAGTCAATTGCCAATTTTCGCAGTATGACTATAAATGACAGCATCGTCTTTAAATAATCCAAGAAAGCTGCTCAGATTGTATCCTAAATCGTTTATGTAGATCAGGAACAGCAGAGGGCCTATAACACTTCCTTGGGGAACGCTAGATATTACTTGGATTACACTCGATGTCTTTCCGTCAATTGTTATGAACTGTGACCTTTCTGACAGGAAATCACACATCCAGTCTCACAAATAAAACGATACACCATAGGCAAGCCATTTGACTAGACGTCACCTGTTAGGAACGGTATCAAAAGCCTTCTGGAAATCTAAATATATGGAACCAATTTGACATCCACCGTCGATAGCACTCATTACTTTGAGAGAATAAAGAGTTAGTTGTGTTTCAAAAGAAAGATGATTTCCGTATCCGTCTTGGCTATTTGTCAATAAATCGTTTTCTTTGAGGTAATTCATAATGTTCCAACGCAGTATATGTTTCAAAACCCTAATGCGATCAGTAATTGTGCAGATCACCGTCAGTTTTCTGACATGCTGCGGTCTGCTCGTTTTAGAGTTGGTAGCTTTGTCGGAGATTTTGTGTTTTGACAGACGAATTTATACGGCGTAGCCTGCCCCATGGGTCAACATGTAGGTCCGTGCCACGAATCGATTCCAGCTCTCTATTCTTGCCTGCCGCAGGCGGTCTTTAAATTGCTGCTTAAGGTCTCTGTATCTGCCGGGTCTGCGAGCTTTTCCTTCCGCAGTGCGGCCTTTCTGGTAGAATCTTCTTGCACTTCTGACTTCTGTTCCAAGTCTTTGGAGACTCTCGGCTCCTGGTGAGCGACACCGGGGTTAATTGGCGGCGTAAGAGGCTAGCTGGGACACAGTTTCTGTTTTCTTTCACGGTTGAGCTAGAGCGCTGTGCTTGTGCTAGTGTATGTGAAGATGCGCCATTCACCGTCACTTCAGTCTGCTTGCATCACGAAGGAAGGACACCCGTTTCTTCGTTTTTATGACTGGTGGGTAAATTTTATCGTAGTACATTTTTTTGTTCTGATGGACTTGAAGATTGAAGTGAGGGGCTATTGATTGCGATTTTCGAAAGAGCGATTAACTGTGGTTGCGTGGGTGTGTCAAGATCTTTTGTTTCTGGTATTTGTGCGGTATCCATTTTGTTTTTAATATTCCCTTGGGACTAGATGGCATAATTAGATATGGGGTCAGCTGCCAACTAACGCCCCCATTACTCTTCACTGAAAAAAAGTGCAGTCTGTAAAAAAGCCGGGGCACGACAACTATCCAATCTTGACAAAAAAAGAAGGTTTAATGCTATTCTGACAAGCATTCTCATTATACATGGACTTGCAGCTGAAAGGGCCATTAGGAAGAGAAAGTCATGTGCTGTCAAGAAGGTCGACATGAGTAAGGTTGACAAGTTGAAGAAGAAAAAGTTTCCAAACAGTGTCGATTTGAATTTTCTTCTGCGGGTTCTGGTGACGGTGTGTCAGGCATGACGAAAGTGATGACTTGTTGACCTTCCTTAATAATAGTTCAGTGACTGAAGACCTTCTCCATGGTGAAGAGCTTTCACCCTCATCCTCTTGCCAAGATAATGGTGAGGGTTCTAATTAGACAATTCCCACGTGACCTCGAAAAGATTCCAACAGGTCTTATCGAACAAGACCAAAAACTTGCCCACACAACTAATGAGGTGGTACTGAATAGAATTGGGGAGAAGAGAAATTTGTGGCACAACTTGATTAGAAGAAGGGATCGGTTGGTAGGAGATGTTCTGAGGCATCAAGGGATCACCAATTTAGTATTGGAGGGCATCGTAGGGAGTAAAAATCGTAGAGGGACACCAAGAGATGAATAAACAAAGCAGATTGAGAAGGACGTAGGTTGCAGTAGGTACTGGGAGATGAAGAAGTCTGCACAGGATAGAGTAGCATGGAGAGCTGCATCAAACCAGTCTCAGGACTGAAGACCACAACAACAACAAAACATTTCCCTCAGGTACATCGCCCTTGTAAAGACCCTCTATATACTCCTTACACCTTTCTCATTTCCCTTCTTTGTTTGGAACTGGGTTTCCATCTGAGCTCTTGATATTTATGCAAGTGGTTCTCTTTTCGCCAGAGGTCTCTCTAATTTTCCTATAGGCAGTATCTATCTTACCCCTAGTTATATATGCCTTCTACATCCTTACATTTCTCCTCTAGCCATCCCAGCTTAGCCATTTTGCACTTCCTGCCGATCTCATTTTTGAGACGTTTGTATTCCTTTTTGCCTGCTACATTTACTGCACTTTTATATTTTCTCCTTTCATCAATTAAATTCAATATTTCTTCTGTTACTCAAGGATTTCTACTGGCCCTCGTCTTTTTGTCTACTTGATCCTCTGCTGCCTTCACTATTTCATATCTCAAAGCTACCCATTGTTCTGCTACTGCATTTCTTTCCCCCGTTCTTGTCAGTCGTTCCCTAATGCTCTCTCTGAAACTCTCTACAACTCTGGTTCCTTCAGTTTATACAGGTCCCACCTCCTTAAATTCCCATCTTTTTACAGTTTCTTCGTTTTTAATTTACAGTTAATAACCAATGTATTGTGGTCAGAGTCCATATCTGCCCCTGGAAATGTCTTACAATTTAAAACCTGGTTCCAAAATCTCTGTCTTACCGTTATATAATCCATCTGAAACCTCCCAGTGTCTCCAGGCCTCTTCCATGTATACAATCTTCTTTTATGATTCTTGAACCAATTATCAGCTATGATTAAATTATGCTCTGTGCAAAATTCTACCAGGCGGCTTCTTTGATTCCTTACCTCCATTCCAGGTTCACTACTACTTTTATTTCTCTTCCTTTTCCTACTATCGAATTCCAGTCACCCATGACTATTAAATTTTCGTCTCCCTTCACTATCTGAATAATTGTTTTATCTCATCATACATTTCATCAATCTCTTCGTCGTCTGCGGAGCTAATTGGCAGATGAACTTGTACTACCGTGCTACCGTGGTAGGTGTGGGCTTCGTGTCTATCTTTGCTACAATAATGCTTTCACTATGCTGTTTGCAGCAGCTTACCCACATTCCCATTTTCCTGTTTATTATTAAACCTACTCCTGCATTACCCCTGTTTGATTTTGTATTTATAACCCTGTATTGACCTGACCAGAAGTCTTGTTCCTCTTGCCACCGAATTTCACTAATTCCCACTATACCTAGCTTTAACCTATCCATTTCCCTTTTTAAATTTTCTAACCTGCCTGCCCGATTAAGGGATCTGACATCCCAAGCTCCGATCCGTAGAACGCCAGTTTTCTTTCTCCTGATAACGACGTCCTCCTTAGTAGTCCCCGCCCGGAGATCCGAATGGGGGACTATTTTATCTCCGGAACATTTAGTCCAAGAGGACGCCATCATCATTTAACCATACAGTAAAGCTGCATGCCCTCGGAAAAAATTACGGCTGTAGTTTCCCCTTGCTTTCAGCCGTTCGCAGCACCAATACAGCAAGACCGTTTTGGTTAATGTTACAAGGCAGGCCACATCAGTCAAATATCCAGACTGTTGCCCCTGCAACTACTGAAAAGGCTGCTGCCCCTCTTTAGGAACAACACGTTTGTTTGGTCTCTCAACAGATACCCCTCCGTTGTGGTTGCACCTACGGTACGGCTATCTGTATCGCTGAGGCACGCACATCTCTTCTCCAACGGCAAGGTCCATAATACCTCGTGAATGGCTTTGTTTTGGCGAAGTACTGTGCCCGCCAGTATCCTGCGAAGATTATAGAAACCGATAGCCATGAGATTCGGGTGTCCACCACAAAAGACGAAAACTGAAGATGGGCAGACGACGATGATTCAGTCTGATACGATCGCCGTAAGGTGCACTCAATTTGACACCACCTATTCAAATAAAGGAGAGCCTAACTCCCACATTCGATGTTGATTTAAAGCATTTAGATAATTCTAGCTAAATAACTGTTGATAACTGTTCTAATATGCTGATTTGATTTTTAGTGAAGAATTCATTGTTTGTTAATACATTTAAGTTCGTACTGTTATTTGTACATCTAAGCATAATTTATTTTTGTTCAAGTATTGTTTCTTCATGAGCAATCTATTTTGAAGAGTTTTCTCTTGAAATAGAGGTTACCCAAGATTTCGATAGATGATAGATTTAAAAAGTTGTTCCTCGAAAACGTCATGTTCTCCCTTAGTATCCCCATCCATGTCAAGTCACAGTAACTCTCCCCTAGTGGTACGCCAACTAAGCCCGCATCTAGGGTTAGTTGGCATAGCTGCAAGCTTACAGGAAATGTGTTTTTGGGTTTACCTAAACACGTGTTTCATTAGTGGATGTCATATGATTTTATAGCCAAAAAGCTAAATTATCCACCGGATTCATCAGAATCTCTCCACGTATTGCACAAAAGAACAGAAATACCAAACACGAAAATCGATGCCAACTAACACCGATCTCCCCTACTCGTGACTGGTATTGCATCTTTCATGTCATCTCGTGTTGCGATGATGAATTATGGAGCTTTCTTTTCCACTTTGTCATCTTCTTCCATCAGATCCGGACTCTGGAAAACACTCATCAGATGGCTGAAATCGGATTTCCTAATTTGTATCCTGTCTTTATCGTATTTTATGCACTGCAATCTCCGAGTTCATTTCTGCAGGACTCAACGGTAAAGATTACAACATTTCGGTCACTCATGGTGAGAATTCTTTCAGCCTTCCACGGTTTGATCTTCCTGAGCTTGAGACGACCAGCAGGTGGACTAACCGTTCCAACCATAAGTTGCTGCTAACAGTATAACTCAAATTACTGTCTTTGGAATAGTGTCGCAACCTGTAAGCACAGACTGCCGATGAATGACGTCACATTGTGTTGAGCGATGAATCATTGTTCTGCACCCCTCGCATAACCATGTCGGCGAACTCTCGAGCGAGAGTATAGTGCAGCCATATTTTAACACTACTATGCTCGTCCTTACATAGCACGTGTCTCTACGAACTTTCTACTTGATACTGAGGTACTCCCGCGGCCAACAAAGTCCCCAGATCGAACATGTGTGAACCGTCTCGGATGTCGACTCCGTTTCAGGGCCAGTATCCCGGACGTGAAGGAACAGTTACGATAGCTGTGTGCCAGCTTGCCTCGGGAGAGAAAAACAACAGCTTCATGACTTATACTGCCAAGATTTTTGTAAATTTGACTGTATATTGTAGTCACTTAAATAACATCACATACCTTTTCAATACGTGATGTTTAATTTCTTTTCCTTCTTCTCTTCCGTCTAGCAAATTTGTTTCAGGCAGTGTATTTTTATTGTATGATGATGGCAAATCTTATATCACTGTGAGAATCCTGGATGAGTAAATCTATATTACTTCAAAGAAAAGTTGTTGCTTAATATTGTTACCAAGAATCTCGATAATTTCTTGACCAATTTGGTTCAGATTTTTGCTCGATGTTCTAATGAACATTCGGACTGCCGTAAACTATATATTACGAATGTAGCACACACAGTACTCCTGTATTATTCTACAGTATTGTAGAATATTACATCAGAGTTGCGTGTGTTTCACTCATAATGTATAAAATATTCTACCAAGAAGCGACGGAGCAGTCAATCAATGCAAAAGCTATAACTTTTCAATATATAAATATATCTGTAATCAGTGGAAAAGTGCTCTCATCGGAGCACAGAAGACGATATTATGTTTGTGTTTATTTAAAAGACTCTGATTTAAAAGTGAGCTACCAGCTGCTTCATTCTATCTTGCTCAGCACCGTTAGTATTTTTCCAAAAATTTTGGATTGTGAACATATTCGCTCTTTTTTTAACTTGCAACTCACCTCAAACTCACCTCAAACTCCCACAACCCCCCTAACTGTAACTCACTCGCTCCCATAGTCCATCGTTGTAAATCGCTCATACCCATTCACTCCTATTTGTCCTTTCTCACTCGCTTATTCAGCCCAACTCACTGTTATTATCTCTTTGTGTCTCTCTGTCATTGTCTGCTTTGTCACAGCCAGAGTCTCCTTCGTTGTGTCCTACTACTACAGTCTCTTCTCACTGTCATTGTCTCCCTCTAGCTGTCTCTTACTGCTAATATCTCATTCTTTCCTTTCTACTGCTGCTGTCTCTTCTCACTGTCACTTTCTCTCTCTTCCACCTTTTCAGTGTCAAATAGTCTGTCTCTTATTATCACTGGCTCTCAGCCTTTTCCACTTTCTCTTCCTTTTCTCTTTAGTCCCCCCCCCCCCCCCTCCCTCGTGGTACTATCTCCCATCTCCCTCACTAGTCTTCCCAACATTGTTCTTTCACTGTCAGCTAAGTTGCATGGCCACTGTATCCCTCTCTTTCAGTCAAACTGCCATTGTCGCCTTCGCACTTTCTACTACACAACCACTGTCTACTATCTTTCAATATTTATTACTTTTCCGTCTCTTTGCCACTGACACTGTCTTCTTCTTTCTCAGCACAAAAAAGCTCCAAAATGTCTGCATGACAAAAGTTTTGGAAAAATTCTGCAAGATGCTGAAGACGGTAGAATGAAGAAATTCGTACCTCACTTTTCAGTGAGTCTTTTTAATAAACAGGAACGTATTCGCATTTTTTGTGTTCCGCTTGTTGCTTCCTTTTCCCTGTTGCAGCAGAGCATGTAACTCATATTACGAGAAGTTTTTGGTCAGTAAAAATTCAATAGTTTACTTATGTGAAACTGAAATAACGCAAAACTAATTTTACATCTCAGAACGGATATTACTTGCAAACAAATTTTGCTTGTGCTTCAGTACTACAACATGGGGTCCCCAGATGATAACGGAGACACGTGACAGTGGTTTTCTCCGTGGTGCGTCGCTTGATAAACCACGCTTTTGCTTCTCACCGGATTTTGCGTGCATATTTTACGGTTAGAAGTAGGGCAACTTCGAATCCTTATATCTCAAAAACGAATAAAGCCATGAAACAAATTTTCAAGGCTGTTCAAGTCGGTATCTTAGGAATATATCGTAAAAATTACAGCCATTAGCTGTGCACAGCTGTTTCGGAATCCGCATCTCGGTTTTGGTACCCAAAAATGAAGTTTTTCGGGTGTTCCTAGATAACAAATAAAGATTTTTGAAAACGGGGAGACGGCTCTTCTAGATAAATGCCTAGAGAATATACCTTTAAAATTTGAGCAATTATTTATTATTTAGATTTCGTCTCATACCGGATTTTACATGTAGAAATACTGTAACTCTGAACTTTTGCATTTTGCAAACAGATAAACGATATCAAGAAAATGTTCAAGGCTGTTCGACATCGGGATCTTAGGAACATATCGTAAAAATGTTAGCCATTGTCCGTGCATAGTCGACTTGGAATCCTCAGCTGATGATGGCGAAAATATATGAAAAAAGCTCTTTTTTGTTGTTTTTCGAGGAACCACCCATGAACTATTGGTGCCTCCATTAGTCCGATCAAGCCCACCGCAAACCACATCAAACGCAAACAGAACCAACTGATTTACGCCATCTGCCTAAGCAGGAGGTGGTGTGCAATACTCATACTTTGACCCTGTACTGTAGGAGAGTGACATTAAGACGATCCTTCTGTTGGGTATACATATGGTCCCAAGCCCAGGGCCATTCCAAAACACTTGACCCTATCGTTTTATCACTAATACAGCGAGAAGAATGAGCACGAAAAATCCTCTTTTTATGTGCGATGTTTTGGAACATGCTTACGGATGGAAAGGCGTGCTCGAAAATTTCTTCATTCATTTACTTCAAATTTTTGCATGATACTACAATGAACATTCGGACAGACACAATCTACATATTTTTTTAAACGATGATGTACAGTCTGTTAAAACTGACTGTGAAAAATAAAATGCTGTGCTGTGAAAGTGCGCAGTTTCTATTTACTTGTCGCCGTCAGTTTCAGCTACGATAGGACGATACTAACAATTACACAAAATGTTTCTGCCATATTATTGTTTGTCCTCATAAATATTTTCAGACAAAAATTATATTCACAACAGTGTGTTGTTTTCCTCGCCGTATGTTTTACAGAAAACAGGAAAGTTGTGTTCATGGCTTATCGGCTTGTGATTATAATAGTACTACGGAACCTGAATCGACCGAAACTATCTAATCACAAGTTTAATTTCTGAGTCCAAATAATATGGTTCAAATGGTTCAAATGGCTCTGAGCACTATGGGACTTAACTTCTAAGGTCATCAGTCCCCTAGAACTTAGAACTACTTAAACCTAACTAACCTAAGGACATCACACACATCCATGCCCGAGGCAGGATTCGAACCTGCGACCGTAGCGGTCGCGCGGTTCCAGACTGAAGCGCCTAGAACCGCTCGGCCACCCCGGCCGGCTCAAATAATATGACCAATACACATTTTTAAAAGAAGTTCTCATAATTCAACTTTATCATCATAGTAAGCAACGAATAAAAGAAGAATTGGATAAAGGTAATCAGTTGTTTTAAGCAGGTGGTCTCACTGTGGAATCACTTAGGACATGTAGTTTTCAACCACCCATCATTCCATATGGTATATCTGAAAGCAAATTCGCATTTTTCTTCGACAAAATCCCACATCTCGAAACTCTCATGAACTCATAATGCTCGAAAGAAATTATAGCCCTGGATAACAAGCAAAAATAGGCCTAAAATTTAATAAATTTCGTATCACAACTACAAACTGTCTTAATGGTTTCATTTCGGTAGTAGTCATAAAAGTCGTAGAACAAACAAAAATTTATGTTACAATATCTTAAATATACTTCCTTGTATTGTCAGTGATGTTCTCAATAAGGACACAATAAAAGAAAACGCAAGTTAGAATCATCTACAACCATGTACCACAACCTCTGTGTTGACTGCTGCTTTGAACGCTATAAGCGACTGATTCAATGCACTACATTCGTAGAAGTACCTAAGGGTACCGCTAGATGCCTCTGTCTTGCAATAGCAGTGATGAAATTAGTGAACTAGTGGTTTCAAGCAGAAAACATTGGGGCTCCAAGAGTTAAAACAATTCGAAATACTGAAAGTGATGCCACTGTCCTCACAGATCCTTCGGCTGGAGAGCCCTCCCATACCCCATATACCAATGATTCCAACCTATTTACCCATCCATTTTAAGAGACTCAAGCTTTCGTTTGCAGTAACAATAAAGAAGGCTAATTATCAGAGAGAGAGAAGAGTAAGAGGACAGAATGGAGGGCGAGAAGTAATGCACATCGAGAAGGGCGAGGAGGAGGTGGACAGAGAGGTAGGGGAGGAGGAGGAGATGGACAAACAGAGGTAGAAGGAGGATTAGATAGGCAGAGAGGGTGCGAAGCAGTTTAGCATGTATATCCAATTCCCACCCATATTTAACAATTGCGGATCATTTCTGAGTTAGCTAGTAAATGAAATAAAGAACGCGTCGTGAGGCATTAAGGCATCGAAGGTATCGTCTAATACAGTGGTTCTCAACCTTTCTGAGACTATGAGCCCTGAACGAAATCGGATATTGGCTTGTACCCACCCCTCTACCCTCACCATCAACAACATAAGTGCCTAACTGAACTTTAGAATGAAAAAGAATTTTGTTTGAACGCTTTTCTTTAAAGGAAAATAAATGATATTTAGTTTTCGTAGGTGCCTTATTACACGACGAATTATGAATCAATGAGACAATTGGTACCCCTTAATTCTAACAACATTTTTATTTATATTTATAGAGAGGTGAAATAATTCTGAGAGCATCAGCTGTGATACCTACAACTCCTCCTCGGAAAGAAAGGTAATTATCTACATTGAAGGTCGATACTTACTACAAAACGTGCTTCCTCTGCACCACTCCTCTCCCTAGCGACATTTCCTTACTCACACCCTGCAACACCATTTTAAAATCAACCAAGTCAAAGGGTGTACACTATACCGACTACTTGTGTGCCACTAGATTCCTGGACTTATTGGACTTATTACCCCTTAACTGGTAGAAATTGGAAGACTTCAGGCTGCCAATGCTTTGCGTCTGACCACTGCAGTAGAGCAATGCAGTAGCCATTACGTCATGACAGCTGGTTGTGATCCCAACCAGATTGTTTATTTTAGCGAAGTGAATAATGAAGCGGTATGTGGTCCATTGTGGAAACTACGTACAACTCGGAGAAGACATTTTCATGAGATATTCAAGCACATATGTATCAATTTTACTGTCACAGACGGATGATAGAAAGTATATGTGCAGTAGGCGGACTATGTGAGGAATAAGGAAGATGCTCTTTATACATCCGTTTCACTAGCTGTAGCCTGCACCACATTATCTCACGCGTTAATGCTACTATCTGAAATAAAAAACGTAATTTTTCGTAGCTTGCGTAATCAGTATTACAGTTTTACGAAATAGTGATGATAATAATAATGATCTTCTGAAAATACACTGAAGCGCCAAAGAAACTGGTATAGGCATGTGTTTTCAAATACAAAGATATGTAAACAGGCAAAATACGTCGCTGTGGTCAGCAACGCCTATATTAGACAAGTGTCCGGGGCAGTTGATAGATCAGTTACTGCTGCTACAATGGCGGCTTATCATGATTCAAGTGAGTTTGAACGTGGTGTTATAGTCGGCTCACGAGCGATGGGTCACAGCATCTCCGAGGTAGCGATGAAGTGGGGATTTTAACGTACGACCATTTCACGAGTGTACCGTGAATATCAGGAATCCGGTAAAACATCAAATCTTCGACATCGCTGCGGCCGGAAATAGTTCCTGCAAGAATTGGACCAGCGACGACTGAAGAGAGTCGATCAACGTGACAGAAGTGCAACCCTTCCGCAATTAGCTGCAGATTTCAGTGCTGGGCCATCATCAAGTGTCAACATGCGAACCATTCAACGAAACATCATCGATATGGGCTTGTGGAACCGAATGCCCTCTCTTGTATCCTCGATGACTGCACGACACAAACATTGGACTGTTGATGACTGGAGACATGTTGCCTAGCCGGACGAGTCTCGTTTCAAATTATGTCTAGCGAATGGACGTGTACGAGTATGGAGACGACCTCAGGAATCCATGGACCCTGCATGTCAGCAGGGGACTGTTCAAGCTGGTGGAGGCTCTGTAATGGTGTGGGGCGTGTGCAGTAGGCGCTATATGGGACGTCTAGATACGACTGTGAAAAGTGACACATACGTAAGCATCCTGTATGATCACCTGCATCCAATCATGTTCATTGTGGATTCCGACGGACTTGGAAATTCCGACAGTACAGTGCGACCCATAATTGCTACAGAGTGGCTCCAGCAACACACTTCTAGGCGCTACGGTCTGGAACCGCGCGACCACTGCGTCGCAGGTTCGACTCCTGCCTCGGGCATGGATGTGTGTGATGTCCTTAGGTTAGTTGGGTTTATGTAGTTCTAAGTTCTAGGAGACTGATGACCTCAGAAGTTACGTCCCATAGTGCTCAGAGCCATTTGAACCAACACTCTTCTGAGTTTAACCACTTCCGCTGGCCACCAAACTCCCCGGACATGAGCATTATTGAGCATATCTGTGATGCCTTGCAACGTGCTGTTCAGAAGAGATCTCCACCCCTTCATACTCTTACGGATTTATGGACAGCCCTGCTGGATTCATGGTGTCAGATCCCTCCAGCACTACTAAAGACATTAGTCGAGTCCATGCCACGTCGTGTCGCGGCACTTCTGCCTGCTCGCGGAAGCGCTCCACGATATTGGGCAGGTGTACCAATTTCTAATTTCTTTGGCTCTTCAGTGTAGAACTTCTTTTTTTTTTTCTCCTTAGAAAATTTCATTTTACCTCTCACGGGGTAATTATCTCCAGGTTGGGAACCACTGGTCTAATAGGTAAAGAACGGAAGTGTGGTGGGTAAAAGTCATAGAGAGAGGTCAAAGCTTGACTACAGTAAGCAGGTTCAAACTGACGTAAGTAAAAGAGAAGAGGAGGCTTGCACGGAATAAAGCAGCGTGATGACAACAGTCAGCACAGCGGGTGGCCAAAGTGTGTGGTGTGGAGGGTGTGCCGAGGGCGAGGGGGCGGCCCGGCGGCTGCGTGGTGGGGCGGGGGTGCGTGGGCAGCCGCGGTCCGCGCTACGCCCTCGCCTGCGCCTATATAAGCGGCGGCGCGGAGCGCGCGCTGCACTCTCCACCGCCGACGCCGACGCCGACCCCGCAGAGACCGCCGAGCAGCCAAGCAGACGCCGCGCGCACCCCGACACAGGTCAGTAGCGCGCGCCGGCGGCGCTGCCCGCCGTTGCACTTCAAAAAAAAAAATACAAGAAAAGAAAAAGTCTTCGTTGTTAAATACCGTCTACTACTCCGTCTGTGAGACATTTTGTAGTTAAATTTCCAACCTTCCAATCATAACACAACGCGCTAAATTTTTTTAGATCCTTTCATTTAGCTTACGATGTCCTTCTAAAGTCAAGTGTCGTTGATGGATGGTTCTAAGGAAGCCTCCACTAGATTTTCTGAAAGGCACCCCTCCTTAAGTGTGAATAAATTTATACGCATAAAAATCTCTCTTCAGCCCGAAGGCTGATTAGTACACCACAGTGGCATTGTCCTATTGGACGCAGTATGCTACTGCCGTCTTCGACTTTCGAATTAGCTTACCAGCCAGCTACACGAGTATCTATGGTTCAACGTGCTCACCGACTCACGAAATACGTGCATAAATAAGCGAATATTAGTAGTGAAGGTCTGGAGACTGCTCCACGTTTGTTGAGTAAACTGATCCAGTGCTTCGAGCTATAAAGTATAACTGCCTGCAGAAATTGAACAAATACAGAGTCGAGCTGTTGGGATCATGGGTAACACGTCGGCATAGCTAATAATGGAGTGTGACACATATTTTCAGAGAATTTAAACAGGAATATTTGCACGAAAGGCGACACGATTCAAGCACCAATGCTGAGGCTTCCACTACACCTGGAGTATTGTGTATGTAAATGATGTAAGAGCGATTGAAGTGCATGTGCGCATAGAGCAACATAGGGAGTCGTTTCTGCTTTGCACCATCTATGTCTGGACAACGACAATAATTTTTCTACAATGTATAACCCATCATAAAATACTGCTAAGTTGCTTGTGGTCAGTGTACGTATGTACGTTAATGTCGTTAACGTCTATTTTAATGCTGAAATGGTTTGTTCATTGCTGAGATCAGGCAAACAGTTCACAGAATCCACATCATAACCTGCAAATGTACTCACTATTAGAAAAAAAATCGTCACCTCTATCAATAAAACAAAATGTTCAAACTATTTTATTCTGTGAGTTATGGTCGAAAAAATTCTTTGTTAATTGCTTCAAGGTACGTAAACTATATCAGAACCCATTCTTAGGTGTCACTATTCCGTTACAGATATCTTATCATTACAGATATCCTTACAAATATAAAGAACATATGAAGCTGTACAGCTTAAGAACTTCCCTTTCCATCAGTAGCAGCGTTATTTTTAGTTAATGTAAGGTTAGTTCGTGAGGGAAAATAATATACTTTTTATGATTATGCACACTACTTTTGCTTGATTTTCTTTCTAAGCTCAGTGGCTATTTTAAACATTCAGTGTATTATATGTGGAGTGCAGTATCTGCTACTGAGTACATAGTACACCTCACGACCAGTTTGTCCGCAAAAACCACAAGCCGACAGTACCCTGAAAATAAATGAAGCTTGACGGAAACCCGTCTTGTTCTGAGACTGGTAACACACAAGGACTACTGAATGTCTTGCTCGTTTATAGCTTCATGCCTGTTCAGCGCAGGCCGGCGAGTACGTAATTTACACACGCTCCGCCCAAGTTTTCGCGGGTGCCACACTACAAACGGCTACTCGTATTTGCATGCGCAATGTCATACTGGTCACCGCTGCGTAGCCTTCACGAACAACATACGTGAGGAACTCTAGAAGCAATCGAAAGTTTAGAAAATTCTGATCGCGTATGCTCTGTGTTTCGATGGATCACAGCAGTGGAAAGCTTCCGGAGTACCCATTGAATATAATTAAAAAAATCTACATGTACCACAATTAGATGCTGTAATTGCTTCTGCACGACTACTTTCGTGATACCCTTGCGTTAGCTTAATTATACGGTCGTTAAGAAGTGTGTGCGACCCATACTTCACTTCTGTTTCGTTAGTTGTTGGTGTGTTAATGATGTTCTATTCAGCCAGTAAATTTCAGGTATGATATGTTTTTTTTTTTTTCCAGAGCAGCGACCAATTTCCTTACCTCACGAGATTGTGGGCGGCGCTGCAGCAAACAGCTGCAGTGACAAATCCAGTGCAGTAAAATGCAACATGGGATTTAGCTAGCTTACCTAAACTGTTAAAAATGCATTGATTAAAATTCTTATTATATTAACTTTTATATGATAAAATTTGGGTCACCAGTCGCAACCAAGAGAAAAATCCAGCAAATCAACTTTTCAAGAGCTACGAAGTAGAAAATGAGCTTTTTAGCTGTATACCGTCAAAGAATACATTTATATGAGTCATTTAGAATGCCAAACCTTTTTTCGAAGACTTCCAGAAGTTCTGGCAGTTGGAAGTACTTAAAAGTATCTGTAGATAGGTGCAGCCTCTAGTGAACGTTTTCATGGTAGATAAATTTTACTAACCTGTTGTAACAACTGACACTAACGCAGTCCGTATGCACTAAAGAAATTTAGCAAGAATGTTTCTCGAGAAGTCCGGTCTCGTAAACTGACAACAGCCGAGAGAGCGGTGTACTGACCAAATGCCCCACCGTTTCTGTATCCGGTGACGTATATGGGCTGAGGATGACATAGCGGTCTGTCGGCACCATTGGGCCTTGAAGGCCTGTGCAGACGGATAATTTTCTCGAGAAGATATGGATCCATCTTGCAGTGATTTGAGTTTGAAGCCTATCTTCCAAGCAGACTTTACAAAAGCGATAAGTTATTTTTGAATACTCCTTAGAAATCGATATTTTCCACAGAACTTCTATCAATATAACTTAATATGTTTGCTTTACTCACTTCTGCTCCGAAAGTTCGAGCTCGACACTTCTTTGACGTTACAAAATCCAGACTTTTTACCATTAATAGAGCAGTGGAATACTGCGAGACTTTTCATCAACAGTATTTATGGACATTAATTTGTACGCGTCCATTTATGTGAGACACCATTCGCTACATAAAATATTTCTGGATTTTTATGTAATCTATCAACGAAGCTTTTCTTTTGGTATTAGCATCTTCAAAACAATCTAAGTTTGCCCACTCCATCTGATACATCATTTCTATCTATTGAGAACATAAGCGTAATCTTTACTGCAATCTGAAGTTATCTTCGTTTCTGAAGAAAATTCTCCAGCCATCCTTACTCATTATGTTCTGTACCTAGCAAGCCATTCAAGGTAGATCCATGCGAGTATCTAGGAAGCCCCATAAGGTAACACATAATATCCAAACAGGTCAGCAGCAATTGTTGACAAGCTATATTTGATTAAATATTTTAGTTACGGTGAAGTATAATATAGATCACTACGGTTTTGTCAGCTGCGACAGTCACAACATTAAAATAATTTTCAGGAACGTAAAAAAATTAAGAATAAATTTGGCAAAAATTTTGAAGTTGAGGCAATCATATACGACGACGAAATTAAAGCGTTACATCGCAACTAAGCTGAAAATGTTTGAAAATGGACCATAATGGCCGAAACCGGTATTTGCCTAGATATATTAAATCGCAATTGTGACTGAAATAAATCATCACATACTACCCAGAAGGACGCTATACAACCAAATCTTTGTTATCATTTGACAGTAGGTACAATAAAAGTACCAATTCGCTTGTGCCCTCGATTTCGAGTATCAAGACTTTGGTCATCTGTTACACGAACACTGTTGCTAAATATTCGGTGTTTATTTGAAAGCAGATATTCCTTGTGGAGAAATTCCATTCTTATTAAACTAATGACGTAATTGAGGATCTTTTAACATTCCAATTTAGGAGAAACTTTACAATAATTTTTCATAAGTGTTTCTTTGCGCTTCTGCTGTGACGTGCACATTTTACCGTCAGTGATGGCTACTCACCGCCTGAGAAATTCGTATTCAAGACAGTAAGGGCCTGGCTCCATACGCACTGAACACAAAACCTAACAAAAATTAAAAATGCTCCTATCATAGCTAAGAAAAAGAGGTGAATATCTCCTGGATAGAGTTAGGGATGTAAAAGAAGGGCACAAGCTTTTCGACTTATCTGGTAGCTTCAAAGACATTTAAATCAAAACATCTTGACATATTCGCGCTATTTCATTTGTTAGTATTAGTGTCCATGTCATGTAACATAATGCAACCACCTTCAGAAATTTTATTTCACCGTAAAAAAACTTTTTTTAGCTATTACATACATACTCTTCAGCCATATGAGATTATATATTGTTTGATGTGGCTGGCGAATCTTCTGGATTTTGGGCGCAGAATCAGGGACTTCAGCCTATAAATTGAAATAGGATGCAGGTGTGCCAACACCTTGCAGCTAAAAGATGGTTAGGTGGTTGATTTTGGGAGGGGACCAAACAGCGAGGTCATCGGTCCCATCAGATTAGGGAAGGAAGTCGGCCGTGCCCTTTTACAGGAAGCTTTACCTGAAGCGATTTAGGGAAATCACGGAAAGCCTAAATCAGGACGGCCGGAAGCGGGTTTGAAACGTCGTCCATCGAATGTGGATCCAGTGTTCTAACCACTGCGCCACCTCGCCCGGTGCAGCTAAGAGAGCTGGAGAAGTAGGATTAACTCGTAGAAAAGCGCGAATATGTCAAAATGTTTTGATTTAAATGTCTTTGAAGCTGCCAGATAAGCTGAAAAGGTAGTTAGATTATCCTTCCTAACTCCGCCTAGGATATATTCGCCTTTCTTGTACTGTGATAGAAGCATTTTTCATTCTGGTTCCCAGCTTGTACTCTACCATTAAATCGCCATAGCTTTGCAACCGACTAAGATTTTTTTGTCTCAGGCGATGACTGATACGATATGGGTACTTTTATTGTCATTCGAACAATGTTGCTTATATCGTGGCAACGGATAAAGCTTTCACAAAACAATAGGAGATGCATTAATTACATGTATTTATCTACCTTCTTGCAAACTATGAACCGATTCGCACAAGTCTGAAACATAGAAGTGGAGCGCTAAAATAAAAAAAACTGACAAAGGACGGGTGTTTTGTACGAAAAATCCGACTGAAGCTAGATTTTTAAAAGGGAGTTTTCAATTTTATCGTAAGGGTGCATTTTTCATTCAGATGATTCTCTTTAAACCAAGCCTGCACACTCAGTTCACGTAAGAACCAATACTGCAATCGTATATCGACAATGGATAAAGATTATTCAATAAAAATTTTGTTTTCAGTTTATCCTATCTACTTCTGTGCAAAGTTTGAACGAATTCGTATAAGTTTAAAGTACAGAAACCTCCCAGACAAACGTTTCGTTTGTACCTAAAACCCAAACGGAGAAAGATTTTTTCAAACAGTTAAAATTTTTCTTAGATCAAGCTGCGATGTACCAGTAGACCAAATTTGAACCATCTGTCCCACTCCAGTCCGAAGTTATTTACACGTATAACCCGAACGGGGATCACTGTTTTTGCAAGTAAAATCCTAACGGTGCACAGAAAACTGTTACCATTACCTGAGAATTAATTTCAGCCCAATTAAAATCTTTTGGAAAAGAAAATAATCGATTCCCACTATCTGCCTGGACGCCAGCTCCGGTTCGTGTTCAAATGTGTGTGAATTTCTGAGGGACCAAACTGCTGAGGTCATCGGTCCCTAGACTTACACATTACTTAAACTAACTTATGCTAAGGACAACTCAAACACCCATGCCCGAGGGAGAACTCGAACTTCCGGCGGGAGGAGCCGCGCAGTCAGTGACAAGGCGCCTCTAACCGCGCGGCCACTCCGCGTGGCGCTCCGGTACGTCTTTCAAACCTTGCTTAATATACTGTAACAAAGCTACAGTAAAACAGATGTTCGAATGGCTATGCAAATGGTTGCTAGCCTGTGCTGAACCAAAAACTTTTCACCCTATGTTCCTAGCTCAAATAGGAACCGAGCTCCAAGACCCCCCCCCCCTTCCCCCTCCAACTACTGTTCTAGGGGCGATCTTTCCAAGCTTATTTGTTATAGCGCTTCCACGCTGTAACGACTTACCCATTTTTCTGTTTTCAGCTGTTTCATTAATTTGCGCTTCAGAATTGTGAGTGATTATTTCTTTGTCACACATTTAAGAGTTCGAACGGGGCTCATACGCCTACTTAAATAATGTAATGCTATCTCTGCATGTAAATGAACTTTTAAAAGCATGTCTTACAATTTCGTCTTTTACTATTGCAGTTTTCTGTTTGAACAACAGATCGAACAGCAACAGACGACACGGTCATTGACAAACCGTTCAATGGTTATACAGTGGATTATAATTTTCTGAGATTGTTCGTAATCTCTCTTGTTACGCGAAATGTGTAGGAGACATGCAAAGTTCTATCCCTGTCCATTCTCTTTCAACAGAATTTGCAGCAGTTTTGTTTCCTTATATTTGTAATAATATTACTGTTATAAGAAGATCTTTTGGTATCACACTTAGTATGCACTTATATTGAGCTTGATGGACCGAATACTTAACCTGGACTACAACTCTATTGTGATCATTACCTTCGCAAAGATAAAAATTATCATTTTGCACGGGATACTAATTATTTTCGTCTTCTTTATCCATTACGCAATTCGACCTCTTGCGAACTTCAAAATTGACCTTCCATCCTCTTTGATCAGACCATTATGAGAAACCCTTCGAGCTCACCTATAGACACATTTTGATATTCTCAATTTTGTCGCTTGAGGTGCAAATGTTGAGTGACTGCGTATGTCTTTGTTTCTTTTTCAGTCGCTCTTCGTCGCTACGACGACTGATCGAAGAAATCACAGATTGCAGGGTTGAACTCTAGTCTTGTCCACTCTTTTCCTTGCTAATGGAAGACCTACGCTTCAGCCCTACATAAACGTGCTGATGCCGGTGCTGCTGCCATAGTCTTGTAGAACCTCAGCATTGTTTCGATCCTTCATTGTTTCTTTAGCTCCTGCCTATAAAGAATCTATAATTTTTTAAACTTTTTCTAATATCAAGTTTTTCAAAATTTGAAACCCTGCAACGAATAAAAGCTGACATCTTTTATGGATTCGTTACTAATGACTAACATGTAGTGAATTTAAGCTGGACCACAAAATATCATGGATTCTATTGTATGCAGCCAAATTTCGAAACTGTACTGTTCCATTCCTCAGTTCATTTCAAACAGAGTTCGCTATAGTATGTCTTTAGAATCTCAAACTGTTACCCGATCGTCGGCAAACAAGAGCCTTAAGACAAATCTTAATTTTGAAAACCAACAGCCTCAGTTGCACAGATCATCTAGATTTACCTAGGATTCAGTCGGGATAACCCAACCTTCTTCAGAATAAAAGTAACTACCATTTGTCCATAGTGGACATCGTTAAGCTAAAACTCCGAATCCATAAATTATTGTCAGACTGTAAAAACGTATTTGAAACTGCCTCGGCTCCCCTTCGCGACCGCGATGCAGCAGCCACGAGTACTGTATTGGAACTCAGAGTTCTCGCCCAGGCATTACAACATCGCCACTTTCTCAGCAGGCTGTCAACGTGTCTGACTTCAGTCGGAAGTTGGCTCGTTTTCCAACGTGGTCGTTGTCTTAAATACATGTTATTGTTGTGGTCTATAGTCCAGAGACTGGTTTGATGCAGCTCTCCATGCTACTCTATCCTGTGCAAGGTTCTTCATCTTCCAGTACATACTGCAACCTACATCATTCTGAATCTGCTAAGTGTATTCATCTCTTGGTCTCCCTCTACAATTTTTACCCTCCACGCTCCCCTCCAGTACTAAATTTGTGATCTCTTGATGCCTCAGAATATGCCCAACAACCTATCCCTTCTTATAGTCAAGTTGTGCCACAAATTTCTCTTCTCTCCAATTCTATTCATTACCTCCTCATTAGTTATGTGATCTACCAATCTAATTTTCAGCGTTCTTCTGTAGCACCACATTTCGAAAGATTCTATTCTCTTCTTGTCCAAACTATTTATCGTCCACGTTTCACTTCCATACATGGCTACACTCCACACAAATACTTTCAAAAACGACTTCCTGACACTTAAATCTATACTCGATAATAACAAACTTCTCTTCTTCAGAAACACTTTCCTTGCCATTGTCAGTCTACATTTTATATCCTCTCTACTTCGACCATCATCAGTTATTTTGCTCCCCAAATAGCAAAATTCCTTTACTACTTTAAGTGTCTCATTTCCTAATCTAATTTCATCAGCATCACCCGACTTAATTCGACTACATTCCATTTCCTCGTTTTGATTTTGTTGATGTTCATCTTATATCCTCCTTTCAAGACACTGTCCATTCCGTTCAGCTGCTCTTCCAGGTCCTTTGCTGTCTCTGACAGAATTCCAATGTCATCAGCGAACCTCAAAGTTTTTATTTCTTCTCCACGGATTTTAATTCCAATTCCGAATTTTTCTTTTGTTTCCTTTACTGCTTGCTCAATATACAGATTGAATAACATCGGGGAGAGGCTACAACCCTGTCTCACTCCCTTCCCAACCACTGCTTCCCTTTCATGTCCCTCGCTCTTATAATTGCCATCTGCTTTCTGTACAAATTGTAAATAACCTTTCGCTCCCTGTATTTTACCCCTGCCACCTTCAGAATTTGAAAGAGAGTATTCCAGTCAACATTGTCAAAACCTTTCGCTAAGTCTACAAATGCTAGAAACGTAGGTTTGGCTTTCCTTAATCTATTATCTAAGATAAGTTGTAGAGTCAGTATTGCCTCACGTGTCCCAACATTTCTACGGAATCCAAACTGATCTTCCCCGAGGTCGGCTTCTACCAGTTTTTCCATTCGTCTGTAAGGAATTCGTTTTAGTATTTTGCAACCATGGCTTATTAAACTGATAGTTCGGTAATTTTCACACATGTCAACACCTGCTTTCTTTGTGATTGGAATTATTATATTCTTCTTGAAGTCTGAGGGTATCTCGCCTGTCTCATTCATCTTGCTCACTAAATGGTAGAGTTTTGTTAGGCCTGGCTCTCCGAAGGCTGTCAGTAGTTCTAATGGAATGTTGTCTACTCCCGGGGCCTTGTTTCGCCTTAGGTCTTTCAGTGCTCTGTCAAACTCTTTACGCAATATCATGTCTCCTATCTCCTTAAACACTTAATAAAGTTTCTCTCCTATCCTCGTAGCCATTACATTAATAAGATTCGACATCTATGACACGCCAGTGCTTTCCTGAGCAGACCTGAATTCTAGGACTTAGTTGCCCAGCTATTAACTAACGAATTTTTGATATATTCCTTGTTAACATTCAGTCTGTGAGTTGTTTATGTAATTGTATCGAGCGTACAACGCATATCTCACGGATGCGCAACGTGTCTAAATGCCTTTGCAGTGTGACGTAGGCTGAGAAGTCTACGACTGGCGGTGTCAATGAAGCGACGACATTCCTGGTTTAGGCTCCTTACTCGGCACCAAACCACAGTGACAGCAGTAGGAGGACTCTCTCCGTAGTCGCTAGTTTCCTTGAATCTGCGGAGAGAGGGAGGGATTTCATTGGATTGCAGTTCACACATGTTACAGGCGTGAGAAGCGCTCTGTAGCTCGTTACACATTATTTTGGCAACATCTTTAAGAGATAATTTTGAAATGAAACGAGAAGGAAGACTTTTCACGAGTTTCACTATACTTCGTCAGGTCCTCAGAGAAGAAATTGCGCATTTACGACTTTATCAGATGGTGTTTCGTAAGATAACGTTCCAAATTTACATAGCGGCAATCCCATGTAACACGATACTATTCTCTGGTACACACTGATCAGCCGAAACATTATGACCACCAGCCTACTATCGATATAAACCCGTCCAGGCGATAGCGGCGTCACCTGGTAAGGAATGACTCCTAGTGAGACACACGAAAGGTGCCCGTACACACTGATCAGCCGAAACATTATGACCACCAGCCTACTATCGATATAAACCCGTCCAGGCGATAGCGGCGTCACCTGGTAAGGAATGACTCCTAGTGAGACACACGAAAGGTGCCCGTAGTTGGGTTCTTGGGTTGGGTTGTTTTGGGGGAGGAGACCAGACAGCGAGGTCATCGGTCTCATTGGATTAGGGAAGGACGGGGAAGGAAGTCGGCCGTGCCCTTTCAAATGAATCATGCCGACATTTGCCTGGAGCGATTTAGGTAAATCACGGAAAACCTAAATCAGGATGGCCGGACGCGGGATTGAACCGGGTGCCCGTAGTATCAGTGAGCGTGCTGTCCGTGTGTAGAACGGGGAAGGTGCGATCTATCTGAGTTTGACCTAAGGCAGATTGTGTTGGTCCAGAGGCTCGCCAAGAGCATTCCGGAAACAGTACAACTTGTCGGGTGTTCGAGGACTGCTGTGGTGAGTGTCTTCAACACGTGGAGAAAGCAAGGTGAAACCCTGTCTGACGTCGTCGTGGGGTTGGGCGGCCACCCCTCATTATGGATGTCGGACGTCGTAGGCTAGGCAGACTGGTAAAACAGGACAGGCGGCGAACTGTGGCGGATCTAACATCAGACTTTAATACTGGGCAGGGTACAAGTGTGTCTGAACAAACAGTGCACCGAACACTCCAAACGATGGGCCTGCGCAGCCGACGACTTATTTATGCGCCAATGTTAACACCACGACATCGGCAACAAAGACCGAAATAGGCACGTGACCATCGACACTGGACGTTGGCGCAGGGGGCAGTGGAAGAGCGCTGCATGGTGTGATTAATCCTGATACGTGCTTCATCATGTCGATGGGAAGGCGCGAATCTGTCGTCTTCCGGGGGAACAAATCCTTGACATCTGCACTGCGGGACGGAAACAAGCTGGCAACGGCTCCATTATGCTCTGGCGAATAGTCACGTGAGCATCCATGGGTCCAGTGGAGCTCGGGCAAAGCACCATGATGGCCAAGGAGTACCGTACAACGGTTGCAGACCAGGCGCACACTTTCACGATAGTCGTGTTTCCCGACGGCAGTGGCATTTTTCAACAAGATAATACTCCATGTCACAAGGCCAGGAGTGTGATAGAACACTCCTGCGATATGAACGAACGTAGCGTCAGAGCTTATCGCTCCCTTCCCCGGCATGTATGGGAATTAGGTGTCTTGCGTGTACAGATGTGGTGCTAACTGCCTCCGGAGATCTGCCAAGACCTCAGTGCTTCAATGCCATGACGTGTCGCCGCTGTTATCCGTGCCAAAGGTGGACATACCGGCAATTAGGTAGATGGTCATAATATTCTGGCTGATTGCTGTACCAACATATGTCCCTCTGCGTCCAAATGTTTTGGGACAATGTTTTCTGTTCCCACTCAGACAATCACGTCCTACACTGTGATACTATCATCGAAGGACTGACACACGAAGGCTAAGAACCGTGTATTCGCTCAGCTACAAGACAAGCCTTCTTCATTTGAAGCCTTTCTCCTGGCACCACTGCCCCAACCATGCCTACTGCTGTTGTCAACGACAGGATCATTAACGGTTGTATTTCACATAAACATAAACAATAAGAAATCAGGAAATGGATAACAAAGGTATTTACTTTATTAATACTGTGCATCAGACTAAATTTCGTAAGTCAAACCAAGTGAAAATATATATTTTTGTGGCAAGTTCGTGTAACTCACCGGGATGTGAAGGCGGATCTCTGTCTTAGAAAGCCCTTGCGTTGGCAGTTACGCTGCCTGCAAGTGCCACATGGACGACTTCAGAGCTTCTATACCGCTGCTATCCTGCTAGACCAGCGCTACCTAGACATAGCACATAGTTCGACTTACGCCTCAGGGCTGTAATTCATCCGTCGTACTTTTTGAAAAGAAAATTGAGAAATGGTCAGTCGCATCAGAAAGACGTAACTGAAAGGTAAACAGGGCGAATTCTCTCTTCTGCATAACATTATCGCAGCGATTCGCGGTAAACTGTTCCTTATTTCAGAATTCTTCAATCGTAAAGAAGTTTCTAAAGTTGCCTCAAAGAAATGTCGCTGTTTCTTGAAATTGTATCTATTCCATGGCTGCAACAACAGCTATCTTTTCAGCTTACCGTCCTTCTGCTACGCACATTCCCAAACAGTTGACTCTTTCAGGTAGTGCTCAATTACAAGGTAATGTAAGGCAACTGCGACCCTCTGCATCTTCATATCTTTACACTCTGCTATGCAGTGCGCAGTTCATCTACATCTACATCAGTACTCCGCAAACCACCTGACGGTGTGTGGCGAGGGTACTTCTTCTACCAAAAACTGATCACCCCCCCCCCCCCTTTCCATGTTCGATTCGCGTAAGGCTCGTGGGAAGAGTGATTATTGGTAGGCCTCCGTTTTAGCTCTAATTACTCGGATTTCCCGTTGTGCCCATCGCATGAAAGACTTACGTGGGAGAAAGTAATATGTTGTCCGACTCTTCCTCGCTCGAAATGTCAATAGTGAAACTCCATGATGCACAACGCCTCTCATAGAATCTGCGGGGATTAAAGCTCCCCTTTCCGTTGTATCTTCACCATCTCTCTTATCAGTCCTACCTCTTAAACCCCAGCTTGATGAACAATACTCAAGCATCGGTCGAACAAACGCCTTGTAACCCACTTTTTTAGTGGATAAATTATATTTCCTTAAAATTCTTGCCATGAATCTCGGTCTGGAATCTGATTTTCATATTTTTTTTAAGCGATCATCACTATTAAGGCCGATCCGGAGAGATACTCCTAAATATTTCACGGTAGCTATTTTTCCAGCTATTTGTCATCAATAGTGTGGTTGTACTGTAATGGATTTCTTTTCCTATGTATGCGCAATATGTTACAGTTATTTGCATTGAGGGTCAACTGCCAGTTCCTACACAGTTTACCAATTCTCTGTAGATCATTCTGCAAATCGTTACTGTCTTCCGGCATTAATATCTTCCTGTAGTCATCCACATATCAGCGAACACACTTAAAGAGCTACCAAAGATTTCTTCCAGATCATTTATATATATTGTAAACAATAACGGTCCTATTACACTTCCTTGGGATATTCCGGAAAGTACCTTTACATTTGTCGATTTTGTTCCGTCAAGAGCCATGTAGTGTTCTTTCTGCAAGGAAGTCTTCAATACAACTGCTAATCTGTTTCGATACTCGGTAAGCTCGTATATTTTTCACTAACCGGTAGTGCGGGATGGTGTCAAATGCCTTTCCTTGTAATCGAGGAAGACTACGTCAATCTCAGCTCTAATGCCTACAGCTCCGCGGATCTTATGGAGGAACAGTGCGAGCTGAGTAACTCAAGACCTTTGATTGCAGAATCGATGTTAATTTTTATACAGGAGGTATTCGTTCTCCAAATACGTCATAGTTCTTGAGCATAAAAAATATCCATAATTATAGAAAAGATTGACATTAACGATATAGGCCTATAATCCTGTGCATCTGTCTTATGAGGCTTGCTGAGAACACGAATGACCTGCACTGTTTTCCAATCGTTAGGTACCCTTCGTTACAGCAGCGACCTACGATAAACTGCTGTTAGAAAAGGAGCTAGTTCTTTCGCATAATCTTACATGTAACTCATGTGGCCATGACGCCTTCCCATTACTAAACGAATGTGGTTGTTTTTATGTTCCGTGATCATTTATTTCAATATCTGCCATGTTGAAGTTCGTACGACGATTGAAAGGTTAGACTGTATTGCGATGTCCCACCGCGAACCAGTTCGGAAGACCGAAATCAGTATTTCGGCCTTCTCCCTGTCATTTTCCGTTTCGGTGCCATTATGGCCACTGCGTGAGTGAATAGATCATATCCAACCGCTTACTTATTTTGCGTAAGACCAAGACCTCTCAGGTTTTTAGCTAGCTTGGTTAACAGAATTTTACTTTCAAAGTCACTGAACTCTTCTCTCATTTCTCTCATTACTTTCATTTGCGCTTCCTTCAGCTGATGTTTGTGAGCTAGTTTTTGTCTTTTCTTTAATCTGTAATTTAGCCGTCTTTTTTTACGTGGCAGTTTTCTAACTCAGCTATTAAACCACAGTGGATCTTTCCCATACCTTAAGATCTTGCTCGGAACATACTTGTCTAAGGCATGTTGAAGATGCTTTTGATCTTTCTCCATTAGAGCTCTCTATCTTCGCTCTGAGAGAAGCCATCTCGTGTCATTCGTATTCTTTACGTTCCCTACTACCGGAATTAGAGAGAGATGAAAGTCTGAGTTCTCTCGCAGACATTGTAGACTCTCTCTCTATCTCTCTCTCTGTCTGCCTCTCATTTCACTCCTCCTTAGACGTAAGATTGTCTGAGGCAACAAAACTGATTTAAATGTAACATCTAAATACTTCTTCTATCCTCGAAAGTGAATTACAAATTATTTCAAACAATGGAACTCTTGTATCGTAGAAGAAGTTTCTGCCATGTAATAGCCACATCTTTTTCAAATTTCTTCAGTCTCATCTGAGGGATCTTGCCGTCCACTTTCTTAATGATTGATTGTTTTGTGTTCATTCCATTGAACCACTATCTCAAATGTTGCCTCGAGATGTTTGGTGCATAACCTTGTGATGAGGCGGGCTTTACAGTTGTCAAATGATTGTGAAAGTTCATTGCAGATGACCACCAGCTCATTTTCTTTCTTTTTTTTTACGTGATTTCGTTAAGAGGCGATTACTGATCATGTAACGGAAAGCTAACATTAATTTTTATGTGTATTTCAGCTCGCACTTATACCTCAGGAAACTTTTTACAATTCATTCCAAATTATTCACAACCATGAGAATCTTCTTTGGAAATGCTCTCATATTCAAGCAAAATTTTTCACTAATGCGTCTGATTCACAAATTCTACAGCGAGATGTATATTGGTAGCTGATCATTTGCGAGAGTTGATCTAGAATGAAATCAAATTTGTGTTTCCTCACATGGATGGTAAATGGGTTTCATGTAGGGGCATCGAGTGAAATTCTTAAGTAAAAACATAAAATTTCCGTCTAATCGCGTTCGGTCATCATTGTATTCTGTACGTTAGTACTGTCATGCTGCCACACGACAAAACAAGCAGGAAACTGGAAACCTGTAACAACCTCTCCGACGACCTTTCTTCTACGAACCAATGTGCGTATATCGTCTTCTTTAATAATTGGAAAGGTTTTATGCACCTTGGTTCACAGATCTGTAATATATTGTTCAGGTTTCAGTGCTCTCTGTCCGTACTCATGTCTGTAGGTTTTGTTTCGTGTTCTCCTGGCACCTCACTCCACAATAACATTTTTAACAGCGGTCCAAGACACATGTGGCGCGTGCGAAATTTCGCAGCCCGAACATCTGGGACCCAATCCGCACATTATCACATAGAACAGACCCATTCTGATAGAAGGCGTTTCTAGGATGTTGCCCCTTGCCTGCCTGTAAAAATGGTTCAAATGGCTCTGAGCACTATGGGACTTAACATCTAGAACTTAGAATTACTTAAACCTAACTAACCTAAGGACATCACACATCACCCATGCCCGAGGCAGGAGTAGAACCTGCGACCGTAGCGGTCACGCGGTTCCGGACTGAGCACCTAGAACCGCTAGACCACCGCGGCCGGCTTGCCTGCCTGTAGTTTCGCACCCTGCCATAGCCAGATAGCATATTGTTCCAAAGTCTTTCCGACAGTTGTCTATGGGTGACAGACCACGTCATGGAGGACAACTTTTGATAGATACAAAATGTTCACTGACACCTCACAGCGAAGCTAGGCATCGTTTAGTAGCCTATCGTCCTGATACGACGAGATTTCACTGAACTAGCACAGTATACTACGTGTGCTGTACACGACCTACCGTAGTAAAATGATAGTGACACCTCTAATCCGAGAAAGAAGTTCCTGAACTGAATCAGAAACTTTAAATCTGCACGGCCTACCGGCTTTCACGCGGAGCAGATGCCTGGATGACACACACTGCATACGAACGCCACAGAGTGCCTATGCCTTGCCATCTCGCAGGGTACGACCAACAATAAAAGACTCCTGGTGTCGCTGGGAAGTGTCAGTGAACATTTTGTCTCTAACAAAAATTGTTCCCCATGACGTGATCCGTCACCTCTATATGTTTCTCTGTATAGCTGTCTGAGAGGTGGTGGTCTCGCAGTAGCGTTCTCGTTTCCCGTGCACGGCGTCCCGGGTTCGATTCCCGACGGGGTCAGGGATTTTCACCTGCCTCTAGATGACTGGGCGTTGTTGTGTCGTCTTCATCATCAGCATTCATCTCCATTACGGTCGGAGGAAGGCAATGGCAAACCACCTCCATTAGGACCTTGCCTAGTACGGCGGTGCGGGTCTCCCGCATCTTCCCCCTACGCTCTTTCAAGGAGTATGGGACATCATCATCATATCTGAGAGGTGGCTGGGTACTCTTGGTCATTTAATGATACGCATTTGTGGTATACTACGAGGGGCGTTCAGTAAGCAATGCAACACACTTTTTTCTGAAAGCGAGTTGGTTTCATCCATCATTCCAATATTCTACATTATTCCCCCTCTTTTGAATACAAAACCCTGTTTTTCAACTTAATCTCTGTTCTGCGCGAAGGCCCTACACCACCTTACTGGGAGCGGTTGTATCCCCGCATGGTATCAGTGTACTGGTCGGCGTCGGAACCAACGTCTTGCTGCATCAATAACCACCTCATCATCCATGTAATGTTTTCCGCGGAGAGCATCCTGCATTGGGCCAGATGAAAGTCACAAGGTGCGAGATCCGGACAATAGGGGAGATGAGAAAAAACAGTCCAATGAAGTTTTGTGAGCTCTTGTCGGATGCGCAGGTTTGTGTGAGGCCTTGAGTCAACCACCTCGAATAAGAGTGTCCGCACGTTCCAACATTGCAGGAGCCACAACTGTGTGCGACAGGCAGGAACGCGGAAGATCGGACAGGTTAGCACGACCTGGTTGCGATAATGACAGACACCTCGCCCAACAACTCACCGTGCATTTGTTCCCTGCCAGATCTCCGTAGACAATCTGCAAGCGCCTATGAACAGCTAGAATAATCTGGTTTTCCGCCAAAAAGAACTCAAAGACAGCTCACTGCTCGGAACGCACCTCCGTTACAGACGCCATTTTGAAGGCTACGTATTAGCGCCGCGAGCGGTCTGAATTTCATGAAACAGTAGGGGCTAAAGCAGGAATATTCCACGATGTTCGATAACAAATTCCGCATTTTTCAACCGGAAACCTCTGAATTTCTTCTCCAGATTAATCCAAATAAATGTTCCGTTTTCTGTTGATATTTTTCATGTTACTGTTGAAAGTGGTTTGACAACTTTACCGTCCTTTCTGGTTGTCTGGGCTAGTGCAAAAGGAAAATCTTCATTTCCGGTTGCTCCCTAACCTTTGACAGGCCCCTATCCTATCTACAACACAACACTGTTCTGATAAATTTGTGTTACCCTGTATCCAGATTTCATAAAAATGCTAAGATGTAAATAATGTCCAAACCTTAGTTTAATTTGGTGCTGGTCGCCAGACTGTCAGCTAGACAGTCCTAGGCAGTGTTGTATACTGTCATATCAGTAGCAATGTTCCCACCTATCCAACCTCACCTGGTCTGAACTTCTTCGTACGTTACCACTTATAGTCTAGAAACGGACAGAAATATCAGTAAGCTACTGACAGTGGAGATGAACGTCTTAAGAACTATGATTCAGAAGACGATGACGGTCGAAGTAAAGTATGATGAAACGTACAATGTTGTCCTAGTGAGGCAATCTTTTAATGAGATTTGAAGATATACGAAAATAATTGAGACATCTCTAAAGAATAGTCTTCTTAAATTTCGAAGTGAAAAAGAAAAGGTAAGAGAGAAAGAGGACGCTCAAGGGAAGTTAGATTTAGTTTAGAGTGTCTTGGAAACAACAGATAGGACATCAGTCTAAAAGGGTGCAGGAGAAACACAAGACAAGGGTAGACCTAGCAACAATCGGTATTGAACGTAGCTGTAAATTGTCACAAGCTGTGTCGGGAGAGAAACAGACCCCCAAGCAATCTAATAGAAAGCACTGAAGCTCAAATCGTTATAGGTATTGAAAGCTGGCTAAAGCCGGAGATAAATTCAGCCAGAATTTTTACGAAGTATAGCTTAAATACTTTCGGTAATGGAGTGTTTATTGCTGTCAGAAGTAGTTTCCTTTGAAGTGAAACCGAAGTAGATAGTTCCCGTGAGCTACTATGGGTAGAAGCTATACTTGACAACTGGAATAAATTAATAATAGGTTCCTTTTACCGAATACCCGAATGACGTGATACAGTTGCTGATCAGTTCAATTTATAGTTGGTAGTGGCTTTAATCTACCCTCGATATGTTGGCGAAAATATACGCTTTAAGTCGATGGTGAGCAAAAACAGTTGTCCGAAGTCGTACTGAATGCTTTCTCAGAGAATTATTTTGAACAATTACTTCTGGAGTCCATTCGAGGTTTAAATATTTACGAAAACATACGTGGTATCTTGGCAACAAATAATCCTGAACGAATAAGGAGTATCATGACGGATACAGGGATTAACGACCACAAGGTTGTAGTAACAAGGCTGAATACCGTAACACCTAAATCCACCAAAAATAAAAGCAAAATACATCTGTTTAAAGAACCAGCTAGAAATTTGGTTGACGCCTTCATAAGAGACAGCCTCCTACCAATCAGACTATGTTTGTAGACTAGATGTGGTTTACATTTCAAGAAATACCATCGATGGCAGTTGAGAGATGTATACCAAATAAATTAATAAGAGACGGTACTTGTCCCCCACGGTACACAAAACAGGTCAGAACACTGTTGCAGAAGCGACAAAAAAAAAGCGTAGAAACTTTAAAAGAATGCAATATCCCCAAGACTGGTGAAATTTTACAGACGCTCGAAATTTAGCTCGAATTTCAATGTGAGACGTTTTTAATGTTTTCCACACCAATATTCTGTCTCGAAATCTGGCAGAAAATTAAAAGAGATTCTGCTCGTATGTAAATTATGACAGCCAAAAGACGCAATTAATACCGTCGCTGCGCGAGAGCGATGTTAATGTTGCTGATGATAGTGCCACTAAAGCAGAGCCATTAAACACTGTTTTCCGAAATTCCTTCACCAAAGAAGATGAAGTAAATATTCCAGAATTCGAATCAAAAACAACTGCTAACTTGAGTAACATAGAAGTAGATATCGGCAATGCAGTGAAGCAACTTAAATCACTTAATAAAAGCAAGGCCTCCAGCCGAAATTGTACAAGAGTTACGTTCCTTCCACAGTATGCTGATTCAATAACTCTGTGCTTAGCAATCACATACAACAGCTCGTTCTTCGAAAGGCCTGTACCTAAAGACTGGAAAGTTGCTCAGGTTACACCAATCCTCATGGAAGGAAATAGGAGTAATCTGCTTAATTACAAACACATATCACTGACGTCGATTTGCAGTAGGATTTTGGAACGTATACTGTGTTCGAACATCTTGATTTACCTCTAAGAAATCGGTTTATTGAAAATTAGCCAACATAGATTCAGAAAATATCGTTTTTTCTGACACAAGTAGCTCTTTACTCTCACGAAGTGATGAGTACTATGAACAGATGTCAAATTGATTCCATATTTTTAGATTTCCAGATGGCTTTTAACAACATTCGTAACAAGCGACTTCTAATCAAAGTAAGTGCCCATGGAGTATTGTTTCAGTTGTGCGACTCGATTCATGATTTCCTGTCAGAAAATTAACAGTTCGTAGTAGATGATGGAAATTCATAGAATAAAACAGAACTAATATCTGACGTTACCCAAGGGAGTGTTATAGGCCCTCTGCCGTTCCAGATCTACATAAACGTTTTAGGAGATTGTTTGCAGTTGATACTGTAATTTACCATCTTCTAAAGACATCAAATGAACAAAATCAATTGCTAAATAATTTAGAGAATATATTGTATGATGCGAAAATTGGCAATCGGCTCTAAATAACGAAACATGTGAAGTCATCAACATGACATGATTGCACTAAATTTCGGTAACACCGTAAATCTCACAAATGTAAAGGATGCGATTTCAACAGAATACTTAGGGCTTACGATTACGAATAATTTAAACTGGAACGATCACGTAAGTGATGTTGTGGGGAAAGCGAATTAAAGATTGCGACTTATAGGCAGAACACTTAGAAAACGTAACAGGTGTACTGAAGAGACTGCCTACACTACGCTTGTCCGTCCTCTTTGGAGAATTGCTGTGTGATGTGGGATCCGCATCAGATAGAACTAACGGAGGACATTGAAAAAGTTCAAAGAAAGGCAGCTCGTTTTGTATTATAGTGAAATAGGGGAGAGAGTGCCACGGATATGACAAGCGAATTGTGGCTCAAATGGCTCTGAGCACTATGGAACTTAACATCTGCGGTCATCAGTCGCCTAGAACTTATAACTACTTAAACCTAACTAACCTAAGGACATCACACACATCCATGCCCGAGGCAAGATTAAAAACCTGCGACCGTAGCAGTCGCGCGGTTCCGGACTGAAGTGCCCTGAACCGCTCGGCCACCACGGCCGGCAAGCGAATTGTGGTTGCAGTCATTAGGACAAAGGTGGTTTTTGTTGCAGCATTACCTTCTCACGAAATTTCAGTCACCAACTTTCTTCTCCGAACGTGAAAATGTTTTTTTGGCGCCCACCTACATAGGGGGAGACGATAATTGTCAAAAAATAAGAGAAATCAGAGCTCTTACGGAATGATTTAAGTGTTCGTTTTTCCCGCACGTTACTCAAGAGTGGAACGGTAGAGAACTAGCTTGAAGGTGGTTCGTTGAATCCTCTGTCAGGCGCATTACTGTGAATTATAGAATAATTATATAGATGTAGACGTAGGTATAGATAATCTACCAGTTTAAGATTTTGGACGATGTCACTTACTCTGTAAGGAGTGAAAAAAATTTACGATTCAACCTTCTGTCTACGAGGTCATTAGATATGGAGCTCATTCTGGTATTTGGGAAGGAGGAGGTAAGAAATCGGTCGCATCCTTCGCAACAGGACCATCTCTCAATTTGCCTTAAGATGTTTAGAGAATTCACGGAAAACCAAAGTCTGGATGGCTGTACGCTGTTTCAACCTATAGCGAAACGGAAATCTCCCTAATATTACTTCCACCGGAAATGACAGTGTTCATATTAAAAATTTAATAATGAAAATAATTGACCTTTCAGACTGAAGCTGAATTTCACCAATAAACCTATGGCGAATTCTGATACATAAACAAGCGTCAGGCAACATGCCTCTGTCAATTTTTAAGTTTTCACGTGGTCTAAATGCTTCACAATGAGAATCCACCTACTCTTTTCTGACTGGGCATAAGCAACTGGCTTAGTTGTGTCTCCTCGTTGACTGAAGTATCTGTAACCATTGATGTAAGCCAAAAGTGCTCCACAATTATATTTATATTTCACAGCGCGTGCTCAGTATCAAAAACATTCCTCTTAGTAAACACGTTACTCCACTGTTCGAACAGCGTAGTTTTTAACCAGCTTTGTGAAAATATTAGTCCACGGCACGAGGTATGTATGGGCTTTAAATTCACAGTCCACGATGTGTATTCAAAACCAGTCAAGTGATAAATCTGCCTCTTCACTGTGCCGATTTTGTAGCTTTCACAATATTATATCCTAATATAATACTTTGTAACGAGAATCGCTTGGTATCTACGTGCACTAAGTTCACACATTAAAATAAGTTCACTTGGCAAACATGTTCCTTTATTGCCCACACATTGTAATTGTCAAGTTTACTTTGCGGGATAATAGTCCATGATAGGAAACACTATAATATGTGGGTCGAAAACAGCCCGCATTATGTAGTAAAGACACAGTCCAAAAGATTTCTGCTATATACACGCAGTTCCCTCGCTTACGCTTGACAGTACTCAGTCTACTTGTTGCCGTTTCACATAGTGACCTCTCGGTCCATTTCGAAGTTAATCTCTCGCGGAATGTTACATAGACTACAATATTTTAAATTTTTAAGCTACATTACGATTTCGCATTAAAATGCAGCTTTACGCACACAGAAACATTTTAAGTACATACCAGCAGAAATCCCGTAGACAGACACTGCAGAAAGAAGCACAAAACCCGTACTACTGCAGTTCTCTTGGGTGTGAAAGGACAAGAAAAAAGAAAGGGACATAAGTATATCATATTATGTTAGTATCTTGACAAAAAACCGTCTTCCGCAAAATGGTTCAAATGGCTCTGAGCACTATGGGACTTAGCTTCTGAGGTCGTCAGTCCCCTAGAACTGAGAACTACTTAAACTAACTTACCTAAGGACATCACACACATCCATGCCCGAGGCAGGATTCGAAACTGCGACCGTAGCGGTCGCGCAGTTCCAGACTGTAGCGCCTAGAACCGCTCGGCCACTCCGGTCAGCCGTCTTCCTCCATCCCCCCTCCCCCTTCCTCTCTCTCTGTCTCTCTCTCTCTCTCTCTATCACTCTCTCTCTCTCTCTTTCTCTCTCTCTCTCTCTTTCTCTCTCTCTCTCTCTTTCTCTCTCTCTCTCTCTGTCTCCGAATGCGGGTACAGTTCCTTACCGCAGCACTTTTTTGCTCTGCACCTACTTTGGTCGAAATAATGGAGGGCGCTCATTGATGGCACTCGGGAAATTAGAACTTGTTCAGGAAGATGAAGAGGCTGGAGATGGTGGTGATTCCTGTCGGCAGTACAACTACGTAACTGCGTCGTCGGCGGTTTGAAGCTGTTACTGGTATTCCAGCAGATTGTGGACACAGGCAACCCTATTATGCCCGCTTGTTACCCGCGCTTCCGAAGAATGTTTGTCTTCTTATGCTCTCTATTTATCTTAAACGACGACAGCTGATACCTTCCCCTTCACGTCAGAAAAAAAAACTGCTGTCATCTCGCTAATCTAGGGTCGAGCACTGCAGACACATGTACGTATCTTGATTAGCCACTCCTTACACAAACTGTAAACTCTACAACAGCTACCTTACCAGTGATCTGAGCATAACAAGCCTGGAGTGAACCTTAGTATCTCATTATTACGCAGCACTGCGTTCATGCGCTGTTAGCAAAAGAAGCAGTGTTGGTCATTTCTAGCAGAAAAAAAAGAATTGTTGTGGTCCTTACAGAACCTCTTCCCACAAATTTCTCTTTCTTGCAATGGCCACTGTCGTCAAAAATCAGAATACCCGAATATTCTTTTCCTCATAACTGACGATGCGCGTGTGCTAGGAAAGTCGCGAGTTTTCTGTGCAACGAAGTGTTATTGCTTACATTCAATCTATCGCCATTCTTTGCTAAAATGTTAATTATTTTTACCTACTGCCTGTTTTGTGATCAAACCTTCACTCATATACTCAGGTTTGCAAATGAGCAACTAAAAATGACTTATTTCACTTGATTAAACACTTCAACTAGATGTTAGAGTTATATTGTCCCCTCAATCATTTTTATGAGGCTGCTTAAGTTACTCGTACCCCTGTTTCTATTGGCATCTTTAACTAATTTTTATCTTCATATCACATTGTACTAAGTTTGATTTTACTATGTAATGTGCAATGATGACAGTAAATGATTGAGATGAAACAAAATTAACTTAAGAAGTACAAGAAAGTACCAAAGAGACCATCAATCGGCGACCGATCTAATCGTTGCTAAGGATGTGACAATTTTTCTTTGTTTCAAATTCGCAACTTTTATAAAATATAGTATAAACTGTTATTGAGAAATCACCGATATAGTCATCGATTTGCAGGTTACCAAAATAGCATCAACGTTTTGTTTACTTTCAAACAGCGCAGTAATGTATAGTCAACATTTAGCCATTATACAGTAATATTTCCCTTTAATAAGTGAAAATTAAATTTTCCATCTGTTTTCCTTGATAGGTTAAATTAACATGTAATTACATACTGATGAGTCAGAAAATTGCTACGGGTATGTACATACATGTTCCGTGGAAGAACCGGCTACTGTAAAGCAAGGACCAAGCAATTCCAGCGGACTATTGGAATTGCCCATAGCAGAATGAGAAGTAAATATCGAAGACTTGACCATTACTTTTCTCGCAGCAGTTAAAATGCCAAATTTCGACCGTACGAACAACACCAGAGTAGGTTAAGTCTGTCCATGACGTCACAGAAATCTACAAACGCACTTTTCGTCACATATATTCTGAGGTAGCTAACTGTGTGATGCTACGTACCTCATGGCACTGAAGTCAAGACTTTGTCTTTCATTTACTGATACTTGACAAACAGAAGAAGATGTAACGCCCAAGAATTTGAAAGTGAACTGTAGCTTCGAAATGATTTAGACAGAAAAATGAAATATTATGCCTAAAGACCGCTTAATACTGGTGAAAATAATCCTCACTGAAAATTTGAAATTCCGTCACTGCCTGCAGGTTAAGGGTAGTTACCCATGTATCAAAAATCGTTATCTTTGTGTCCCGCACAATATACTTCGTTTTATTTTGGTACCAGACCGGAATGAAACACGGCTTTTACTTATCGCTTAGCGTTAATAGTTAATAACAGGTGAAAATCAAATGTACTTGCAATTGTTATACGTTTTGAATTATGTTTCTGCACATATCTATTTGGACAAAATATGCCTTGAAATATCATTAAATTCCTCTACATTTAAAGGAAGCTATCAATATTTGAGCTACTTTTAAATCTTATCAAAATCTAATTGAACATTTCTGCAACTTTTTTCGGACATTAATGTGGATAACTTCGTCATCTGTGAAAAACATGAGTTTTCTATTAATATAGCCTTCAGTGTCATTAATGAACAACACGAGCCGCAAGAACCCCAAAAGCTTCCCAGATACGCAATAGGAGTTGAAACACGTAACTGCTCTAGTAGTTACCAAATAGTTTTTTAACCAACTCTTACCTTAGGTATGAAATAATGTGTATGAATAATCATCCAAATAAGTGCAATACGAAAGTGATAATTGTGCTCGTTGTCAATCGGTGAGATATGTTATAAAACTAAAAAATAATGTACTATTTTTATTAATTTCTAAGAGTAACTGACAGTTAAAAGACTGACATACAAGTCGCTGTGTTTAGACTTCCGAAAAAAGAATTAACACCTGAAGATAATTGTTCTGTCGAAAATCACTTTAAAAACGTTGTCACCAACTTTTTTCATCGCCAGCGACATCACGTTGACAGACAGACAGAGAATTGCAAGCACCATAGGGTAAGTATATCAATAAACTGAATAGTTTCTTTTCATAGTAAGTGCCACTAAGTCACGTGGCTTTCGAGGCAAGGTATGTCTGAAACAATAATTATGTTCTGTGCTTAAGGAACGACGAAGCACACACAGCTCATTATTCTACAAAAATTCAAACGACTTCTACAGTTTTGAGGGTTAGATGGCAACCGTTCCCAAGTTTTATTCGTGATCCAAAACTTCGGGAAACACTGTATGACTTTTGCATAAAGCTTGCTGGACACTCGATTCATTGTCTCTAAAATGTGCTGTAGGTACGGATTTGCAACTAAGGCGGTTGCTTTACTTGTTTCAAGACATCAGGCAAAAATATAACAGACCTCGCAAATTGTTGACTGCCCGTGCCTGCAGTTGAGAGTAAGGAAACGATTGTGGCTGTAACACATTTAATCCTGATGTATCAACTTGACTGAACATGTTTCACAAGTAAAATAACAGTTACTTCTGTAGGACTCGGAACTAGAATAAAATAATTTTTAGGGGTGGTTTTAGCTTTGATTCCAAGATTCGAAAGTTGGGTAGGCCACACAGAACACGCTTTGGCAGACTCAGTCACAGGAACTATTTCCCTGACGAAGTACGAGGGAGTCGTCGACCACTGAAGCACCTTGTACGTGTCAAGAGCAGCTGCCCGGGCGGCAGTTGTGTGAGTTTAGTTGCCTACAGGGTCGGCGCTTAACCGTCACGTTTAATGCGCCGTAGTACACGGGCAATTCACGCTAACGCAACGCCCGTGTCGCTGGACAATGGCGGCGTCAGGTAATCGACGCTGCGAGCGGCGACTGCTACGGCCGACATGCAGCGCGACAGGTGTCTCGTGCTGCCGGTTTGCCATCAACGTAATCGCCTACATGGCCGACTTTCCGTAAAAGGCAAAGGTGAGTGCTGACACCAAACAGACTTGCAATCGATCAGTTACAGAAACAGAAATGTACCCCTTCAGCTACACGTATTTGTTTCATAATCTGTTTTGTGACATATCTGATAGTACGCAAGCATTCGCATCCCTGCTTCCCTGCCGTACGTAACGTCCTCGACGTCTGACATACTGCACACTCTGTCTGTTCACACATTTTTTTCTTTCTTACGCATCTCTCAATGACAATTTAACTGTTGCTGGAGGCCTTGACACATACTCCACAAGTCTGTGCTTCTGCTAAGGGTTTTTCACAGACTACTCTACCACTCTATTGAATCCGCTACCACTTCTCGGTATTTCATTTCTACAGTTGATTTTAATGCCTTCCTACGACATAATATTTCGAATATCTTCAGTGTTTTCTCCTCAAGTATTCTTATTACCCACATTTCACACCCGTACTGTGCTACAGACATTTCACAAACCCTATTCTCTAATTTTACATCTACATCTACATCCATACTCCGCAAGCCACCTGACGGTGTGTGGAGGAGGGTACTTTGAGTACCTCTGTCGGTTCTCCCTTCTATTGCAGTCTCATATTGTTCGTGGAAAGAAAGATTGTCGGTATGCCTCTGTGTGGGCTCTAATTCTCTGATTTTATCCTGTTGGTCTCTTCGCGAGATATACGTAGGAGGGAGTAATATACTGCTTGACTCCTCGGTGAAGGTGTGTTCTCGAAACTTCAACAAATGCCCGTACCGAGCTACTGAGCATCTCTCCTCCAAAGTCTTCCACTGGAGTTTATCTATCATCTCCGCAACGCTTTCGCGATTACTAAATGATCCTGTAACGAAGCGCGCTGCTCTCCGTTGGATCTTCTCTATCTCTTCTATCAACCCCACGTGGTACGGATCCCACACTGGTGAGCAATATTCAAGCAGTGGGTGAAAAAGTGTACTGTAACCTACTTCCTTTGTTTTCGGATTGCGTTTCCTTAGGATTCTTCCAATGAATCTCAGTCTGGCATCTGCTTTACCGACGATCAACTTTATATGATCATTCCATTTTAAATCACTCCTAATTCCTACTCCCAGATAATTTATGGAATTAACTGCTTCCAGTTACTGACCTGCTATATTGTAGGTAAATGATAAAGGATCTTTCTTTCTATGTATTTGCAGCACATTACACTTGTCTATATTAAGATTAAGTTGCCATTCCCTGCACCATGCGTCAATTCGTTGCAGATCCTCCTGCATTTCAGTACAATTTTCCATTGTTACAACCTCTCGATATACCACAGCATCATCCGCAAAAAGCCTCAGTGAACTTCCGATGTTACCCACAAGGTCATTTATGTATATTGTGAATAGCAACGGTCCTACGACACTTCCCTGCGGCACACCTGAAATCACTCTTACTTCGGAAGACTTCTCTCCATTGAGAATGACATGCTGCGTTCTGTTATCTAGGAACTCTTCAATCCAGCCACACAATTATGTCTCAGTACCTAAAAATTAAAAAAAAATGCTCTCTTCTCCAGCTCCAACTTGCTACTGATACCTCTGTCTCTTCGGCGATCTAGTGCGACGTTACTTCTTACGCAGCATAAATTCTTGACGTCAGTGATGACTGTAACAATCAACTACCAATAATTTAAAAAAGAAAAAACAACCCTGTTCTAGTTTTTATTTTCAGCAAGCCCTGTTTCTACTCTACGACAGTAATTCTTTTCTAAGTAGTGTGGCCATACCAGTCAACAGACCTAGCTCTTTCTTGTTGTCTTGTTTAGATGTTCGTGGATCGTTTAAATCATGTGAGCCACATGACTGGATTGTTTCTTCAAAAAGATGTCGAACCATTTTCTTCCTAATGCTTCTCCAAACGAACACTTGCCTAGTCTCTAGTCTCGATTTTCCTCATTCATTACAGGCTAATGCTGCGTTGGCTGCTTAAAAATGGCCACAACCACTCTCTTCATCCATCATAGCCCCAACAAGCTAAGTGTATGTTCCCGTTCTATTGATCTCCGTGATGAAACCTTTACCTTCTCTTTCTTCCATTTCTTAGAATCTCAGCGCAGACTAAACGTCTACATCTACATCTACATGGTTTCTCTGCAATTCACACTTAAGTGCCTGGTAGCGGGTTCACCGAACCATTTTCATACTGCTTCTCTGCCATTACACTCTCGAATGGCGCGTGGGAGGAAGGAACACCTAAATCTTTCCGTTCGCGCTCTGATTTCTCTTATTTTATTATGATGGTCATTGCTCCCTACGTAGGTGGGTGTCAACAAAATATTTACGCCTTTGGAAGAGAAAGTTGGTGATTGAAATTCCGTAAACAGATCTCGCCGCAAAGAAATCCGACTTTGTTTCAGTGACTGCCACCCCAACTCGCGTATCATATCAGTGACACTATCACACCTATTGTGCGATAACATGAAACTAGCTGCCCTTCTTTGCACTTTTTTAATGTCTTCCGTCAATCTCACCAGGTAACGATCCCACACCGCGCAGCAATATTCCAGCAGAGAACGGACAAGTGTGTGTAAGCTGTCTCTTTAGTGGGTTTGTCGCATCTGCTAAGTGTTCTGCCAACAAAGCGCAGTCTTTGTTTCGCCTTCCCCACAATATGATCTATGTGGTCTTTCCAGTTTAAGTTGCTCGTAATTGTAATTCCTAGGTATTTAGTAGAACTGACAGCCCTTAGATTTGTGCAATTTATCGTATACCCAAAATTTATCGGATTTCTTTTAGTACCCATGTGGATGACCTCGCACTTCTTTGTTTAGTGCCAATTGCCACTTTTCGCACCATACAGAAATTCTCTCTAGATCATTTTATAATTGGAATTGATCATCTGATGATTTTACTAGACGGTAAATTACAGCGTCATCTGCAAACAGTCAAGGGTGCTGCTCAGATTATCACCTAGATCATTTATGTAAATTAGGAACAGCAGAGGGCCTATGACACTTCCTTGCGGAACGCCAGATATCACTTCTGTTCTACTCAATGATTTACCGCCTATCACTACGAACTGTGACCTCTCTTAGAGGAAATCACGAATCCAGTCACACAACTGAGACAATACTCCATATGCACGCAATTTGATTAATAGTCGATTGTGAGGAACGGTATCAAAAGGCTTCTGGAAATCTAGGAATATGGAATCGACCTGAGATCCCTTGTCGACAGCACTCATTACTTCATGGGAATAAAGAGTTAGCTGTGTTGCACAAGAACGATATTTTCTGACTCCGTGTTGGTTATGTATCAATAACTCATTTTCATCAAGGTGATTCATAATGTTCGAGGACATTATATACTCCAAAATCCTACTGCAAATTGAGGTCAGTGATGTGGGTCTGTAATTCAATGTCCTTTCTTGAATATTGGTGTGACCTGTGCTACTTTCCAGTCAATCGCCTCTCTTTCTTAAACAATCTTCTTTCTTAATTTAATTTTTTCTCCTGGACCCTCTGATTTTTTCGAGCTATTAAACACTTCTCCTTCTCCTGCCACAGCCGGCCCGAGTGGCCGTGCGGTTCTAGGCGCTACAATCTGGAACCGAGTGGCCGCTACGGTCGCAGGTTCGAATCCTGCCTCGGGCATGGATACGTGTGATGTCGTTAGGTTAGTTAGGTTTAATTAGTTCTAAGTTCTAGGCGACTGATGACCTTAGAAGTTAAGTCGCATAGTGCTCAGAGCCATTTGAACCATCTCCTGCCACAAGATTACATGTCTCTTTGAAATGTAATCGGGTACTTAGTTTTGCGCAGTATTTCATGAGGATATACACTGAGGTGACTAAAGCCATAGGATACCTCCTAATATCGTTGTGACCTCCATTTTCCCGACGTGGCATGGACTCAACAAGCCGTTGGAAGAACCATGCGGAAATGCTGAGCCATGCTGTCCATATAGCTGTCCTTAATTGCGAAATTGTGGCCAGTGCAGGAATTCGTACATGAATTGACCTTTCGATTATTTCCCATAAACGTTCGATGGGATTCATATCGAGCGATCTGGGTGGCCAAATCATAAGCTCGAATTGTCCAGAATGTTCTTTAAACAAATCACGAACAGTTGTGTCCCGGTGACATAGCGCATTGTCATCCATAAAAGTTAAATGGTTGTTTGGGAACATTAAATCCACGAATGGCTCCACGAATGGCCGCAGTTGGCAAAGTCGAACATCACCATTTCCAGTCAATGATTGTTTCAGTCGGACCAGTGGCCGCAGTCCATTCCATGTAAATACAGTCCACACCATCAACTTGCACAGTGCCTTGTTAACAACTTAGGTCCATGGCTTCATGGTGTCTGCGCCACAGCCGAACTCTACCATCAGCTCTTACCAACTGAAGCTGGAACTCATCTGACCAGGCCATGTTTTTTTAGTCGTCTAGGGTCCAAGCGATGTTGTGTTGTTAGCAAGGCAATCGCATCGGTCGTCTGCTGTCATAGCTCATTAACGCCAAGTTTTGCAGCACTGTCCTAACGGAAACGTTCGTCATACGTCCCACATTGATTTCTGCCGTTATTTCATGCAGTGTTACTTGTATGTTAGCCGGTCGCTGTAGCCGAGCGGTTCCACGCGGTTCAATCCGGAATCGCGCTGCTGCTACGACCGCAGGTTCGAATCTTGCCTCGGACATGGATGTGTATGATGTCCTTAGGTTAGTTAGGTTTAATTAGTTCTAAGTCTACGGGACTGATGACCTCAGATGCTAAGTACCATAGTGCTTAGAGCCATTTGAACCATTTGAACTTGCCAGTTAGCCCCTGATAACTCTACGCAAACGCCGCTGTTCTCGGTCGTCAAGTGAAGGCCGTCGGCCACTGCGTTGTCCGTGGTGGAAGGTAATGCATAAACTTTCGTATTCTTGGCACACTCTTGACGCTGTGTGTCGCGGAGTTTTGAAAACCCTAATATTTTCCGAAATGGAGTGTCCCATGCGGAGAACTCCAACTACCATTCCGCATTCAGAGTTTGTGAATTTCCGCCGAGCGACCACAATCACATTGGAAACCTTTTCACATAAATCGCCTGAGTACAGATGACAGCTCCGTCAGTGCACTGCCCTTTTACACCTTGTGTACAAGATTCTACCGCTATCTGCATATATGCATATGTGCATATCGCTATCCCATTACTTTTGTTGCCTGAGTGTATCCAAAGTGAGCTGTTAGTGATCTCGAAATCAAGTAAACTGCTTTGACTTGTGACACAAGGATAAGCAATGAACCTGCAATACTTGACGATACGTTCTCTACACCATATAATTTAGTTGAGTTCAGATACTCTACATTTTCATATTTGATTACTCCCACTTTAGTCCGGCCCCGGTAGCTGAGTCGTCAGCGCAACAGATTGTCAATCTAAAGGGCCCCGGTTCGATTCCCGACTGGGTCGGAAATTTTCTCCGCTCAGGGACTGGGTGTTGTGTTGTCCTAATCATCATCATCTCATCCCCATCGACGCGCAAATTCACCGAAGTGGCGTCAAATCGAAAGACTTGCTCCAGGCGAACGGTCTACCCGACGGGAGGCCCTCGTCACACGAAATTTCATTTTTTCACTCCCACTTTGCACTTAGTCTTCGTTCTCTGAAGTTATTTTGTGAAGGAAGAGTACATCAAAACACTTCTAAAAATATATTACTTAATTTTAGATTTACGTAGAGAGTGTTTCACAATTCCTATTGCAGGTTTTCAGAGATTGTAGCCGATAATGTTTTAATTAGGAAGCTATGTTCGGAAATGTACCGTTACGCACACAGCGGTGAAAATGAGCTACGACTCGTGAGTTCTACAGGACGTGCTCCACGTGCACAAGGTGTATCTGGGACGCCTGCTTTCATACACACGGTCCACGAACTGTGGTGCTTGACTCTGTAGCACCCCAGTCAACTATCCTAGTTACAGAAGTACGAGTTCCTCGGACTAAAATGGTGTGTGACGGACTGACGCTGTCTGGAAAACATTCTCGATACATATACCGCGTAGCTCCACCATTACGTGCCGTACTGTAAAGCGGGAGATTTGAAAGGGATCCGATCTTAAAACTTATTTTATATTAAACAATGTCTTTCCAGATACGTGTTTCCTACCAGAACTTATCTGTAATCTACAAAGACACCTCTACAGCCTCTAGAAGCCTGTGATAGGTATTGGGAAACACCGTGTGCATTAAAATATTTTGAAGTTCGTCTCCGTTATTGTTCCAAGTTTCAAATCAATAGTGACAATTTATGCACGACAGCTTCGATACTGTGGTGAACTATTGTTAGTAGCAACACAATAAGCAGGAAATACCGGCTTTGAATTCTTAGAAGCGACTTGCATTTGTAAACAGCATTCTTGCGAAGTTTTAATTGAAAGGTCTGTGAATAACTTGACAAAAACAGCCATCCCAGACACGCTTCAGCCAAATAAAATACCTTATTTCGTTTAGAGGAGTACTTTATTTTGCTTGAAATACCTAATACTGTTATCTCTTGTCGATGGTTGCCACAATGTGAAGTAGCTGTGATACTATCGTTAAGCTCACATCGCGTGTGCAGCTAATGAGATGGTGACTATAGCAAAAGTGGCGGGCTGCATACTGATTACTAGACACACTAATCTGACGCTATGCCTTCTATCGCGTCTACATTTTTGTGTAAACTAATTCTACTCATAATTTACGTGTGGTGGACAATTCATCCCTGCAGTGACGCTTTACAAGCTCAACTAGTATCTATGTTCACATTGCTCAGCTGCCTACTCTAGAAAGTACCATCTGTTATTTTTTCGGCGAGCTCACCCTATTATTTTGAAAGATAGGTTACATAGTAACGTATATTTACTGTCTAAGCCACGCGTTATCTAAATAAAATTTTAAGGGATAGGGGCTGAAATCCTGATAACAATTTCATTTTCATTTGTCTAAATTCTGGGCTTTGGTGAGTCATCCGGAAAGTGACGAAATAAATCTCGTGCCACAGCAAATGCAAACTCTAAGGAGGCACAGGGAATAGCAGGAGAAACGAGTTGCTGCCTCTACCTATGGGCTTATCCAACCTACAACATCTTCAAAAATCGCAAAGGAGGTTTTCATATTCTCTCGCTCGCTGTGATTAAACTATTAGTCCTATAAAAAAGTATGAACAGGAACTTTTTGTAGGAAATACACTGTAGTTAAATTTTGTATGGGATACATTTACGCTGGAGGCCACGGTTTTGGAGCTATTCAAGAAAAACGAGTTCGAAGAGCACGTTTGACGTTTTTCTTCAATAATTCTAAAACTGTGGCCGCTAGCGATAACGTATCCCAGTACAAAATTTAACTACAATAAATTTCCTACAGAAGGATCCTGTTCCTTTTCTCTGTGGGACTAATAGTTTGTGCGTAGCAAGCGAGAGAATTTGAAAATCTCGCGTGTAGTTTTTGAAGTTGTTGTGGGTTGCATAAAACCCATAGGTATGGGGAGCTGAATCACCCTGTATATTCATTTTGTAGTGGTGTTCCTTCTTGTGAAGTACTTCAGAGAATCATATGGCATGAACTCAGAAAGTTGAGACACATGACGATACTTCTTCACGTGATAACTAAGATTTTGTTCACTATGAATTGTCTCTCTTCACGAATGAGCATCTGTTAATATGGTCGAAATAGTGAGTGAATAAATGTTCTGAATATTCAAATGCCAATGTTGAAAAATGGCCTGTCAAGCTATCATTTGGTTCATAACTGCTCTGTAATAAATGTAAATGTCTTGTGACTAGGGCCTCCCCTAGGGTAGACCGTTCGCCGGGTGCAAGTCTTTCGATTTGACGCCACTTCGGTGAATTTGCGCGTCGATGGGGATGAGATGATGATGATTAGGACAACACAACACCCAGTCTCTGAGCGGAGAAAATCTCCGACCCAGTCGGGAATCGAACCCGGGCCCTTTGGCATGACATACCGTCGCGCTGACCACTCAGCTACCGGGGCGGACACTGCTTTGTAATCATGTACAGAAGTTATTAATGGTTAATTATAACGCGAGTGTAAGAACATAGGACAAAAGTTAGGCACTCTATGTGATATCATGCTAATACCCGGAACACCGCATCTAACCTTCATGAAAGCGTCAATTTTGCGAGGACGAACTTCTCCATGTGTCTCCAAGTATGACATGACAAGCTGAAATCACTCATTGATGATTAGATCACTTTTAATTAACAAATTGCGAAGATGTTGATTGTTACATTCTAACTATTGTTGCAAATAATAAGACATTTCCCATGTGTTTGAATAGGGAAATTTAGCGGACCAGTCGAGATGTGTTTGACTGTTCGGCACACCAGGAACGTGTACGTGCGGCCCTTTGAAAACGCCTGTTGTCATCGTGGAAAAAATGGTTCAAATGGCTCTGAGCACTATGGGACTTAACATCTGAGGTCATCAGTCCCCTAGAACTTAGAACTACTTAAACTTAACTAACCTAAGAACATCGCACACATCGCCCGGTTCCGGACTGAAGCGCCTAGAACCGCTCGGCCACAGCGGCACGGCCTGTCATCGTGGATGGTGGGAGTGTCCACAGCACACTCATCTTGAAGATGTAGAAGAAAAGGGCAACCCTTTGTTACCAAGAACGTCTAAATTAGCATCCGAGTTCAATTTCATTATAACCTGAATGAGTCGGCTCAAGTCATGGTGCGAAAACATACCTTAACTACACCCTCCACAAGCAGAACGATAAACGCCTCATTGCACCGTCGATACATTCGTCGCTTTGCATTATTTGAAACAAGCAGAATCGTGACTCGCCTTATCGCACTACACTCCTTCAGTTCAGCTACTGTCCAGTTGGTGTGTTCTTTAGAGCACTGAAGACGTCCAACTTAATGCACCGCCATGAGAGACGATGTTTTGCGAGCAATCCGACTCGGCATAGGCTCTGCATGCCGTTTCCTTCGCAATATTCCCCCGGGACTGATTCAGATGGATGTGCATTCACTCACAGCAGAAATTACTGTAGGGATTCAAACCCCCTGTTACTGACGCGGCGTGACAGTCGTATCGGCAAGCTGTCGGTTTAGAGTTTTTTACGAGTACGGCTCTTACATCGTGTCACATGGCTGCGAGTGTACACCATTCCCCGTAGACACATTGGGCAGTCCGCGTTGATACACCAAAATGTCTAGCTACTTGATTCACGGTGTTATCATAGGCATGTTTTAAACACGGTAGCTCTTTTCTGCCGTTTTGTTAAATGTCCCTGTCCATCCAAGTTACTGCGCTGACTCCATACAACCGAGTAGCACATATACTCCATTTCACTGGCATTTTGGATCTTGAAATATATCTTGGTTGCTTCCTTTCAGAGTACAGTCACGATAGCTCAGCACACTCCAGGCACAGTTTCACTAGTCTTAGCCACTGATATTCGGCGAGAGTACATTAAACTATTATAACTGTCACCTGTTGCCAGAAGTGGAAGGGTTGCAGGAAATTGTTCTGCTGACTGCAGCTCTACAATTTATGTCCTACCTTTGACTCAAGAGTTCTAGATTGGCCACATTTCATTTCGACCAAGTTCTTCAAACTTTGACTGTCTTCAATATAGAACTCCTCCAATACAGGATTATAAACTCCACTGGTTTCTCTTTATAACAAAAACTTTCTGGACCAAATGCGCTTTTTTGAGTTCGTGACAAGCAATTATATCAAGAATCTTCTCAGTCAGAATCCATTGGTTTTTCTGAGGAAAACAAATAAAAAATAACAACCGAATGTGTGTGTTGAAAGAGTTTGAAACTGTTGTCGACGATTCGTAATAGTGGACAACAACTGTAAGATGTCGAACTCACAACGATTGCGAGTTTGCGAAAGTTCTACAGTTGTGTGTTTTTGTTTGTTGGAGTTAATTTTCAGTGTGAATGTACCTTAATAAGACACTGTTATTCCAGTGCTATAATATGAATTTCTATGCGTCGAAAGATAGCCACAAGCTCTTTCATATCTCCTTCGTTCTTCATGTTGCTCTTGTCTGATGCAAAGTAGTAGTTCGTCGCCAAGTTTAAGATTGGTAGCATTCTTAGTTTCCACTGCGCTCAGTTGTGACGACGAAGAGAAAATTTTTCTCTCTGGCGATAGATTGTGCTTTTGAGTAAACAATGTGTTGTTAGTAACAACAGAGCGTCTGTATTGAATAAACTATAAGGCAATTATAGTCTTTACTACGCTAAATCAGGCTGTAAGCAGTTGTTAAGAAAATAGCAAGTTCGGACCGATCACAAACCAAATACAGTACGAGCTCTGTGCAGCTGCATCACTCCGTGCGGTTTCTTAACCCATCCTGGAGAGCGTCTGACTTGCACACGAGGCCAGCAATTCTGCAAGCTTTTATATGAAGTAGAGAATGGGGTAAGAAAGGGAACGGATGAATTCGCGACATGTCCGACAGAACAGACAGTAAGTAAGTAAAAGCGCGACAGATCCTTAACGTTTGTTTGTTTCTTTGTGGATGCATTAATATCGTCCGGACTCCTACGGCAACAATAATTTGCAATTAGGGGTTAATGAACAAGGGACCCTGCATTGCAGCGTGTAATTATTTGGAGATTCGAGTCAGACCGTGTCTGTATGGCCGAAGCGGTTAAGGCAACAGCTGATAAGAAGCGGTAAATCCGGTTTCGAGACCCCGGTCCGGCACAAATTTTCAACTTTCGCCATTGCATTACCGCAATTCTCTGTGCCGCTGGAAGTCACGAATTCTCACCCATCTCTTCCCTTTCATTCCACATTCTCTATTTCATATAAATGTATGCACCAGCTGCGTGATCGCAAGTGGTGTGCGTTCTGTGTGAATTGTCCGACAGAACAGCCACCAATCAAATATGTACACTCTTCTGGAAGTCGTGGAAACGCGTGGCACCAATTCTGGTTATGACACAGCAGTCGGTCTCGTTGCTACCGACTGCGATCTCGTTTCATCGGCATCACTACCGCAAATTAAAAACCGTATTGGTTTTTGACGTAGTTCCATTTTACATAATTTCCTCTTGTTCACATTTTTGTTCCATGTCCTAGATCCAGCAACTGAGCAGAGATCGTGTGAGAGCTGCAAAATATCGACCTGAATCTGAGGTAACTTCATGAGATTCAAATCGTTGGCGAGAAAAACAATTTTGTACAATGAGAGAATAAATGGGAGTGTGATGGTGGATGTTCACACAGTTCGCACTGCAAATTCCACAGTTTTTTCTATTGCCAGAAGCGCTTATGTGGTTAGTTGTATTGCCCTCATAATACATCCTTTTTCTCTTTTGCAATCCAGGTCTCTTCTCAGGTCGTTTGCTGCTGTGTCACAAAACATGAATGGCCTTCGTCAGTTATTGTTTTATCCTATCTAAAGGTAACCAATAATAAAATTTTTCCTTTCGGGAAACTGCTATCCGTACGCTTTCCAGCAGATACAGTCAACTTCCCCACTTTTCATGCAGGGCCATAGGTTTATACCCTCGACTTTGACTGCCACTTACTTTTAGCATGGTGAGATGGATCCATATCTCATCCACAATAACAAAAGCGCAGATACAGCCACCTGGATTCCGTTTAAAAAAGAAAAAGTAAAGTCTACAACTATACTACACTACTCATTTTATGGTATATGGTGGAGGGTACTTCGTACCACTTTTTTCGGTACCTTGTCCTTTCCACTGGGTATAGAGCAATGGAAAAACGACTTTATGCCTCTGTATATTCCCTAATCTCATTTTATTCTCATGATACTTACACTGAGGGGTACAATGGTGGCGATGAAATGGTTGCACAGCCTTCTTCGAATACAGGTTCTCTATATTAAGACTGGGACATCTTTCGTCCAAGGACCCCATTTAAGTTCCCCGTGGCTGTACCGCTCTGTTACGACCCCAGGGGCACATCTTTGAAATCGTTCGATGCCTCTTGTCATGCTTACTTGATAAGGGCTTCAAAGGCTGCCCTACAGGTGTTGACACAAGAGTCTTCTAGACTATTTCCTATTTTTCCGAGCCTTGCAACAAAGTGTTCCATTCTCCTTACCTAAAACTGAGTTTATACATCGGTCCCATTTCATATTCCGCTTCATTATTTCCTCTATTACCCATAAGGTGTGACGGGCTCAAGATGTTCCACACTAATCTTGTAATCGGTTGCTACCCGGTTCTTTCTCTTTATTGTGGACATTATCTTGCTTTCATCCACATTTAAAGAGAACTGTCACTCATTGCACCAAGTGACAACTTTGTCTAAATCCTTCTATATTTTCTTACAATCATTCAACGATGATACTTCCAACCTGAAAAATTCGTTTTCGCAATTAAATTTCTTTAGAATTCGACAAATTCATCACCCAGCTTCCATAAATATTCCTGATTGTTCTTCGTGTAAAATTTAACGTTGTCTCTCTCGTTATATGTCTATTATGGCGTCAAATATTTCTTACAACTTTAACTGCCGATCGCTACGTTGTGTACTTTCTGAAAGACGGCATCTTCCATTGCAGTTCTGGAACCTCATAATCTCAATGGAAAGTACCACCCGTTTCCTGTCTGTTGCAAAGGAAGTATAAGAAAACTTTCGTCAACTTTTAAGTTGATTTCTGTTGAAGATAAGCTCTTTAAAATAAAAATATCGAGCCCGGCCGATATTCCAATTTCTTGTTTCCAACGAAACATGCACCACACGATTACTTAAAACAGTTTTATGTGCAAAGCTAAAACTTTGCTTGCGTTACTGCACAGGATATTTCAGTATGATGAGAGATTTCATATATTTTCTTTTTCCCAGGTCAAGAACGTCCTCGCTGTCCCCACAAGCGCAGTGCCTGAACACGTCTCTAGCGCCTCGAGTAGTTTACGATGGAGTACGGGAAATCTCGGGCTCCCTTAATCTTTCAATAGTCAACCAATACAGTGACATCTGTCCGTAGTAGCTCCACGGCGGGTGGTACTGCTGTAATTTGTTCTTGTGATGATGATCAGAATTCGTTTTAATTATTTATATTTCATTTAATTTATTAGCATCAAAATTTAATTAATTTCCCTCGTCATTTTGCATATTGTTTTCAAACAGATTGAAAGCTGATAACTCACTATAATTATTCTAGTGTATCTACAGATATCTTAATCAACTTATTACAGTGTATATACAGAGATCTAAATTCATTCACAACGCATTTGGTAATGCGTTATAATTTCTAGTAATAAAATGGTACATTATTTCTCCTTGTGCTGGGTACATAGCCATGTGATATATTTTGAGGGGAAACATTTTCTCCTTTGAATGTTAGCGTGAAAGGGGACCGTCTAGCGAGTCACTGCAGTTGGAAGCCTTATGTGCACAGCGGAAGGCACTTGCTTTAGAAAAGATCTTGCACTTTCTGCTACTCATATGTCCAAGCAGACGTTGCTACCCTGAGAAATATCTTACCTGATACCAGTAACACTGTGTGCAACATGTGGGAAATAATGAAGCTCAACATCAAAGGGGATGTCCTCAGAGGAGGGAAGTGGAGGCCATAGCTGTCCTTCTGAATGAGAAAGTCTGGAACTCTAAATCTACAATCTTTTTTTATTGTCTCGTAAGAGCTCCTCCGCTAACTGATGCAAAAATAAGTGATCTGTTTTACAATCAGGGACTGGCATCAAAGTGTCAGGTGATCACAAGGAGCTCAATGTCCACGCTGATTAACATCAAAGGTAATAGCAATAGTAACCAGTCAGTCAGTAATGGAGCAGTAAGGTGCTGGGCTGTAAATTTGTTCGGTTTTGGCTGGAAAAGATTTTGTTAATGAAATTATTGTAATGGAAGTGTAATTAGTAGAATTTTGTGGAAATGTGATACAAAGAAAATAAAACAAGTGATGAAGAAACTGATGAGAGCAGAGTCCAAATTGTATTGTTAAACCTGAGCGTACCCATTAGACACGAGCATTATTTATTACAGCAACCAGCAATACTTTACGAGCAAGATATTCATCAACGATCAACAGCAAACAAATACTGAGTACTTATCCTTCTAGCTTAATAATTAGCTACACATACTTAGCGATATAAGCTAAAAAGTGCGCTTGCTTTGAACTTTAGTTTTGTCGATCACCTATTCGACGTCAGTGAGGAGGGTGTCTCACCAAAAGAACTCACATTCTGAGCGTACTTACAATTTTAGCGTTTATTAACGCATTTTCTCGCTACTGTGATAAGAAAAATCTACTTTCCGAAAGTTGAGCAGGAAATAATTAGAAGCGAGACAACGTTGGGTCTATTAATATGAGTACTTCTGGCGTAAGTCCCGTGAAAATACTTTTGCGAGACAAGATTAAGCCCCCTCGGCGTTCGTGAAAACGAGTACAGGATATTTTGTCGTGTTTCGCTGAGAGACCACTTGTAGCAGAGCTGATGGGGCTGGGAAGGTACTAGTAATGTAGGTAAGCTCCGGCTGCCGTTCAGTCATTAACACAGGCGCAACTCTAAGCTTCCGCTATTTTTAAAAACTGGCGCTAATTATGTGCCAGATGAGAGCTACGTGGCGAACGAGATGCCGTGAACAGTGTCTCGCTTGGGAATTACTTCCGAGGGCTTGTTTAAAAGTAATTTCCTACGGCGTGTGTGCTCATTCAAACCTTCGGGAAACTAGATACACACGCTGCCAAAGCTTTCTACCGTGCGACGGCTGTTGAGCGTTTACTGTAAATAGAAAAAAATAGACCAACAAGAGTGGTTCATGGTGTTCTGCAGTGTCCAGCCGCATTAATGTGACCACCTGTCAAAAGCCTGAATAAAGAACTTTTGCAGCTCGAACCACTGCGAGACGAGCAGGAAGGAAATCAGTGACCTTCCTGAAGGTACTGCCGTGGCCAGATGGGCTGGTTTCTCGGTTGGAGGATCCGTGGAGTTGCGTGGCCAGATTAGTAGATAAACTCATCTTGGTACTCTTCGAACAACACACGTGTGCTGCGAGATGTGTGACTGTTCTACTGCCTTGGCGGTGGATGCCACCGTGCTGAGGAATAACAAACTGCATGTAGGTATGGACATTGTCCACAAGGACAGATGCATACTTGTGTTGAACCACTTTGCCTTCGAGAATAACGACATCACCTAAGGAATGGAAATAAATAAAAAAACGCTCTCCACTACCCCCTGGACCATTCCGACGATTGTTGAATGGTATTTGCTTTCAAACGTTTCACGCTGTACAAGACAATGGCCATCTTTCCGATGGAGCAAAAAACGTGATTCATCTTAAAAGACCTCTTGTCACCATTCGATGGACGTCAGTTTGCGGTACCGGCGTGCAAATTCCAGCCCCCGTCGCCGATAAGCAACATTCAGCATGGGTGCACGCACGACCCAGGCGCCTGCTGTGGACACTCATTTTTACTTTTTTTAATTTTTTTTTTTTCTTTGAGTCTTCGGTCTTCTGACTGGTTTGATATGGCACGCCACGAATTCCTCTCTACATCTACATCTACATATATACTCCGCGAGCCACCTTACGGTGTGTGGCGGAGGGTACTTATTGTACCACTATCTGATCCCCCCTTCCCTGTTCCATTCACGAATTGTGCGTGGGAAGAACGACTGCTTGTAAGTCTCCGTATTTGCTCTAATTTCTCGGATCTTTTCGTTGTGATCATTACGCGAGATATATGTGGGCGGTAGTAATATGTTGCCCATCTCTTCCCGGAATGTGCTCTCTCGTAATTTCGATAATAAACCTCTCCGTATTGCGTAACGCCTTTCTTGAAGTGTCCGCCACTGGAGCTTGTTCAGCATCTCCGTAACGCTCTCGCGCTGACTAAATGTCCCCATGACGAATCGCGCTGCTTTTCGCTGGATCATGTCTATCTCTTCTATTAATCCAACCTGGTAAGGGTCCCATACTGATGAGCAATACTCAAGAATCGGACGAACAAGCGTTTTGTAAGCTACTTCTTTCGTCGATGAGTCACATTTTCTTAGAATTCTTCCTATGAATCTCAACCTGGCGCCTGCTTTTCCCACTATTTGTTTTATGTGATCATTCCACTTCAGATCGCTCCGGATAGTAACTCCTAAGTATTTTACGGTCGTTACCGCTTCCAATGATTTACCACCTATGGCATAATCGTACTGGAATGGATTTCTGCCCCTATGTATGCGCATTATATTACATTTATCTACGTTTAGGGAAAGCTGCCAGCTGTCGCACCATGCATTAATCCTCTGCAGGTCCTCCTGGAGTACGTACGAGTCTTCTGATGTTGCTACTTTCTTGTAGACAACCGTGTCATCTGCAAATAGCCTCACGGAGCTACCGATGTTGTCAACTAAGTCATTTATGTATATTGTAAACAATAAAGGTCCTATCACGCTTCCCTGCGGTACTCCCGAAATTACCTCTACATCTGCAGATTTTGAACCGTTAAGAATGACATGTTGTGTTCTTTCTTCTAGGAAATCCTGAATCCAGTCACAAACCTGGTCCGATATTCCGTAAGCTCGTATTTTTTTCACTAAACGTAAGTGCGGAACCGTATCAAATGCATTCCTGAAGTCCAGGAATACGGCATCAATCTGCTCGCCAGTGTCTACGGCACTGTGAATTTCTTGGGCAAATAGGGCGAGCTGAGTTTCACATGATCTCTGTTTGCGGAATCCATGTTGGTTATGATGAAGGAGATTTGTATTATCTAAGAACGTCATAATACGAGAACACAAAACATGTTCCATTATTCTACAACAGATTGACGTAAGCGAAATAGGCCTATAATTATTCGCACCTGATTTATGACCCTTCTTGAAAATGGGAACGACCTGCGCTTTCTTCCAGTCGCTAGGTACTTTACGTTCTTCCAGCGATCTACGATAAATTGCTGATAGAAAGGGGGCAAGTTCTTTAGCATAATCACTGTAGAATCTTAAGGGTATCTCGTCTGGTCCGGATGCTTTTCCGCTACTAAGTGATAGCAGTTGTTTTTCAATTCCGATATCGTTTATTTCAATATTTTCCATTTTGGCGTCCGTGCGACGGCTGAAGTCAGGGACCGTGTTACGATTTTCCGCAGTGAAACAGTTTCGGAACACTGAATTCAGTATTTCTGCCTTTCTTCGGTCGTCCTCTGTTTCGGTGCCATCGTGGTCAACGAGTGACTGAATAGGGGATTTAGATCCGCTTACCGATTTTACATATGACCAAAACTTTTTAGGGTTCTTGTTTAGATTGTTTGCCAATGTTTTATGTTCGAATTCGTTGAATGCTTCTCTCATTGCTCTCTTTACGCTCTTTTTCGCTTCGTTCAGCTTTTCCTTATCAGCTATGATTCGACTACTCTTAAACCTATGATGAAGCTTTCTTTGTTTCCGTAGTACCTTTCGTACATGATTGTTATACCACGGTGGATCTTTCCCCTCGCTTTGGACCTTAGTCGGTACGAACTTATCTAAGGCGTACTGGACGATGTTTCTGAATTTTTTCCATTTTTGTTCCACATCCTCTTCCTCAGAAATGAACGTTTGATGGTGGTCACTCAGATATTCTGCGATTTGTGCCCTATCACTCTTGTTAAGCAAATATATTTTCCTTCCTTTCTTGGCATTTCTTATTACACTTGTAGTCATTGATGCAACCACTGACTTATGATCACTGATACCCTCTTCTACATTCACGGAGTCGAAAAGTTCCGGTCTATTTGTTGCTATGAGGTCTAAAACGTTAGCTTCACGAGTTGGTTCTCTAACTATCTGCTCGAAGTAATTCTCGGACAAGGCAGTCAGGATAATGTCACAAGAGTCTCTGTCCCTGGCTCCAGTTCTGATTGTGTGACTATCCCATTCTATACCTGGTAGATTGAAGTCTCCCCCTATTACAATAGTATGATCACGAAACTTCTTCACGACGTTCTGCAGGTTCTCTCTGAGGCGCTCAACTACTACGGTTGCTGATGCAGGTGGTCTATAGAAGCATCCGACTATCATATCTGACCCACCTTTGATACTTAACTTAACCCAGATTATTTCACATTCGCATTCGCTAATAACTTCACTGGATATTATCGAATTCTTTACTGCTATAAATACTCCTCCACCATTGGCGTTTATCCTATCCTTGCGGTATATATTCCATTCTGTGTCTAGGATTTCGTTACTGTTCACTTCCGGTTTTAACCAACTTTCCGTTCCTAATACTATATGCGCACTATTTCCTTCAATAAGAGATACTAATTCAGGAACCTTGCCCTGGATACTCCTGCAGTTTACCAATATTACGTTAACTTTTCCTGTTTTTGGTCTCTGAGGACGGACGTTCTTTATCAACGATGATAATGTCCTCTCTGGTAAGCCGTCAGGTATTTTATCGTTTCGCCCAAGGGGGGGTCCCTCTAACCTAAAAAACCCCAGTGTGCACGCCACACGTACTCTGCTACCCTAGTAGCTGCTTCCGGTGTGTAGTGCACGCCTGACCTGTCTAGGGGGGCCCTACAGTTCTCCACCCAATAACGGAGGTCGATGAATTTGCAACCATTATAGTCGCAGAGTCGTCTGAGCCTCTGGTTTAGACCCTCCACACGGCTCCAAACCAGAGGACCGCGATCGACTCTGGGCACTATGGTGCAGATATTAAGCTCAGCTTGCACTCCGCGTGCGATGCTGGTTGTCTTCACCAAATCAGCCAGCCGCCGGAAGGAACCAAGGATGGCCTCAGAACCCAAGCGGCAGGCGTCATTCGTTCCGACATGTGCTACTATCTGCAGCCGGTCACACCCAGTGCGTTCAATAGCTGCCGGAAGGGCCTCCTCCACATTACGGACGAGACCCCCCGGCAAGCACACCGAGTGCACACTGGCATTCTTCCCCGACCTACCCGCTATTTTCCTGAGGGGCTCCATAACCCGCCTAACGTTGGAGCTCCCTATAACTAATAGGCCCGCCCTCTGTGACTGTCGGGACCTTGCCGGAGAATCGGCCACTGGCCCAACAGGCGAGGCATCCTGTGGTGGCTCGGAAACGATGTCATCACCACTAGGAAGCACCCCGTACCTGTTGGAAAGGGGTAAGGCAGCCGCCACGCGGCCAGATCCCACCTTCGCCTTTCGGCCAGGCACGCGCGAGCCCACCACTGTCCGCCATTCACCCTGGAGTGATGGCTGACCGGTAAGATGCTCACTGCCGGAAGACGCAGCGATATCAGGGGTTCCATGTGATTCCAAGGCCACCGAAGTAGGCATAGGTCTCACCACAGTTGCCCCAACGCCACTACGAGCCGACGCCTGCGCCTCGAGCTCGATGAGCCTAACAGACAAAGCCTCCACCTGCCCCCGAAGAGTGGCCAATTCTCCTTGCGTCCGCTCACAACAACCACAGTCCCTACACATGACTATGTTTACCCTACTCTATACGGTGACAAATTCCCAAGATAATCTTCTGATGAGCTACTCTGATAATCAAGAAACACTCACTGAAATACGAGACGCGAAAACTACTCTAGGTTTTCCCAGAAAAACTATTTAAAAGCTAAGCGCAGCAAATAAGTACAAAAACGCTTTATACAAACAGTACTCGCTGCTGCTGGTGCTCTCGCTCTGGCTGTCACAAGACAACTGCTGATTCAAGTGACTAGTGGCTAACGGCCGCGAAACAAACAAAAGACGGTTTTAGGGCGCTTTCTGTTCTAAACGATCAAGAAAACACTAAGAAATCTAACACGAAAACTACGTAAAGTTTTATCAAGAACTGTTAGTTACTATGCAGAGCAGATAAACACAAATAGAATCCCTTCCTTAGTGGAAGGTCGTAAACAAAATGCAAAATAAACGCTTTATACAAACAGTACTCGCTGCTGCTGGTGCTCTCGCTCTGGCTGTCACAAGACAACTCTTGTACCAACGTCTTCATCCAAGAGTAGCTCTTGCAACCTACGTCCTCAATTATTGGCTGGATGTATTCCAATCTCTGTCTTTCTCTACAGTTTTTTTCCTTTTGTATCTCTCTCTAGAACCACGGAAGTCACTACCTGATACCTTAATGTCCTATCATTCTGTTCCTTCACCTTTTCAGTGTTTTTCATATATTCCTTTCCTCTTCGGTTCTGTGCAAAACCTCCTCATTCGTCACTTTATCAGTCCATCTAATTTTCTACATTCGTCTATAGCACCACATCTCAAATGCTTCGATTCTCTTCTGTTCCGGTTTTTCCACAGTCCATGCCCACTACCATACAATACTGTGCTTCAAACGTACACTGTCAGAAATTTCTTCCTCAAATTAATACCTATGGTGGATACTAGCAGACTTCTCTAGGCCAGAAATGGCCTTTTTGCCAGGGCTAGTCTGCTTTTGATGTCCTCCTTACTCCGTCCGTCATTGATTATTTTGCTGCCCACGTAGCAGACTTCCTTAACTTCAACTACATTGTGACTATCAATCTTGATGTAAAGTTTCTCGCTGTTCTCATTTCTGCTCCTTCTCATTACTGTCGTCTTTTTTGATTTACTCTCAATCCATATTCTATACTGTTTAGACTGTTCACTCCATGCAGCAGATCAGGTAATGCTTCTTAACTTTCACTAGGGGTAGCAATGTCATCAATGAATCACATTACTGATATCCTTTCACCTTGTATAATTAATTCCACTCCTGAACCTTTCTTTTATTTCCATCATTGCTTCCTCGATGTACAGATTGAAGAGTAGCGGCGAAAGGCTACATGCCTATCTTACACCCTTTTTAATACGAGCACTTCCTTCCTGCTGGTCCACTCTTATTATTCCCTCTTGTACGTATTGTATATTACAGTCTCTGCCTCTAGGGTACCCCTATTTTTCTCAGAATTTCAAAACCTTGCACCATTTTACATTGTCGAACGTTTTTTCCAGGTCAACATATCCTATGAACGTGTCTTGATTTTGCTTTATTCTTGCTTCCATTATTAACCGATACCTCAGAATTGCCTCTCTGGTGCCTTTAACTTTCCTAAAGCCAAACTGATCGTCATCTAACAAATCCTCAATTTTCTTTCCATTCTTCTGTGTATCATTATTGTAAGCAATTTGGATGCAAGAGCTGTTGAGGTAATAGTGCGATGATTCTTGCACTTGTCAGCTCTCGTAGTCTTCGTAATTGTGTGGATGATATTTTTCCGAAAATCAGATGGTGTGTCGCCAGACTCATACCTCTACACACCGACGTCAATAGTCGTTTTGTTGCCACTTCCCCAATGATTGTATAAATTCTGATGGAATGTTATCTATGCCTTCTGCTTTATTTGACCATAAGTCTTTCAAAGCTCTTTTAAATTCTGATTCTAATTTTGGATTCCTTTCTTCTTTTATCACATCAGCCAAATCTTCCTCCTCATAGAGGCCTTCAGTGTATTCTTTCCACCTCTCCCCTCTCTCCACTGTATTTATCAGTGGGATTCCCATTGCACTCTAAATGTTAGCACTCTTGCTTTTCATTTCACCAAAGGTAGTTTTGATTTTCCTATACGGTGAGCCAATCCTCCCGACAATCATTTCTTTCTCGATTTCTTCACATTTTTCATGCAGCAATTTCGTCTTAGCTCCCCTGCACTTCCTATTTATTTCATTCCTCAGTGACTAGTATTTCTGTGTTCCTGAATTTTTCTGAACATTTTTCTACTTCCTTCTGTCATCAATTAGCTGAACCATTTCTTCTGTTAACTATAGCTTTTAAGCAGTTACCTTCTTTGTACCTACGTTCTCCTTTCTCACTTCTCTGATTGCTCTTTTTAGAGATGTCCATTCCTCTTCAACTGTACTGCCTATTGAGCTATTGTTTATTTCTGTATGTACAGTCTTAGAGAGCTTCAAGCGTATCTCGTCAGTCCTTAGTACTTCCGTATCCCACTTCTCTGCGTATTGATTCTTCCTGACTAATCTCTTAAATTCAGCTTACTCTTCATCATTTCTATAATGTGATTTGAGTCTATATTTGCTCCTGCGTACGCCTTACAATCCAGTATCTGATTTTGGAATCTCTGTCTGACTATTATGCAATCTAACTGAAATCTTCCCGTATCACCCGACCTTTTCCAAGTATCCTCTTGTGATTCTTCAACAGAGTAGTCGCCATTACTAACTGAAATTTATTACAGAATTATTACAGAATTTATTTAGTCTTTCTTCTCTCTCATTTCTTGCCCCAGCCCCATATTCTTCTGTAACCCTTTCTTCTACTCCTTCCCCTACAACTACATTCCAGTCCCCTATGACTATTAAATTTTCATTTTCCATCACGTACTCCTTTACGCTTTCAATGTCCTCATACACTTTCTCTACCTCTTCATCTTCAGCTTGCAACATCGGCATGTATATCTGAACTATCGTTGTCGGTGTTAGTTTGCTTTCGATTCTGATCAGAACAACCCTATCACTGAACTGTTCACTGTGTAAGTAGGCTGTTTAGGTTTTTATGTTGGTAACGCCACGTAGCGCTGTGTATGAAAATCACTGACTGTGCTGTGTGCTATCTGTGGCTGGTTTGCATTGTTGGAATATTTGCTATTGTAGTGTTGGGCAGTTGGATATGAACAGCGCGTAGCGTTGCACAGTTGGAGGTGAGCCGCCAGCAGTGGTGGATGTGGGAAGAGAGATGGCATAATTTTGAGAGCGGACGATCTGGACGTGTGTCCATCAGAAAGAGTAAATTTGTAATACTGGATATCATGAACTGATATATACATATGATCACTTTTGAACATTATTAGGGTAAATACATTGTTTGTTCTCTATCAAAATCTTTCATTTGCTAACTGTGCCTATCAGTAGTTAGTGTCTTCAGTAGTTAGAATCCTTTATTTAGCTGGCAGTATTGGCGCTCGCTGTATTGCAGTAGTTCGAGTAACGAAGATTTTTATAAGTAATTCATGAAAGGTATAGGTTATTGTTAGGGCCATTCTTTTGTAGGGATTATTGAAAGTCAGATTGCGTTGCGCTAAAAATATTGTGTGTCAGTTTAGTGTTGATCAGAATAAGTAAAGAGAAAAATGTCTGAGTACGTTCAGTTCTGCTCAGCTGTTTGAAAATCAAATAACGTAAGAGGTTTTCCAGCACCGAAATTTTAAAATTTTTCTAAGGGGAGGTTTCAACAGCAACACACTCTCTGCACTACCTTCCTATTCATAACGAATCTCACTCCCGTTATACCATTTTCCGCTTCTGTTGATATTATCCTATACTCATCTGGTCAGAAATCCTTGCCTTCTCTCCATTTCATTTCACTGGCCCTTCTACATCTAGATCGAGCCTTTGCATTTCCCTTTTCATATTTTCTAGCTTCCCTACCAAGTTCAAGCTTCTGACAGTCCACGTCTCAACTCGTAGGCTCATACGTAGGAACATTTACTGGACGGTCGTTGCGATGAAACTGTTAGTAGCCCCTTCGTTCATCTGCATGGTCAATTGCTCAAAAGCAACATGTCTATCCAGCCGTACACATTTCTGCAGCTTTGGCTTATCCCTGTCATCTACGGCCTGTAGTACACCATCACTGCCTCAGTTGGACGGCGCCATTTGTCCATGCACAGTATGCTTTAACGACGGCGACATGCGAACGGTTTACGATTTCAGTTGTTTCGAAAATTCTTTTACCCTTGGAATGAAAGCCACTGGAAGTACCGTTTCGGCTGTCGGACAAATAGCTCTGTTTCCGCATTACGACAACGACTGCACTATTTACAGCGTTGATGCTGCAACTCAGTGTGGCGAGATCTTCCTGAGTTCGCGGCTGGGGGTGGGGAGGCAAGGTGCAAGCCAAGAAGCAAGAGTACGCTATTTCTGCAGAATCATGGTTTGGTGGGAGGAGGCAGCGCGAAATCACTTGTGGTTTGTCATGTGGTGATGTAGAAGTAGGGTCATCCTCTGTGGAGCTGCTTCACTGCTGCAGCAAGTCAGGCCAACTAGTAGTCGGCCAGTGGTGCACCTGATATGTATGAGCCTGCTGGTGGAAACTGTGCCTTATCTTGCTCCTGACATCTGGGATGTGCAGTAGCCACGTGAGGGGGCGATAAAGCGTCACCCCCAGGTACTTTTGTCTGCAACCTTTGGATGGGACATCCAAGGATGCTGACAAGGGGAAAAGTAGGAGGCAGCTGCTTCCTTGTGATCACCACCTAGCTTTTGGCAGCTTTAAATTTGAGTCTCCATTCTGTGGCCGAGGAACCGAGAGTGTCGTTGCCAAGCTAGAGATGGTGGCATATTATCGCCGCGTTCATGGACCAGGTGAAGAGGACCGTGTCATCAGTGTATAGGTCCAACCATATGTTCTCCACCTTCAGAAGATCAGCCATGCACAGGGAGTGAAACAGTAGTCAGAACAGTGATCCCTGTGGCACCTCTGCACAGGTCAGCCGCACTACTGGTGTCCCATTCTCAGCCTCGATGTGGACCATTCTGCTGGAGCGGTATGAGCATAGCAGGAACATGTGTGATATTGGCAGCCCATCTATAAAGAATTTATGTATGAGTTGGTTGTGTGGCCAAGAGTCAAACGCCTTGAGGATACCAGGAAAAATTGTCTCAAAGAACTCATGAGTCTCCAGTGCCCACATCATTTCCTCTACCAGTAGCAGCAATGGAGTGCTCCTGATGGAACCCAACTTGTTTTTCAGGTAGGAAGTCTTCAGCAGTAGCATGTTGGAGCAGCGACTGAAGATAGAGATGTTCAAACACCTTGGAAACGGACGTAAATAAAGTAATCACATAACAGTTTTGTACCAGTCAAAGGTCCTCACGAACCTCTGGGAGTGTGGCCACCTTCACATCCTTCTATGCAAAGTTGTAGATTGCAGACAGAAGACAGCATTGGAAATGTCGGCATGTGATTGGTGAACCACAGGTGGCAAGCGATGTTGAAGGAAACTGCCAATCCTGTCAGCGCCCCTGTGCCTTCTTGTACAATCCTGACATTGGCATCCCTGGCAGCCAGGAAGGTGGGGCACACTCCTCAAACAACCTGATGCGTGTGTCGTCGACATGGTCGGCCACCAGCATGACTTTGGTATCAACCTTATCGGCCAGGGCACTGGTGTCCAGTTCAGTGTTTAGTTGGAGAACACAGTGCCGGCAGGGAAGGAACTGTCTGGTGTGGAGGCAGGCACTGCTATCATCAAGACTGAAAATCGAAACCAGGGCAGGGCAGTGCAGTCACGCTGTTGGTGGTTTATAACTGCTGTTTTAATTTTGGGGCACATCCTGTTGATGAACCTCTTGGTTGCCAGCTGGTGGGTAAGTTGCTGTTCACAGAAGAGGCGATTTTTATCTGTGATGGTAGCACTCGTGTGAGTCAGAAGTTTCCTGGAGAAATCTCAGTGCCCAGGCAGGCTCCTGCACAGGACTGTGTTCTGGCATACAGCGTGTGATGGGTTAATACTTCAAAGATGTCGTTTGCCCTCACATATCTAGGTCCTAGAGCATGGCGAGGTTGGCATGAAACTGTTCCACATCGATGCTGTGGTAGGTGCAGCAGTTTGTGGGCCATGCCGCCCCATCGAGTGCAGTGATGAACAGTACTGGAAGATAGTCAAGACCACAGGGCACAGTGGGTCGTGACTGACAGAAAATGAATGACATCCTTGAGGATCATGACATCGAGGTCATATGGGAGACCCCTGCCATTAGGCTAGAAGGTGATGTCATGTAGTCTGAAGATGGTGGAGTCACATTGCAGCACACTGTGAAGAATGCACTGACCATTGGTATTCATGGACCGTGAACAACAGTGAATATGTTTTGCTTTGTGGTCGCCCTTGAGGAACATCTTCCCTGACATGGATATGAGGGCATCGAAATCAGCAATGTCCACGAACCCCCTAGGCGGTTTGTAGATTGTGACAGGGGTGATTGGGCCCACAAAAGTGTGGAACTGCTACACCTGCTGTCTCAACAGCGGTGAGCTCTGGCAGTTGGATGTTCTGGACAGACCACTTGAAATTGGCAGTGCTGCCTTCAGAAATCAACCTGCCTGTGCGGCAGCAGGAATAATTGGCCCCTCGCATGTGGATCCCATGTTTCAGGAAGATTAAGCTGACCAGACAGATGTCAATAGAGAAATTGGAGAAACTCACCCTCCTGGCGTCAGAGGCAGTTTGCGCTAGAGGCGCAAAAGATGTGGCGATTATCCATAGTGGACTGAGGGTCAGCGGAACCAGTCTGGAGCGCCACCACGAGTGCAGTAATCATTATGGGAAGCTGGACGAGAAAGTTAGTCAATCTGCACAGGAAATCCTGAATCACTTCCGTGTTGCCACAAGCAGGCTGCAGGGAAAAGTCGCCATCAGCGATCTCGTCCTGAGCAGGGGCAGTGCAGGGCACTTGCTGTGGCAGGGGGATGGAGGTGAGCTGGTGGCAATTGTGACAGGCTCAGTCGGGCATCCACCCTTGCAAGTTACCTGCACAGTCTGCCAGGTGGCATTGGGGGGGGGGGGGGGGGGAGGGGGGGGGGGCTCAGTCCAAAGTCCAAAAAGGTGTGCTGGCTGGACATGGGCTGGGCATGACGGTCAGGGTGTTGCAGGGGTGTAGGCGGGGAAGGTGCCTCTGTCGTCTGTTGTGGTGCGATCATTCCCCTGGCAGCATTGGGAAAGATATGACAGGGCTGCACTCTATTAGAATGTACAGGCTTTCCACGCCTACTGATGCCCTTCTTGAAGGCACTGCATCCTCTGTAGCTGGCGATCTACAGTTCACTACAGTTGCAGCACTTGGGTGTCTCCTCCTCCTTCTTAGCAGATCCTCGCTGGGATTAGAGCCCGTGCACTTGATGCAGTGGACTGGCATTGAGCAGAAATGGACGTGTTTGATGCCCTAGCACAAAAAGAATTGTGCCCAGCATCAGTTTCGCACAGAGCGGCTTGACCATAATATTTATGTTAGCAGTCTGGTCCAGAAGAAATATCCTGCAGTTGTCGACGTTGTAGGCTACAATCAGGAGGAGGAGTGGCATGGGGCAGTGCGTCCTAGGGGACTTCATCCGCGAGGTGGACTGCACGCCAAAACTGAAGCTCTCTAGTTACTTCTTCAGGTGGTTGTGGACCATCTTAACGGAAAAGTGGGGAAAGACCACCTTCAGGAGTTTGAGGGGCCCAATGGAAGAGTGTACTCGGGTAGGTCCTTTAGTCAAGCAGTTGCATGACCTTGTAGTCGGCTGCATCACGCAGGGAGATCTTGTACAGGTCGTCCGCCATAACACGGACCGAGGCAGGTGAAGTGGCTTTTTTAATTTTCAGCTGCAACGCCTGTCCATCGAATGACGATGAGTGGGGGCGGAGGGGGGACTTCCAGCCCATTATTCCCTGCGCTACCTGAACAATACAGGCTGTAGTAGAACTCTTGGCTACCTTTGGGCGTATCCCAGAGTGCTGGCCTAGAGGCAGAGCAGTCTAGGTAGAACAGCTTGGAAGTACATTCATAATTCCCCCATTTTTTTATTTTAGTACCAGAATAATAATACCTTGATACTCAAGTAAGAGGTCTCAGTATGTCGAAGCACTACACAACTGACGTGCTTTACCTACATCACCAGCGTCTACCTGAAGACTTGGTTTGAGTTGTCCCCTTAAATACTTCTCTTCAGACTCCAAAGGGTATCAGCCATTACTTGGCTTTTCTCTCACCAGAAATCAATTCGTAGAAAAAAAAAATAAATAAAAATAAAATAAAATTAAAAAAAAGATGTTTTCACTGTCAACACTCACAAACTTAAGTACATTCAGTACACTAATTATTTTTTAAATTTCCTATAAATTTCTCTAGATATTCAGAAAATACTGTAGAAACCTTCTTAATGTGATTTTAATTGTAGCTAGTTGTGTTACAATGTCTCCTGGCGTTGCATGGATGGGAAAAATGTCACTAAAACGGAACACCGAAGACTGCTCCTTTTGGAATCTCTGTTTCTCCTGTAAATGCCTCGTAGTGACAGTGTGAACTATTAGAATAACAGAAACCTCACGCAGTGGCATGCAAAGGTAACTGGAAGGCTCGCGGATCGATGACGACGTATAGCGCAAGCGGACGATGTTTGGGAGACGTTCGCTGTTACACGGTTTCGGCAAGCTCTGCTACACCACGCAGTTTCTAAGCATTTATTCGTGGAAATGCGTCCTCCTGTTGGCGACGCTGCACGGGAGTCTCGTGGCCGACCAGCTTTACCGCAAGCGAAGCGGCTACCGTGGATTTGCCCCTGTCCTGCTGCGAGACGGAAATTTCCTGTTCTCTGTAAAGCCCCGTAGAAAACTAAAAGACACAGCTCGGTATCCAGTCGGTCTTGCTGTTGTCCGAATACTGAGAAAGGGATTCCCGAGGTAAAGTGAAAATCGCTTGTTAAATCAATCACCACCAATCAAGAATACTCGCGCGGCTTATCGCGGAAGTAGTAATGGATACTGATATTCAAAGCTGACCTTCCGGAATAACTCCAGGACTTGGATCATGTAGATGATTGTGATGAAGTTGTAGGCAGTGTATTGATATGTTTGTGTTCTTGTCGATGGGTATACAACGAAAATAAGGGAGACTATATAACATTTGGTGAGCCTTCAGTCGTATTAACTAACAGAAATGTCGCTGTCGAACCTGACGTTCCTATCTTGTGGTTACACGGATCATAATCAACAGTGTCAGGCAACTTACTCTTTAACGCACTGCACATAGTTTTACTATTCAAGCATGGTATTAGAAATTTGTACACTACCTCTTCTTCTCCCCTTACCGGGTGGAAGATATCTTGCAGCATGAAGAGTGAAGTTTGACCAGCGTGAGTTATCGACGTCGGAAGCGATGACAGGAGTTGTGCAGGATAGCAGTGGAGATAAGGAATAAAGGACGCTTAACGTTCTGCCGGCATCAACACCATTAACAACAGCTTGTAAACGATTAGGCTCTCTTGAGAGATTAGGAAGTCTGTTTACATGTTAGTAAATTGCTCGAGATTTTTTAGCTACGTGAATGTGAGCACTGCTGAGACGCATTATGGATTGAATTTCAAAGTAACAAAAATTAAGATAGCTGAACACTCTGTACATTCCCCGAAACGCTGCTGAGTAGCACTCATGCTCCTATTTTCAAGACTAACCAAAGTAGCGCAGGCTCGTTACGGTAGTTATGCACAGAAATGATTGTAAAAAAAAAGAAAGTTGGAAATAAACAGTTACAATTTAAAGTAATAGTTTTGCATAACGCGTTTCAAAGTGTAAATACCTCATCTTAATTTGCATAACCTAGTCTGGTGCACCGGAAAGAGATGTGTTCAGACCTGTTGCTTAAAATAAGTGCACCAAATTGTGACTGGCTGCGGCTTACAGTCTGTAGTTTGTATGCTGTTGTAAGTGCAAGATGAAATGTTCTCAGTCTGCCAGTTACAGAGCAATGTGGCGCAGTGATTATCACATTGGACTCGCATTCGTGAGGACGACGGTTCAAACCCTCGTCCGGCTATCCTGATTTAATATTTCCGTGATTTGCGTAAGTAGCTTCAAGCAAACATCGGGATGGTTCCCTTAAAAGGGCAAGACTGTCTTCCCTCCCCATCCATCCCTAATCCGATGGGACCGACAACCTCGCTGTTTGGTCCTCTCACCCAAATCAACCAACCTACCAGCTAAATACCGTGTTTTTACATAAAAACTCACATTACGTCAGTGTTCTCTACCCATGTTTTCCGTGAGCAGTTACCTTCCACGAACAGCGAGTCACTAAGTTCTGTAAAATATCGAATTACCACTGTCGTAACCCCTTCATCGATTTCAAAGCTACATATTTATTTAGGTTTGGATGTAGGTGGAAGGCGGGGTGCCAAATCTTGTGAGCATGGTTGACATTCTAACATTTGTACTTCAAATGCCGTGGTTTTCTGTTATTGTTGGACATTGATTCTCCCGAAACTACATATATGCAAAAAATCAATGCCACTGTGATCATTGTGTTACGATCCATCGCCATAACGATAGCTGTGCGCAAAAGCATGACTATAGGACACTTGATGTATTTGTGGGTTGCCCGAGGCTTAATCAGTGAGTGTGACGTATCAGAGTGACAAACGCCAGACTGATGTTGTTATGAAATAGAGAATGGAGAAAGAAAGGGAAGGATTGGTGAGAATTCGTGCATTCCGACCGAACAGGGCATTGTAGTAACGCAATAGAGAAAGTTGAAAATTTGTGCCGGATCGGAATTCGAATCTGGATTTACCGCTTCTCATGACCAGTTGCCTTAAACGCTTCCGCCATCCGGGCACGGTCCCTGACGGACTCAAATTGTCCGGCAGAACAGACAGCACTTAAATATATACAAGACTGATGTTGCTCTCCTGCGCAAACGTCCGTGGGCTAGCCTGGTTTTTGTGTCGGACAAAGGCCAGCGCATCCTCTTTGTTGTGATCAGGCGTCACTGGACAATCGGGGGTAGGTCGAGTTCTTTCAAAGTAGACCTCATTCCACACCCCGAAATCTGAGAACTTTGGGTTCTCGTGTGTCATCATACCTCCTGTGATGCTGGTACCTGTCATTTTAGGCAATTTCCCTGGATTCCTCTAATACCACCATCATAGCACATGTCTGATGGCTGGAATTCAATGCTGGAGAGCGAATAAGCGCTGCGTTGAGATTTGAGTCAGGACGGGTGTTCATGATTTTAGATAGTTACGTGCTGTCACCGGTTGCTATAAGTCCAATAGATCAAGCTTTATTCTTCCTTTGTGATTTACGAACATTAACAGTGGAGACTCACTCTCCCAACACCGATTACTTTTAGAACGTCGGAGATAAGAGTCCCTTGAAGCTGAACTTTTGTTCGCAGTATGTACAGTATGAATTGTTCAGGCGACATCGGAGAGTGCGCTGGTATGGAACTTCTTGGCAGATTAAAACTGTATGCCGAACCGAGACTCGAACGCAGGGCCCTTGCCTTCGCGGACAGGTGCTCTACAGACAGAGTTACATAACAACGACTCGATCCGCCTTCGAGCTTTACTTCCTCTAGTAAATCTGCTGCCCTCAAAGTTTCACAGGAGTTCTCTTTCGTGAAGCCTGGAAGTTAAGATATGAGGTATCAGCGGAAGTAAAGCTATGGGGTTGAATCGCGTCGTACTTGAGTAGCTCAGCCGGTAGAGCACTTGTACGCTGAAGGCAAGGGTCCCGCATTCGAGTCCCGGTCCAGCACACAGTTTAAATTTTCCAGGACGTTTCAGCATGTCCATTGTTACTGATTTACGTGTGAAGTACACGTCGTAATGTACTTCTTAGTCATATCTGTGATAGCTCCGATATTGAAGTGTTGGTGACGTCACCGATTACTATTCACTTCTAGCCCCAAAAACTCATCTCGTTTCATTATCCCAAATCAGGACGAGGGTAAAATGTTTATCAGAACTGCACTGTAAACTATGGGATGCATAAAATGTGACTGAAAGAGGTGGCCAGACCAATCTGTGCAGCATGGGTATTACCTGCGCTCGTGTTTTACGAGCGCACCGGATAAGATACAAACAGTACCAGCGTGGATTGCTGAATCTGGTAAACAGCTGTGTAATAGCGGGAAGCTACGTTAAGCGCACGGCTGCTCATAAGTGTTATTCTGAAGGCTTGGCGATGTTATGTGAAGAAACCCTGTAAATGACTGGATGGTATGCAAATGGGCACTGCCTGAATGTAACAAGCTATTAATGTAAACAAAAAATGCTTCTTATGGCGGTAATAAAAGACATCTCGGATATGATTGTTACCATGGCATACTTTAAATATCAAAAAGATTTGTTTTTGCCAACTATCTCAAATGGTTCATGTTATACTTCCTTACAAATGTAGAAAGAGGGGTACTGTGCTGTGTGAAGAAACTTTTAACAAAGAAAACCAGAGCAAAGATACAAACTTATTTCATGATACCCTGCAGCAGTACCCAAGATCGTGCACTACTTAACACGTCAATTTAAAAGTACTTGTGCAGGTACAAGCATTACAGATCTGTCACTGTTCAGATATCCTGAATAAATGCACAATATCCATGACCTCCAGACAGAAAATTTGTTGAGTTTATGGTATGGTTCGTGTCTCTTTCAGACTGATGCAAAAAAATCTAAATTAAGTTCTGTGTATGAAAAGGCAGAGAGCCTAAGGCACACATCAAGTACTCCAGAGTCAAATTTCAAAATTTTAATCTTGTATGAATTCAATAGGTAACAGCCAGATAGTTAGGAAACGAAGCAATATCATCTCAGTAGCAACCTAAATATGAAATTAATCTGGTATGAGATAATATATTTTAAGACAGGATAATATCAAAGACCTCTTGAGATACTTACGACATGTGATACACAGAGGTGACGAAAGTCATGGGATAGAGATATAGATATATAAAGATGACAGTAATACAGCATACACAAGGTACAAAAGAGCATCGCAGGTGGGTCAGGTTGTCGACACACAACAAAACCGTCTGGCGAGTGACGATACGCATTCATAAGAAAGGAGACTGCGTATTCGTTAGCTATAATACGTGTTACAAGAAACTATCTCTTTCACAAGAGTATTTAGTGAGGGACTGACACAACTGTTAACAACCTGTTAATCGCATACAGGAGAATAAGGATTCTCGAATCATAGCCTCACGCTAGCTCCGTTTAAATGCTCCAGCGTTCCAGCTTTCTTTATGAGTTGATCATTGGGATCGACAGGATTCGCGGATTAGCACTTGACTGCATGATTATTGCACTGTAGTAAATATATATCCGAGATACTTGAGCACAGTCTGAAGTAATAGAAAGTCTGAAGTGATACCATGCAGCATGTACATAGCGGTCTTGACAACTACGGAGGCTATGCCATTAATCCAAGCAATCTTTGTTAGAGGGACACGTTGCCACTGTGTCCATCAGTTATCGGCAACAAGAAGAATGATCTAGTGAGCATATCGAGAACCACATCGAAAATCGCAATTTGTTGAACTCAGTTTATCCAAGGAATGTTGAATTTTGACATATGAATGTTGTTCATGTTAACGAGGATCTTAGCGAGGTGCATATCGCTTTTTCACCGGCGAAGACTTGTCTGGCGGTTGAACACTCGTGAAGACACCTCTGAGCACATGCTGCTCGATAAGTGGTACTTCTGTCTCATCTCATTACTCGGTGGAGGTAAAATCTCACGAGACATGCTCACGTGACATGTCCCATGCAATGCGGCGATCAGCTCTGAAAGCTCCAGGTATGTCGTTTGTGCTTGTGCAGCGATTGTGCTCGGATTACTACAAACTACCTTATGAAGTCACATGCTACAAAAGAGGACACAGAGGCAAATTATCAGCTGAACACAGAGAAGAAGTTGACATCAACTTAATCTTGTTTTTGTAATGTATACTTCGTTGCATAATGATGCAGCGCAAGTGACATTCTGGTCTGTGAAAGACTTGTTTATATGGCTTTCTGACTAGTCTCGTAGCAGCTGTTTCACAATAAAATTCTTTTACGGATAGTTTTATCTAACGGAAATTCACCTGGAGTAAGTAAAGATTTATATTTATCCATTGATTCATACGTCTCGGCGCAATAAACATAATGAAAGAGGGCCTTCAGCTGATGCAACTGGTCAAGTTGTAGATCAATATACAGAAGGAGACACTATGGACAACCTCTGTAAATTGTACTAACAATCGGTTAAAGCTAGTGCTAATCTGCACACACTGATAGTTATGAGAAGAATTACTTCTAGGTTACTTTACATTAACAAAAAAGCAGCTAGTTAAAAGAAAAGCCAGTGTTCCTCCTGTTTGACACTAAGTGTATATTAACTTCCCACAGAACATTGATAAAGTTAAATCCTGTTTAATGTGAACATTAGTGTTAACTAGACTTTTGCATCCCGATAAATCTTGATACCTTAATAAGTTATAGAAGCAAGTCAAATAAGGACTCGTTTACTTCAGTGCTGAATACGTACAGATTTCCAGTTTCCTGCCGGGTGTCTGTTGGCAGTCTGTTAAAAACGTCTGCAGCACAATATAAAACTCCTCTCCGGACGCTGGACTGGAAATCTATTAAAAAATTTTGCACCAGAACACAATATTCAATCTGAAACGTAGGCATGGGTGAATAGTCTATCTGGTAATTATTTTTGTTTATAATGACTCGGCCGTGAGTTCCACAGTATGTTCTAAATTTTCTCTTTTCATTGGCCACAAATACCATCAGAGAGTCAATTTATTCTCACTTACATATAACAATCACAAGGTGCCTGAAGAAGCTCCTGCCAGCTGTTCGGTTTACAGCGTCAGTCAGTATGCTTACTGCTTGCTTCACCCGGAATAAATATTATTTCGCCTTCACTAGATTTTCCCAGGAGATTATGCCGTGAGACAACGTATAGTGCAATTGTGAGGAATGTACTAGCAGTCCCATCTGCAAGCCAACAGAGTTACAGAATTTCTAAGCGCAAAGCGGACAGAACTAAGCTTTTTCACTCATTCATCCCCGTGCTAGTGCTACCTTAGTTTATTATCCATGTAGATGCCTAGAAATGTCGTACACATACTTTCATGCAGCGCGTGTCCATAGACATATAATTCTAGTGCCTGTCAGTCATTTTTATTTGTTCAGGATTGTCTAAAATCGATTTTTGTAGGATTCAGAGTTAAATTACTTTTCTAGAACCAATCATAAACTTGTTTCATTGCCCTCCTGACTGCGTCTGATAGAATAATATGACGGAAGTAATCCTCCCTTTTCTGTAATTATGAAATGGCAACCGTACTTCCCCTGGATATTATTCTGAAACTGCAACAATAAACCAAAAAAATGACAAAAAGTGCAGTAAGGTATTGGACTAACAGCAGTTGAAGGTGTAAGAGATAAGTGATCCCCATAGACGTATCAGAAGAAAGAGCGTGGGATATTTTGCACGAATAACTAATCATGAGAGAGCTTCCAGCAGTATGGGTAGCCTATTTCTTAAATGCTGATCATAAGCAAATATCAGAACGTTGGTTGGACCTCTTTAAGATAGTCTATCGATGTTGTGTACTGATTCGTTACCTCCGATGAGGCGTGGGTCTACCACGTTAACTCAGAGACGAAACAGAAATGCAAGCATCAAATGGAAGCCAATGTTTGGCATTGAAAAACGCTACGGTGTTTTCCTGTGCCGTTTAGTCATGGCAGTGTTTCCTGGTACGCGAGAGAGTTTCCCTTACCGACATCCTTACAAGGGGTAAAATAAAAAACTAGCGAATATTACCCAAGACTTGTGAAACAGCTGGATGATTACTTGAGGTCAGATCTGACTCTTCCTCACGCACCTACAATATCTTCGCCTTTGTCACATCTTCTGTAAACTTTGGTCAACACCCCATTACATCCCTAATCTTCACCACGGCAACATTTGCGCATTCACCGTTCTTTTGTTCCTCAGGGCAATTTTAACTACCTCCTCCTCCTAGACCATGAGAAGATCATGAGATATGGCTATCCTATCAACTGTAACGTATCCCACCTGTTCCATCCCGAATTAAAACTCCAGATGACTCTCTTCCTGCTTAACTGAAATCCTATTTATCTCCTAATTCCTACATTCAAAATACAGTTCATCAACGCATGTATATCCCACAACCTTTTTATATACCGTCCTCCGTAATACATTCCTTATCTAAATTCTTTATCTAGCGTTATCACAATCGTGATGTTCTTTACATTCCATTATCTTTGTTTTCCTTTTATTGCTAGTCATCTTATAATCTCTTTCCAAGACACTACGAATCCCTTTCAACTGCTCTTCCAAGTCCTTATATCCTCTACATGGCCGTAAACATGGTGGTCATAATTATTTGTATAGGGGCGCTAACATACGTAAATAAATGTGTAAGAATGGTTTCCAGACTGAAACAGACAGTAGTATTCGCAGGGTGCCACTGAAAACCTGCCAGCAGAGAGATATAAGTCCTCGGGCGTCTGTCACCAACGATAAATTCGGACTTTTAGCGAACTTGGCTGGCCAATGCTGATCTTGGGCAGAAACATCAGACATTCTATCTTCATCCAGAAACTTCATAGGGCTTTTACTTAATAACTTATCGTGTTCCCCAGTTTACCTTATGTAAGCGGTACATTAAGTACCAAGCGTTCGGGTTAACTAAGTGACGTAGGAGTAGCAGTCCCTTTTATCCTAATAATAATAAGTGCCAATTGCCAGACGATAAGTTCAATAGCCTATGCAGTTATTTGCGCTATTGCCTATGTCTTACATGTTGTACAGCGTCCCATTAGGAAACAGATGGCCACGCATCCGCCTAACCATTGTTCGATATGCGTGTGCCTCCGACGAAGCGTCGCGCTTACGCAACCTGTCGGTGACGCCCCTAGTTTGTGTTACGTAAGCAAGGGATCAAATGGCAAACTATGCTGTTTACAAGTGGTACAGCAGTAGAGGTAACTACGTTTTATAGAGTTCAACTAATTCTCTAAGAAGCTCAAATGATTTATCTGCAAAAGGAAGCCCGCATCTCGTGGTCGTGCGGTAGCGTTCTCGCTTCCCACGCCCGGGTTCCCGGGTTCGATTCCCGGCGGCGTCAAGGATTTTCTCTGCCTCGTGATGGCTGGGTGTTGTAAGCTGTCCTTAGGTTAGTTAGGTTTAAGTAGTTCTTAGTTCTAGGGGACTGATGACCATAGATGTTAAGTCCCATAGTGCTCAGAGCCATTTGAACCATTTTTGCAAAAGGAACAACATATTCTTAGTCGCTGTAAACTTAAAATCTCCACTTGCATGTATGTCCATCTTCTTGCAAATTGTTTGTTATCCCTAAACTAGTTTTAGTGACAGGTCGGCAGCCTCAATTCTTTTATACAAAACCCCTTAAAATTTAAAGAATGTCTAACGTTGCATAATTGCGTTAATTTTAAAATATTGTTGTCATGAATTTCATCATGTTCTGTATGTCCTCATACGGCAGAATTATCTACAATATAAACGGCTGCTTTTGAATTTTTTTACTTTAAATAATGTTTATATCATCAAACTGCGATGTATGAATGTGTTGTAGATGTTATTTGAGCATAATGTGTTTTCCTTGCATGTTGGCCTCGATTTACTAGGTCATTGTTTCCAAAAACTCACATTTTTGGATAAAAACGTAGCTACTCGTTGCACTGTGTATGATGGTGTAGCTGTTAATTTGGCAGTCACCTGTGTAGACTAGTTTCTTATGTTTACGTAAACTATGTGCTTATAAAAGGGCAAGAATGTAGTTGTTTGGTGTTCACAGAACTGTTAACAACAACATTGTAATCACCGTAATTTCGCTGTACAGGAATGTACTTTCCAAGTGTTTTAGAATTTTTAAAAAGTGATGACGAATTATTGCTGATCGATGTCGGCCTAAAAATCTAGCAAAGTAACAGAATTATCTCAAAGAAAAGTTACATACTATTTGTAAAATTGTTGATAATTTTACCACGGTTTGAGGCTACAGTATTTTTAAATGATAGTTCCGCCATTTAACTGTTCACATCGTTTGTTCTATTGAGCAACCACGATTTTCGCTTTTTGCCATTTTCAAGTACCTCAATGTTCGTCATGATCAGGCTTCTATAACCGAAGTCATCGTCGAAATACACTAAACTTGGTTATATAATTCAGGTGTCAACTGCCACTGAGAAAAATATTTGTAAAACAAATGCCCTTTCCCATGTGTACTAAACATGGGAGAAACAAATCTTTCTTTTTTCTGCAAATACATCTTATTCTAGTTCAAATGAAACTTGGTCATACAACGTGCAACACGGAGAGCGCATTGACCTAATACACGGACTTGTCTGGCTGTGTTTAGCCTGATTTGCCCACTATTTCTCATAAACACAGTGCACAAACAATTGGAATACGAAAACTTTCAGAACAGAGCTTATGTGATTCGCAGGGGTATTTGTCACATTAGTCTGCTCAAATAAAAGCGATGTTTGGGTTGAGAATGGCATTAGGTCGTATAAAAAACGAATAATCCATCCTAGCAATTCTGCCTGAGCGCAAGCTACAGTCGTAGAATAGCAGTGTCACATATAAAAGTGGTAAAAACTAAAAGCCAATCGTCTAAGAGCAAAGTACAATGATCACTCAGAATTCTCCACTCAACATTTCTAGTAATATAATTTTAGAAAGTTACTTGAAATCGCTTTGTGGTAACTACGTAAGTAGTGCTGGTCGTCACAGTGACAGGTCACGTGACAGTATGACGACCGGCTGAAATCCGTAGCTACTGTGTGCCAGACTCATTATGGTAGGGGTGCGACGCCCGTGTCGCCACCACTGGCACTGATAGCCGTCTACACTTATTGTCTCGGATGGTGGGACTTGCCAGAAACTTTAGTTCTAGAGGAACAACGCACACCCGAGCACAGTCAAAGTGCTCATAAGATTCTTCATAACAGTACCATTCTTCTGTGAGCTGCTACACAATCCTGTCTTTAGTTAACGAACAATACATGGGATCTCATGAGATGACACTTGGTAGACGTCGCTGTTTACAGTATTTGGAGATCCAGTTGCAGCAGTTATGTGCAGACGGACCACACATGACTATTCCCTCCACTGTCCACTTTTAGACGGGACTCAACAGGCTACTAGAATCTCAGTTAGTACAGATTTTCTGCGCTTTTCCATTTGTGACAGTGTAATCATTTTATTACGTAACAGTGTTACGTCATCAAGAGAGTTTCAAGCGATTTTGATCACTGTTTTCGATAATGAGAGCATTTATTAATTTCTTTTTCACATTTTCGCAGATGATTTGTGGATCACTAACGCCTTTTGAGGATAAATTTACCGATCAGTGTAACACTGTACAATCGTTGCCTATGTGAGCGGCAAACAACAATTAGGGTTGCGAGCAAGCGAAATATAAATGTCATAAGTGAGAGAATGGGCTGTGGTAACCTGTTACTTCATAAAGAAAAAAAAAAGGTTGCACACTATTTGAAATCAGTCTAATAACCATCAAATGACAACGACGCAGCGGTTTAAATTGACACTCATCCTGATTCGTTGTATGTGGGACTCACAGGCCTGTGTAGTCTATCGTGCGACATAACTCACACACCCGGAGGACTGTGACACAGTTGCAGTTTTTCTTAGCCCCTGCCGAGTTTAATGGATTCCCCTCTTCATAGTAGTATCAGCTGATGAGGTGCCAGAAAATCAGCTGATGAGGTGCCAGAAAACAAAGGCATTCTCAACACCATTAACTCGACTTAAGCTCTTAAGCTTGTGTCTGGGACACAAGACATAGTTCTCAGATACATCGCTGCTTCCTCTCGATATTGAAAGCAATAGTTATATTCCTTCAGTTGTGATTCTGCGACATATCATTATTATTAACGCAGAATTTAAAAAAATCAGCACTTGTAGCTATTAGGAAGCTGTGCCACTGCTGTAGATACGCGTCTTCCATCTGGTAAGGGTTAACATCTACGCACGCTCAGAGGCTGACATGGAGAGGGTGGGAACACAACGACCAACAGGTGGTCATTCGCAGCCACGCTTTCCAGCTCAGGGCTGCACGGCAAGTCCCAGCGTCACACGGTCTTCTGCCGGGACAAAGTTGACACAATCATTCTGATAGCAGCCCGAAAAAGTTTACGCCTCGTGTTCACATCGCCTTTTCTTCTTACGCGGCATATACTTACCATGTTGTCTTTCTCACGTACATCTTGAACGGCAATCTCACAGTTCCAGCTGCCTCTAAACTGAACCATTGTGTAATATATAAATTGTATAAATGAAAGAAATGTTGTGCAACAACTTTGCCCATTTGGCTTTTTAGACGATACAACACCTTCGACACAGTTTGCATTGCAGTCATAATTACATCATCGACTCAGGTATGTTCACTAATACCTTTGTGTGCTATTCTCTCTCTCCCAGCTGTTCACCTTTTCTCGCTGAGTAAATCTCAGTGTTTTTCACATTAAAAATACATGTTTCACTGCCATAAGTCAAAACGGATAACACACAGTGATTTTAAACTTTACTTTTAAAAAACATGTGAAAAACTTAGCAAAACTGTTTAGCCAAAAAATGCATCCTTGCTCGTTCTTATTTTTCTGTTTATGTCATCTGCTGTCCACCCACATATTATCTTCAACTGCCCTAAAATTTATAACTCAACAACTGCTTCTATTACTTTATTCTTGTTGTTGTGGTCTTCAGTCCTGAGACTGGTTTGATGCAGCTCTCCATGCTACTCTATCCTGTGGAAGCTTCTTCATCTCCCAGTACCTACTGCAGCCTATTATTCTTAATATACACTATTTTCTTCTGCGTTGACTGCACATTAGAATTGATATTCAGGTCTACTTTCAGAGTTTCTTTGTCAAGATCTACCATTCGTTGTTGAAGTTTCAACGCTAGAGGCAAAACGTGGAATGTCGCTGGCGAGGAAAAAAGACTGGCAAGGCGAACCTTATAGTCGGCCAGTAAAGTGTTCTCCAGGACTGCCTTTAGTAGTGAACTAATAAACATGCATAGAACCGGGTTCAGTCATTAATTATAAAAAAATTTCAAAATGCGACCAATGTTTCCCATCACAAACCGTCATCCATATAAAATTCCACCAACTTTGAAGTGTAATGTCAATAATCCGTTGCCTTGAACGGTAGTTCTGAAACGACACAGTTAGTCCAGACCAAAGGTAACTCTGTGGGATAACTTACTTTCAAGTACAACGTTAAACTTGTCTCGTTGCCCTAACTGACAAAGGTTCTCAATGTGCTTGATGGAATGTGACGACCCGTGAAATGTTGTACGGTTTGTCATGAAAATGAAGGGCGATCTTTAGGGAGCTACTTCAAATAAATATCGTTGTTAATCTACACACTAGTATAAATTTCATGCCAGAAATATAGCATGTGAATTTCAGTAACATTTTTACTTTACTAGTCGCTGCTACTGGCTTATTTCTCATTATATTAGGACAGTAATGAACCTTACTTTGTAGTGTATGGGAAGAGAGACATGTCTCACACATAATTACCAAATAATGGAAATCGCAGATTCCACACATACCAACAAATAGATTTCTGAAAGTTAATTGATGAAACTAGACTTTTCACATCACATCGAGGGACAATGAAGTCGGTCTCATACTGAAGCGCCAGGTTCCTAGGATGTGGGCACCATCAGCTACTCACTTACTCCAGTCAACGATAACATCACTCCAGACAGCTATACGATATTATTGCTTTCCAGTTGACACCGCGGTTCACTTTGCACGGGTAGCACTTCCGTTTCTGTTAACTTGCTCTTCCATCTGGATGTGGACAGTGGCCACTGATTAAAAAAAAAGTGGTTAGAGTGTGACTTAAAAACAACTGCTGGCCGGCCGAAGTGGCCGCGCGGTTCTAGGCGCTGCAGTCTGGAACTGCAAGACCGCTACGGTCGCAGGTTCGAATCCTGCCTCGGGCATGGATGTTTGTGATGTCCTTAGGTTAGTTAGGTTTAACTAGTTCTAAGTTCTAGGGGACTAATGACCTCAGCAGTTGAGTCCCATAGTGCTCAGAGCCATTTTTTTTTAAAAACAACTACTCAATGAAATTCAAGTCTTCACTAAACACACTTAAATAAAATCTGTAATAACTTGTTAAATCAATCCACCGCCAATTATGCATTTGTTTGCACCTACAGAGATAAGCCAGAAACGAACAATTTTCACCGCCATGTCATAATAGAGGACTGACTCCACCCGTGTATACACAAAAAAAAATTTTTTTAAGAAGTATACCCTGGTGCATGATTCTGTACCGCATCGCCTCATGGAAAGTGCTGTCCTACACATAAAGCATAGATTGATAACGTGAGGCCATGGCACTCACAGCTACTTCCGCTCCACCCTCAGTACAGAAGTCTGAGTGGTGCAAATGTTAACAACAATCACTATCCGATGTTGCGCAGTCTCATGGCCATAGCATCGCACTGTTTCTGCACTTCAGGCTTGTAAGTTTTCCCAAGTGGTCAAAACCCAGCACGGAAACCTGTATACGATCTCAACTTGGTATAACGAGTAATAGCTGATTATCAACATACATGACTTATGCGTGACAATATCCGAACAAACGAAATACAGTTCGTTTATAGCTGGGGTCGGCAACCGTTTAGAATCGCTGGTGACGTTGTTAAAATCTGAACACCTCGTGAGTCGCACTCTTTTCGAGCTTGATATTTTAAAGGTGGTGAATAAGATTAAGTTAAAGTTCAACAACTGTTTTGTTTTGCTAGTAACTCTGTTAGACATTTACTTAAAGTGAAGCATTGAAACAGGTATAGTAATTTAGCTAAAGAAACATAATGAAGCTTTTCATAACAAAACTTTATTTAAGAAGATAAATATCACACACACGCTTATTTAGTTACGCAATTTATGTAATTTAATGTAGAAGTCTTGTAAATCAAGAAAAAACGAATATAACTTACGATTCACAGAGAAAGGTTTTGTTCATACTTTTCGGAAGATGACTATGGGAACGCATTATTCTGGAAATGCCGTTCAAGCTGCAGTACGATTAGGTGAAAAAAGCCGATTAAGATTTATCTGTCTGCAAACTGTGGTGTCAAACAAGCACCTCAACCCTCTCAACAGAACAATGAAAAAGTCGATGAATTCGCGATAGAAATTGAGCAACACCGGCGCATTGGGAGCTAAGATATCTGTAAGAAATAAATAATGATAAAAGGGTTTTAAAACATTTAGATTAGGCTGTACAGTAATAGCTCGATTCTACATCATATGAAGCTGGATAGAGCATAAGTCTTCGAAAAATAGCTGAAACTGAACGAATTTTCCTAAATTTTTCTGCTGCTGAGTAAGAGAGAGAAAACTTGGCCACTTAACGACAATGACGCAAAACAAAGTGGTTGTCGAAGTAAGGTGAACGGAGGTAAGGCCAGGGTTGCCACGAGAAAAGTGCTGCTTTTATGTATGTAGCGAGGACTGTGGTTTGAAAAAGCAGTTAAAATCTCTGGTAATTTTGTTCCGTGTATCATGATGAAAAAAGTGATGGTTCTGTGACATGCATGAAATGGTTTTAGAGTGTGACGTATTGCCGACCATTGGTCTGTGCCATCGGAGATCAGTGACAGACGTCAGCCAGAACCGCCGTGGATCAGCGAGCATCTGTATAAAGTGATATGAAGTTCAGCGGCCACATAAAACTAACACTGGAGAGGGCAGATACACACACATTTATCTGAAGGCAGTAAATTCAGTTACGGTGGAGTTTACATACACAAACCTCGTTCGAGCAAGTCTTGACTTTGTTTATCAGCCTTAGACAGCTAGCAACTTTAATTTTAGGAAGAACTAGAGAGAATTCAAAGCTGTACAGTTCATCAAAGGACTGCCTAGTCCACATTAGAAGTCCAGTAGGAGTGAAGAAACATTTACCGCACCAGTCCAAAAAAGTTTCGTGACTGGTTTAACAGAAAATAGAGAAACGCTATGATGGTGATTTTAATGCTTCAGATGTTCCACCATCGTCTTCCCCCACTTGGGTCATTCTTCTCCCACTTGATTCGAATGCAGAGAACGTTCATCTAACAATATGTCACAAAACTCCTTCACGGTGTTGTTCAGTTCGCACTTCATATTGACTTGAATGTGAGGTACGTCGTCAAAGTATTGATCTTTCATGCGGATTTCAGCATTTTATCGTGTTGTGGTAAGTTCGTATTCATAACACCAAGTCTCGTGACAGCTGACGATTTTTTTCAGCAAAGAACTGTCCGCGTTTTGTATTTCGATCAAATCAAGACAGACACCCCCACGTAGTTGTTTTTTCTGGGGAGTTAAGATGTGCGGGACAAACTATGCGCACACTTTTCTCTTCTTAATTGTCTTGAAAACTTGATTTAGAGACATTCAGGTCGTTACTACACCGCCTTCTGTGCTACAACAACGTTGACTCGCAACGGCCGCACATCCACTTCTTAACACAGCCTGCTCACAACCGACTGGTCGAATCTACATATCTTCTTGGACGATGTACATCTTCGCTCCATAAGCCTCTGCACAGTGCAAGGCGGAAAGTACTTTGCACCAGTTCATTTGCTGTACCACTCGCAAACACATTCTTCCTTCAAAGGATTCCATCTGAGGTCACCCAGAATTTCTGTGACGTTTTCGTACTAAAAGAATTGGCCGGTGACAAATCTAGCAGCACGCTTCTCAACTGATTGAATGTCTTCATCTAATCATCACATTCTCGTACAGATTATTTATTGCGTAACGACCATCAGGATAAAATCAGAAAGAGCACTGACGTAAAAACTGTCACAAACCATTAGACAATACTAAAGTGAGTGCTATGAGACAAGGAAAAAATGGTCGAAAATAAATGTATCGTTTTTTCATAGACATGAACACCTTAAGCTCACAGCAGCTCCTCAGAGTTAAGATTGTGTCTCATCACAAGAGTTGCCTGGGAACTCAGGGTTCAAAATCAAATGGTGTCATTGTTTGTTCACGTTGTTTATGACACAGTGTAACTCTTGCTTCATCATTACTCTGCAAGCTGTGTTCTTCCAAGTGTGTATTTCACGGGCAAGTTGATAGGTGCTTGTTGGTGAACGGGAGGACTCGCCCTCAGTAAGTACAATTTTGTAAGCAATTCTTTGTCCGTGTGGCTTGAGCGCCACGGTTTGTCTTAATTTTCTGTTGACTGCAATAATTCTCTTCTAATTACAATGGCGCCTAATACGAAACTTAACTGTTTACTTTCAACCGACTTTATAGGCACCCACAGTGCTGGAAGATACGTTAAAGACATGTCTTAAAGTTCTCATAAGGACTAATGCCCCATTTTCGACTGCCACTCATGAAATGAAACCCAGAGTGAAACTCCTTCTTGGATATACCACAGATGATCGTCAAATGTTTTTCAAGGCAACGCCACCAAAGTCGTTGTGATAGGCAGATGCTTGTTATGAAACACAATCAATTTGCAAACATGTATTTCACTTCCTTTACCTGGACCTCATATCGCCTAAAAATATTCATTTTTTCCCTTACTAAAATTACTTATCTTATGATTCTCTGATGTATGTACCACACACGATATGTTGGCTTACGGAGTACAGATATGGATAAAAATGTAGTTTTCTTCGTAAGGTCTACTCTATGGGTACCGATTGCCATAAAAGGTGCTGGGCGCTGCTTGCTCTAACCTGTCTTGATATTTCTCTCTATACGACTGTGAGTACTAGAGGCCCGGATGTGCAGCCTCTTTTTGTATCAGACGCAGGCAGAAACAAATTCTCTAGTTTGGCGTAACACTGTCGCCAGATTGATTGACTGATGGAGAAAGCCGAAGAGACAATTAAGAATGAAAAGGAACAACAAGCTCTTACAGTCTACCTTTTAGAAGCTAGCAGCATAAGAGAGCTCTACCAAAAGCGGATGATAAAAACATTAGCAAATTTAGAAACAGTAGAAGACTTGGAAGAAGATTGGAAAAACTTAAAAACAGCCATATCTGACATAGCTAATGAGGTTCTGGGGAAGAAAAGGAAACGAAGGAAACGTAGAGGAGTAGGGATCTGGACTTCAAAGATAGAAACAGCAATTAAAGAAAAATAAGAATCTATCAAGACCTACATAAAGAAACCCGCTAATAAATAATAAAGAGAAGAAAAATAATGCGAAATGCGTAATTCGCAAAGCGCACGCAGAATCACGGAAACGATTTATTAACGATATAGAGCATGATTCACATGGCACACAAACTATCGCTTATAAAATGATGAAATCACTCAACAGACAAGAAAATGATCGTATACGTATTAATAATATTGGAGAGAATGAATGGATAGCTAATTATAAAGAAATTGTGATATGATGTGACTTTATTTCAGACATTAACTGAATTAAATGACACAAAAATCCTGGACTATATTGCTATAAGAGAGCTGATGCAAGCTATAAAAGCTACAAAAAATATGAAAGCTACTGATTTAGATAGCATTAATATTGAACTGTGGAATATGGAGGCTTATTCCCACACTTAAGACTTAGGGACATATTTAGTCAATGTTGGAGAAATAAGAAGATGCCAAAAGAGTAGCTGAGATCCAAAGAAATACCTATAAAAAAGGCGATAAAAACAAATGAAACTATCAAGGTATAAACCTCCTGGATTCGGACTATAAACTGTATGCCAAAATCCTGAATGCAAGACTTAAAAATGTCATGAAAAATTTAATATCTGAAAGACAATCAGTGTTTAGAAAAGGACGATCAACCACTGACAACGTTTTTACACTGCAACAAGTTATAGAAAATGGACCAGAGTTCAATAGGGAAACCCGTCGTGCTTTTGTGGATTTTGAGAAAGCATTCAATAATGTGAACAGTAAACTAGACTCTACCTGAATTTGTTACGGAAAACTGAGAAAGTATGTCGATAAACAATTACTGGGAAAGAAGGGATAAATACCCTTTATTATCATGAACGCGTCTTTTTACATTTAATAATGGAAACTGCACTTCAGATATATCCATTACATAAAGTCAAAATATCGTAATGTTAGGAATTATTATTTTAAGATCATAGATATATTTTATTGCTACGAAAAATTATCTCCGGTACGGATATTAAATATTTTTCTTTCTGACTGTGTTGCCTGAAAATTGAATCTCGTAAATATTATTAAAATGTTGACCAGAATGTAGACCACGCGAAATGAAAAACTAATTTTAAGCTACCTTTGGAATGAAATTAAAATACCACAAGAGCTTCCACCCGTACTAAACCTTGGACACATTTACGTAAATGGTAAGGAGAGGAAAAGTTTCCTTCACAGCGAGAATAAATTTTTAAAATTCAACACCGATAATTATTATTTAACGGTATTTCACCTTACATGAATAGGCAGCAAGCCTCTATACATCGAATGTTATACAGATGATCGGAGCAATAAGACAAAAAAAAAAGGGATCACAATGAGGTAACATACCGTTTTTCCTTTACATAATTGTTCATGGAATTTTTATATGTCACCGAGAAATCTAAAGTTTCAATACTTTACTTGTAATAAATGTTCATTGTAAAGCGCATATAACTGAAATTACTTTTACCACTAATTAGATGTGTCACAATAGAGAAATGCTATGGAATATCGCTCTCAGCTCATAAATGCTATTAAGAGTCTATACACGAACACTGTAATTGTTATAGCTATGGGAAATATAACAACAAAGCCAACGCCAACGAACACAAACAAAGGGGTACGAAAAGGACGCTGTATTTTCCCAACAGTCTTCATTATATAGTTAACAGAAAATGGAAAATGTTGAACACAAATAGAGTTCTTTCAGATCGTAACGCTAGATTAAATGTAATTAATTATGACGTAATTCTGATTACAGAGAATAAAGATGATCTTCAGATGGAAGTCTATAAGATTCAGCAGATAGCCTCAAATTAAACCTATAGTTGTTGTAGATAAAACGAAAGTGATGGCATTTCAGAGCAGGTAACCAGTAAAATCTAAAATAGTCTTGAATAATAAAATCTTGGAGCAAATAAAACATTTTAAATATCTAGGATGCGACATCTCTTACGAATGTAACCGTGACTTGGACCAAAAATTAAATAAATTCACTTATGTATGTGGAACCACCGCAAAAAGTTTGCAGAACAAAGGCAGGAAAGAAACCCTGCTGAAGTTTTATAAAACAGTAGCAGTACCAACCCTTACTTATGGAAGTGAGTAATGGACGACAACAGTGCGCCAAGAAATGAGATATTTAAGAAGAGAACAAGGGTGTACTAGGGAAGGTCGAAAAAGAAATGAAGATACAAGGAAAGGTTTAGGAATATATAATCTAAACGAAAAACTGAAGGAAAACAGGAGGAAATGGAAGGAACATGTGGACCGTATGGGTGGTGAGACATTCCTGGTAAAGGATCTACATTATCAATGCAGTGGGAGAAGAAATGTAGGAAGACAGTACAAGAGATGGGTACTGTGACAGGCTAATTGCTCAGCACATGAAGTGAAGAAGAAGGAGATTGATTGGCGAACGGTACAGTATTCGGTAACAATAGGCCCACATAACATGAGAGCCTGTTTCGATTAGAAAAAATTTTTCCGTTCCCAGCACAAATTCAGAATCTTCTGTGATACCCCACAACAGCGTCGGTAAGTGCTACAGCGTTTGATGCGCTGAGGAGAGGGGCTGTCAACGGTGCGCTCCACAGGTTGGCTGCGCACTAGCTGCGAATGAAAGGCAGACAAGCAGAAATGGAGTGCTCCGGAGCCGAGGGCAGGGGTTGCGGTAAAGGCAAAGGGCGGCGAAAGGGTGGGGGTGCGGGCTGTATGCTGCACAGCCAGCGGAGGGAGCGGCGGCGGCGGCGGAAATTAGGTCCCGCGAAATCAGCGCGGCGGGACGGCCCCATTAATTAAAAATAACTAAAGCTTTTGTCGCGCCGCGCCCTGGCGTGAGAATCGCTGCCACCCACGTTGACGCGCCAGGCCGACAACTTCTGAGACTGAAAAATCAGGGGTTGCTCCAGCAATGGCTCCGAGATAGGCATCGTGCTCCCTTTATAACAGACGCCCGACAACAGGACACTCGTATCACTATGTAGGCTTCCGCGGCCTGTGTCGTCTTTATCAAAAATTCTTCTGGTTGTGGTATCGTGTCATTCAATAAAATACTTTATTACTAGCTGTAAAACCAACGTTCCGACAGTACTTCAGCGGCCTTCCTCAGGCGAAGATTGGTTTTGGTGGAGGAAAGGTGCCTCTGTTTATTTCAGACGATCGGTGTCAATACGTCATATTTGTGAAACTTTATTGGCCCTGGCATGTAATAGGCTAGTCGTGAATAAAGGTAAAGGCTAGGAATCAAGCTATTTGTGGACTAGACAGCTTGTCAGTGATCGCTGACAGTTTGCAAATCCGCGTTTGGTTTCTGGTGGGTATTTCCTTCCTATTGTGGGGTAAATGCACACAGTACCTCTACCGTCTTTTGTTTAGCCTGCAGCGTCCGTGCCCGGTGAGGTTTCTGCCCCGCCACCGCTCGCGGCCCGTTGGACAGGGATAGCAGGCTGCCAGGACGCCGGAAGTTCGTAGCCGTACTCTCTACTGATGCTGTCAGGCTGCTTAATAATTTAAATCGCCTCCTGAATTTTGCGTTGGCGCGTCCACCACTCTTTCGCCAGCACACGGACTTCCTGGAAGGAAAAGGCTGCCCATAGTCAAGGTGGTGTTCCGCTATCATCGATTTACACTGCTGGCCATTAAAATTGCTACATCACAAAGATGACGTGCTTCAAACGCTAAATTTAACCGACAGGAAGAAGATGCTGTGATATGCAAATGATTAGCTTTTCAGAGCATTCACACAAGGTTGGCGCCGGTGGCGACACCTACAACGTGCTGACGTGAGGAAAATTTCCAACCCATTTCTCATACAAAAACAGCAGTTGACAGGCGTTGCCTGGTGAAACGTTATTTTGATGCCTCGTGTAAGGAGGAGAAATGCGTACCATCACGTTTCCGACTTTGATAAAGGTGGGATTGTAGCCTATCGCGATTGCGGTTTATCGCATCGCCATATTGCTGCTAGCGTTGGTCGAGATCCAATGACTGTTCGCAGAATATGGAATCCATGGGTTCAGAAGCGTAATACGGAACGCCGTGCTGGATCCCAACGGCCTCGTATCACTAGCAGTCGAGATGACAGGCATCTTATCCGCGTGGCTGTAACGGATCGTGCAGACACGTCTCGATCACTGAGTCAACACATGGGGACGTTTGCAAGACAACAACCATCTGCACAAACAGTTCGACGACGTTTGCAGCAGCATGGACTATCAGCTCGGAGACCATGGCTCCGGTTACCTTTAACGCTGCATCACAGACAGGAGCGCCTGCGATGGTGTACTCAACGACGAACCTGGGTGCACGAATGGCAAAACGTCATTTTCTCGGATGAATCCAGGTTCTGTTTACAGCATCATGATGGTCGCATCCGTGTTTGGCGACATCGCGGTGAACACACATTGGAAGCGTGTATTCGTCATCGCCATACCGGCTTGATGGTATGGGGTGCCATTGGTTAAACGTCTCGGTCACCTCTTGTTCTCATTGACGGCACTTTGAACAGTGGAAGTTACATTTCAGATGTGTTACGACCCGTGGCTCTACCCTTCATTCGATGCCTGCGAAACCCTACATTTCAGCAGGATAATGCACGACCGCATGTTGCAGGTCCTGTACGGGCATTTCTGGATACAGAAAATGTTCGACTGCTGCCCTGGCCACCACATTCTCCAGATCTCTCACGAACTGAAAACGTCTGGTCAATGGTGTCCGAGCAACTGGCTCGTCACAATACGCCAGTCACTACTCTTGATGAACTGTGGTATCGTGTTGAAGCTGCATGGGCAACTGTACCTGTACAGGCCATCCAAGCTCTGTTTGAGTCAATGCCCAGGCGCATCAAGGCCGTTATTACGGCCAGAGGTGGGTGTTCTGGGTACTGATTTCTCAGGATCTATCCTCCCAAATTGTGTGAGAATGCAATCACATGTCAGTTCTAGTATAATATACTTCTCCAATGAATACCCTTTTATCATCTGCACTTCTTCTTGGTGTAGCAATTTTAATGGTCAGTAGTGTATTATGCTGTCCTAATCGCACGTAGCGTTCATGTTCTGCTACTCGTGTACTAAAAGTCTCCCTGTCCGCCTATATAGACAGTTCCGTACTCACAACGTAGTTTATATACCCCTGCAGCATTTACTTCGTTGATTGTATCCTTGGTGGAACCTATCATGTTGTGGATACTGTGGCTGCTGCGGAAAAAAGGTTTGAAATCTGATTATCGGAGAATGCTGGTTTGTCGTTCACTGACGCCCTTCACATATTTTAAGTGCACTAGTGGACGCTTGTCTTCCTTACCATCAACTCTTGTTTTATTTCAGTTGACTTCGGTCGCCTTTCTTATATTGTGGTTGTCATAACGTTTGCACGAAACGGCTTGCGTCGCTCCCTCAGTTCTTCTTTGCAGTTGTTAGTGCAACTTATCAGGTAGCACGAGCGTCAGCGTCTCCAGAACTGAATACTTCTGATCTGGGTGACGGTGGCTCTCCGAGTGCAGGAAGCGATTTATGGGGGTTGGCTTCCGGGTCACTTTGTGTCCCATTATAGCATCTGCAGTTCTATATGCCTCCACGTCCAAAAATGGCAATGCGCCGTTGTTTTGGGTTTCGTAAGTGAAGTGCACATTCTTATGCAGCCTTCCCAACTCCCCCTCCTCGTATGGCCATGTAACTAATGTGTCGTCTCATACCGTAGCCAGCAATATGGGCATAACGTTGGAGGAAGTACGACCGTTTTTTCTAAAGCTCCCATGAAGATGGGCGCAGCGTGCGAAGAGAGTGGAGAGCACATTGTCACTCCATCTAATTGCTCGTAATATTTTCCACACCAGTTAAAGTACGTTGATGATAGTAATATCAAGTGGGATCTGCTCTTGTAGGACGCGCATGTTCTCCTCTAGAGGTATAGAGACTTGGTAATTTGTAATATCTGTTGACTGTATCCGTTGCTCCTTAATCAGCTGTACAAAGTTTGAAGAATCGTTCACATAGGAGTCTGTTCGTTGCACATGACGCATTGTTGATGCCAGATGTTTCGCTACGTAATAGGAAGTGAGTCGATTCCGTTCACTGCAGGCCTCAATGGGTAGCCGCCTTATAGAGCTTAGGTACTCCATAAATTCTAGGAGGCACGGGAACTTTGGTGACGAGCCTCCTATGTGTCAGGATCAATTCTCAGTCCTTTACGAGGCCATCGTGTTCTCGCCAACATCACCGTCGGATCACTCCAGAGTTCTCTGCAAGTGGAGTCACTTAGTAGTTCGTGCATATTCTATTCATGTTCAGGTGTGTCCATCAAAACCGAAGCGTTTCCTTTAACCGCATGGAGAACCACAGGATCCTTGTTATTCTGGAGCTCTTTCATAACTGTCTTTCTTCAAGTGTAATATTGTGTCTTGGTAGCTTTAACCTCACAATATTCTGACGGTTTCTTGCCTTATGTTTTGTGCTTCAACATGTGGTACTTGGTGAAGAGACGCTTCCACAGACTGAATAATGTCCTCTGTGCAAAACTTTGTGGGCGCAACTGTAAAGCTTAACTCTTTAGACAGAACTGACGTCGCCGCCACACTACTGGTCTGCGTCGAGATGTTTACCACTGTACCAGCTCTCTCCAGACTTTGCTGTGTACCTCGTTTGTTCCGCGTCAGTTCCTGATGGTCCTTTTCCTGTCGACTGCTGACGAACTCTCTCCTCTCCATGCAGACTCGTTTGTGAGTTATTATGTCGATGTTAACCCATTCATTCGCTGAGAAATTTGATGAAATCATAAATGGTTGCTGTACAGTTGCCTGTTGTTACAGTTGCCTGTTGTTGCAATCTATGAAGCTGCGTAGTTGTATCCTTTCCCTTAGTAAAACATTGTTAGTTCGATAGTAAATGGTTCTCGCTTTTCTGGTATCAATTTGTGGCCGTACTTAATCGAATTTCGGAAGGACACGGTGACCTCAACAGCTTTTCAGGAAGTGCAGTATTTTATACAATGACGCTATACCACACCCATTTTAATCAACAATAGGACACTCATACTGAGAAGTGGAGGAAATTGTTAGGATACTTTTAAAATATAAATACCGGTGTGGCCGAGCGGTTCTAGGCGCTTCAATCTGGAACCGTGCGACCGCTACGGTCGCAGGTTCGAATCCTGCCTCGGGCATGGATGTGTGTGATGTCCTTAGGTTAGTTAGGTTTAAGTAGTTCTAAGTTATAGGGGACTGATGACCTCAGATGTTAAGTCCCATAGTGCTCAGAGCCATTTGAACCATTTTTTTATAAGTACAGGTAACTGCGACCAGTCGCTAATGAATTTTTTTATGCCTGTTAACTAGATTCCAAGGTTTTCCTCATTCGTCTTCAGATGAAGCATGCAGAAGTTACGTATTCATGCTTACAACGTGATGCTGCGTACTGAAGTCGCTTCTCGATGCAGCACGGATGGTATTGGTTGTAACATCCCCGTTGCAGCTTCCGTTTTCATCGCCTATTCCCTACTAGAATCCAGAAAGTGCTGGACAACTATGTCAGTGTACACATCAGCTGTTCAGCAGCATATGTTGGGTGCTGGCGGATTTCTGGCGACACTCAGAGGTTATGGTGATTTACACTTAATTCTGCGACAGGTATTCAATGCAAATGGAAGCAGTCAGGTAGATGATAACAACAGCATCGCCATAATGCAATAAGCAACTCCAGCACACAGAATCACGCTGAAAACACCAGTACGTGACTTCTGAGAGCCTCATCAGAAGCTCATAAAGGCTCGGAAACTAGCTAATGAAAATAAACAACTATTTCTTAACTGACTGGTCACTGTTATCTGTATTTATAGTCAATTAATATGCAGCCACAATATTCTACAATACTTACAAACAACAAGTTTCATCTGATTGGGGCACTATTTTGTTTTGTTTTGTTTTCATTTCAGTCATCAAATTTAAGATTATTAAACAACTTGCTGTATGACTGCTGGTTGGCTGTATGCTGGTTCTTTATATACTTTTAATTTATATCGAACCTGTGTGACCATCTCCTCGCGTTACCTTAGAGAATTGTACTCGACTTTGCGTCCTGGCTGCTAATATACCAGGCCCATAAGAAATGGTGTCTATATTGTGTTCCTTATTTGATTAACTTGATAAACAAATTAATTATTTTTGAAATGTGCGCAACGGAAACTGGTGCGAGTTTCTCTAAGATAACACGTTCTGGGGTGGTTGAACTCAAAGCAGTCACTGTAGCAGCTGGTAGCCTATCTAAATTCACATTGCAGACTATTTCTGTCTTTCATTATCTTTAGAAAATCGAACTGAAAAGGCTTCCCAGGTTTAATTGAACTGAATAAGATACATCCTACCCATTTCATATATCAAGTGACTGGGGGAATATTTCTTAACTGAAATGCTGACTCTCATTTAATAGATTTATTTTCTACTTTGATGAAAACTTTAAAAGACGACACATTAGAATTTTTCTTTAGTTACAAAACTCATGTCTGAATCAGCGTTAAACCTCTCGTGGATAGAACAATGACAAAACGAAAACACTACACGAATAATTTCATATATGACACATAATTTCATAATAACACAAAAAATACATAAGTGGACCACTCCGTTTTTAGCGGGATAATCGTCATTCATTCTTTAAGACTCACGTATCATCATGCATGAATTACACTACTAGAAATTTAAGGTAGGCTACTGCTGAAGGTAGAAAACCTCTATCAATGAAAAGATTCTGGGCAAAAAAGATGTAATATTGGCGCCAAAATGATGTGCGAACTGAACTCACAAAGAAAGTACCAAAAATAATTAAATTTCACGACAGAAATTTCTCGATCTACCATCTGATACGCAATCTGCACTCATTGAGCTAAAAGTGAAGCTTATAACTTGGGAAATAGCTACATGAACTGATGGTTCCTGTTGCATGCTCACTACCACAAAGCAAAATTTTACAAACACATTTCCGAGAAAACTATTGCAAATAAATTATAACCGTAACCTGTACCGATGAAGATATGTTGAATGCGTGCTATGAGCATACCCTGTCGTGAATTTTTAGCCACATTAGGTCATTTTTATCTCACCAAATCTGCGAGCTGCTGTGCTCCCGCGTCCGGTCCGTCTTATGGCTGGCTAGCCCTACCGTGCTCTCCACGCGCCAAAATCCGACCAACGTTCCTATTCAAACACGGTGGTGGGGAGACTCACCTCACCCCCGCACCAACTTTGTAACCTGCCCTCGTGCCTGTTTTCATCTTTGCTTGCTGCTCTGGCCTACCTGCCGTTATTCTTGTAATGTTGGCGATGACTACTATTCCCGCAAACTGTTCCCTTTGGTCCGTGCTCCCGCTACATTTGACTTCCATTCATACCCATGCACACTCATACAGGATGGAACAAGGAGTATACATATAAACGGCGTGTGACCTCTTTGTGAAATGATGAAAAGAAATAAACAAATGCGTCAAATATTCCTTTCACCCAGCGAAGTATTGAAGCTGGTAGCAATCAAAGAAAAACTTATATCTCGATATAGAAAACATAATTACTCCCTACTGTAACCTGAGCCAAAACGAAAGTAACGCCTCAAACTCTGTGTAAACTAATGGCGGTAGTCAGACAACAGTACCTCTCTCCTAAGCACTTCTATTATACTAACAGTTTTCATGTGTAGCTTACTGAAGGAAAGTATCTGCTGGATAACACAAACGATTAATATATACAGAGATCTCTTACGTAACTCAATTGTGAACAGGTAACAATAGCACGCAATAGCACCTATTTCAGAAGACAGTAAAAGTTCTGCTTGCCATTTTTCAGAATAGTGCCACGTTTTTTACCGGTACGAAGTGATTCAGTTCAGAATTTTTCCCGTTTATTTCAAAAATACGCCTACTTTTGAGAAGTGGAGGAGTCCATGAAAAAGCTTAATTTCTAAGACAGTATGTATTTCCGACAAAAAAAAAGATCTCTACAGCTCTAGTTCAATTACAGTTAAAGGATTCCTAGGTTTCGCATGAACTAATCCACAAAATAACTCCTTTAGCTTTATTGTATACAATGACATGCAGCTGCATTAGACATACACTGGGGTGGCAGAAGGCACGTGTTAGCGATATACACACATACAGGTGGCGGTAGTACAACATACACAAGCTATAAAACGGCACTGCATTGGCACGGCAGTCATTTGTACTCAGGTGATCCGTGTGAAAAGGTTTCCGATGTGATTATGGCCACACGACGGTAATTGACAGACTTTGAACGCGGTTTGGTAGTTGTGTAGATGAGTGGGACTTCCCATTTCGGAAACTGTTAGGGAATTCAGTACTCCGAGAGTGTCAAGATTATGCCGAGAATACCGAATTTCAGGCATTCCTCTCACCACGGACAACACGGTGGCAGAAGTCCTTCACTTAGCGACAAAGGGCAGCGGCGTTTACGTGGAATTGTCAGTGTTAACAGACAAGCAACACTGTGTGAAAAACACTGAAGAGTCAAAGAAACTGGTACACCTGCCTAATACCGTGTACGGCCCCCGTGAGCACGGAGAAATGCAGCAACACGACGTTGCGTGGACTCGAGTAATGTTTGAAGTAGCACTGGAGGGAACTGACACCATGAATCCTGCCGAGTTGTCCATAAATCCGTAAGAGTATGATTGGTGGAGATCTCTTGTGAGCAGCAAGTTGCAAGGCATCCCAGAGATACTCAATAATGGTCATGTCTGGGGAGTTTGGTGGCCAGCGGAAGTGTTCAGACTCTGAAAACTGTTCCTGGAGTCACTCTGTAGCAATTCTGGACGTATGGTGTGTCGCATTGTTCTGCTGGAATTGCCCAAGTCCGTCGGAATGCACAATGGTTATGAATGGATGCAGGTGATCAGACAGGACACTTACGTGTCACCTGTCAGAGTCATATCCAGACATATCAAGGGTCCAATATCATTCAAACTGCACATGCCCCACACAATGTCAGAGCTGCACTAGCTTGTACAGTCCCTTGCTGTCATGCAGGGTTCATGGATTCATAAGCTGGTCTCTATACCCGTAGAAGTCCATCCGCTCTATACAATTTCAAACGAGACTCGTCCAAACGACGCACAGCCAACATCCAGACGATAGCCAAACTCGCTAGATAGTGCTCCGAGCATGTCAGCGGCTATTGTATGCGTTGTTGTTACTATGTGGCGTCTCAATTTACGGGGAGGACCGAGACGAAATTCTTCACGAGCTCCCAGAAAAAAGAAAACACATATCATGAGTTAAAGTTACCTTGGATGTTAATTGTCAGATGCGAGACACTTTCGCCCCTTACTGCCGATGAGGCAGTTGGTTGTTAACGAATTCTCTTCCATGCAGGTGCCACTAAGGTGGAGCTTCGTCATGTTAAAAAATTAAATTTGTGGCAGGTTCTTATGATTGTGGAAAAAGCCTTTATTTCAACATACCAAGGTACGTTATTTGTATAATCGTGTTTCAGCAAAAAAGACGGTATCATAAATATTTTAGTCGGGAAATGGCTTTGGAGGGTCTTTCTCGAACGTAGCTGTGGGACATTACGTATATTCTTAAGTTTTGGTGGTTCATTTTCCCATTTAAACCCAACGTAGCGCCATTATTCAACATTAAACATGAAAGGAAATTTTTATACTCCATCCCTACCCCCGGAATGAATTCACAAAATTCTACATGTTGTTATCACTTTCATGATGTGGCTCAAATGGTTCAAATGGCTCTGAGCAATATGGGAATCAACTGCTGAGGTCATTAGTCCCCTAGAACTTAGAACTAGTTAAACCTAACTAACCTAAGGACATCACACACATCCATGCCCGAGGCAGGATTCGAACCTGCGACCGTAGCGGTCTCGCGGTTCCAGACTGCAGCGCCAGAACCGCGCGGCCACTTCGGCCGGCTTTCATGATGTGGTTTCAGCGGTTGAGTTCTGGACGGTTTGATACACAGAGGTCACCGCAAAACACACACACACAAACCAATGAGGAATGAACAACTCTTGGCTGGCACAAGGAATACGCTTCCGTGGAGCTGTACTAAGTCTGTCGGATGCGCTCTGACGTACTGAACAAGCTCACTGAGGCGACCTGTAGATTTCTGGTTACGAAAACAACCAGTGACATTGGCGGTGTCGCAGTCGAACGCCGTGAGCTGTACAAGGTACACCGCCGTACTCTCACGAAAATCACTCTGCGCAGTTGTAACTGAATTGCACGTGTTGAAACGACGGAGGCAAAACGCCCCTTTACACTGTGTTATCGCTATCTGGACCGACGCATGCTGGGTAATGACCGAGTCTCCGACAATCAACTACATGAATCGGCAAATTACAACTGGCGCCAAGGTAAACTTTTTTTTTCGATGCGTAAATACAGTCTTGTGAAATCGAACGAATCTGTTTGAAATCCCCTGTTATTTTGTCGGGAGCCAGCACGGTACAATAGCAACTTTCCCTATCACGCGGCAAAGAGGCGTCTGCCCTTTGCAGCAGATGTCGCGAAATCAGCTGAGTGTTGTGTGACCTTCCGCACCCGGTAAATAATGCAGCAGCCGGTGACATGCTCATCTCGCTCGCTGCCTGCCACTGTGTTAATCGCGCCGCCGGCTTTGACTGGTTGTCGATCAGTCGATACGCGCGTACAATATAAGGCTCAGCGTTTCTGTCTCTGCACATAGTATACCGCTGTCGCATGCGTCTGGGTAATTAGTACCCGCCTGCTAAAAAAATTCCTGCCACTTGCCATGATATGTTGCCTGTGACATTAGGGGTTTTAAAAGCTGCCGGCCGCGGTGGCCGTGCAGTTCTAGGCGCTGCAGTCCGAAAACGCGGGACTGCTACGGTCGCAGGTTCGAATCCTGCCTGGGGCATGGATGTGTATGATGTCCTTTGGTTAGTTAGGTTTAAGTAGTTCTAAGTTCTAGGGGACTGATGACCTGAGATATTAAGTCCCATAGTGCTCAGAGCCATTTGAACCATTTTAAAAGCTGTTTTTGAATAATGTGGTTGGGCTTGCAGGTTCTGTACCCTGTAAAATCCAGTGGACCGAAATCACCTTTGTACTCTTCAAGCACAATAGACCCTCATCTGTACTTTCACCCCCGTCGCACAACAGATACACCCAATATAAGGCATACATTATACGCAAAAACTCCGGCAGGGACTAACAAAAACGCCAATATTGCCACCGCGTTCACAACCCGAAAAAAACTTAAGTCAGGATAATATCCGTTTACAATAGTCACGCAACAACACATCATTGCTTTGCTTTCAGGAAGCAATGTTTTATCTTATGCTGATTGTTTTTACTAACTAACTACCTGTAACTAACTGTTCGTGGATAGAAAAAACCAACACCAGTTGGGGAAAGGTCACTAATGTACATCTCATGAATGCTGTACACCACTATACTCAATCGTATTTGCCAGCTCACGAGTGTCGACACACAAGTCTTAAGCGTCTGCCGCTCATGAGTGGTCAAGACGAAGTGCGTTTGTTTCGATAATATCGTGTCCAAACTGGGTCGCACAAGGGATGTTCGTGACAGATAGTCGGACTCCGGTACATCCCTCCATGCTATTTTTCAGCTTTTCATTTCATTTTGTAATCACTGCTTTTAAAAAGAAATCTTTCATCTTTCGAGATGAGTTGATGAACAGACCCTCTTTGCCTGTATGTCTTGAAGTCAGGAATTACTTTCTACGGTAAGCGGGACACGCACAACTTAAAGGCAAGGGGGCTGCGATTCCTTGACTTCGTTGTTCTGTCGTACTCTAGCATTTTTTATAGGTTATGCACTCCAACCCCCGCCCCCCCCCCCCCCCCCTCATCCTTTCATAAAGAAATATCGTGTCTCAGTAAGTCTCTACCAAACCTTTCTAGCCGCTTTTCACTCTGTCAGCCACTCTCACGCTAAGTTTCGCCACAACCACAGCGCATGACACTAATCTGTCTGTCTTATTATTTATTTGCTCCTTTCGCAAGGTGGAAACTTACATGAGATAACTATTAGTTCTAAATGAGTGCGTTCGAAGGACTGCAGTTCATCCTCAACAAATATTATAGAATATTATCGAAAGACCTTTCACAAAACCCAAAGAAATTCTGGTTGCATGTAAAGGCTGTTAATGGCCCCAAAGTGAGTGTCTAGCTACACATGGACGCGACAAGAACTGAAATAGAAGGTAGTAACGCAAAAGAAGAAATTCTTAACTCTGTTTTAAAATGATACTTTACTCTTGGGTTTTCCTTTGTAAAGGAATACCCAGAAGTAATGCTTCAATTTCAGCCTCGTGCCACTGCAAAGATGACAATTAGATATTACTGTCAGTGGCACTGAGAAACACCTGAAATCGTTGAAGCTAAACAAAGCTCCAGGGCCTCATGGAATCCTTATCAGATTCTCTACCGAATTTGCGGCTGAGTTAGCGGATCTTTTATTCACAATATACCAAAGGTCACCTGATCAATAAACCATGCCCAATATTGGAAAAACGCACAGGTCACTGACACATACAAGAAAGGCTGTAAAAGTAATCCCAAAACTAGCTTCCAATATTCTTGATGTCGGTTTCTTGTAGAAACTTGGAAAATCTTCTGGAATGTCCTTCCTCCTTGGCAACCAGCAAGGGTTTCGAAATCGTAGATTATGTAAAACACAACTCGCGCTTTTGTCACACAACATTCCGAAAGTCATGTACGGAGAGTCAACCAGAGACACCTCTACGCGAGTATAGCTGTTGAGAACCTGTGAAGCGTCTTCTTCATTATAGAGTTCAGTCCCTGCCAATCGGATCGTTATACTGGACACATCAACATTAGTTCCGATCTCAATCCGTGTGATTTTTTCTTAGGATATAATATAAAGGACAGAGTCTTCAAACAGTTTCAAACATGCGCCTTCAACACTGCTGGATAATCGTTCTGCAGTTTCCAGAGAGTTTTGTGCACTCAAATGTATTGTTCTTCAGAAAGGCATCACGGAATTCAGTTCAAGGCTCTATACAGTCATTACTACAGGAGGAATGCACTTTGAGAATCTATTGTATTAAATTTCTGGTTGTTTGCCTAAATATGATAACATGAGTCTGTCACCCCATACGAAATCGTCGTAGGCAAATACTTTTTTAACACACGTTTTGCGCCACCAGGTAAGTGGTTCATAAATGCAGAAGGGCTCACTGGACTCTATACCGAGACTCGGTCAGCAGAGCCCCCCGTGGAATGCTGCCGTTTCAGCTGCCCAGAGAGGACCCGTAATGCCAGTTACTAGAAGGGGACTATTTTGAAAAGGGTCGCCAGTATCTATTCAGGCGTCGTACTGCGACACGCGCGGCGCACAGGAAACTCTCCTGCTAATGACGGGAGACGCGTCCGAGGGTGGCAAACGGCGCGTCCAGCGCCGCGAATCGCCGACTAATCGCATTGGTCGATCTGAAAGCGTTGCGCCGCAGATCATTCGCCATTAGGCGCTCAATGCGATTAGCGGCGTTTGAGTGGCCGCAGGCGGGGAGTCGCGTAACGCGGTTACCTCCGCTTTGTCCTGCCGCGACGGGTGCGCAGGCGCCAGCGACACCTGCCCACCTCACACTTTGGCCGAAGAAAGCCAGCCTAGTATCTTCTGTCACGTCTTTCTTTCTTGTTAAACCTCGCCGTCCAGGAAAGTGTGTGTGTGCAGCCTTGAGAAAACGGCTATTACTGTGTTGGTATGGAGGGTTCACAGAATACTCATCATTAAGATCTAGAAGAAACAGCAGCACTTAGTCACCGAGAGTGCTGAAGTAAACATCCTGGTTCCTGTTCAGGGTAACCTGAGTCAGCAGGTCGAAGTTATGCTACGAAAAACACCACAAAAGCATCACAGAACCACTTCCGACACACACTGCCTCACTGCAACGTCGATGCCCTCGAGGCCTTATGTCATTTGAAAACACCACCACACAGGGATTACGCTTTAGCTTTGTTCCGAGTGGCGACTGTCTGACTGCTGCCTACAGGGCAATACGAGGAGCGATCTGTGATCAGGGGACATATGATCAGCATGCCGTCAGTGCCTGCAGCCGTTATTGCCAGTAGTTGAGTCCTGATGATGCTTCTCCTTCTTTATTCGACCACCTACTCGTTTGGCTTCCCGAGGCTCAGTAGACACCGTTCCAGACCTTAACTCAGAAAAAATTTGAGGGTGCACCAGGGATCAAACGTGGTTCCTTCCGCACCGAAGGCAGCGACGCTAACCATTCCAGTGACTCGCTGGATTGCGTGTCACGCCTCCAGTTGTCCAATTTCTATGTCGTTTGGCCCATTGAAGGCGTCCAGCTTCACCTGCCGCTGGAGTTATGGTTTTTCGCGAGGTACCCCGACTCCAAATGTCCACAGCATACAGTTCCCTCGCAATACTCGGTTGGCAACTGGTTGAGATGTTCCTGCATTCGCTGACAGCAGCAGCTGACTGTCAATGGCAAGGCATGACACTCGTCTCCGCCCCCTGTCGGTTTGGACCGTTTTACAGCCATTTTGCTTGTGCTTTGATACGTAGCTGTTAGCGTTACATCATTTCCTGTAGACACTATCGGCATTCTGCATCCAAACACCAACAAATCGGGCAACTTCGTTTAAGATGTGATCACGGGCACCTCCAAACACGATAGTGCCATTCTGTCAGGTAACCATGTTGATCTGTCTTACTGCACTAGTTCTATACTAGCGACTAGCACATACAGCCCACTCCAGCGCCGTAACATACGCCAGCGGTGGAGGATCCCGTGATCGCTTAGTACCAGTTCCACACAGAGTGCAGCGTTCGAAAGCGGCCAGTGTGCTCTTTTAAGAGAGTAATATTATTTAAATGTAGTTGACAACAGCGCTTAAGCCACAATGAAATTACGGCCAGCGTTCATGATGTTTATTATACACATATCAACAACAGTTTCCCATCATACCGATATGTCGTGCTGGTGTGTTTCTATAGTGACTGTTCCTGTACGTTGTTTCTTAACATACATATTTTTACCAAGAGCGCTATCTACTAGTGGAACACTGCAATCGAGGGGATTGTAGCACTTCAGCTGAGAGTAAAGCACCAGTAGGGACGCATCTGAGACGACAGTGGAACATTAGGGTGAACAACATCCATCATGCCACGAAGGACATTGGGATCAATGAACGGGTCTGTACCATCACGTTATGTGCAGAATGCTTGTTAACCAACGTTGTTGCTCGACGTGTTCATCAGAGTGAAACTGACGTGATGCGGACATGGAATCGGTTCCCATTAACATGTATCGTGAAGGACTTAAACAGAACAAGTCGTTCACGTTCGAAAGGTGCACAAGATGATTAATATCTTCGACTTTTGAGTCAAAGGAACCGTGGTCTGAGTGCTCCAGAACTGAATCTGGGTTCGAAGAGGTTATAGGACGTCATTATGCGCAACAAACGGTTAAGAGATGACTTCATGATGGGAATCTCCATTCTTGACGACCATGGCACACCATGTCGCATATCACAACACCATGGGCAGGAAATCATGCAGAATGGACGTCTCGGGATTGGCGTCGGGTATTGTTTACAGACGAAACTCGGATCTGCTTGTACCTTGATAATCGCAGACAATGTGTTTGGAAACAGCCCATAATATCGAACACCTCCAACACTTTGTCTCACATGTGCAACGAGGTGGTGGAGAAGTGTTGTTCTGGAGTAGCATTATCGGGGGCCACCGTCCACCGTCCGTGGTTGTTGCTGGCAATTTCATTTCTCTGCAGTAAAGGGACGAGATTCTGCAACCAATGGTGCGGCAGTATCGCCAACATTTTGGTGTAAATTTGCTCTTGATTGATGATAACTCGTGTACTCATCGTGCTGCTCTCGCGAACAAGTTTTTCAGCATGCTAGGATCACCAGATTGGTGCGGGCTTCTTGTTCACCGGAAGTGACCCAAATCGAACTTATGTGGGATAGTTTGAAACGATCTGGTTTTGGACGTGGACAACGACAACATACTCTGTGCTACTTACGTAAACTTTCCATTGAAGAACTGGACAATTTGGACCAGAGCTGGCTTCATGTGAGCCACGATGGATTCAATCCTGCATCAGAGCAAGGGTACGTCTGTGTTTGGTGTGAATGCTAGGGCTATTAGGCTGTCAAGGGCCGCATTGAGAAGTGGATCATGAAGCACTGATTTTTTATAGGATAGGATAGGGAGGAGTGACAAATTATTTGAAAGCTAGACGTTGTTATTAGTTGCTAGATCGAGAAAAGGAAGAATATTGAAACTGTCTTGTAATAGGAAATGGAGCATGTGGGGGTCTCTCGAAGAGAATATGTTTAGATGTAGATATAGCAGTAACTCGTCATAGCTGAGTAGAGGGAATGCGATCGGCTTTCGATGGCTTATTTTATAAGAAGTGTAGAATTTATATAAGTGTCCCAGGAATTTGAGGAGGGGAGGGGATTTTAGCATCTGGTAGAAAATATGTGCTCCAGGGACTGGATGAATCTAAAGTCCTGTAAGGAGTGGCACAATTCAGAGGTTGAGGGTATGGGTACGACTAAGTTCCGTATATCCGGAGAACGATGGGATGGTCCATTTCGCTTTTCGACTGAACAGTAATAATCAACTTTCAGTTGGATGATTAGTAGATGGTATAGTCTGTAATCTAGACCTAGTTAGAAGTACTTGACTGCGTTATTATGCTTGATTAAGTATTTGCGTGTGGGAAAACAAGAACCGGAGAAGTCGATCTGACTGGTCATACATCCTACCATTATTCACGTCACGAAAATTGTATCAGCACTTAAGCCATTGATACTGGATTGGAGGAATCATTAGGAAATCTGGAGGACTGTGTGTAGAGATAAAAAGAGGGCGTTGCCGCATATTTAAGAAGTTATTTAGAGCTGGATGGTCGAAATGTGTCGATTGTGTAGTGAATATTTGAGAATTTAAAAAATGGAGCTTTGGGATGCTCCTGCAGATAGACGGAAGATACAGAACTGGATGTACTTAGCAGTGACATAAGAGTACTCGTGTTTCAGAAAGGAAGTTAAGTGATTGAAAGGGTTAATATAAGTGTAATTTATAGGAAGGTGCCAGAAAGCGATACTTTTTTCAGAATTCTAGGGAGGTAAAGGAGACCAAGAATTGTTTGCCGAGCACGTAATGTAAGAGGTGGGTGAGGACGAACATATATTTAGGAAACAACATGAGAATTTCATCATTGTAATTTTGAAAATTATTTTCTCGCAAATAAATATGGACGATAAAAGTTGGCGTTATGTTAACGTAGAATATTCTAAAAGAATGTATTGATAATGTGGAACTCGGCGGTCACTTTTCTGAAGAAAAGACGGCAGCTAGCAAAAAACTGACGACATGGTAGTACTCATTTCCGCGGTTTTTGCTGTTCACAGTTGTGATCGGCAAGTGTCCGCTGTTACTCTCATGTATGATGCAAAGGAACGATACACGTGCTGGAAATAACATAATACACAAGTTGCAACGGTCTACTAAGCGGCCTACAAAGAAACGGTCCCACATCTTACTTGATTGTAGCTGCGGAATGAAGCGTGAAGCAAAGCAGCCACAATGATTTGTTTAAGCAGCTCTTTACTAGACATGGTCTTAATGTTACAGACTGTAGTTTTACTGACCTGTAACTACGAACTGGCTTGTCCAACAAGTTGAGGAGTACCCATAGGCCTTTAAATTTTGATAAATCCCACGTACGATCTAAAAACATGTGTCTGCACATATACAGCGTATATTTATAGGGAAAATAACTTGTGATAATTCGGTGAGGAGTCCGCAAGAGCTAAATTTTTGGTAGGATGCGCACTTACTGCGAAACGAAGCCATAGAGAAAATAAATCCGTCAGTACGTTACTGGTGTACACTTAAAGAGGTTTTCCGGTATCGGAGCTTACATGTTTAAATACTATGTAAATAATTTTTTTGTTGAGCCTACGGAGCATAAAATAGCGGTCAAAATACCCAACTCTGCGCGGATTACACAAATAAACGGTTCGCACGACTGAGGGTGAAGTACAGGTCTTCCATCAAAATTAAACGTATGTAAATCATCATAGCTAAATTCTCTATGGTGTGAACCTCCGAAATTAATTTGTCTGGGGTGTATTTCAAAAGGTCGGTGACTTTAAAACGTAGGTACTGAAACTCGACCTATTTTGTTGGCTTGAAATATGCGTAAATAACAAACATTATCAAAAATGTTTTATTTTTGGGGTTCACACCAATATCACAAGTGTCTATTTTATTAAATCCAAAACGGATCCCAATTTTACTGGGTAGTTTTCATGTCATCGTGCGAACCAGCTTTAAAAACGTTGTCTCGAGAGATACGCAGCTAAAATTTTGAGTTCGATTTTTGTGTATATAACTTTAAACTTTTTCAGTTTACCATTAATATGCTATTCCTGGACCATAGAGTAAATCTTCCTCTTATTTGAAGACCTCATTTTCTAAAGCGCGGCCCTCTCTAGATGAAATTCTGAGCTTGACGCTGCTCTGGAATGAGAGCCGGTCCGAATGCTTGAGGCGTTTCTCGTTCCCTTTCGTGGCGAATGAGCAAGCCGTGGTGCCCGTGACGACTCCAGTGACTTTCATGCTACAAGGACACAGTTACATCCGTCGTCAAAAATGATGCATTGACGGCTGTTAGCAATTTTGAATAATTTTACACTATAAAAAATGTGGTTTGGAGCATAAGTCCCTATTAATAAATTCAGTGCTTCATTGTTGTCCTGCATATAGGCTTTAAGATATCTCCCCATCATATTGTCATCAGTCAGCTGTTTGTACACATCACAAATAGCTTCAATAATTTCAGTCCTCAGTGGTGGCTTATGATCAAAAGTATCCAATGCCTCGTTCATCTCAGCTTGATTCCATTTGCACCAACTTTCAGAACAGTGATCGTGCTGCGAATTGTCATTCGTTGAACTCCTGAAATCAAGTATCGCTATAACCGCTTTTTTCATCTCACTTTTGTCGAATCCTTATACTTGGGACGTCTGGTGGACACGTACAACAGCTATATCGATATTTTCTTCGACTTAGAGTGTTATAATAGCTTTACTGAAAAAGAGTTGTCGTTGGGAGTCTCAAACGACCGAGAGCGGCTAGGGTAGCCTGTCCGCGCGCAACCATTGAAACGTGATTTTCAGTTATAAAGAATAATTTCCCGATAAAATCCTTTTGATCATATTTTCTTAAGACTGTAAAGAGTCAACATATGAAAAAAAGGTGTTTTGAAACCTCAAGACCGGAAAACCCCCATAAACATACTTATTACAAAATGACATTCTTAACAAAATACCTCAAGAAACGTTTGATTGCAAGGGTTGGGAAAATATAACATTTTTAAATAACCGATTATGGTTAGTGAAACTCATAAATTAGTGAACGATTCTGATAAGAATGAAGAGGACCTAAAAGTATGTGGGACACTAGTGCCAGATCAGTGCAATACATTAAATTCCGAGTTTAAGCACAAAAACCGCTAACCATCGACATAGGTGTCTGTACAGTCCTTGTAGCAGCTGCAGTCCGCTTACGGTGCTACCGACTCCAGCGACTCATCAGCCTCTGGCAGTGCTGACCACAGGTTAGCAAATAGAAAGCATACGGGACAGTCCAAAGATACGTAAAATTATTCTGCTCATGAAGAATCATATGGCCTTCAGTAAATATTAATAATTACCTACTCATCACTTTACTCTTTACTGCCAATGCGCACACTCTTGATGTCATCTGCGATCAGAATTCAATTATCTATTTGCCGATGTTGTAGCCAATAAGATGTATGGTTCCTGCTCACGATCATTTTCTGATGACAGTCTTCCTGCTCTTATTATGACTACGAAGGAAGAGTTGAATACTGAGACGAACACCTGCTACTAGAAATTCAAAGTCACCATTTCTCCTGTGAGTAAATTCCTCGTCTATTGAAATTCTAATTTGAAATCGAACGTTAAAACAAAAGCAGTCTTCCGACTGAATTACCTACTTTCGGTGGAGTCGCTCTCGCCGATTAAACGGAGACTAAACTTCGCTTTCTGTTTCTGAATAAGATTTCGATATCTTATTTCGTACCATGCCTGCGCGAGACAAGTCTAACACAAAGAGAGTTCGATTAAGAAGCAAATCGCAGTTCCGTTTCATTCAAACCATTCCTATGTTAAAAATACACTTAAGTACAGGACCGCTTTCAGTAAATGAAATATCCAACCAACACCGTGAAGCATCAATAGAATATGCTCGAAGAGAACTGCTTGGACGGCGTGGGAGTATCAGAGGGAACAATATAGAACAGCTTCACAGGAAATGTGTTAACAACTGTTCACCTTTATTTCACATGGTGTTCTCCAAACAAATATGTAAGATACGGAAGAAAGATCGTCTCCAGAAGGAAATTATTACCGACGAGAATAAATTCATAAGCTATTTACCAAAGCAGCAATGAATAATTCTTCTAAAAATGTACTGGTACTATCTGTGCGTAAGTTTTGCAAAGTTTTATACACACACGTATTTGATCCATCATGGAAGATGTGAGAGTAGCTTGACGTCATAAAGACAACATATCTTCACAGAAGAACAACACTTGATTATATTACCGGTTCATAATATTAATCTAGTTCACATACTTCTCTGAATCGAAAGTCGCGCTTACAAGGGGAGGCCGCCAATTGTGAAATTCAGATTCGATTCATACTGCGCATAATAAAAGCTCATGGCCAGAGGTGGAATGTGGCAAAGCACCAAGATGCACTTCTCAGCCGTTGTCGAGAAAATCGACAGTTAAAAGAAACCGTTGTAATTTTCTACAGCGTCGTGGCGCAGCGGTAAGCGCTCGGGTTCGTAATCCGAAGGTCGCCGAATCGAATCTCGCGCCATGCAACTTTTTTTTTTAGTATTTGTATTTTGTAATTCATATATATATATATATATATATATATATATATATATATATATATATATATATATATAATTCCCGGCAATCAGTTGCAACAATTATGCATATAATAAGCTGTTGAAAGTCGTTTGTCGTGGAAAAACTGGCGACTTCGAACATCATTATGTTTTCCGCAAACAAAGTTGTATTTCACAAGTGTTATTAATTGTGTTCATAATGTTAACCACGTACAGTTGACGGAAGACGTAGAAACGATATTCCGAAACGAATACGTATAGCGTAAGTCAAACGTTGGAATTAGAATAGAGACCCCACGAACACAAATTTGCTGTGGCAGGTATGAAATATAAACTCCGTTACTCGCTCGTTGCACTTGAAGGACAGATGTTGAATGGGCCGAAGCGAGCCGCCGCATAACAGCGTAGTTGCCTGCTAACTTCGAAAGAAGGTAGATGCGGTCCCTAGCGCAACTTATAACATCGTCGAAAGTTAGTGCGGACGGGAGAGCTTTGGTACACCCTGTTAAACAAACGGAAAAATGGAGGCGGTACAATTGGAGAGCGATCCGTCTTCACCAACATGCATAAGCAATTCATTAATAGTTTTATATATATAATTGAATTACAAAAAACTAGTAACAAAAAAAAAAAATTGCATGGCGCGAGATTCGATCCGGAGACCTTCGGATTACGAACCCGAGCGCTTACCGCTGCGCCACGACGCTGCAGAAAATTATTAATCGTAGTGAGTATTTCACCGCAACGGTTTCTTTTAACTGTCGATTTTCTCGACAATGGCTGAGAAGTGCATCTTGGTGCTTTGCCACATTACACCTTTGGCCATGAGCTTTTATTATGCGCAGTATGAATCGAATCTGAATTTCACAATTGGCGGCCTCACCTTGTTAGATATCCAAGTTCATTTTCTGAAGTAAGATCGAGAGAATGAATATGATTGAGAGAAAAACAATTTTCACTAACTGACAAATCTACTTAGTTGGAACATATTACGTATGTCGCTCTGGTTAAACGTTTTTCCACTCATTTTTAAAATAATTTTTGCACAAGGAATAAAATTTCAACGTATGTATGACAACGGAAATTCCATATAGGGTGGAGTTCTGATACGAAACACCGACACCACAGACAGATGGAGCATTAGTGCCCAGTCTTCATAAACATGTAAACTATAATATCCTATGACCACGCAATTAGCAAGACAAAATTGGAACGGGTCATATCATACAAATATTTCCCTTCGGCTTATTGATAAAATACTGGAAAACTTCAGTTTTTTGCTGTGAAAGATAACGCTTATTAATCATTTGGAACGACCCATACTGCCATATTGTTCACGTGTTTTATGGGATCGATGTTAGGTCAGTCATCGAGCATATACAAAAGACCGGAGCGCGAATGATTGCAGGCTTGTCTGACTGGTGGGAGAGAGTAACAAAATAGACGAAAACTCTTGGCTGGCGATAAAAAAGAACTGAATGTCTCGCTAAAAGCTGCTTAAAAATTACAGAGAACCAGCTTTGAGTCCCCTACATACGAATATCATAGAGACAGTGAAGATAAATTAGAAAAAAATACTTCTCGCACGGGCGCCCGCGCAGTCGTTCTTGCATTGTTGTATCCATCAACGGAGCGGGAGGAAAACTTAATACAATGAATTTAAGTTGTTTCGCATGGCAGAGGCGTTACTTTACTTTGTTTTACATGCGGCAGTGCCTTATCGACCAAATGTTTGCTGTACGAGCCTATTCCTTTTCTTTCCATCGAGTGCACTGTTTGCCCATTCGGTGTTGAACTCCCCGGGGTTATCTCGCGACCTGATTCTCGTCTTCCTTTTCCTCTCGTTCCATCTACTATCCTGCCGTATGCTATTTTAGGTATTCTATCTTCCGTCATTCTTGCTATATGGCCTGCACTGTTCGATCTCCTCATCTTTTAAGACTTCGATAATGTTACGGTGTTTGTCCAGCTCTCTTACATCCTTATAATATTAGTGCTATAATAGTCGAGTGATGCAAGCGGATTTTAAAGTTACTACTACGCGATCTTTTCTTGAAGTGGTCTTTTGTTAGCTTTTGCTGGATGTGCATCTATTTATATTTCTTTTCTATTATTGTTACTAAAATGATCTCTAGGAGTTAAATATGAAAAGGTCTTTTAGAGAAAAATTTCCACCGTCCAACCCAGAAAGGAAAGAGAAGGCTGCGTCGGACTCGCTGGGTAGCCAACTAGAAGACTCAAATGAGTCGGAGCATTCGAAATCAACCAACTCTCATCAAGCGCATATTACCAAAATTAAACATAAAAATGTTAACTATACTGCAACACATAACATAAACTCTTTACTGAAAACTGAAAACGTCAAGAACTTCACAAATGTGTTGGACAGACAAAACATCATAACGGGGGGACTCCAGAAATAAGAAATACAAAAGAAGATCCATTTGAGTGTCAAGGTTATGGAATTTACAATAGAAAACCAGGACAAAGAGTTATGAAACAGTGCCCATAATTCGGAACAGGATTTACAGTAAATTTGAATGTTATATTCAATAACTGATTTTAAAGCTATTTCTCCCTCGAATCGCAACTTTAACTCTGAAGACCACAAACAAGATCTAGACTATCATAAACGCCCATCCCCCTACCAATGATAACAATTTTCTAATAAGAACTATGGTAGAAGTAGGAAAATTCTGGGATCTTTTGGATCAGACAATAAATAAAGTCAATAAAAACATCGTAAAAATCTTAAGAGGGGCTTACAATGCCCAAATGGGAAAGAAAAGAGGTATAAAGATATAATTGCAAATAGGCTCCACATAAAAAACTAACAGAAACGGACAAAAACTCATTGAAATGTGCAGTATACGTGGGCTCATCTCTAGATCTACATATTTTAAAAGTAAACCAAGCAAACTTATGACATGGAAACACTCTGACTGGACAAGAGGAGCGTGGCAGCTGGACCATATGTGCATGGACAAATTCTTTCATAAAGAAATTCGAAATATTGAAGTACTGAGAGGAATAGGCGCAGGTGCAGATCATTATTTGGTCAAAATCAAATTCACCCCATTAAGGAAAAAAAGACAGAGACCAACTGGAGATAAAAGAAAGTATAACCCACATGAATTAATAAAAAATATCAAGTATCAGAAAAACACTACAATGCAACAGTAACGGACGATCGTGAGGCACTAATACCAGTTTTAAAACGACATACTGAAGAACCGGCCACAGTAAATCAAGGTAAAAATTATGCATGGTGGATTACAGAATGTGATGAAATTCATGATGAAAGACATCAAGCCGGCCGAAGTGGCCGTGCGGTTAAAGGCGCTGCAGTCTGGAACCGCAAGACCGCTACGGTCGCAGGTTAGAATCCTGCCTCGGGCATGGATGTTTGTGATGTCCTTAGGTTAGTTAGGTTTAACTAGTTCTAAGTTCTAGGGGACTAATGACCTCAGCAGTTGAGTCCCATAGTGCTCAGAGCCAACCAAAGACATCAAGCTTGGGCAAAATTTCATACTCACAAAACAAAAGAAAATGCAGCTAACCTCACAAACATCAGAAAAAGTTCTCTCAAATTACCATAAAAATAAGGCGGCAATATCTACTGAGCTCAATTGAAGAAAACTGCTACAAAACCAATTTCAGACAGGATTTCAAAGGCTTTGGTAAACTGTTGCGTAACTACAGCCCTCCCACACTACTGCTGAGAAATAAAAATGGAACAATAGGTCACAATAACAAGGGAAACGCAGAAATCATGGCAGAAGCAGTCAACAAGCTCTTGAACTGTGATGAACCTGGAAATCTTTTAACAATAAGCTCAAGCAGCCATGTAAAAACCAGACCAGCGAATATATACAGTACAAGAAGTAGAAATTGCACTTAAAGAAATGAGAAACTACAACGCCTGTTGCGAAAATCAAGTGTTTGCGGAAATGTGGAAATATACTGCTAAAAAAAACTCAGACATCTTTACATATATTTGTTCAAACGACTTGGGCAACAGAAAAATTCCCAGAAGAATGGACCATGGCTGTAATTGTCCCGCTTCATAAGAAAGGAGACAAAAGTGATCCAGACTATAAAGCAATCTCGCTCTTGGATTGTACCTACAAGATTTCTTCCAAGATTTTACACAATCAGATCAAAGAACGTCTGGGTAAGGAACTTGGGGAATACCAAAGAGGCTTCAGAACATGGAGAAGTTGTGCCATACTAACAATTACTAGAAATTAATCATGGCTTACTGCCGCAAGCGAAACAAGCCTCTCTCCATTACGTTTATAGGTTTTAAAAAACATATGATTCTATCCATAGACCCTCACTATTAAAAATTTTGACCCTTTTGGACTCCACCCAAAATTAATTAAACTGATAGAATTTACCTTAACAAACACAAATTCGGAAATTAAGTTCAGAGGAGAACTTTCTGAATCATTCTTGGTAAAAACTGATGTAAGGCAGGGAGAGAGTCTGTCACCATTTCTTTTCAATCGTGCTCTCGAATACACAATGACGGAATGGTACAAATACAATCCAAAGAACATTAAGGTTGGAGCACAAAAAGATGACATGAAGTTGAACTGCTTAGAGTATGATGGTGACTCCGCTCTTGTCGCCAACAACCTTAGAGAAGCCAAACAACAAATACGATCGTTAAAGGAAATAGCCCAGAGTATTGACCATAAAATATCTTTTGAAAAAACGGATATATTTCTAACGGAACCGCCACTGGCAAACAAAATTAGATTTGGAGAACACGACATCAAAATTGTTGAAAAGTTTAAATATTTGGGAGAAATAATAACATACAAAATGAATGAGAAACCATCTTGACAGAGAAAAATAAAAAAGTGATTAAAACACATCATGTTACGAGAACACATGTAACAAAAAATGCCTCTCGAGAGCCACAAAACTGGAACACTACAAAACACAGCCGCAAATGACATATGCTAGCGAAATTATATTTAAAAGAAGCAACACTGTAGCAATAGACACTTCAAGTAGTAAATCTGTTTTGCTATTTGGGGAGCAAAATAACTGATATAAAAGGATATAAAATGTAGACTGTTAATGGCAAGGAAAGCGTTTCTAAAGAAGAGAAATTTGTTAACATCGAGTATAAGTTTAAGTATCAGGAAGTCGTTTCTGAAAGTATTTGTATGGAGTGTAGCCATGTATGGAAGTGAGACATGGACGATAAATAGTTTGGACGAGAAGAGAATAGAAGCTTTCGAAATGTGGTGCTACAGAAGAATGCTGAAGAATAGATAGGTAGGTCACGTAACTAATGAGGAGGTATTGAACAGAATTGGGGAGAAGAGGAGTTTGTGGCACAACTTGACAAGAAGAAGGACCGGTTGGTAGGACATGTTCTGAGGCATCAAGGGATCACAAATTTACCGTTGGAGGGCAGCGTGGAGGGTAAAAATCGTAGAGGGAGACCAAGAGATGAATACATTAAGCAGATTAAGAAGGATGTAGGTTGCAGTAGGTACTGGGAGATGAAGAAGCTTGCACAGGGTAGAGTAGCATGGAGAGCTGCATCAAACCAGTCTCAGGACTGGAGACCACCACCACCACAACAACAACAACAAAGAGAAATCTATGTGATAAAGCCCTGTGGATATTATTTTGAAAGGGCACCGAGACAAAAAAAACTTTCAAGTCCCGATAGCATTTTGCTACAGATGCGTTTGAAGATGGAGCTCTTAATCACGAAAATGATTAATCACATTCAAAAACATCCTTACAGACAGAGGCTAATTTATTTATATTTTAATGGTGGATTGGAAAAGGGTGAAGTCCATTTTTGAGATCATAATGTCTGTACGCTTCGCTTTGTATAGCAAGGGGTAATATCCCATCAACAGACATTGACGTTAGATATGTACAGCGTTACAAAAGGCGTCATGACCAGAGATGTCTCGTTCTCGAAGTAATTCGCCGATAAGGTGCTAGGCAGACCACGTGCTGCCTCTGTAGCTCAGAAGCAGATTCAGCTTCATAAATTTGGAAACAGAAGATATTGTGGACTTCAAGACCTGGTGGCTTAGCCACAACAAAAGGGATGCTACATCAGTTTGCTCTTGTGGTAGCTAAATAAGTATGTAGTTTCAGATATCTCGTATGTACAACCAGTTCGTTTCTCGTACCAATTCTCCTTGACTTATTAAAGCCAGGCGATTCGCTGATGGAATTACTGCTTTCCTGTCTACGCTGTTCAAAGGAGGATGTAGCGATTCTACAAGATATGCATAACGAGCGGAAACTATTTTGTAACAGTACCTGCCAGTGGCTAGCGAAGATGGACAAGATAAAGATCACTGAAGCATACCAATGCCTGCTTTGCTCTTTTTGACTATGGTTGTATTTTGGGTACATTATGAACTACACCGTTATGCTCATAACACAGTTTTATTCCCTTAATAAATATAAATAATATAGAATGAGATTTTCACTCTGCAGCGGAGTGTGCGTTGATATGAAACTTCCTGGCAGATTAAAACTGTGTGCCCGACCGAGACTCGAACTCGGGACCTTTGCCTTTCGCGGGCAAGTGCTCTACCATCTGAGCTACTGAAGCACGACTCACGGCCGGCCCTCACAGCTGGTTCGCAGGAGAGCTTCTGTGAAGTTTGGAAGGTAGGAGACGAGATACTGGCAGAAGTAAAGCTGTGAGGGCCGTGCGTGAGTCGTGCTTCGGTAGCTCAGATGGTAGAGCACTTGCCCGCGAAAGGCAAAGGTCCCGAGTTCGAGTCTCGGTCGGGCACACAGTTTTAATCTGCCAGGAAGTTTCATAAATAATATAAATTTGCGTAAGACAATCCATCGATTGATGGTTGCCTCATCAAAATCATCAATTCCAAAAAGGCACATTGAAACTGGATTACTGACCATAATCGATACATAATATTTGTTGTTATGGTGCATATTGTTTCACACTGGGGCCAATCGCTACAGAGCAACTCCGCGTCACCACACTTAGACCTGTTGTGTAGTAAATTAGTATTTTTGTCTCTTGAAAAAATTATTTACTGGGACAAGTCCTCATTTTTAACACACCGATTCAGCTGCAAATCACATGACTGCCTTCCCACCATCCACTACTAAGAGAAATCAAAATAGATAGATACATTATGTTCCTTCCACAGATCCTAATTAAAATGGTCCTCAAAGATTAGTCCAAAATGAAGAAGTACTTACATGAAAAATTAATACCAACCTTGAGACAAACCTGTAAATATACACACCTTGAGGAGCATAGGATAATTTTTAGGCTATTGTAAGCACTTCTGACTAAACAGACAACAGTATACAGCTCTTAATTACATAGATCGAATTGCTACATTGAAAATGTAAATAAGTCAGATTTTATGTAACATTTTCGTTATTTTTAATTGTTAATAATGTATATATCATTTAGTTCTACTAAGAAACTCATAAATGAAGAAACAGGGCTTGGGCAGCAATAAATCGTTGAAGCTCCTGCTGAACTGTACTTTATTAGTATTTAAAACATATTATGACTGCTATGACACGTTATGGAAAACACGTGTTCCTGAATGACTGTCAGCTGTCTGGACCAACGTAAGTCTTCATGTAGATGATTCTTATTTCGAGTACAGATTCCAGAAACTGTGTTGCTGATTTGAAGAAAAAATTATATATTATTTATGACTATTAAGGAATAAATTTACATGGAAGGAATACATAGTATTTCTACTTTCTGAAACAGGCCTCTGACGATGTTAAGGGACTCACACCAAATAATTGATATTACACGTTTTTGAACTCGTAATGCTTTATGTTTACTTTACAAGTTACCTAAAAAATATTCGCGTGTGACAATACCGAATGAAACTATTCAAATCACCTACGTTTTCACTTCTGTGTTTTGCTCACCCCAGATGAATTTATTGTCAAATTTAATCCAAAGAATTCTACATTGTCAACCTCTCCTAACCGCTTGTCATTATATTTTGTACGCATGACTTACAAATGCTGAACTATATGCAGTGTGCCTCTTCAAAGTTCAGTGACAAATAAACCGCTCGAAAATATTTATTAATGTGCATCAAAATATCATTAACAAATCTTGCAATTTATCGCGCTGTTAATATCATATGCAAACAAAACAAACTTAGCATCTGGAATGTAAATTACGGAAGACCATTAAAATACTCATTAAATACACGTGAGGCGCCACACTTAATTAGTTCTCAGTTGGTCACTGATAGCTTAATACAGGGATGTTTTCTACTGAACTGTAATCAGTTACTTAAAATGTGGGCTCGCAGATACCATAGCAGACCTAGATTGATCTGCCACAGTGGCTCTTACTCATCTCGCAGAACATTTGTCCAAAATCTAACAATATTGACATTCATATTTTAAAAACATTTTCATTGCCCTTTCACAGGTATTATCGTCTTACTATCGTTGTAAAGGAAATTTACTGTATACATTTATAAAATTACTGATGAAGTGAGATATTTAAAAATGGTTCAAATGGCTCTGAGAACTATGGGACTTAACTGCTGTGGTCATCAGTCCCCTAGAACTTAGAACTACTTAAACCCAACTAACCTAAGGACAACACACACGTCCATGCCCGAGGCAGGATTCGAACCTGCGATCGTAGCAGTCACTCGGTTCCGGATTGAGCGCCCAGAACCGCTCGGCCACCACGGCCGGCTGAGATATTTACAAATTGGAAGTATATGTGTGTGTGAGAAGGTAATATTCATTTCTGTCTTAACAGTTGTATTCGAGAACTTATTTACTATCCCTTGAAATATTGAAAATGGCTGAAGTATCTGAACAAGACTTCTACTGACGATGGCGAATAGATAACTCCTCTAAAACACTGCGACAAGACAACACCACCACTCCCTGAGAGCCCACGACGATTTCATCAACTAAATATGAGATTCGTTCGAGAACAGCTCGCGCGGCTTTCTGACTGGCTGAGAAAGCTGGTTTCCCCTTAGAGTTTGTGTGCTACTTGCCGCATCTGGCCATCGCTTTACGCTAACTCGGTGCGGGACGCCGACACACAGTGGCTCCTCAGAGTCCCCCCACCGCGGTTGGATCACGAAAACGACGTGAGTCTGATTGGCGCCCTTTCTTCACAAAGAAGTGTTTGTGCACCTCAGCGTGCGTCATTAGCGCCGCAGCCCGCGGCTGGCATGCATAATGCACGCCGACGCTGATTGGCGGCGTCGCGACGTCGCCCACACAGACCGACAGTTAGCGACGTCTTGGCTACGAGGCGTCACAAGAAAAGCACGACGTCGGAGCACGGACCGCAGCGGACGAGTAACTTCTGTAGCGGCAATGAGTGATGCAAAACAACGAGGGAACTCGGAAGCAAACTTCTGTCAAATTCTTTCCTTTTATATTTCCTCGGGCGTTTATTGCAGCCGCGTATAAATGTTGCCAAATTTTCTCATCCACAGTTGATATTAACGATATAGCTAGAACTATTAATGGTCTGCATTACTGAACGGGAACACTGAGCGGGCATCTTATATCCAGAAGGGAAATGTCTTCTCGTTCCAGATGTTATCCGAATGTGATGTGCAATTAGCACTTTCTTCCCTCATTATCTTGTTGTATTCAGTACCAAAGACAGCTTTAAGAAAGAAGTTAGCAAACCAACCGAGAAAAAATTCATGCGAAGCTGTTAACCATACAGTATTAACCGTGCCCGCGCCGTTTTGCACACGCTATCTAAATTTGATTCAGCAGACTATGAGTGGCCATTCATTTCCCAAGAAGATGTACGTGCTTCATTCTAAATCGTTATTCCTTTATGTCGCAATGCCAGTTTAAATATATTCAGAACGTGTTTGATTATCACAACTCCGAAAATTAACGTTTCAGCTCTGTACGTCGAATTTTTGAAAGAACTCTAACTTTATGAGAGCAATAATAAATCCATAACACACCACTCTTTTCCGCATTTTTCTTAAAAGTCAGGGTTTCGGAGCCAGCGCTCCACCTACAAGGAATAGGGAAGCACACAGACTAGGAACACTGCCTGAAGGAAACACAGTAGCCCTCTTGTAATTTTTTTATTATACATTTCAGCCTCAGGTGGCACAAGTGGTATCATTACCGGTTTCGATCTTTAACCGAGGCGTTGTCAGATAACCCAACAAAGAAAGAAAAGAGGGTGGTAAAATATAATACCTGACAAAAAAAAAGCGAAGCAGCGAGAAAGTGCAGAGGAAAAGAAATGAAAGTTCACGGGAGGAGGCGTCATGTGATGTTATTTCAATGATTACAAAATCGAGCCGGCCGCTGTGGTCTACCGGTTCTAGACGCTTCAGTCTGGAACCGCGCTGCTGCTACGGTCGCAGGTTCGAATCCTGCCTCGGTCATGGATGTGTGTGATGTCCTTAGGTTAGTTAGGTTTAAGTAGTTCTAAGTCTAGGGGACTGATGACCTCAGATGTTAAGTCCCATAGTGCTTAGAGCCATTTGAACCATTTGACCAAAATCGAGTCCCATTTGCAAACAACTTGACACTATGAGTCCACTTATCACTGTGACACTGCACCCCTTCTGGCATAGATGCATGCACTAATTCGATTGGGAACCGCTTCAAAACAATTTTATACCTCCAGAGACAAGCTGACTTACAACTACTGTGACTGCTTCTGGATATCGACGGAATTGACATTCGAACCAGTCCAACACATGTCCTAGAGGGGACATATCAGAGGAACTTGCTGGCCATGAGATTACCTCAAAATGAGGCAGTCATTTCATCGACACACGTGCCATGGGAGGACGAGCATTGTCATGCTGAAAAATGACACCAAGATACAGTCGCATGAGAGGTAACACATGCAGACGCGTGATGCCCGTGACGAATCGTTGTGCCTCAGAGCTCCCTCTTAGTGACAACCAGCCGCGTCTTGAAGTCATACCCGATTGCTCCAGACAGTTGACACCAGGAGTAACTCCGCTGTGCCTGTCCAAAAATTTATAAGAATGGGCTCTCTCCCCAGGACGCCGCCATACCCGCCGACAGTATTCATCCGGAGCAATGCAGAAACGCGATTCTTGGGCTGAACACAGAGCGACGCCATTCTTCAGCGTTCCATGCTTTCCGGTCACGGCAGCACTCCAAATGCAGTCACTTCTATTGCTGTGACAGCGGCAGCCTTCGCGCGTAACTGTAATTTCCTACTGCAGATGCTGCTGGTCTCCGGCATGTTGCGTGGATTCACAGGAAATGTTAAAAGGTATCCATCACATGTTATAAGATGGTAGATGCAGACATGAAGGAGTTACCTTGTGCTTGGTGCACAATACGGTGATCCTCTCTTATGGTGGTCAGATGTCGTCCAGAACCTTGAGGACGAGTATGCCTGTTCTCACGTCTCATGCATTTCAACTTCGGACGCCTGTCACATACTAGTGCCTCACATATCTGGATATCATACTATTCGTCTGGCTGGTCAAATGGAGAGCCACAATGGGGCTATTTTCATACTGTGAGTTGTGCTGATAACAATGTCTCACACGAGTGCGCGGGATCTCTGGGTCCTTCAGAGTGATCTAGCAACGTCTGACACCATTCACGACACTTAAAGACCCGAAGAGGTCTGGCACAAACTCTAGACACAAACAACATTAATGCGCTCTGGTCGCTGTTGTACCTGTCACAGACAAAGGCGATACTAATAATTTACATACCTTCTGCTGGTGTATATGTGTACAGAGTTACTTTGACTTCCGACCATGCCTTCTCGGTACTTCACTGTCTTTTTATCAGACTGTGTATTAGGAAACAAAATTATATATCACATTCAAAAAATGGTTCAAATGGCTCTGAGCACTATGGGACTTAACAGCTGTATATCACATTGCTGGCCGCTGTGGCCGAGCGGTTCTAGGCGCTTGAGTCCGGAACCGCGCTGCTGCTACGGTCGCAGGTTCGAATCGTACCTCGGGCATGGATGTGTGTGATGTCCTTAGGTTACTTAGGTTTAAGTAGTTGTAAGTCCAAGGGACTGACGACCTCAGATGTTAAGCCTATAGTGCTTAGAGCCATTTGAACCATTTGTATATCACATTAACTTTTATAAACAAGAATACGTACTTCAGTACGTCACACAGTAACTCGCCAACTGAACAGGCGCGCCGGCCGCGGTGGTCTAGTGGTTCTAGGCGCGCAGTCCGGAACCGCGGGACTGCTACGGTCGCAGGTTCGAATCCTGCCTCGGGCATGGATGTGTGTGATGCCCTTAGGTTAGTTAGGTTTAAGTAGTTCTAAGTTCTAGGGGACTGATGACCTCAGATGTTAAGTCCCATAGTGCTCAGAGCCATTTTTTTTTCTAACAGGCGCGCAGAGGCGCTCACGACGTACACATACCTGTGCTCTCAATGTTCGAACTGAAGGCTACAATTTACTGTGTAGTAACATAAAGTTGGTAATTTTTTTAGCAAACAAAAATGGCTCTGAGCACTATGGGACTTAACATCTGAGGTCATCAGTCCCCTAGAACTTATAACTACTTAAACCTAACTAACCTAAGGACATCACACACACCCATGCCCCAGGCAGGATGCGAACCTGCGACCGTAGCGGTCGTGCGGCTCCAGACTGAAACGCCTAGAACCGCATGACCACACCGGCCGGCCCTCTCTTAGCAAATAGATGACTAAGAATATTCGCAACGTAAAATTAGCTGTGAAAGAAAGCTTTCTCAAAGTGAAAACTATGAAAAAATTACTTACATATTGGTGTATATAGACTAGCAGTGCAATAGAAGCAGGATAGGTGGCGCACTCTCCTCCCCCCCTCCTCCCCCTCCCTCCATCCATGCAATCCGCGAGTAGTTAACTAGTGTCTGGTGGTCGCAATTGCACAGCTAACAGCCAGCAAGAAAGAGCTGATAAATCAGGCTTCTTTTGGACAGCAGAGAGCCTACAGAGAGAGGAATACCAAGAAAAGAAAAACGTTAGAAACAGGGAGATGAGTCATTATTGCTCGCATCTTTTCAGAATGATGCCCTCTTTGTAGTTTCCCGAGATCCTCTAACATAAAAAGCTGCCTGGTCCCCTGCACACAGCCTCCACTACCGGTGTAGCTGCTTAATATGTGTAGTGGACCCCTTGTCAGTTAAGAAGAACCCGGAGACCCGCTACCCTACGGCGTAAGTCGAGGAACAGGCAACCCACCCAGTCGCACAGTCGTATGAACCACTGACTCAGACAGTCCACTCCGCTCTACAACATAGGTCCTCAGTCGGCCCCATCAACGATGGTGCAGATGGTGAACTCCGCCTTCATTTCGCAAGCAAGGCTGGCAGTCTTCAGCAGTTCAGGTAGCTGCCCGAAACAAGAGAGAATCTCTTCCAATCCAAAGCGACACACATCGTTAGTATCGACATCAGCCACGACCTGCAGTTGGCTGCACCCTGTGCTCTTCATGACATCCAGAAGGACCCGTTCCACATCTGCAATGACTCCTCCCGGTATATGCACTAAACTTCCTCCCCTCCTTGCCAGTCATATCCCTAAGGGGCTCTGTTACAAGCCTAAACGTTGGCGCTCGCAACTGATACCAACCCCACACACAGAGACTGCCCTGATCATGCAGGCCGAAAGCTTTCCCTGAAACAGGGCAAGATACTGCATCTGGCTCAAAATGTTCATCAGACACAGAGAAGGATCTAAAATATATGCCTTAAGAGCTACTGTGAAACGCATCTCTTCCACTACAGACTCTTTGCTATTGCGAACAACTACAAAACGCAGTAAAAAAAATTAGAACACAATACATATTCTGTTACTGTGAAACACAATACGTTGCTTCTATTTGCGAGACCATACCAGAACATCTTCCATTTCCCGTGTGCAGTAATAGGCTTCTATTATGCTGGTAAGATGAAACTACAATGTAAAAGTATTTTACAAACTTTACGCAACCTGGTTGCATTAGCACTTACGCACGCGCTGCACTTACCCCGAACTATGAGTACGATTTATAGTAACAACCCTAACAGATTTTTATTGCTTACGGTACTCATAGGCAGTAACGAAATTGTTTATTGTATTCTATAAGTTGTGCGTAAGTAGCAAAGAACTTACAGCAGGAGAGATGTGTTTCACAGTAGCGAAGATGAACAAGTGCTCATAGCTCTTAAGGTAGGCTTTTTGGAGTCCATGTTTACAGGCCATTTCCGTATTGATTTGGTCTGTACTATCATCTCACAAAATATAATATACTTTTTTTAACACTCAGTATTTGTTTCTTTTCACGTCTAGACATTTTCAAGAAAGAAAACTTCAGGAATATCTCAAATAGTTGTCATTCACGTCTTTTGTATAATTCAGTTGCAACATGGTCCACATCCAAGATAGCGTCTTGAAACAAATGGGTTTCCTGCACTGGCTGTTACTCATTTTCATTTTATATTTATTTTGTGTACTTACTACTATGGTTCAAATGGCTCTGAGCACTATGGGACTCAACTGCTGTGGTCATAAGTCCCCTAGAACTCAGAACTACTTAAACCTAACTAACCTAAGGACAGCACACAACACCCAGCCATCACGAGGCAGAGAAAATTCCTGACCCCGCCGGGAATCGAACCCGGGAACCCGGGCGTGGGAAGCGAGAACGCTACCGCACGACCACGAGATGCGGGCTTACTACTATGTTTCGGATGTGTAGTCATTCTCAAGTAAAATGTTTAACCCGTTAGCTAGACATGTTTTGTGATTTTCATTACAGTACTAATAGTAGCACGCAGGCCGGCCGGAATGGCCGAGCGATTCTAAGCGCTTCAGTCTGGAACCGCGCGAAAGCTACGGTCGCAGGTTCGAATCCTGCCTCGGGCATGGATGTGTGTGATGTCCTTAGGTTAGTTAGGTTTCAGTAGTTCTAAGTTCTAGGGGACTGATGACCTCAGATGTTAAGTCCCATAGTGCTCAGAGCCATTTGAACCATTTTTTAGTGGCACGCAGCCTAGCCTTTTACTCGTGTTGTCGCTGCACACACTTCGGTGCTCCCTCACACTAATAAACGTCTGGGCTGTGTGCTACTGTTTTGACTGTAACGAATACCACGGCTATACCTCTCAAGCCCGGCTAACCACTGACTGCCCATCAAATTACGTGACTGTAGGCTAAAACATGTCTAGCTAACGGATTAAGCATATTACCTGAGAGGGTCTACACAGCCGAAACGTAGCAGAACGCAAAATAAAAATGAATAGCAACAGTACAGTAAACTTATTTCTCTCAAAGCGTCTTTTGTAACGATGGTAACACTATGTACCACTGTGAGACTTGACTGACTTCGAATGCGGATGGAAAACTCAGTAAAACAACTTTCATCCCACAGTATTCATCTTAAAATTAAACCAGAAGCTCTTTTGACAGTACAGGGTGGTCCATTGATCGTGACCGGGCCAAATATCTCACGAAATAAGCATCAAACGAAAAAACTACAAAGAAGGAAGGGGGAAACCAGATGGCGCTATGGTTGGCCCGCTAGATGGTGCTGCCATAGGTCAAACGGATCTCAACTGCACTTTTTAAAATAGGAACCCCATTTTTTATTTCATATTCGTGTAGTACGTACAGAAATATGAATGTTTTAGTTGGACCACTTTTTTCGCTTCGTGATAATGCTCGAAATGATGTCCGCCCACCTTAATGCATTTGGCAGTACGTGTAACGACATTCCTCTCAACAGCGAGTAGTTCGCCTTCCGTAATGTTCGCACATGCATTGACAATGCGCTGACGCATGTTTTCACGTCTTTGTCGGTGGATCACGATAGCAAATATCCTTCAACTTTCCCCACAGAAAGAAATCCGGGGACTTCAGATCCGGTGAACGTGCGGGCCATGGTATGGTGCTTCGACGACCAATCCACCTGTCATGAAATATGCTATTCAACACTGCTTCAACCGCACGCGAGCTATGTGCCGGACATCCATCATGTTGGAAGTACATCGACATTCTGTCATGCAGTGAAACATCTTGTAGTAACATCGGTACAACATTACCTAAGAAATCAGCATACATTGCACCATTTAGGTCGCCATCGACAAAACGGGGGCCAATTATCCTTCCTCCCATAATGCTGCACCATCCCGCCAAGGTTCCACTTGTCGCAGCCATCGTGGATTTTCCGTTGCCCATAGCGCCATCTGGTTTCCCCCTTCGAGCTAGACGAGTTTCGTTCCTTGTAGTTTTTTCGTTTGATGCTTATTTCGTGAGATATTTGGCCCGGTTACCATCAATGGACCACCCTGTATAATGGCGACAAATAGCAGTATGTGTATCCTAGGCCATTAACACGTCTATTAACGACCGCAGCCGCCGCTGGACTTGATATACTTGGAGGCCGGCGTGTGGGCTGTGGAGAGCTCTCGGTGTACGGTGCCGCGGGCGGTCGAGGACCGGGATCAGAATGCGAGAGGAGTGCGCAGCGCCGCGTGGGCGCCGCACCAGATGGTCTTCCCGCGGCCCCGCCACTTGTTCTGCTCGCTCCCCCAACACAATCAAAACTTTGCTTTTTAAAACTGCGAGCTTTTGCTTACTACTTCAACCAAGTAAATTTACTGCTATGCACTTGCGACAGGAAATGTGATCCATAATCATATCGGGTTTCTTTGCAGGTTAATTCAAGAATTTTCTTAAATTACTCAGAAGCGCCGCAAATTCAGTGGGCGTTGCATTCGAAATCAACAACGTCTGCGGAAGACGTTGAGACTGAGACAGAAAAAGAGAAGCTAAAAATCGTTTAACTGTCCTTGTGCTGGCCCAGTCTCTGGAAAGATCTATGGAAACATGGCATCCAATCTATTTCGCTTCGGGCGACAAAAATAAAAAGTGTTCTTTGTGATGTTAAAGACGGTGCAGGTCTCCGAAATCTGGCATGTAGGCCCATTAAGAGTGACTGTTATCGCTGAAACAACCGGTTTCCGGTTGTATCGTTTCTTTTTTTCGACGCTAGTTTGATAAGGCAATTAAAACCTCTCAAAACAACCGGTTTCTGAAATAACCGACTTTCCATTTTTTCCTGTTATTTCCTGTAACAAACAAAGAAATGGAAGTGATAAGTGATTGACTACTAAAAAAATCATCAGTATTCTCTTATTTGTTCTAATTTTTTGAAACTCAACAATCATGTTGCAATCTGGTCTCATACCACTATTTCAACATTACGAATAGTCATTGCGGAAGGGTGGAAACTGAGGTTGAACAACTTTGTTTTTCGTCTTAATTAGTCCGTTTTCACGGGCTACAAGCAGATTACGTAGACACAAGCAGCTCAGCTGCTTTCTGTTTTTATTATAAACTATGAATAAAGAGTTAAGTTTCAAGTTTTCTCCTTATGTTATGTCACAGCTTTGTTGTGGCTACTCCCGAGTTTAATCTCTTAGAGCAAATAGAACATTGTACTTCATTGATATCGCTCTTCGTATAATACTTCCAGACTAGAGCTGGTGTCATTCGGTAATAAACCTGATACTCGATGACTACAACGACACACTGCCGTACAGACCAGATGGAGCAAGTCTTGCACACTGCATGGACATGCGCCACGCCACATGCTAACAGGTACATTACTGTCTCAGCAATACTGTACCAATTCTTATGCCATTTTTTGTTGCTCGTGTTTGTCCTCACTGTTATTCAAATATGCTTTTTCCCATTTTCTGTAATAAAGCAATATTTCAAAGCAGTGTAAATTTTACGATTAAAAATTACACATCCTTCAAAACAAAGGTTTATTTAACAACGAAAAATTTTATCACTGCTGCTATAGCTAACTCATATTTCGGTTTTTTTAACCTGTTATTACTCAAAAATGAAAACACCGGTTATAACGGAGACCAGACAAATACCGAAAATTAGCGGTTATTCAGAACTAAAACATCGGTATCGGTTTTAACCGGACGATTTTTCCCATCCCTAGGCTTACGCATCCCGTGCGAATGTGGCATCTCCTACATGACACGCGTGACAATCAGAACAGTCGACGAGACGTCCAAAGATGTCCACATCCGATTACAATAGCCAAGCAAATCAGTTCTCGCCGAACACTGCCTCGAATATGATCATGATGTATTGCTGTGAGACCAGTATCGTGGTACAACCGTCAAGTTTCTAGCACAACATTCCCAAGGACGGAATTTTCACTTCAAACACGACTTTTGGTTCAGCACTCAGTCTATTAAGATCTCGCCGACTATCCTGTCCACCAAAGAAGAAAGAGGGTCAGAGAATGTCCGTTTCACGGAATATTAGTGTGGGTCCAGAAAAACAAATGAGCGTCAAAGGGCATAGTGGGCGCCGGAGTCGAACTCAGCTGTAAAAGATCGACGCGACAGTAGCAATTGTTCACAATCAGTGGGAGTCCAGGCCCCAGCTACACATAACATCGGAACTCGCAATACCTGAAGAAGACGACTGGTTCGATCGCCGAAATATTATACATAAAATGGAATCAACAACTTGGTTGAACTTCTGTTACAGGAATACAGCCGTATCCAAAACGCCTTCTCTAGTGATATTTCGGCTGAGAACCGCTATTTATCCTTTGAGCCGTAAGAGTGACGGTGCAGCCCACCTAATAAACATAGAAGCAACGGTAATGGTGTCTTTTATGCTAGACGAAAGGTAGCCCTCACGTTATGTGTAGCGAGAATTCTCCCTATTTGAGGAGAAAGACTGCTACATGCCTCTTGACCTGAGACGCTTATGTTCGGTCTGAATGCGGCTAGTAACCATTAGCTTCAAAAATATTTTTAATTTTTACTCACAAAACTGGTGCTCTGTGGGAAAGTCTACTAAATACACAGTCGATAGCGATATAGGTGATGACAGCTGCCTGCTTGGAGATACTAATTCTCGCGTGTCGTCTTGTGGAAGATAGCCACATCCCACGTTGCTGTCGACTTTTCAGTCAACTAGAACATCTAAAAAAGTGAGGCGTCCGTGCTTTTCCATCTCAGTGTTGAATTGATTGTTTTATGGATAGAATTAAGATGGTCCAAAGACTGATGTTTCTCGACGCCTTAGGACCAGACCACAAATGTGTCATCTACATTACTCTAATAATAACAAGCTTAAAATTAGTAGAGTCGACATGAAGACTTCTGTTACTATTTTCCATTGGTTACAAGACGGTATTTTTTAAACATGTACCTGTACTATTATACCGTCTTTAGTGGATATTTCCATCAAGTATGAAAGTCGTACACATAATCTGTTTAACGGCTTACGGGTGTCATGACAGAAACAATTTTGTAATTTTCTAATTAAATACATTATTTTTAAATTTTGGAAACTATTCTGTAACATCTTTCTCTACTTTACAATGTGTATTTTAGAATCATTTTTTTATCTTGGATTCCGTGGGAAAAATAGCTTGTCACCAGCATAACAGGAATTCTTTCAAATGTAAGGCCAGTACTGAGGCCTAGAAAACACTCCAGCAGAAGAATGTTAACTTATTCTCAAACATAAGGGCTCTCATTCGCCCAGTTCTCTCACCTTCTCATAGACGGTAACTGCATTTTTACTTAAACGTTTTTGATCGTGTTATATGTACGATCAACTTTACATATTTACCTCTCCTTAATTTTATGTTATCGTGGACAGGTTTTACTTGTGCGGCGCTTGAAAGATTTACCAATACCATATTTCTTACAGTAATTCTCCGTCATGTTTTTGATGTTTTTGAGACAAAAGTGCGATATGATGTGTCCTAACTTACTCAATATTTCACTAAGTAGATGTAATTGTTTGATGGCACGAATCTCTTGATATGAGCGCAAAATCTGAGTCTTCATTTCCTGATGTAAGTGGAAAATTCTGTCGACCGTTTAATATTATCGTAGCTTGTTAATGTAAGTGATGGTAGGCGTTTACGGCAAAATTTACTGTATAGTTAACATCTTGTTTTCTAAATGTTATCGACATTAGGCTTAGCTTTGCAGTTCAACATTGGTAACTCTGAAAGACAACAATGTTCTTGTTTAATAACACTGTTAATGTTTCAGTTTTGTTTTCGGGGGTACACTTCTTATTGGAAATGCACTTCCTGTCAAAAAAACGTAGCACCCAAAAGATACGGTCAGATGCCAACGTAACTTCGTACACTCACACACCATCTGCAGATATGTAAATAATTAGAGCTGTAGTTCTCTGTGACAGACAGAGCGACCACCAGCATGCATTAGTGTTGTTCGTGTTTAGAACCGTTACCACGCCTGGTAGAGTATGTAAGGACGGAGTCAAATGTTGAGTGAGCATTGTGAAGGACACAGAGATGTCGCATAGGCCTGTGAGATGACGTTTTCAGCAGCTGACGGAGTATGAAAGGCGCTTCGTTGTGGGTCTCCATTTGATCGGCAGGTTGAATCGTGTGTTGTCCAGACTTGTGGACATTCGGATGTGACGGTGTCCCGATGTTGGATTAATGGAACCGAGTGGTTAGAAATGCTCTTCAAGATTCCGGTAGATCACTTCTGACTACTACAAGGGAAGATAGCCGTACTGTGCACCACATATATTGCTGTCTTGCACCGGCTGAGGTGCAATGAGAACACAGCCCAAGTAAACAACGTATAACACTACTAAACCAAAACACTCCTCCGTGCAGAAAAGTTAATCACTACAAGTTTGTGATAGTTAGTGATTAGCGCTGAATTTATAAATGTCCAACTGAGGTTGAAGGGCGTAATGATAAAACAGTCAATGTTAATGTTCACTCAGACGTAGTGATGGTCGACGGCCGATACCATGTTCCTGGACGTCTGCGATGCGGAGACCAAGTCCCGGAGATGGTGAAGGCATGCACAGGCAGCTCCACCTACCCGCAGTGGTTGGTGCAGGATGGCGTCGTGCGTAGCGAGGCTCTGACTGAGGAACAGCAGGTGCAATAGGCGCCTGGTCCAGAGCTCAACGGCAGATGCCTTGGAGTTGCACTGCGCCTTCCTAAACACACAGGCTGGGTAGTGATACTAGATGAATTCATTGCGATCACGTGGTCCACGCAGGCAAACAGGTCCACGAGGTCTGTGTTCTCTGGCGGCTCTTGCATTGCCGCTGGCTGGCCTAGGCATTGTACATGCTGAGTTCCGTCATCTGCTGCCAGTTGGTGTACCATTGCTGTGAGAAATGTCTCCGGTATGTGGGGCACACAACCCCGTACATAGCATACATTTGAACCCCTTAAGCCGGCCGCTGTGACCGAGCGGCTCTAGCCGCTTCAGTCTGGAACCGCGCGACCGCTACGGTAGCAGGTTCGAATCCTGCCTCGGGCATGGTTGTGTATGATGTCCTTAGGTTAGTTAGGTTTAAGCAGTTCTAACTTCTAGGGCACTGATGACCTCAGATGTTGCTCAGAGTCATTTGAACCATTTTTGAACCCCAAGCCTGTCATCGGAGAACTCCTTACAACATTCTGTGCCATCCCGCATCTCTGATCGGACACTGTCAGCTATTAGACTAGGAAGTTATGAATGACGGTTCTGCTGTATCCCGAATGACTATTGTCAATGATTATGGCGGCGACATGAGGAGAGGTCCATTCTTCCAATGTTTTGGAGAGGTACAGCCGAGTGACTCTGGCGTCAAGGTATGGGTAACCGTCGGGTATAGCTTGGGATGACAGCTGGTAATGACGGAGTCTAGCGGCACAACTGCGTGTCTTGGACATCCAGCGACCTCATGTCTTGTGTCTCGTGTGGCAATATCGTGGTGCCGTTTTTGAAAAGGACAAGCTATTTCACACATGGCACGTGCCTCAATTTCTTATCAGCGGAACATTTCAAGACTGGCTAAAATGTGCTGAAGTTAATCTTCTTTACAAGAAGGGGGATAAAGAGATACCATCAAACTATCGACCAATGCCGCTTTTGTCGGTTTTTTCAAAAATATTTGAAGAGGTTGTGTTCAAGCATTTCCTCAAGCATCTGACTGCAAATAATATATTGATCAAGTCACACTTTGGATCTCTTAATAGAGAAAGCTATTTACACTTACAGTGAGAATGTACTTAATTCATTAGTTACTAAATTAGAGGCTACTGGCATTTTCTGTGAAAGCCTTTGACTGTGTGAACCACAGCATTCTCTTAAGTAAATTAGAATATTATGATGTCAGCAGCAATGCTGCGAAATGGTTTTAGTCTTGTCTGTCTAACAGGAAACAAAGGGTGTCGTTGCGAAATACCTGTGCAATAAGCAGTTAATCTTCATCTAATGGGGAATTAGTTACATGTGGTGTTCCTCAAGGTTCCATCTTGGGTCCATTGCTTTTTCTTGTACATTAATGACCTCTCATCTGCTACATTGCGAGAGGCTAAGTTTGTTTTATTTGCAGATGACACAAACATTGCAATAAGTAGCAAGTCAATTACATAAACAGAAACAGCTGCTAATAAAATTTTCATTGACATTAATAAATGGTTTAAAACTAAATCACTGTCATTAAACTTTGAAAAGACCCACCATATCCAGTTCATAACCTGTAAGAGATTTCCTTCCAGCATGTGTATAACATATGAAGACATGTAGATCGAAGAAGCTGACAGTGTTAAATTGCTGGGATTACAATTCAATAGTAAATTCAGTAGGGAAGGGCATACCACAGAATTGCTGCAGCACATAGACACATCTGTATTTTCAGTGATCATGATGTCAGCTGCAGGAGACACAAATATAAAAAAACTTGCATACTTTGTTTACCTTCATTCTATTATCTCATACAGGATCATATTCTGGGGTAACTTATCAAACCAAGCAAAAGTTTTTGGCATGCGTAAAAGGGTAATAATTTCACTTGCGGTGTAAATTCGAGAACATCATGTAGAAACCTGTTCAAGAAACTTTGTATTCTAACCAGTGCTTCTTAGTATATTTGTTCTTTAACGAAATTTGTTGCAAGTAATATATCTCTATTTCCAATCAATAGCTGAATACGTAGTATCAGTACTAGGAATAAGAACGATCTACATAAATCACTTATCTTGGTCCAAAAAAGGGGTCCAACAAAGTTTGAAGGACTTTTTGATAGGCAGCTCCTACTCTTTAGATGAATATCTTAACAGGGTTGTTAGACCAGCTTAATTAAAAATGTCTGTTAAATTTCAGTTTCGAGAGTAATCGGTCACAATAGTCAAGATTGGTATTTTGTGTATGATAAATTCATTAAAAGTGCATAACAATGTTTCATTCTGACAGTATTTTAATTCTGTAAATATTAGCGATTCCAGTTAACTGTAATGTATTCACCCATTTTGACAATATGCTGACAAATGATCAGCGTAGCAAGTATTATATTCAAATGTTTTACGTTTTTTATGTTATACTTTCTGACACGTTCCACACCCACGAGAATCATCTCATTTTTTGAGTCTAAGGAACGAAAACTGAATCTAATCTAATCTAATCTCTATGAACCGTCTGGGTGATACTGAGAAACTCCCTTGGCCAGCAAAAGCTCCACCTCAGTCCCTGACAGTACACGTGGGGACCAGCCCGGACGTCAATTCCATCCCGCTGCAACATTCGAGGATATCAATGATCAGTTATAATTACTGTGGGCCACCTAACGTCAGGAGTGGATACGACGGCGTTATCACACCCTTCCCACCGGAATCAGTGCATCCAACCATGACAGAGAGGGTGCAACGTCATACTGACAAGTGTGCTCACACTGCCAAGTTGTTTGTAAGTGTGACTCGATTTTGTAATCACTGAAGTAAAATCACATGCCCTCTCAAAGAGTGAAGTTTGATTTCGTTTCCTCCTGCCCTTCTGGGTGCTCCATGTATTCTTAAGGCGGAGTCGATATGCTGCCACCACTTTTTCTCTGGAATTTAACGTTATTGACTTTAATATTACTCTGGATTACCATGTAAACTGTGTTTCCTTTTTTTAAGTTATGTAATTTGGTTTTAGAACGAAATTGTCGACTGACTCTCTTTGCTATTTCGTTTGAATTTATTGTTTGTGATTTCTTTTGGTGTCATCTTAATTTCATTCTGATTTCTTTTATGCGCCTAGTATTTCGCTCACGATCATGTAACCATATTGGTTAGTGTCTTCCACACCAGGGAAAATTATTCCAAAAATTATTCTTATTGCAATAATTAACATCAGATAGTAGCAGAGAAGCAAGTGAAACTGACGTGTTACGTGTTCAGCGACAGCAGTTAGTTCCTTTTCATTGCAGCCCGTACGGATAAATACTTATCCGCCCATAAGCAAGACAACATGTTCAAATTGGTAACCCGACGCTTTCTGCAGGACCTTCCTCCTCAGCAGCCACTGTGTATTCTGCCCCGTGCTGATGGACTGCTTTAGGGGTCCAGTGTGTGCCAGCCAGATGCCTCCTCGTTGACTGACGTAGCGGCCCGTGTGAAGGAAGGGCTGGGCGGGCCTGACCATGGGCCGAGTCAATATTCGGCGGACAGGAAATCGCCGCCCCCCATTACGTATTCAATATTCAGCTATCCGCTTCGGCAGCGCCAGTGACAGGCCATCTTGCGCCTCGCACGTGCCCTGCGTGGTCCGGACCTCCTTGTGTCTCCCTATGAATCTAATCCTCTCCTTGGAGCGTAGGTTTGTTGGGAGGGGGTGAGGTGGGGGGAGGGCAAGATTGCTGAGGTCCATCACTTTATTTCACGTGAACCTTCATTACTCTTGTGACCGGCACGTCGAAAGCATGTATCAATCTGTAACTATATATGCTGTTTAACGTAAATCTAATGAAACGAAATGTTGCACTTGTTGAAGAAAATTACCATTCCTGTTATTTCTTGCAGGCAAGAAATAGGCTGTTGCAAAAGAAGCCCAACAACCCTAATCCAGTCAATGGAAAAGAACTGGTTCAAATGGCTCTGAGCACTATGGGACTCAACTGCTGAGGTCATTAGTCCCCTAGAACTTAGAACTAGTTAAACCTAACTAACCTAAGGACATCACAAACATCCATGCCCGAGGCAGGATTCGAACCTGCGACCGTAGCGGTCTTGCGGTTCCAGACTGCAGCGCCTTTAACCGCACGGCCACTTCGGCCGGCTGGAAAAGAACTCTCATAGGAAGAACTTATTGTGAGCTTCCTTATTAGGGTGGCTTCTTTCTGCTTCAAGGAGCAAGACACATTGCAATCTATTTTTACCATATCTATTTAGATCCTTTACCAGAAATATTAAACTGCGTCGAAGGAGAAGTTCCGCTGTAGATACTAACAATACCTAAGATGCCATGCAGACAGCACTGAAATCAGCACACCTGTCCTGACGTCAGCAGAAGAACGAGAAATCACAGATCAAGTCATGTGAAGCAGAGGGGTTGGGTTGGGTTGTTTGGGTGAGGAGACCACACAGCGCTGTCATCGGTCTCATCGATTAGGGAAGGACGGGGAAGGAAGTCGGTCGTGCCCTTTCAAAGGAATCTTCCCGGCATTTGCCTGGAGCGATTTAGGGAAATCACGGAAAACCTAAATCAGGATGGGCGGACACGGAATTGAACCGTCGTCCTCCCGAATGCGAGTCTAGTGTGCTAACCACTGCGCCACCTCGCTCGATCAAGTCAAACATAAAATATGCCCTAGTTTTCAGTATTAGATCGTATACTCTTTTCATTGTATGTCAATGACGTGTCGTCAGTTTTATCCTATACAATTACTGATGACTCCAGTTGTTTCTAATTGTTAGTGATCTATGTGCACTATTGTCTCGCCCTATAAATCTAATACTCTCCTTGGAGAGTAGGTGTGGGGGGGGGGGGGCGTGGAGGGAGGTGCTGAGGGAGAGATAGCGGAGGTCTTTCACTTTACTCCTCGTGGACCTTCATTACTCTTGTGACCGGCACGTCGCAAGCAAGGGTTAAAGCTCAATCCATCCAAAACCCAAGGGATACTGGTTAGTCGTTCTAGTCTCATTATCCCAAAATATAGGTAAACCCTTCCACCTTCAATCCCAAATTTACATCTATCTACATCTACATAGATACTCTGCAAGCCAACGCACAGTGCGTGATGAGAGGTACCATGTACCACCACTAGTCATCAGTCTTTCCTGCTCCACTCGCAAATACGGTGAAGGAGTTTTCACGATCGAAGTATGTTGGCTGCAGTAGAATCGTTTGGCAGTCAGCTTCAAATGTCGGTACTCTAAATTTTTTCTTTAGTGTTTCTCGAAAAAAAAGTCGCCTTCCCGCCAGGGAACAAATATCAACATGTATCCCTCAGCAAAGAGTCTGGGAGTATAACAAATAAAAATCTAAATTGGACAGGGTACGTAACTGCAATATGCAAGAAAGAATCAGCATCTCTCCATAAACTTAAAAATAAACTTGTACAATCACTTATACTCCCAATTATTGATTACAGCGATGTTATCCTGCAACATCTTTCTCAGGAAAGCTCACTCCATCTGGAATTGGTTATGAATGCCTTTGTTCGATATATCTGTGATGTTAGACTCTCTGATCACGTTTCACCATCATATGCACCGCTGTCCTATCTGCTTACAGGCAAGTGCAGAGATTTCCATAACGTCTGTCTTCTCTATTGCCTTATCAACGTACACTGTCCTTCATAACACGCTTGTCTGAATAACGCTATAGAACCACCCATTCCCATCAGAGCAATATCCTTTCTGTCCCATTCCATCGTTCAGTCACTTTCTCGAAATTCTTTTTAGTAGTAGCAACCAGACTCTGGAACAACCGCCCGCATTATGTTACAGAACCGAACAACATTTCCAGCTTCAGCAGACAGTTAATGACATATCTACTGATACAACAGTTATGACTACCATTGTACCTGTAAGCATTTCTTACCCTAGCACATACTTCTCTCCAACCAGGTCTTCCTCATTTCCCGGTATTCTTAAATGGTGCTGTCTCTTTATGTTTCTTACCCCAAAACTCACTATATTAGAAAACTCTATTTTGCACACCTATAAATTCATTTTATATGTGCCACCATCATTACTGTTACATTATTATTATTCTTATTATTATTACACACATCAGAAAAAGTTTTGCATCACCTCTGTTCCGAGAGTTCCGGAACCTGTACAGAAAATTGAATAGAGATCAACATAAGCATCATTTCCGCCCTTATTATTCCTCATGAAAACCACACATTGCATGTTGTACCACCATACAGCGAGACCTTCAGAGGTGATGGTCCAGATTGCTGTACACACTGGTACCTCTAATACTCAGTAGCACGTCCTCTTGCATTATGCATGCCTGTATTCGTCGTGGCATACTATCCACGAATTCATCAAGGCACTGTTGGTCCAGATTGTCCCACTCCTCAACGGTGATTCGGCGTAGATCCCTCAGAGAGGTTGGTGGGTCACGTCGTCCATAAATAGCCTTTTCAATCTATCACAGGCAAGTTCGATAGGGTTCATGTCTGGAGAACATGATGGCCACTCTAGTCGAGTGATGTCGTTATCCTGAAGGAAGTCTTCCACAAGATGTGCACGATGGGGGCGCGAATTGTTGTCCATGAAGACGAATGCCTCGCCAATATGCCGCCGATGTGGTTGCACTATCGGTCAGAGGATGGCATTCACGCATCGTACAGCCATTGCGGGACCTTCCTGCGGCGAACGTCGGCCCCACATAATGCCACCCCAAAACAGCAAGGGACCTCCACCTTACTGCACTCACTGGACAGTGTGTCTAAGGCGTTCAGCCTGACCCGGTTGCCTCCAAACACGTCTCCGGCGATTTTCTGGTTGAAGGCATATGCGACACTCATCAGTGAAGAGAACGTAATGCCAATCCATAGCGGTCCATTCGGCATGTTGTTGGGCCCATCTGTACCGCGCTGCATGGTGTCATGGTTGCAAAAACGGACATCGGGAGTGAAATTTGGAAATTTTTTGGTAAGGGCTTAACGGACGCACTATTTAATCTAACTTAAACTAACTTACGCTAAGGACAACACACGCACCCATGCCCGAGGCAGGAATCGAACCTCCGTCGGGGGAAGCCGCCCGGACCGCGACAAGACGCGTAAGACTGCACGGCTACCTCACGTGGCGTCTTCGTCGGGTGTGAAGTTGCCCATCATGCAGCCTATTGCGCACAGTTTGAGTCGTAACACGACCTCATGTGGCTGCACGAAAAGCAGTATTCAACATGGTGGCGTTGCTGTCAGAGTACCTTCGAGCCATAACGCGTAGTAGCGGTCACCCACTGCAGTACCAGCCCTTGAGCGGCCTGAGCGAGGCATGTCATCGACAGTTCCTGTCTCTCTGTATCCCCTACATGTCCGAACACCATCGCTTTGGTTCACTCCGAGATGCCTGGACACTTCCCTTGTTGAGAGCCCTTCCTGGCACAAAGTAACAATGCGGACGCGATCGAACCGCAGTACTGACCGTCTAGGCATGGTTGAACTAAAGACAACACGAGCTGCGTACCTCATTCCTGGGACTAGTCGGCTATCGGACCCCCTCCGTCTAATAGGTGCTTCTCATGCGTGGTTGTTTACATCCTTGGGCGGGTTTAGTAACATCTCTGAACTGTCAAAATAACCGTGTCTGTGATAAAATATCTGCACTCAACGTCTGTCTGAAGATATTTTGGGAACCAGAGTGATGCAAAACTTTTTTTGCTGTTTGTATTATTATTATTATTATCCTTTTCTCAGACGTTATGTCTGGTTAAAAATGGAAAGTGACGCGGACCTTGATCAAGCGTGACTTCCTTTTAACTGTACGGTATATGTTACATTGTATTTAGGAACTTTCGGGTACTCGCATTCGGGAGGACGACGGTTCAATCCCGCGTCCGGCCCTCCTGATTTAGGTTTCCGTGATTTCCCTAAATCACTCCAGGCAAATGCCGGGATGGTTCCTCTGAAAGGGCACGGCCGACTTCCTTCCCAATCTTTCCCTAATCCGATGAGACCGATGACCACGCCGTCTGGTCTCCTTCCCCAAACCAACCAACCAACCAACTTTCGGGTAATTGAACATGCATCAATAATTACAGATTTCTGTAGTTGTACATACAAGTTTGGATGTAGCTGTATTGCGTTGATGTACTGGTGTATATTGCGTGGTATGACTCCTGTAGTTGAAAGTATAATTGGTAAAATGTCAACTTTATCCTGATGCCACATGTCCTTGACTTCCTCAGCCAGTTGGATGTATTTTTCAATTTTTTCTCCTGTTTTCTTCTGTATAGTTGTTGTATTGGGTGTGGATATTTCTATTAGTTGTGTTAATTTCTTCTTTTTACTGATGAGTATGATGTCAGGTTTGTTATGTGGTGTTGTTTTATCTGTTATAATGGTTTTGTTCCAGTATAATTTGTATTCATCATTCTCCAGTACATTTTGTGGTGCATACTTCTATGTGGGAACGTGTTGTTTTATTAGTTAATGTTGTATGGCAAGTTGTTAATGTATTATTTTTGCTACATTGTCATGTCTTCTGGGGTATTCTGTATTTGCTAGTATTGTACATCCGCTTATGATGTGATCCACTGTTTCTATTCGCTGTTTGCAAAGTCTGCATTTATCTGTTGTGGTATTGGGATCTTTAATAATATGCTTGCTGTAATATCTGGTGTTTATTGTTTGATCCTGTATCAAAGACAATCATGAATCCTTCCGTCTCACTGTATATATTGCCTTTTCTTAGCCAAGTGTTGAATGCGTCTTGATCGATGTGTGGCTGTGTTAGATGATACGGGTGCTTGCCATGTAGTGTTTTCTTTTTCCAATTTACTTTCTTCGTATCTGTTGATGTTATGTGATCTAAAGGGTTATAGAAGTGGTTATGAAATCGCAGTGGTGTGGCAGATGTATTTATATGAGTGATTGCTTTGTGTATTTTGCTAGTTTCTGCTCGTTCTATAAAGAATTTTCTTAAATTGTCTACCTGTCCATAGTGTGGGTTTTTTATGTCGATAAATCCCCTTCCTCCTTCCTTTCTGCTTAATGTGAATCTTTCTGTTGGTGAATGTATGTGATGTATTCTATATTTGTGGCATTGTGATCGTGTAAGTGTATTGAGTGCTTCTAGGTCTGTGTTAGTCCATTTCAGTACTCCAAATGAGTAGGTCAATATTGGTATAGCATCAGTATTTATAGCTTTTGTCTTGTTTCTTGCTGTCAATTCTGTTTTCAGTATTTTTTTTAGTCTTTGTCTATATTTTTCCTTTAGTTCTTCTTTAATATTTGCATTATCTATTCCTATTTTTTGTCTGTATCCTAGATATTTATAGGCATCTGTTTTTTCCATCGCTTCTATGCAGTCGCTGTGGTTATCCAATATGTAACCTCCATGTTTAGTGTGTTTTCCCTTGACTATGCTATTTTTCTTAGATTTGTCTGTTCCAAAAGCCATATTTATATCATTGCTGAATACTTCTGTTATCTTCAGTAATTGGTTGAGTTGTTGATTTGTTGCTGCCAGTAGTTTTAGGTCATCCATGTATAGTAAATGTGTGATTTTATGTGGGTATGTTCGAGTAATATTATATCTATAATTTGTATTATTTAGCATGTTGGATAGTGGGTTCAGAGCAAGGCAGAACCATAAAGGACTTAACACTTAATCTGTGTTGTCTGTGATGTGATATTATTTGAATTTGTTTGAATATTAAGTGTGGTTTTCCAATTTTTCATTACTATGTTTAGGAACTGTATCAATTTAGGACCTATTTTGTGTTTCCAATATCTGTAGTAACCATGAGTGGGGTACACTATCAAAAGCTTTTTGGTAATCAATGTATGTGTAGTGCAGCGACCTTTGTTTAGTTTTAGCTTGATATGTCACCTTTGCATCTATTATCAGTTGCTCTTTACATCCTTGTGTTCCTTTGCAGCAGCCTTTATGTTCTTCATTTATAATTTTGTTCTGTGTTGTATGTGTCATTAATTTCTGTGTAATGACTGAAGTTAATATTTTGTATATTGTTGGTAGGCATGTTATGGGGCGATATTTTGCTGGGTTTGCTTGATCTTTAGGTTTCAGATAAGTCATTCCTTGTGTAAGTGTATCAGGGACTGTGTATGGGTCTGCAATGTAATTGTTAAATAGTTTAGTTAGATGTGAATGTGTTGAGGTGAACTTCTTTAGCCAGAAATTTGCTATTTTATCATTTCCAGGGGCTTTCCAATTGTGCGTAGAATTAATTGCTCGGGTGACTTCATGTTGCAAAATTATCACTTCAGGCATTTCTGGTATCATCTTGTATGAGTCTGTTTCTGCTTGTATCCACCGTGCATGTCTGTTATGTTGTACCAGGTTTGACCATATGTTGCTCCAGAAGTTTTCCATGTCCGTTATGTTTGGTGGATTGTCTATTTTAATGTGTGTGTTATCTAATGTCTGGTAAAATTTCTTTTGGTTTGTGTTGAAGGTTTGGTTTTGTTTCCTTCTATTTTCACTTTTTTTGTTTCTTCTAAGTCATTTGGCCAATGCTTGTAATTTCTGTTTCTTTTCATCTAGTTGCTCTATCGCTTCTTGTTGTGAGATTTTACCTAGCCTTTTTCGTTTTTTGGCTGATATTTCATTTCTCATAAATTGTGTTAGCTCTACGATGTCTTTTCTCAGTTTTTCTATTCTGATCTGTAGCCTGTGTTGCCATGCTGGTTTTGTCGGTTTCTTCTGTCTGTATATTTAGTGTAGTGAGTGCTCCTACATAAACCAGTAGTTGTAACTCTTCCATAGTTGTATTTTCATTGATTTTGTTGGGTATGACTGTGTTGATAGTTGTTATTGTTGTTTCGACTTGTGGGTTATTTGGTGGTCTATGAAAGAATGTTCTAATGCCTGTATTTGTGTCTTTGTTTTCTATGTATATCAACTGAAATTTTTCTTCTATATCTAAATGGCTCTGAGCACTATGGGACTTAACTTCTGAGGTCATCAGTCCCCTAGAACTTAGAACTACCTAAACCTAACTAACCTAAGGACATCACACACATCCATGCCCGAGGCAGGATTCGAACCTGCGATCGTTGCGGTCGCGCGTTTCCAGACTGTAGCGCCTACAACCGCTCGGCCACTCCGACCGGCTTCTATATCTAACACGTGTGTTACTTCATGTTCTGTTTGTGCTTGTTCTGGTGGCTGTCTTAAGATTTCGTTTTCCTCTGATTGTTTAAATGATGAATGTTGTTCTTTGTCTGTTTTCTCTGGGATGTTTGAGTCCATTACTGTATTTTCTTCTTCTTCTGATTGCACATTATTTTGTTCCAGTATTTGTTGTACTTGTTGTTTGATGTTTTCTAATTCTGACTGGGGCATCCTGTTATTTTTGATTATTACACGAATCTGATCAGCTAGTCGTTGTTCTGTTAAAAATTTTAATTCTGGGTATCTGGTAATAAATGTTGTGTATACTTGTGATCTGTACCCAGTTGTGTTGGTTCCTAAGTTTGTTGCTTGGTAATAATAGAACATGAGGTGTCGGTTAACTTCATCTTATTATTATTATTATTATTATTATCATTATTATTACCTTTTTAGTGACAGCAGCAGCATTAGTAGAATTACTGCCAGCATTAACTTTATTAGTTAATAGTCAGTATTACTTACATTCTCTCTACTGACACTCAAATCATTTTAAAACTCTTAGTCACGTTAAAATTGTTAATTCGTAGGTAACTATAACGTAAAAACGGTATTGTACGTGTGAAACCCTGGTCCGATGTAAGAGAGGACCCGGTGGCCTTAATCAGATCTGGTTAAATAAATAGACAAATAAAATAAAATTATATTATTGCTCATTGGTGCAGTGGATTGACACAATGAGAAACAATATTATACCCAGCTTCAGTAAGCTATTGGAGGTTTGGCTACATGTAACTAACGATTAGCCTACTATTTTTCGTCATATCTTGTGTTGAAAATGAGGTCCACTTGACAAATTCTGTATGAGACAGCTTGCACGGAGGCTTCAGCGAGGAGTAAAATCCCTGCACAAGTCAGTCTATTCCTCAGGAGACTTCAGAGCTTCGGCGATTGGCAACATTTCTTTGCCACTGATGACGCGAGACGCGAAAGGCAAGAAGCGGCCGACGTCTTCCGTCGGGAATGCAGTAATGAAACGGATGGCACACCAAGAACGCGTGCACGTGGGGACAAAGCGTTGTACGGTGCACGCTTCCTCTCCTGAAAGTCAGGCAGTACGTTCTGCGGCTACGGTCGCACTGCAGGCACGCTCCTATAACACTCCAAGTGAATAAAATCAGCATCGCTTTACGGGACGGCGTAACATACCATTACAGTTTGTATATCCGTGTTCAGAGGAACATGTTACTTGTCGCAGCAAGCAGGAAAAACGGAGTTCGAGTAATTTCATTACTAAAGATACATTCATTACATTAGAGTTCAGCATTTTCTAAGCGTACTTCGGTTATATCATTTCACGTCATTAATTCCATTAATCCTCACTGAGTCCTTCCATCTTGTGTCAGTGAATTCAGTTAAGTGTTATTTCTTCCTCTAAAAGATGTCAATAATTGGGCTTGAAGGAATTTGTAGACTGGAATGAGGAAGAGCTGATCATAAGGAGGGTGTCCTACTCGCTCCAAGACAAACTTTAAATCCAAAACAACCTTTATAACCTTTATGCAAACAAAGACATTGCAACGAAATAGTAAACCGTTTTGCTTCACTTGGTATGAAATGTACTGACATGAAACGCACTCTCGAATTGCCCGTCTGCGCCAGAGAACATTGAAGACGTCTCACAGTACTTCGTAATTTTTTTGTTAATTTGGGTATCGTATCATGGACGTCCTTTTTTACAACTGGTTTTAGGCCAAGCGCATTTGACCAGATACCGTTACGTGATATGATAAAGATAGGCCCTTTGTCGGAGTTCACGGAAAAATATAAAACACATTGCACGGTATTACAAACAAGGAAATTATACAAGAAGATGCGAACAATTATTATGAAAACGAGTGTGAAAATTACTTTTTTCTGATTGCACCATCAGAAAAGAGTGAATTCGCACGACATAAGTGGATAACTGGAACTCCAGTGACAGAATTTCAGATGTTGTTCAGGAATATTGAGTATTTTGGTACAAGGAACCCGTGATGTCTGGTTGCTCCTTGCCGAGTAGTTACATTTTGTATGAGTCCTTACCACACTTATCTTTGTATTACAAAGAAAGTATCTGCACAACAGTGAAAATGTCGACGGCAAGCACAGCGTGTCTTGTTGGAAACAAACTTGTTTCACTCACTTGCGGCACTCGCTGTTGACCACATTAATACCTAGATTACTCCTCACCTTCAAGTCTGCATCGACTGCTGCTCGCTGCTGACTAGGGTCTGTTTTCTGGCAGTGTCACTTCTCCGTAACAGTGATACACATAAGTGTGGAAAGTTTTGCTGTTGTAGAGTTAGCCGACATGTAACTCGTGTACGGGATCACTGAATGCAATAGAAGAGCGCAACAACAGCGCTGTGCTGGGCTGTTCTCGTAGAGGAGGCGGCCACACCACAGCACCTGTGTATTTGAGGCTTGTTCCAGTACCCTTAGATTTGTATTGTACGGTTTAGTGATTGCACATTACAGGCGTTCTCGCTGTTGTGTCGATATTTTCCAGAAACAAAGGTAATGTAGGTAACAGACATAATACATAATTACACTATTATTCTGTAACGAACCACCGGAGACAGGCGATCCCTTATACCAAAATACTCACAAAATGTCCCTGAACAATCTGCAAAACTTCTCCGGTGTTCGGATGCGCGCTGTACACAGAAACATGTAGTATGATACATAAGAAAAGCTCCTAAAATTTGAAAGTTACCTTTCACAGGGAGACGAATGAAATAAATTTGCTGTTACGCCGCCTGTGACGCCTTACGAATGCGTAAAACCTTTCTCTCTAATACTCAAATAAAAATTTTAACGATCGATGTTAAATTAGAAGACCAGGTGAAAGAAGTCGTATCTAAATATCGTAACCGCCAAAGAAGAAATGAATTCCAGTGATGTGCTAAAATGAATGTCGCTTCATTCCCTTCGAAACGCAGTGTAAGACTATTGTCTTGATTTTTTAAAAAAGCACCTGAAATTTCTATGGCGTAATGTTTTCTGTGGAAGACAGGTTCGATTGCTTACAGCCGCTGTATACGACTCCAAACACGAACCTTTGCTCATGGAAAGAACTCTTCGTCGGGGACACCACATGCTCTGCTGCGAGCATACCCTGCCATCGCCCACACGCTTCAGACGGACAGCGCACGCTCTTCCGTTACGCAACGAAATACCCCACATACAGGACAAAAATAAACGAAAGAAACAAAAATTGGTATAGCTGATTCCAGCTTTCCCGCTGCTACGTCCGTTTAACTGCTTTAATAATGTAACCAGCCCACTCTGACCCACAAACTTTATTTGTCTCGAATCCTGTTATTATTTCAGTGCACTGAGATGCCCCTAATTCGACGTCTGGACTGGAAGACATATGCTGCTTCTCGTAAGAAATTAACCACACACTAATTTCTATTAACACACACGAATTTATAGGTACATGTGTAGAAGGAAAATAATTAAAAATTCGAGCTACCTCAGTCCCAACAATTTGTTAGCTTCAGTTGCAATAACATAGATTAGACTGTATCCAGTTCTATTTAATTATTTATTCTATTACATAACATCGGTTTACCGTGAAATGCCGCGGTTTAGTACCTCCGTATTCAATTTCTTTGCGTATTGGTTCTTCCCGACCAATCTCTCAAACATCAGCCTGCTCTTGATCACTGCTATATTGTGATCTGAATCTATATCTCATCCTGGGTACGCCTTACAATCCATTCTCTGATTTCGGAATCTCTGTCTGACCATGATATAATCTAATTGAAATCTTCCCGTATCTCCTGGCCATTTCCAAGTATAACTCCTCCTCTTGTGATTCTTGAACTGAGTATTCGCTGCCATTAGCTGAAATTAATTACAGAACTCAATTAGTCTTTCTCATTCCTAGTACCAAGCCCATATTCTCCCGCAAACTTTTCTTCTTCTCGTTCCCATGACTATTAGATTTTCACCTTCATTTACGTACTGGATTACCAGTTCACGTATACTTTATCTCTTGATCTTCAGCATGTGAAGTCGGCATATATACCTGAACTATCGTCGTCGGTGTTGGTTTGCTGTCGATTCTGATGAGAACAAACCTATCACTCCCTGCTCCACCTTCCTCTTCATAACAAATCCTACTCCCGTTACACCATTTTCTGCTGTTGTTGACATGATCCCGTGCTCATCTGACCAGAAATCCTTGCCTTCTTTCCATTTTACTCCACTGACCCCCCGCTATATCTAAACAGAGCTTTTGCATTTCCCTTTTCAGATTTTCTGGCTTCCCTAACACGTTCACGTTTCTTACATTCTACGCCCCAACTAGTAGAACGTTATCCTTTCCTTGGTTATTTAACCATTTTTATGACCACCTCCTCCTTGGCAGCCCCTTGCCAGAGATCGGAATGGGAGACTACACCGGTATTTCCTGCCATTGAAGGGATCATCATGACCCCTTTTCAGTTACAAGCCACATGTCCTGTAGGTACGCATTATGTGTCTTTAAAGCAGTGATATCCATTGTCTTCTCCATCCTCATGTCGTTGATCGTTGCTGATTATTCCGCCTTTAGCAGCAGTTTCCCACCTCAAGGGCAAGAGAGTGCCCTGAAACTCAGTCCGCTCCCTCGCACTCTGACAAGGCTGCTGGTAGAATGAGGGTGACTTCTTATACTGGAAGTCTTCGGCAGCCAAGTGCTGATTATTATTCAAAATTTAAGCTATGGCGAGTTTGGAACTTGGAACCTAGGATGTTTTGATAACTAGTCAAAGACGCTACCCCCCCTTTTTTTTTAAGGAATTTTGCATTCCTGGCTCCAAAAGGGAGAGGAGGAGGAGATTACTGTTTAACGTCCCGTCGACAACGAGGTCATTAGAGACGGAGCACAAGCTCGGATTAGGGAAGGATGGGGAAGGAAATCGGCCGTGCCCTTTCTAAGGAACCATCCCGGCATTTGCCTGAAGCGATTTAGGGAAATCACGAAAAACGTAAATCAGGATGGCCGGACCCGGGATTGAACCGTCGTCCTCCCGAATGCGAGTCCAGTGTGCTAACCACTGCCCCACCTCGCTCGGTCCAAAAGGGAGAGGTGAATGCAAAGTGGGCAGGGTCGCAACCCAAGGACTCGCCACTATGTCCTGTTCCCACCGCTCAGGAACTAAGAAAAGTGTAGGGAACGTGGAGTAGAAGTACAAGAAACATGAATGCTTTATTTATATATTAATTTCTTTCTTCATGATTATTAGAAACACCGAAAAGACCAGGAAAACGGCGTCGCGAAGAGGAGGGAGCTGCGGGTATCTAGGTTCGGTGAGACTATCGACGCATAGTTTTGCGGAGAAGAACATTCCGATGCACAGATAATAATCGGTTCTAGGATTGGAAAAGGCGTGGATCAACTCGTCATTCCAGCAACACTCCAACTTTGGGGTTGGTTAAGAAAGACACTACAAAGGAAACCGCAGAAAAATTGTCTGTATTTGGGATTGCAGACATCTGCCTTAACGAAGTGCCAAAAATCAAGGATTTTTTCTCGCCCTCAGCAAACAAGTAGTGAACTGCGTGTCCTTAAATCCACTTCACGGAGTTCGTCGTCGCTTGCGGTAAGTATCTCGCGTCCGGAAAGAGGAGCTGGTGAGTAGGTATCTGTTGAGGAGTCGTACGGGTAATTAGGGACAACATCTGTCGCACCAGTAACCAGACACCTCTTGCCGATCATCACACCAGGCGATGCTCGTCTGTGTCCAAAACATCACAGGCGACACACAACAGGGTGTCTGCGAGGTGAATCCCGCGAATGCGCGACCGGCAAACTTGCTTCCCATTGACAGTAAGCTACCATGCAGACTGGACGTCAGTGTCAAGATAAGGAGCGCACACCGATCGCCAAACAGCACGCCAGCCGAGGTGGGGATGCTTTCTCTCAACCAAATTCGGTGACCTAGGCTGTTGAAGAAAACCATAGATCACCTCCATGGATATCAAGTGGGTCGCCAGTATTGCAGTACGGACGTAGCCAGTTAGAGGGAAAAGTGGCGGAAGTGAAAGAAGGGTGTCGGGACATCCGAAAGCTGTATGAGTGCTGAGAGAGGGTGTGGTGCAAGGGACTCCAACAATAGCCTGGTAAAGCACGTAGGACAACGGGCGCTACAGTGCTATGTGACAGCTGATGAAAAGAGCTGTCGCTCTGTCACGCACATGATACAGATCTAAACCGCCCATCCATCGCGGAAGGGTGAGGATCTCCTACCCTACCTTCAACAGCAAGCTGCGGCAAACACATGAACCCAATGCCGTTAGCATGGACGACGGAATAGGGAATGTCTGTGTCTCGTGGTGGATACTTGACGCCAAATATACATGTACATACTGTGTCCGCTGTAGACGAGGGCTCCTAAACGATGGCCTACTTCCCCAGTCCGTAGTTGGGACAATAGACGATCTCTTCGTCGTTCTTCGTAGCGGTGCTGACGTCAGGGAGGGGTGAGACGGCCATTGTAGAGTACACGGGACCTAGCTCCAAGAAGGGGGCGCATTACGACGTCGACGGTAATATCAGGGGTGTCCCATATTGCGGTGCACTTTTTCCAGGTCGTCGTGATCTCAGCGACTGAATGCCTGGCTGAAGTCAACAACTACCAACAGTCCGTGCATACGACAAGCGCGAGCAACCGCGAGTATGTCCCGATAGCAACATAGGGAAGAGGAGATGTTATGTGCACTTCCCAAAGGAGGCAGATCAGGGGAAACCATGCAAACAAGTTACAAACAATTCTGCCCCAGTGACATGGCTCATTGTCATCTATAAAAATTTTATCATTGTTTGGGAAAATCAAGTAGCCAAACATTACCGTTTCCAGTCAATGATCGTTTCAGTTTGACGGGAAGACACAGTCCATTCCATGTAAACACAGTCCACATCATTATGGAGCCACCACTGCCTTGCACAGTGTCTTCTTGACAATTTGGGTCCATGGTTCCGTGGGGTCTGCGCCACATTTGAACCCCATCATCAGCTCTTACCAACTGACATCGGGATTCATCCGACCAGGCCACCGTTTTCGAGCCCTCTAGGGTCCAACCGATATGGTCACGAGCCCAGAAGGGGCGCTGCAGGCAGTGACGTGCTGTCAGCAAATGCGGTCGCTAACACTGTCGCACCCATGTAACGATGCCAGTGTCGCAGTAGCAACAGGACAAGACTAAAGAGAAGAACCAGAAGAACAAGAGCTACTTATAAAGCTTACCATCTGCTGCCATAGCCCGTTAACGCCTAATTTTTCCGTACTGCCCTACGTTCGTCATACGTCCCACATCAATTTCTGCTGTTATTTCATGCGGTGTTGGTTGTCTTCAAGCACTGACAACTCTCCGCAAAAGCCGCTGCTCGCGGTCGTTAAGTGAATGCCGTCGGTCACTACATCGTCCATGGTGAGAGATAATGCTCGAAATTTGATAGTATCGGCACGTTCTTGATACACTGTGTGTCTGAATATTGACTTCCCTAACGATTCCCTAAGTGGAATGTGCCATGGGTCTAGCTCCAACTACCATTTCGCATACAGAGTCTTTTAATTCCCGCCGTGCGGTCATAATCACGTCGTAAACCTTTTCACGTGAATCACCTGAGTACAAATGATAGCTTCGCCAATGCATTGCTCCTTTATATGTTGTGTGCGCGATACCACCGCCATCTGCATATGTGCATATCACTATCGTGCGACTTTTGTCACCTCAGTATAGATAGTCTAGAAGCAGGAAGATGGAGTAAACAGGTTACATTCATGTGCGCACCTGGGAACCAAATCACTGCTAACATTGCATCACCCTTGTAACGATGCCAATGTCTCATTAGCAACAGGACAAGGTTAAAGAGAAGAACAAGAAAGAATACGAGCTACCTATAAAGCTTACCATTTACTTGTATTGGGGCGAAGTGCCTTCCGCCATGCACTTCACCGTCTTGTGGAGTTTACGTGTACAAACAGATGAAGATACAGATACAGACATCAGTACTCAGTGAAAGTGCCAGAGAAGAGCACTTTTCATTACCCAAGCAATTACAGGCGGACTGGGCGGTGAAGTTGTCAGAACGTTTGTTCCGGAGTTAGGCGGGCCGGTGACACTACAGATGCGAACAACAGCGGGCGGCCCACGGCGCTTCCTGGTGGTGGGCGGCGGTCTGGCTGCCCCTGACAACCGCGGCCGCAGTCGCCGTAATTGCTATTTTAATTAGCTGGCCGCTACAGGTGTCGCACTCAACACCAGCTTCCTGCTCCTCTCTTTTATAGCAAAAAAGAAATTAAGAGCGCGGCTACGCAGTTCTGGTCCTCCCGTGGACACGAGGGCAGGCATCCCTCTGCTAAAAGCTGATCTCACCTCCACGCCCTGCAATCTCTACCGGCGGCAGACCTATGTCAGCAGAGCCTTTAGCGTGGCTCACTTAATTGAGAGTACTTGTAGTAGAGGCACAGGGAAACCATATATTGCAAAGGCTAGATGAATAGTTCCTGATCTGGCAAAGAGATGGCGTTGGTATAAATAAATTCTTTGGATACAGAGTCTAACAAGACGAAACCGACAAATTTTGAAAGACATTGGAGGGTGATCCATTAGGTTTCTGGCGTGCAGCCGCAGAAAACCCATTTCTTCAACGAATATTTCGGGCGTATACCTTTCGGCCATCTTACCGAGTGAGTTAACAGGTTAGAGCTACGGCGTTGGGAGTCACAGAATACCCAGTTGCGAGAGATGATGTTCGTCGGCAAAGAACTTTATATGAACTATACTTGTGGTTTGACGCTCGGTCTGTAAGGGGCAACAAAAGGGTTCCCGTTTGTAAACTTTGCTGTAGCGTATACGCCACGTACCGCAACTCTGATGCTGGTATGTAACCACCGACATGAGGACAAGGGATTAGTGTGGCATTCGTGTCTTTCCGACGTGCGTATGGTAAATGAGGAAACTTGAACTATGGTGACGTTGTTACCAAATGGAACAGCTCTTATTCTTTTCTTGGCTGCCGAAGGACAAACACCGTTAGATATCCAACGGAGAATGAATAATGTTTATAGGGCAGCATTTCTGTCTAAAACCACAAGTGTGGAATGCACGCCAAGTTCCTTGCTTGTCGCGGTTCGACAGAAGACGCCGATCGATCTAGAAGGCCAGCCTCATCCACTGCAGACACTCGAGCATCTGCCCTCTAGTCCTCACCTCTCCTCACGCAGTTATCACGCCTTCAGTCTCTTAAAAAAGGCCTTGAAGGATCGACGATTACTGCCGAAAGAGGATGTGCGGTATTTTACCAAACGGATATCTTCAACTTGGTGAGTCGCGGGATCATTGCCTTAGTGCTCACGTCGGTTTGGCCTGATTGGCATACCGGTTCTGGACTGTACGGCCTTCTAACGGAAACTTTCTGATGACTCCTTAAATATCTGAATTTCGATTGCACCAATACACGATGCAGTGCAGTGTCATCTTTGTGAGTAGATCAAAGAATAAGCTGGATTCCATTCTTTGTCCGTGGAAGTTGCAAGGAACACCGAAGGTACTCCCGGCTCATACGTACAGCCTATTAAATCGGCCGAGGGCGAGCACTGCACCGACAGTGGCTACGCTACACCATCTGATCAAAAGTACTGGGACACCCCTACCTAAGGCGAAACTGTCTACCAGATTCACGGGCCGGCCGCTGTGGCCGATCGGTTCTAGGCGCTTCAGGCCGGAGTCGCGCTGCTGCTACGGTCGCAGGTTCGAATTCTGCCTCGGGAATGGATGTGTGTGATATCCTCAGGTTAGTTAGATTTAAGTAGTTCTAAGTCAAGGAGACTGATGACATCAGATGTTAAGTCCCATAGTGCTTAGAGCCATTTGAACAACATTTCACTGGGGGCTGAACCGCCAGCGCGAAAGGAGGAAAGAAGTACTGTTTTGTCAGCAGAAGAACAATAATAACAGAATGGATCGTTCAGGAAAGCTCAATAACTCCGAACGTGGGTTAGTTATTGAGTGTCACCTGAGTCACAAATCGATGAGGGACATTTCAAATTTTCTAAAGCTGCCCAAGTCGACTATTAGTGATGTGATAGTCGTGCGAAAATGTGAAAGAATAGTCGTAGCTAAATCAGGCCAGGTGGACGTCATGTACAAGGGCCACTCGGAAAGTAGGGTCCGATCGGTCGCGAAGTGAAAACAGGGAAAATCCGATGAAACTTTGCGCAGATGTGTTGGGCAGTGCCTCTAGTATGCCCGCCGATCGAATCACGTTGCTCTTTTGTGTTCTGAGGCGCACAGTGAGTACGTAAAGACGCCTAGAAAATAGTATCTCCCGCCAAGTGTGAGCGTGTGGTGTGAGATTTCGCCTGATATTATGCAGCCATCGCAACATAACTGTCAAGCGCTTCCTTCTTCATGACAGTTCTTGGTTGCACTCTGCAAGCGCAATGAAGATTCTCCTGCAGCGTTTTCGATGGGAAGTGTTTGACAACCACAATACAGTCCGTAACCGGCTCGCATTGAGTTTCGTTTCTGCTCACGTGAACCATTGGCTATGAAGAGAACATTTTGGCACAGACAACGAGCTGTAAATCAGTGTAGAGATTTGGCGGAAAGCAAAGGCTTCTGCCTTCTATGACAAGTCCATTGGAAAGTTGGTGCAACGATGCGATAAGTGTTTAAGTCGGAGCGCCGGCTATATACAGGGTGGTCCATTGATCGTGACCGGGCCAAATATCTCACGAAATAAGCATCAAACGAAAAAACCACAAAGAACGAAACTCTTCTAGCCTGAAGGGGGAAACCAGATGGCGCTATGGTTGGCCCGCTAGATGGTGCTGCCATAGGTCAAACGGATCTCAACTGCACTTTTTAAAATAGGAACCCCATTTTTTATCTTATATTCGTGTAGTACGTACAGAAATATGAATGTTTTAGTTGGACCACCTTTTCCGCTTTGTGACAGATGGTGCTGTAATAGTCACAAACGTATAAGTACGTGGTATCACGTAACATTCCCCCAGTGCGGGCGGTATTTGCCTCGTGATACATTACCCGTGTTAAAATGGACCGTTTACCAACTGCGGAAAAGGTCGATATCGTGTTGGTGTATGGCTATTGTGATCAAAATGCCCAACGGGCGTGTGCTATGTATGCTGCTCGGTATCCTGGACGACATCATCCAACTGTTCGGACCGTTCGCCGGATAGTTACGTTATTTAAGGAAACAGGAAGTGTTCAGCCACATGTGAAACGTCAACCACGACCTGCGACTAATGATGATGACCAATTAGGTGTCTTAGCTGCTGTCGCGGCTAATCCGCACATCAGTAGCAGACAAATTGCGCGGGAATCGGGAATCTCAAAATTGTCGGTGTTGAGAATGCTACATCAACATCGATGGCATCCGTACCATCTTTCTATGCACCAGGAATTGCATGGCGACGACTTTGAATGTCGTGTTCAGTTTTGCCACTGGGCACAAGAGAAATTACGGGACGATGACAGATTCTTTGCACGCGTTCTATTTAGCGACGAAGCGTCATTCACCATCAGCGGTAACGTAAACCGGCATAATATGCACTATTGGGCAACGGAAAATCCACGATGGCTTCGACAAGTGGAACCTTGGCGGGATGGTGCGGCATTATGGGAGGAAGGATAATTGGCCCCCATTTTATCGATGGCAATCTAAATGGTGCAATGTATGCTGATTTCCTACGTAATGTTGTACCGATGTTACTACAAGATGTTTCACTGCATGACAGAACGGCGATGTACTTCCAACATGATGGATCAATGGACCACCCTGTAGAGAAGTAGCTGAAAGGTCTAGTAACCGTTGTAAACAAAATATTATTGATTTTCACAGTGGTTTCCATTTCATGACCGACCGGACCCTACTTTCCGAATAACCCTCGTACTGACGGACAGGGAGCTTCAAGCACTGCGGAGACTGGTTGTACGAAGTCGCGTGTAATAAGTGGAAGTAAGAATTCGGCAGTTCCAAGGTGCCTTCAGCAGTCCACCTAGCACAATGACTGCGCCTAGATACTTAAAAAAAGGGCGTACAGTTGTCGAACAGCTCGTCGCAAGCCACTCATTCCTGCAGTCGGCGGTAAGCAGTGCTTGAGGTGGTGCAAAGAGCGTCACCATTGGACAGTGGATAACTGGAAATGACAGCTTTGGTGTGATGTATCATGCTGTATCCTATGGCAGTCCGATCTAACGGTGTGGGTTGACGAATGCCTGGAGAACGTCAGCTTCCGCCATGTGTAGTACCAACTGCCAATTACGGAAGAGGCGGAATATGGCATGGGATGTTTCTCGGGGTTAGGGTGTGGTCCCCTTATTGCGGTTAAAAAGTGCTAAACGTGGAAAGATGTGAACGCTTTTCACAGCATAGTGCCCTGCGTACAGCAGAGTAACATTTAGGAGACGACGATTATTTGTATCAGCATAACAACGCACCTCATTAATCAGCATACGTGAGGCAATGGTTTGTGGTCAATGACATTCCTGAAATGAACTGATCTGCCAAAATCCCCTGAAAATTTAATCATGTATTCTTCCTACCGTAATCAATACACACAATAAATAAAATTTCGTTATTTGCTATCGTTCCTGGCGCAGCAGTTTTCATAGGCAGCATCTTTCTTACACGATATTTTGTCGTCAGAGATATCGCTTCCATCTTCGTAAAAGGGATATTACAGAGGAGCCACTTAAGCGTCATAAATTTCTGCAGCGGAACATGCAGCACTAACTGAGCTGTAACTGTTTCCAATGTTTATGTTCGCTTTGTCTTTCGTTAAACAAGACGTGAAGGAGCTTCAGCGATACAGTTCGAAACTTCAGCTCAGCATTCATGACGTCTCACTAAACTCTTTGAAGCTTTGTCTGTTGGTATTGTTATTCTAAATCAATCTACTATTAATTATCGAGCACTAAGGAGAAGCTGACAGCGACAGCTGTAAAATCAAATATGTTTGTGGAAGTGCTCTAACCTGCATAAGTGTCACGAGTGAAACATTAACAGCATCGCTGTATGTTGATAGGTGAACGAAGTGCATCGGGGAGGACACTTCAGAACATTTTACGGCAAGTGAAACGCGACGGATGGCCAGCAATAAAGACAGCTTCCGCTATGCGCTCCCTCAGAGACAGCCACTGTGAGCGGCACATATAGTCGAATAATGGGTCCGCACTTGCAACGCGCAAAAGATTTCGGCGTTACTGAGGCTCTCAAGTTGGCTAATTAGCGAGGTCTCTGCAGATTAAGGTAATTAATTTTCCAATAAAGACTACATTCATCCCCCTCTTAAAAAGTGCTTCAGCACGTAGGTGCCCTCTCTACAGCTCCTTAGAGGCCTTTTATCACGCATCGGTAATTAGTTTCAACCGGGTAATCCTCCCACGCTACAATGAGACAACAACATTCTCTTCCATATAAATAAATTGTTATGGATCAGATATAACTAATATGTTTCATGAAACCAGTATAATAAGTCAGACTGAAATGTTAAGCGAATTAAATAGAAAACATCAATTGAAGACATTTTACTCTTGGGTAATGGGTCCGATGTCATCTTGATCCCCGTGTTTCCCAATAGATCGAGAAGTAAGTAACCCGTAAGCCATCCTTCCTCTTTAGTCAGATAAATGATAATAAGACATAAAGCCTTTTTAGGTATTGTAATCAAACTACATTTGTGGTAAGCTATTTTATAACTTATACTTTTATAACTTATTTTATAAGTTTTGGTACCACATGCTCTTGTAAACTCTTATTTAGTATGAAAAACTATAGTTAGGAATCTACGCGGATAAAAGAATTGCTATCTGCATATTCAAGTCCATTATATGCATGATATAATAACAAGTACGTCACAAAACTTGTAAACATACATGCCTAGTTTATCAAACAGAAAATCAATTGTCAAGTTATTTACGTTGGTCACGTTACTGCACTGAAAATGCGCAGAAGTCAGATTTAAGGTACCGCTAATGTTATTTGATATTATAAATAATATACAAGCGCTTCTACTAAGAAATTCCTCAATTCAGTAGAAGCAATTGGCCACCAATACAAGCTTTAGACTGCTATTTTACTGAACTTTAGTAACAGTTAAATTCCTTATAGCTGCCGCCAAGTTACTGAAAATGTTTGTTCCCTAGTAATGGACACTTTCCTGGACCAAAGTAAGGGATTGAATTTTTATGATTTGTGATTATTATTTTTTTCTCCAATATTGATTTCAAGAATTCATTTGTTGATTTGAAAAGGATTCATATTATTTACGACAAATTTAATTAAGTAATAAATATATTGGGTAGCTGTAGTTACTATCCCCAGTTGCTTGGACTGGCCTCTGCAGGACGATCTTGAGTTCACACCACAAGTAATTTGTTATTAAGTGATTTTGGCCTAGGAATACCTTATCTTGGTTTGACGAGTTAATCGAAAATATGATCATTTATCAAATTACGGATTGAGAATAAGCAAATTATGTAAGCCTTTTTGTTATTTTCATATCACACATGAAATGTAAATAAGGATTTGTTTAGGCACTTCAGCTGTTCTGTGGAATGTTTCTCCCAATTCCATTTGTTACGAAGTTGTAATCCTAAGAATTTAAGACAATCAGGCGTTTTCTGTCTTTTTATCATCAAACTACCTGGAAGATTAAAATTGTGTGCCGGACCGAGACTCGAACTCGGGACCTTTGCATTTCGCGGACAAGTGCTATACCAACTGAGCTACCCAAGCACGACTCACGCCCCGTCCTCACAGCTTCACTTGCCCACGAAAGGCAAGAGTTTATAGTGGTGTAGCCGTGTAGTGTGGGTCATATTCATGTGACTGGGGTTATTTGTAATGACTGGTCTCAGATACTCTACGGTAGCATCTACTAAACATAAAAACACCATCTTTTCGGTAACAATTTTGAAGTGCTTGTCGAAAAGTTCTGCAACAGTACAGACATCTGTTACGAACGCATCATTTACTCTTAACCTATTTCTTTCTTTTTATCTCTGGTGTAACAGTCTCTTCCTTCACTATACCCGATATTACCTTTATTTTGTTACTTGATGTGACTATGTTTTCGTCATAATACATTTGCTTTGTTGTCTGTATTACAGTCTTCAGTATTTTGCAGCATGCGTTGTAATGTGCTATAGCATATTCGTCACAGCTGTTCCTGCCAAGCACTTGGATGTAAATTTCAGGTGCAGATTTAGATGTTACTGTCCGCAATAAATTTTTACAGGAAAAGTTTTTAAGAGAATCTATATTGAAATAAACAACAAATTGGCCAATAATGTTTCTAGGAGTCTTATGAACAGATTAAAATTACTTGCAAGTGCTCGATATATATTTACTGTTATAATGGATTTATTACTAATTGTCTCACAAAAAATGCAAAGTTATACCTTGTTTCGAACTCAACGTTAACCAATAGTCCAGTTCACAGATCTGACAAAGGCAAGGGCATACACTACCACTCACAGAATCGCACCTAGTAAGGACCATATTAGTTCAAACCAGTGTCCGAACTGATAACGGCTTCAATAATTACTTTCGCGGCCGTATGTTGCGATGTATCACAGCTTTTTCCTCATTTCGTGACTAAGTTTCATATCTGCACGAAGCTACTCCCCAGACATGTACAGAATGTATGATAATTAAGGTCGAAAATTGAAACGGGTGAAAGTACACGTTAGCAGAAGCAAAACAGTTCTAGTGAACATAGTTCCGCAAACGAGACCTTTGTGAGATAACAGTGAATATATAGGTACGCTTCGGCACCAATTTCCGTATGAAATATTGGTCTAGTTCAAACGTATTTGAAACGAAAACTTCTCGATTAAGTTGTCATTTAACTGGCGTCAAATTGCACCCATGGCCCATGGAGAATGTGCTAGATGCATGATGGGCCACTGGCGCTTTTTGCTGCTGTTTCAAGACGACACCACGCACGCCAGTATGGTCCAAGATGGAAAGTGCTTACACCTTGGCTTCCAAAATCATGTGACCTCAATCCTCTCTGGATTTTCTGTCTGTGGTCATCCCAAACTTGCAGCGTATAGGACTCCCGTTGGTAAGGTAGAAGAACCTGAGCAGAGCATTATACAAGCTGGTAAAGATTTACGACATGATGAGGATGTGTTTGAAGGCATTGGGAACCCTCTGTCGAAACGAGTGTTGCATTGGAGCCAGAAACAAGTGTACATTACATTCAACCTGTAACATGCTGAAGTAGTATTGTATTTCATGATAAGGGAGGGCTTGGGTGATGTTTGAGCTCAATTACATACGAAATTATTAGAAAAGTCTACTTGTCAAATACATTTATGCTAACAACGACAGTATTTGATAGCAAAGTCAAAGTCGGGACCCAGCCACACGCTTGAAGTTACCACGCAGCCCCGTGCTTACTGGAACGTTCCTGCTTCTATTATCGTACCGTTGAACCTTATCAATTTTCGCTATTAATTATGAAACACCCCATATTTTAATACATCTCTTTCGTTATTGTGGGTCGGTCTATCGACACTACACCTTTTATTTACGATTTTTCCTCTCTTCTAAAAAAGATTTGAAGATTTTTCGTCCTCACACAATTATGTTTTGTTAAATTCCTAATTTCCATTATGCCAGTCTATTTTGTTTGCACACCTTTCCGTCTCAGAAATGTCAGGTATGCTCGTCTCTTGGAAGGGAACTGCAAAACACTCAGAGCCGTGTTCTGCGGTCTTGTGAGAGGCGCAGAGGCCGATGGTCGCTTCACGACGGTTGATCAGGCGGAGCGCCGACCGCGCGCCACGCTCCACGCGCGGCAACAGCGGCCGGGCGGTCCCCATTGTGTGTGGGCGCGTGTCCGCCATCAGCCGAGATGACGACATTGACGCCGCACAGCCTCCTGCCTGCCGCAGCACACGCCTAGCCTCCCTCCGGGACGCAGCCCGTTGCCGACCTTCCGGGTTCGGCCTACTGCCCCACTCTACCTTTATAGTTTTGTTGCAGTTATCGGGCCTGGCCGCAATAGCTTCAAGTCCACATTTAGAAGTTGCCGTCATTCTTAGCAGGAGATCCCTCGTCATGCAACATTCTCCTTCCTCTCCTATCTAATAAGGATATTCAGAATTATCTACAGGGTGAAAAGTATTTAAACCGACAAACTCTGGGCGGTTGTAGGGGACATCAAAACAAATATTTTTTCTAAATGTCATTTTTTCCTATGAAGATTATTTAAACCGGTGGAGGCCGTATTACAGTCTTCAGTTGTTCCACAACCTGGAACCAGTTGATTATCCACCCAGAGCACAGTTTTCGCAGTGGTACCTGGAACAGTGTGAAATGCATCCTACATTTCCATCCTCTGTGTTGGTTACCGATGAAGCAACGTTTGGGCGTGATGGAGTCTTCAACATGCACAGTTCTCATGTCTGGAGGGAGTTACTAGCGCTCATCAAGTGCGGTTCTTCGTTAATGTGTGGGTCGGTGTTGTTGGGGATTGTTTAATCGGGCCGTATCTGCTACCTAGGCCATTAAATGGCAGGCACTACTACAATTTTCTCGCCAGAGCATTGCCAGAATTGCTGGAAGACCTCTCGCTCCCTACAAGACAACGCATGTGGTTCCAACATGACGGGGCGCCGGCGTATTTCAGTCGTCGTGTGCGTCGATTCCTGGACCGACGGTTCCCAGAAACGTGCATTGGCAGAGGTGGTCCTGTACCATGGCCTGCTCGATCCCCAGATACGTCCCCTCTGACCTTTTTTGTGTTGGGAGAGACACGCAACCTTGTTTACGCACTCCTGTTGCATCAGAAGAGTGTCTGAGTGCCCCAATAGTAGCAGCAGCAGGAACAATGCAGGATACTCCTGGGGTTTTTGCCCGTGTCAGACAGAACATGTTCCGACGGTGAAACCTTCGTTTACGTGTCAACGGAGGCATTTTTGAAAATCTACTGTAATTGAAATTAGGTTGTGTTAATGTGTTGTCTCTTGGTCATAAAAAAATGGAAAATTGTTTGTTGGTTTAATTAATTTGCCGCCAGAGAAATCTTCCTCTACCGGTTTAAATACTCCTCATAGGAAAAAATGACATTAGGCAAAAATATTTGTCTTGATGTCCCCTTCAACCTCCCAGAGTTTGTCGGTTTAAATACTTTTCACCCTGTATGGTCTCTCAAGACACTGTAGAAACTATGACATGCAGAAAATGACACATATCGGTCTATATAGCATCTATTCTCCTTTCGATTCGTAATACGCGCCTTGGCGTAGTTGCACTATGTGGCAGGCGTGTCAGAATACGTAGACAAATCATTCACTCCGTATTGCCGCATCGAATTAGTTCGCACCTGCAGATAGGCAACCCAACAAAGAGACGTCCAGTGCGGGTTGCTGAAGCGTCTTCCTGGGCAGCTCCTATCAGCGACTTCAGTGATCTGCGCGCACGTATTGACGCTTGCCGTGTCACGAACGGTGTCGGTTCTGAGCACCAGTAATGTGTGTTAAAAACTTCGACAGACGATCTATCCGCTGACACGTGTGTATTTCCTGTACGTCTTATAGTTTTTGCACAGTCATCTTCTGAAGCGCTGGAGGTAATCAGTAAAAATAAAAATGTAAATGTTCGTTTGTTCAGAACCTTAAATCTGCGAAAGTTCTTCACCGATTGCTTCGAAATTTTGACACAACGTTTCTTCCGAAAAAACGCATATTTTATATACCTTTTTTAAATATATGTAATATGTATATAAGAAGTAATATGTAAAGGCGAAACGAAATTACGAAGACCCTCGAAAAGTTCTTGATCTGTTTACTTCACATTTTTACGCTAAACTCTAAGGAACATTCTCTACATATATTTTTAATATATAAACGTATACGTAATATATAATGCAGAAACATTGTTACCAAAAATCTCAAAAAGTATCTAACAGAAGTACTTCGATAGAGCATCTCTCCGCCTTTCGATTCGTAATAAGCGGCGTGGCGTAGTTGCACTATGTGGCAGGCGTTTTAGAACACGCAGACAAATCATCAGCTCCGTAATGCCACTTCAAATTAGTTCGCACCTGCAGATAGGTAACCCAATGAACAGACGTCCAGTAAGAGTTACTGTAGCGCCTTGTGTCTGCTGTGCCACAAATGGTGTCCGTACTGAGCACCAGTAATGTGAGTTGAAAACTTGGACAGATGATCTATCCACTGATTCGTGTATATTTCCTGTGCGTCTTTTAGTTTTTTCACAGTCATCTTCTGAAACGCTGGATGTAATCTGTAAAAATAAAAATGTAAATGTTCGTTTGTTCGGAATCTTAAATCTCCGAAAGTTCTTCACCGTTCAACGTGACAGAAGTGCAGTTCTTCCGTAAATTGCTGCAGATTTCAATGCTGGGCCATCGTAAGTGTCAGTGTGCGAACCATTCAACGAAACATCGTCAATATGGGCTTTCAGAGCCGAAGGCCCACTCGTTTACCCTTGATGAATGCGCGACACAAAGCTTTACGCATCGCCTGGACCCGTCAACACCAACATTGGACTGTTGATGATTGGAAACATATTGCCTGGTCGGACGAGACTCGTTTCAAATTGTATCGAACGGATGGACGTTTACGGATATAGAGACAACCTCACGAATCCATGGACCCTACATGTCAGCAGGGGGTTGTTCGAGCTGGTGGAAGCTCTGTAATGGTGTGGGGCGTGTGCAGATGGAGTGATATGGGACTCCTGATACGTATAGAAACGACTCTGACAAGTAACACGTACGTAAGCATCCTATCTGATCACCTCCATCCATTCATGTCCATTGTGCATTCCGACGGACTTGGGCATTCCAGCAGGACAATGCGACACCCCACACGTCCATAATTGCTACAGTGTGGCTCCAGGAACGCTCTTCTGAGTTTAAAAACTTCTGATAGCCACCAAACTCCCCAGACATGAACATTGTTGAGCATATATGGGATGCCTTGCAACGTGCTGTTCAGAAGAGATCTCCTCGCCTTCGTACTCTTACGGATTTATAGACAGTCCTGCAGGATTCTTGGTAGTTCCCTACAGCACTACTTCAGACATTAGTCGAGTCCATGCCACGTCGTGCTGCGGCACTTCTGCGTGCTCGCGGCGGCCCTACACGACACTGGGCAGGTGTACCAGTTTCTTTACCTTTTCAGTGTAGTTGTGGATGGTTCAGAACTAAGAGCTTTAGATGTCTCATTAAACCGCAGTGTATCGTGTTTCTGCTGATTGGCTTGCTGCTCTTCCTTTATTTTATATTTATATTAACTTAGTATTGAATTGTGAATTACCTTTCCCTCCCTGTATTTTACTTCTTATAACTCCAAAACTCTCTGCAAAATTTTGAAAGTAGCAGGAAAGAAATAAAAGGAGTGGAAGGTCATTTACGACTTTTACACAAACCAGACTGCAACTGGATGAATCCAAGGAAATGAATGAGAAGTACTGGTTGAGTGGAACACGGTTGTAGCCTAATCCCAACGAATTCAATATGTGCGCTGAGAAAGCGGTAAAGGCAACTTAAAACGAAATTTAGAAAAAAATTAAAGTTCAAGGAAAAAAATTAAAATTTTACGGTTTGCTAATGACGTTGTAATTATGTCAGAGAGGGCAGAGGACTTGGAAGATCAATTAAACTGAATGAAACAGCATCACGAAAAGAAGTTAGAAGATGAACATCAACAAAAGTAAAACAAGGATAGTGAAATGAAGTCGCGTTAAATCAGATTATGTTGAGGGAATTCAGTAAGGAAATATGGCACTGAAAGTAGTAGATGAAGTCTGCCATTTGGCCAACAGACTAACTGATGGTAGCAGTGGCAAGAATATACTACACGTAGGCTATCAAAAGCAAAAAAACCTTCACTCGAAAAGAGAAGTATTTTAACATCGAATATAAAATTAAGTGTTAGGAATTCTTTTCTGAAAGTGTTTGTCTTGAGTATAGCCGTATGTGGAAGTGCAACAGTGCAAGCGAGAAATTTTTAAAATCTGATGCTTCAGATAAACGCTAAGGGCTTTGTATGTATATCGAATAATTAATGAGGAGGTACTGGATTGAACTGAGGACAAGAGAAATTTATGGCACAACCCAGCTGAAAGAAGGAATCGGCTGAGAGGACACACACTGAGGCATTAAGGAAACGTCAGCTTAGTAATGGAGCGAAAAACCGATTGGAGCGGGGGAGGGGGGGAGAATAGCAGAGGGACGGCTATGCTTGAGTGCAGTAATCACATTGAAATGGATGTAAGCTGGAGTAATTATTCAGAGGTGAATGGGTTTGCACAGGGGCCTAGCGCAGAGTGCCCCATCCGAGTGAAGACCGCAAAAACACCAACAGTGAATTACTAGCACTTTCCGAAGTTTTAACGAATATGTCGTAAGCTTGCTAACCTGGAATTGCCTCCAGTGGTCTAGCAGCTGGTCTTCTTGAATTGTCCTCTTGCTATTAACTGGCTTGATGGACATATGTTAAATAACCTACACCACTCTACAGTAATTGATTTTCGATCAGCAAATATATATTTATACTCAGTGTTCCCCGTCTGACGGTCATCTTTCTAACAAGCCGTCTAAATGTTCGAACCCTATGAGCAAGTTGCCCTAATAAGCACAACATCATGAAGTTCTGTGGTGGCAGACTAATACCTGAATCTACACGATTCGGTCACGAATTGTACATTTTGGTAGCTAAACAGAGACTGCCTACATGATATTCACGTAATGACTGCTCTACACAAAACGCAAATTACATGATGTTTGTAATTTGATACCTAACAAGGGCTCAGATGGAAACCCAGTTCTAAGCAAAGAAGGGAAAGCAGAAAGGTGGAAGGAGTATATAGAGGGTCTATACAAGGGCGATGTACTTGAGGCCAATGTTATAGAAATGGAAGAGGATGTAGATGAAGATGAAATGGGAGATATGATACTGCGTGAAGAGTTTGATAGAGCACTGAAAGACCTAAGTCGAAACAAGGTCCCAAGAGTAGACAACATTCCATTAGAACTGCTGACAGCCTTGGGAGAGCCTGTCCTGACAATACTCTACCATCTGGTGAGCAAAATGTATGAGACAGGCGAAATACCCTCAGACTTCAAGAAGAATATAATAATTCCAATCCCAAAGAAAGCAGGCGTTGACAGATGTGAAAATTACCGAACTATCAGTTTAATAAGTCACGGCTGCAAAATACTAACACGAATTCTTTACAGACGAATGGAAAAACTGGAAGAAACCAGCCTCGGGGAAGATCAGTTTGGAATCCGTAGAAATATGGGAACACGTGAGGCAAATCTGACCCTACGACTTATCTTAGAAGATAGATTAAGGAAAGGCAAACCTACGTTTCTAGCATTTCTAGACTTAGAGAAGAAAGCTTTTGACAATGTTAACTGGAATACTCTCTTTCAAATTCTGAAGGTGGCAGGGGTAAAATACAGGGAGCGAAAGGCTATGTATAATTTGTACAGAAAGCAGATGGCAGTTATAAGAGTCGAGGGGCATCAAAGTGAAGCAGTGGTTGGGAAGGGAGTGAGATAGGGTTGTAGCCTCTCCCCGATGTTGTTCAATCTGTAAATTGAGCAAGCAGTAAACGAAACAAAAGAAAAATTCGGAGCAGGTATTAAAATCCATGGAGAAGAAATCAAAACTTTGAGGTTCTCCGATGACATTGTAATTCTGTCAGAGACAACAAAGGACTTGGAAGAGCATTTGAACGGAATGGACAGTGTCTTGAAAGGAGGATATAAGATGAATATCAACAAAAGCAAAACGAGGATAATGGAATGTAGTCGAATTAAGTCGGGTGATACTGAGGGAACTAGATTGGGAAATGAGACACTTAAAGTAGTAAAGGAGTTTTGCTATTTGAGGAGCAAAATAACTGATGATGGTCGAAGTAGAGAGGATATAAAATGTAGACTGGCAATGGCAAGGAAAGTGTTTCTGAAGAAGAGAAATTTGTTAACATCGAGTATAGATTTAAGTGTCAGGAAGTCATTTCTGAAAGTATTTGTATGGAGTGTAGCCATGTATGGAAGTGAAACATAGACGATAAATAGTTTGGACAGGAAGAGAATAGAAGCTTTTGAAATGTGGTGCTACAGAAGAATGCTGAAGATTAGATGGGTAGATCACATAACCAATGAGGAGGTATTGAATAGAATTGGGGAGAAGAGGAGTTTGTGGCACAGCTTGACTAGAAGAAGGGATCGGTTGTTAGGACATATTCTGAGGCATCAAGGGATCACCAATTTAGTATTGGAGGGCAGCGTGGAGGGTAAAAATCGTAGAGGGAGACCAAGAAATGAGTACACTAAGCAGATTCAGAAGGATGTAGGCTGCAGTACGTACTGGGAGATGAAGAAGCTTGCACAGGATAGAGCAGAATGGAGAGCTGCATCAAACCAGTCTCAGGACTGAAGACCACAACAACAACAACCTAACCACAGACTGACTCATACAGCCTGACTATCGGACGCCCACTGACTAAGACTTTGTAGACGAGCCCTATTATTTATAGACGGGAGAAAAATTAAAAATTAAGAAATGGTAAAATATACCCATGTTACGTGTTAAATGATGAGATGAAAACAGGAAAATTAAAAGAGACGAAAATTAAAAGAGACGAAGACACGATAAACAGAAAGTGGCAAAAATAATAGGTGCTACTTTATGAGGTAGGTTTTAAGGTAAATGAGATTTCCAAAAAACCCCAAAAAGTTTCGAAAAAGTGAAATTTTCTAGTTTAATAATTAACCAACAAGTTATTTCAGTAAAAAAAGGCAATCTTGGAATCTGATAAATCTGGTCTGACTATGGTACCACTGTATTTTGAAAATAACCACAACTTATAATTTCAACTTTCTAGAGCACAAAATTTTTGAATACACTTCCGAAATGCAATTCTTTTCGAAAACGTAAAACGTTTGTTGAATACAGGACGATGAGCGCTTTTAAATGAACTGTACCCATTCGGAAACAATCCAGTATTTGCGCATATAAAACTTCAGTCTCACCTGGTTTGCATGTATAGTAAATCATTAATATTTCCGTATGAACTAACTATAGTATTGTCGTAAGTAAGTAAGAAACTACACATGAGTGATAATATTTTACTAATCTCCGCTTGTATTGGACATTGGCTATTTCGTGTAATTCTTGCATATGTGCTATTAACAAAACGACGTCAAATAAAGGAAAAAATATATCAGTGTCAGGAGTAGTATAAGAACTACGATGATAGTCCTATCTTGCTCTGTTACAATGTGCGCAGTGGACCTCAACGGGATGAACCGCGGTAAATTACACCTCAGATTATCTATTTCTGCAATATATCGTCCGGATAACGTTGTAGACTTTTTTATTTTTCATTTATTGATTTCTGCTGCCCTTCTTTTCTTGAATTTATAGGTTCGTTCGTGTTTTTCGACGCAGAAGGAAGAAGGACAATTTTTCAGTAAAAATATTTCATAACTAATCATTGTCAGTATAGTTGCCAGTCGTATCCACTGCCCTCCGAAAGCTTTCTTATCGTTTATCCTTTCGTCCGAGAAAATAGGAGGGAGAGGGGGTCTATAAAGTTTCTCTGACGTGTTAACAAAATTAATTACTCCTATTTTAATTACTCCTATACCCGGAAGAATACAGGGTGTTTCAGAAGATTCATCGAATATCATAATTGTATATGTTCTATATGAATGAAGTCAGAAAGTTGGGGGAAAACTATACGCTTTTAAAATGGATGAATCCACATAGGACTCCATAGGATATAGGATGCATTCACATAGGTACTCTTTACAGTGACGTTTAGGATGAAAATTTTCATTTACATCTATATCTACATCCATACTCCGCAAGCCACCTGACGGTGTGTGGCGGACGGTACCTTGAGTACCTCTATCGGTTTTCCCTTCTATTCCAGTCTCGTATTGTTCGTGGAAAGAAGGATTGTCGGTATGCCTTTGTGTGGGCTCTAATCTCTCTGATTTTACCCTCATGGTCTCTTCGCGAGATATACGTAGGAGGGAGCAATACACTGCTTGACTCCTCGGTGAAGGTATGTTCTCGGAACTTCAACAAAAGCCCGTACTGAGCTACTGAGCGTCTCTCCTGCACAGTCTTCCACTGGAGTTTATCTATCGTCGCCGTAACGATTTCGCGATTACTAAATGATCCTGTAACGAAGCGCGCTGCTCTCTGTTGGATCTTCTCTATCTCTTCTATCAACCCTATCTGGTACGGATCCCACACTGGTGAGCAATATTCAAGCAGTGGGCGAACAAGTGTACTGTAACCTACTTCCTTTGTTTTCGGATTGCGTTTCCTTAGGATTCTTCCAATGAATCTCAGTCTGGCATCTACTTTACCGACGATCAACTTTATATGATTATTACATTTTAAATCACTCCTAATGCGTACTCCCAGATAATTTATGGAATTAACTGCTTCCAGTTGCTGACCTGCTATATTGTAGCTAAATGATAAAGGATCTTTCTTTCATTGTATTCGCAGTACATTACACTTGTCTACTTTGAGATTCAATTGCCAATTTACCTTTCAAAACGTTCAGTTCCGCTGGACATACGGCAAACATGCAGAAGATAGACTTGTCCTATTCTTTTGCAACATGTCCAGGGTTACGGCATCCACTTCTGTTGTTACGCGACGTCGTAGTTCATCAAAAGTTGTTGGAAGGGGAGGCACGTAAATGAAGTCTCTCACATACGACCCAACCCAAAAAAACGAGAGGGGCGTTTAGGCGACCTTGGAGGACAATGGTGCAATGTGAGACTCGTCTGCCCCTTCTGGCGATCCGCCGTTAAGGCAGCTTTTTATTAAGAAATGGTATAATGTCCAGAGCTCTTTCAGATATATTCTAATGTCCAGAGCTCTTTCCTGGTGAAAATTGGAATTTTCGGCATGTTCCCGCAATTGTCCAAAAAGCCGTCATGAACGAGTACGCGGGCCAGCTGCAACATCGAGACCCCTATCACCAACCAGGGCAGATTTCAGTGGCGCCAAGGTAAACTTTTAGTTTCGATGCGTAAGTTACAAATATCCCAAGTTTATATCTTCACTAGCTGACAAGCTCAGCATTGCCCTGGTATTTATTTTGCCAATTTTCTGTTAGGAACGAACACAAAAAATTAACTGTGTGTGTGTGGTGAAGCATCGAAAAAATATCATTTCTTTGGGTTCGTGAAAATACCCTTGAAGTTACGAAACAATCATACGAAGGACTATGCATAACGTACAGATGAATAAGTCCAGTCGCCAAATTAAGAAACGTGATCCCGAACCGTTTCTGTACGCTGGCCGCAGCTGCTTCGCGTGTCTACAACGCGATTTTGTAAACATCTCTATGGCAACGCTCTTCATAGCTCTATAGCCGCCTACCGTTTTCACCTACTGAGTATCATCTGGTGTCCTGACATGCAACACTACAAGCAATATATCAATACACACAAGCACAACAAACCTACATAAACACATTTTGGATGAGAATAACCTCATTTGAGGTTTTTTCACTCTTGATGGAGTTGGCCAATTCCAGTGCATGGACTAACGCTTAGACCTTATCACAGGTGAAAAACCAAGATTCGTCACATGTTATCACTCTTTCCAAGAAATTGGGATAATTTTCACTGATATTCAAAGTGTGAGTACAAACGTTTTCACAAGCTTCTTTTTGTTCGAACATCAGTTTCGCACACACTTTTCCCATGTTAAATTAGTTATGTGAAATATGTCTTACGCGTTCTCTGTCAATGCCTGCAGTTTCAGCAGTCGATCGAAGACTCAATCGAGAGTCAGACTGAATCAGATTACCTACTTTTGCGATATCTTCATCCGTTTTTGACGTCGAGGGCGTCCCGGAAGTAAGTCATCTCCATCGCCTTCTCGACCATATTGGTAACGCTTGAACCACGCCAAAACTCGCGTACGTGATAAACAGCCTACGTAAAAAAAATTCTTTTAGTAAAAGATGGGTTTCAGAACCAGTTTTCCATGTTTCATGTGAAACCTCACGACAGTTCGTTGCTCTATTATGACAGTCATCGTTTCTCCGGCAAAACAAAATAACAGCTCTCACACAAACGAAAGCCACGGCCACAATGGTTTGTCTACAGAACCAGAGGGGCAGCATTCGACGGAAAGCTTCACGCTTCGCGGCTACTGGTCGTTCATCTTTAGCGCATGCGTAGTTTGTGACAGCAACAGTCCCTTTTCTTTTTATAGCCACACCTCGTACATACATCCATTTTTATAATATGTATGAATTCATGCAGAAAATGTAGTCTTGTGAAATCGGATGAATATTTTTGAAATTCTGTGCTTTTCAAACCAGACCACGCAAAATCACAACGAGTATTCAGGGGACTCCATGGCTTTTCTCTGGCTTCTCTCTTCCTTGGGAACCAGACATTAAAGCAGCCTTAAAACCTAAAGCTATATTAAATTAGTCAGATATTTAAGTCTGTTATTTAGCGGCTGTTTAAAGTGCGTACTATAAAACGCTGTGCTGGAGTGAGTCTAACTGCACAAGAGTGCAAAAGTGACGTGTTGCGACCACATCCCTGCCTATCACATGTCATTTGTTGGTCATCCTTCCACAGCAAGCTCCAGACTATACAGATCAATAGAGACACCACAGTGCACGGATAACCGAAAAACCCGGATAATTTAAAACGAACAATTATGCACACGTTTCTTACGTAACATGCTAGATTTCATATTTCAAAGACCGCTGTATTACTTACATCATACTCGCTGAAACTGACAACTGATTTATAAAGCTATACATAAAACACACTATATTTCGTATCAGTTACTTTCAGTTCACTTGCTGGAGATTACAGTCATGTTTTAATGTTTTTGTTCATCATTAACTTTTATCCTGCTCACAGATCTCATTACCCAGAGAATCAAAACATCGGTATTGTGAAACGAATTTTCTCACGCATACTCTAGTAACAAATCAACCTGCTCGTATATCGTATCGCGCAGCGCACTAGCTTGCAGAACTGGAAAGTGAGCGAGACCAGAATCGAGAAAGAAAGGAAGGAAGACTAGGGTTCAACATCCCTTCGACATCGAGGTATTAGGGCCGGAGCACAAGTTCGGAATGTTTCAAGGACTGGGAAGGAAACCAGCTGTGCCCTTTCAAAGGAACCGTCTCGGCATTTGCATTGAGCGTTTTAGGATGGCCTGACGCGGATTAGAAGCGTCGTCCTCCCGAATGCGAGTCCAGTGTAGTAACAATTGCCCCACCTCGCTCGGTCCCCCAGTTTAAATCCTCCTCAACCGAACAAAGCTTGTTCACAATACCAGCGTCAACTAGCCGTTCAAACGCCGATTCACAGACATCGCTATTTAACCACCCGTGTCTTCACATTCAGAAATTTGTTCCGCAAATTTATTCTACTATTCACCTTCTGCGGCGTTCTGTGAGTTGGAAATTGAGAATCTTCAGCTCCTAGGGAAAGGGCTACACTGAGAGAGAGAAAATCGGCCACTGAGACAGCAATAATATTGTGCAATATTATTCAGTTCCTCCTTGGGCCGCGCAATAAAGCTGCGCAGTACTATTGTACAATACTATTGAATCATAGAGTGTTCGAAATGATGGACGATAAAGACTCTGCTGGTGTGATAATTGCTCTACTTTGTAGCGAACTGAAAAAGAAAAGAAGAGTGATGAAAAATTGGTACAAGGAGAAGGAGCCCGAAATATTCGCTCACAAAACCTGTTGAGGGAAATGCGGTCGAAGGAAAAACAAGATAATCATAAATTTTTGTGTGTTGAAGGTCCAAATTTGACGCATTACTGGCAATTCATTGAGCGAACTGAAATTTACAAGTGCTGTTTCACCTCAGAGTATTGGAGACATAGTTATGGAAACGTTTCATGCAGTAATACGTGCACTGAAGTCCTACATTCAAGTAAGTAATTTGTAAACACACATAAATATCTACATATACTTTTATTTATGCCTTTGCATTCATTGGCACACTTGAAGTTCTTTATTGTATTCTAACATCTCATTCGCGCCAATAACGCTTTTCCTGAAATCCTTTATTCTTTTTATTTTCTTTTTCTTTTTCTTTTTTTTACCACATTTTCCTTTGTGGCTGTATGATACCGTTCTCTATATTTCGTTAGCATAACTCCATAGCACTAATTCTTCATGGTTTTTTTAACTTGTTGACTTTACGTCCCACACTGCGAGCATCGAGTTTTAGAGCTCTATGCACTATAATGAAAATGCTCTCTCTTCTTGTTTTGCGGTCATTTTCAATTTCCCACGCTCAACGTCGATAACAACACGAAACGGAAAACACAAATCTGCCTATAGACTGTAGCACGCGAGACACTGTGAAAGATGTTGTCAATACTGCCGACAGACGACCAACATTTCCAGGCCACGCAATATATGCCAAAAGTTTTTTATATTCCCAGTATTATTGCGCAATCTCTCAGTGTCACCCTTAGTCGTTCAACATTATTGCCCTTCAGGACAAGTTGTGCAATATTATTGATCGTCTAGGGGATGCCTTAGAAGTGTCGTGTCCCCACTTTTACCTGAAGATCACGAATTATGGATGAAGGCAATCGACTTAATGAAATATTTTTAACTACCGAAAAGTTTTGTCTTGGTACCACACAAATACCTATTAGCAAAAGTACGATCACACGGGAAATGAAACAAATTGAGATGGTGAAAAGTTTTGCAACTTGGTGTAATTGTAAATAAATGTGGAATTATTCACTCCACAAAAGGAATGATCCACAATTAGAATCTGTCTCATCATACAAATACGTACGCCTAACTGCTTGTAGTGATATGAAATGTGAGGGTCATATAGGCTCGATGGCGGAATTCTGTTCATTGGTAGAATAATAGCGAAATGCAATCAGTCTATGCAGAAGCTTGCTTACATATAATTTGTGCGTCCCATCCCAGAATGTTCCACAAAAGCGTGGGACTTGCCTAAACAGGACTAACAGAGATACTGAACGTATATAAAGAAGGGTAACACGAATGGTCACAGCTTTGTTTGATCCTTGAGAGAGGTTCACAGAGATGTTGAAGGAACTGAACTCACAGACTCTTGAAGGTAGGTGGAAACTGTCGCGATAGAGCCTACTTGTTTCAAGAACTGATTGTTGGTGAAGATTCTAGGAATATACTCAGCATCATATGTATCGCTACCATACAGTGCGCAGAGAGACATTTAAGTAATGATTCTTCTCACGGTCTATGCGCGACTGGAACGGGAAGAAAGCCTAACATGTGATGCACTATGCAGCAGTTTTCAGAGTATTTAAGTAGATGTAGACGCCCAAGATTAAATGGGAAACAACGGAAAAACATTTTAAATATGGCCGACGTCAGGATGATAGTCCGCATCGTCTTCCGTCCGTGTAACATGAGTCACATTCACTGAGTTGACAAAAACCGTGGGATACCTCCTGATATTCTGTCGAACCTCCTTTTGCCCACCGTAGTGCAGCAACTCGATGCGGCATGGACTCAACAAGTCATTGGAAGTCCCCTGCGGAAATATTGAGTCACACTGCCTCTAAAGCTGTCCATAATTGCGAACGTGATGCCGGTTCAGGATTTTGTGCACGAACTGACCTCTCGAATAAGTTGCCATAAATGTTGGTTGGAATCATGTCGGGCGAATTGTCCAGAATGTTCTTCAAACCAATTCCGAACAATTGTGGCCAGGTTACATGACATCGTTGTCTGAGAACATGAAGTCCATGAATGGCTGGAAGTAGCCGAACATAACCATTTTCAGTCAATGACCAGTTCAGCTGGACCAGAGGGGCGCTGTAAACACAACCCACGCCATTATGGAGCCACCATCAGCTCGCCCAGTGCCTTATTGACAACTTGTCTCCGTGGGGTCTGCGCCACACTCGAACCCTACCATCCGCTATTAAGCATCCGAAATCGGGCCTCATCTGATAAGGCCATGACTTTGCAGTCGTCCAGCTGGTATGGTCAAGAGCGCAGGAGAGGCGCTGCAGGCGATGTCGTACTGTTAGCAAAGGCACTCGCATCGGTCTTCTGCTGCCACAGTTATTAACGTCAAATTTCTCCACACAGTCCTAACGGATACGTTCGTCGTACGGTCCACATTGATTCTGAATTCCCTAAAGGTTTGCGAAATGGAGTGTCCTATGCGTCTCGCTCCAACTAACATTCCGCGTACAAAGTCTGTTAATTTCTGTCGGGTGGCCGTAATCACGTTTGAAACTTTTCCACATGAACTGCCTGAGTACAAATGACAGCTCTCCCAATGCACTGCCCATTTATACCATGTGTACGCGATACGACCGAGAGCAGTATATGTGCATATCGCTATCCCATGACTTTGGCACCTCAGTGTACATGACAGTGAATTCTAAACGAAAATACCCGTTCTACGAGGGTTATTGGGAAACTAAGGAAGGATCGGTCGCGAAATGGAAACTAGAGTGAGAATCCGATCAAGTTTTGCACAGGTATGTTGGGCAGTGTCTCTAGTATGTCCGTCGATATCGTTACGTCGTTCTTTTTAGTTCTGAGCACACAGGGAGCACATAAAGATAACTAGAACAGTAGTGTCTCCCGCCAAGTACGAGGGCCTAGTGAAAAATTTCGCCTGAAGCTATGCAGCCGACATTACATAACTGTCGCGCGCTTTCTTCTTCAAGACAATTCTCAGCCGCATTCTGCAGGGGCAGTGAAGATGCTCCTGCATCGTTTTCAATTGGAAATGTTTGATTACCCACAATACAGCCCGTAATTGTCTCCCTCTGAGTTTCACCTCTGCTCACATGAACCGCTAGCTATGAAGACAACATTTTGGCACAGACAACAAGCTGTAGGCCAGCGTAGAGTATTGGCGGAAAGCACTGGTGGCTGCGTTCTATAATGAGGGTATTGAAAAGTTGGTACAACGCCTAAGTCGGATCGGCGACTATTGAGGTAAGTAGCTGGAACTTGTAGCTAACTGTTGCAAATAAAACAGTTTTGATTTTCACTGTGGTTTCCATTTCACGACCTATCGTTCCTTACTTTCCGAATAGCCCTCGTATTTTGAATGGAATATTTGAGACTCTGTTTTATTTATTTTTAATCGCAGTACAATCCAGGAATAATCCACACCTTGATAATCAGCAACTTTCTGCATATGCAGATTCTTTATCGCTCGACGAAAGATCCGTACCCAAAGACCGGAAAGTTGCACAGGTCACAGCAATATTCAAGAAAGGTAGTAGGAGTAATCCACTAAATTACCGGCCTATATAGTTAACGTCGATATGCAGCAGGATTCTGGAACATATATTGTGTTCGAACATTATGAATTACCTCGAAGAAAACGGTTTATTGACACACAGTCAACATGGGTTTAGAAAACATCGTTCCTGTGAAACACAATTAGCTCTTTATTCACATGAAGTGTTGAGTGCTATTGAGAAGGGATTTCTGATCGATTCCGTATTTCTGGATTTCCGGAAGGCTTTTGACACTGTACCACACAAGCGGCTCGTAGTGAAATTGCGTGCTTATGGAATATCATCTCAGTTATTCCTGTCAGAGAGGTCACAGTTCGTAGTAATTGACGGAAAGTTATCGAGTAAAACAGAAGTGATTTCTACCGTTCCCCAAGGTAGTGCTATAATCCCTTTGCTGTTCCTTATCTATATAAACGATTTGGGAGACAATCTGAGCAGCCGTCTTCGGTTGCTTGCAGATGACGCTGTCGTTTATCGACTAATAAAATCATCAGAAGATCAAAACAAACTCCAAAACGATTTAGAAAAAATATCTGAATGGTGTGAAAAGTGTCAGTTGGCCCTGAATAACGGAAAGTGTGAGGTCATCCACATGAGTCCTAAAAGGAACTCGTTAAACTTCGGTTACAGGACAAATCAGTCTAATTTAAAAACCTTAAATTCGACTAAATACCTAGGTATTACAATTACGAACAACTTAATTTGGAAGGAACACATAGAAAATGTTGTGGGGTAGACTAACCAAAGACTGCGTTTTATTGGCAGGACACTTAGAAAGTGTAACAGACCTACTAAGGAGACTACCTACACTACACTTGCCCGTCTTCTTTTAGAATACTGCTGCGCGGTGTGGAATCCTTACCAGACAGGACTGACGGAGAACATTGGAAAAAGTTGAAAGAAGGGCTCAAGTATTGTATTATCGCGACATATGGGAGAGACTGTCACAGAAATGGTACAGGATTTGGGCTGGAAATCATTAAAAGAAAGGTGTTTTTCGTTGCGACGGAATCTTCTCACGAAATTCCAGTCACCAACTTTATCCTCCGAATGAGAAAATATTTTGTTGACACCGACCTACATAGGGAGGAACGATCACCACGATAAAATAAGGGAAATCAGAGCTCGTACGGAAAGATATAGGTGTTCATTCTTTCCGCGCGCTCTACGAGATTGGAATAATAGAGAATTGTGAAGGTGGTTCGATGAACCTTCTGTGAGGCACTTGAATGTGAGTTGTAGAATATCCATGTAGATGTAGATGTAGAAGTGCGGCCCAAGAGTGAGCTAAAGACGGGAGGCAACCGAGCGCCGCCGTAATATGAGCGCACAGTTGGCCAGAGCGGCGGCGGCCGCGCTTCCCGCTTCCGGGCTGGCTGCGACGCGGACCACGTAGGAATGCAGAGCGCGCCGCTCCCCTCCCTACACGGCGCCACCACAGGCAGCCAGGATCGTTTGCCGGGAGGCAGCTCGTCGAGAAATCGAAAGCGTTCTGCCTTTGCATTGTAACCTCCCCACAGTAAAATAATATAAATATATCATTCGCATTTCGTGTAACCTCTCAACAGAAAAGTTCCGAAACCTCCCAAAAAATGGTTCAAATGGCTCTGAGCACTATGGGACTCAACTGCTGTGGTCATAAGTCCCCTAGAACTTAGAACTACTTAAACCTAACTAACCTAAGGACAGCACACAACACCCAGCCATCACGAGGCAGAGAAAATCCCTGACCCCGCCGGGAATCGAACCCGGGCGTGGGAAGCGAGAACGCTACCGCACGACCACGAGATGCGGGCGAAACCTCCCAACAGTAAAAAAATATAACTATTACACTGACATTTAGCGTAACCTCCCAGTTAATAAATTGCGTAACCTATCAATAATATAATGTGACTAATCTCTCAATAAAAAAAAATTGTGGCTCACTTATAACCTTTCAACAATTGACTGTGAATTTAAACTGGTAAATTTTGGACGTCAGCAGTGCTGCGTCATGGCCCTGAAAGATCATTCTGAATAAATAGAAAATTCTTACCTCAATAAGGTCGCCGGATAACGCGTATATATCTGCTCCTATAAGAAATTTTTCTGGCTCAGCTCAGTGCAATGCTGGCCGATAGATTTGTCATGTATAAAAAGGAACAATTTATTTTTCTTTTCAATAATCGGGATGACCAAGGATTGGAGAAATTAGTAAATTCTTTAAATTGAAATGAATGATTGTCAAAAGTTACATGAGAAAGATTATTACTAAGAGATTTTTTTAAAACATTTACATGAGACTTGATATAATAATACTACATACGCGCGAGGCTGCTTTTACCTTATACTACAACGCTCAGGCACCGCCATCGCTCCACACGACCGGCCCAGTCAACTCCATACACCAGACTGCTAGCAACTACTTACAACAACTGCTACACAGTTCCTACTGCTGACAACATTGCTCTCTGGTCTGAGATTCTCTTATAGCTTACATATCGCAGACAGCGCGCGAGCAATCCATCGAAATTACATCTGCTCGAGTGCGCTAGCAACAAATTCTTTAATCATGGACCTCTTACAGCATGACTAATGTCCTCGGTGAAGCAGATTCTAAAATTCGATTTATTGCTAAATTTACGGGTAAATACGGTTGGTCTACGGAAAAGTTGCTAGGAAATCATGTCCACCACTTACGATTGGGTACGAGGAAGATCCTGCAAGATGCAGAGGTTACTCGTTTTTGGTTGCTCCTTCGCGCTCCAACGGCTCGTAGCTGAGAACGTAGCCAAACAGTAGTCTATGGAGCAGCGGGACTCTAAATATTCAGATATAACTCGTTCACTAAACTTCCAAGTACAAAGGTGATAGTAAGGCGCTATCAGAGTAGTGTAAAAGAACGTGATAGATCACAGCAGAGTAATGCTTTCCAAGCAACAATAGGTCGGGAATGCGCCGTTCTGGAGCTTGAAACCAGTCCCTTCGTATGGGTAAATAAATGTTTGAGTTATTTGGCTGTCGAAAGCTCTAGGTAATAGAATTGTAAATTACGACAGCACAGGACGGCAGACTTAAGTAAAACGTACACGTGCTAACTTATCAAAGATCCCAACCATGCGGCTACTATCACGTGCTGTCGTGACTTCGGTTACTTCTATTGATTAGTTACACCAAAACACTACAACAATGATGATAAGGTTGAATGAGGCTAACACTGTGAAACATCCCCTTTGAAAAATTATGAATTACTGTGCTGATAAAACTCTACGTTATTTGATTTTTAAACAGTTGAGAAAAACTGAACGTACTCAGATATTACTCTCTTTACTTATTCTGATCAACACTAAACTGACACACAATATTTTTAGTGCAACGCAATCTGACTTTCAAAAATCCCTACAAAAGAATGGCCTTGACTAACAATAACCTATACCTTTCATGAATCACTTACCTCACAAAAATCTTCATTACTCGAACTACTGCGATACAGCGAGCGCCACTACTGCCAGCTAAATAAAATATTTTAACTACTGAAGGCACTAACTACTAATAGGCATAGTCATCAGATGAAAGATTTTGATAGAGAACAAACAATGTACTTACATTAATAATGTTCAAATGAACACTCGTTTTTTTTTTTTTTTTTTTTTTTTCTTTAAGTACATGAAGGATGTTATACATTCACACACCGTCAACGCAGTTCTATTTGGGTTTGAAATTACTATTCGGTGCTTTGCGGTCGCCTTTTAATGAGATAATTATGAAATTTAGGCGGATTTTCAGTTGATACAATTTCATACGCGTTCGCACACATCACGCGCACCCGCGACCCACTCAGAGTGATGGCTTTGGCTGGACTCTTGAAACTGCGGTGTGGTTTCAGTTAATGTAGAAACTGATCGTAGTTCACATTTAAACGTCCTTACAAAACTTTTTCCCCTCCGCGGCGCGTCAACAACACTACTGCGTGTGAGGGTACTTGTGTGTAGTATCTGTAAGTGGTAGTTCTTTGAAGGGCGACAATGCCCAGTGGCGCAGAGAGTCTCAAGCAGAAGCAGTTGTTGAGAGGCTGTGGAAGGTGTAGGCTCCCCGAGCCAAAGGCGGTTGCGTAGCGAAGGATTTATCTCTGCGTTTAAGAGTAGTGGCACACAGTTTGAATAATAGTGTGTTTATGTTTGTGCAATGTGATAAAGGAAATAAATTAAATCTTACCAGTTCTTAATGCGTCTCCATCAGTTAGTACCACACCACTGCATTTAACAACGAACGAAGTCTCGATATACACGGTTAACTACAACAAGAGGATTGTAATATAATAATTATTAATTAACCCATATTATCTCCAAAGACGCAGGGAGCTTATATGCACTAGAGCAAAGATGAGTAAGTCCAGATACGATCTGTCAGATGGAGGATCAATATACTGTATGTACACTTGTAAGATGTGGCCATAAACGACAATCAGCAATGGGCGTGTGGAAGTTTATCCCTAGTCGAAAGTGTTTGGCTGTGTCTAGCAGTGCAGTTTTGACCGACTAAACAGCTTACTGTTTATTATCTTGACAAATTAATGACATGACTATACCATTAGAGTAACTTATTTAATAGTGAAGACTTATCCAGCACACGTCACAGAAAATTGGCGTCCGACTTAACGAACCATGCATAGAAATTTCAAGTTAGCTAGCTATGTCTCTTCAGCTGGAACCATATCTTCAGGTAAGATAAGATGATTCAACATTTTATGACCACCTACTCTAATAGCGTGTCGGTCCATCACTGGAAAGCAGTAGGGCAGCTGCGATTCGTCAAGCTCTTGCTAAGTTTCCGGATGCGTAGAGCACTAGATGTTTGCGTATAGGTTGCGCCATTCCCGTTAATTATTACAGACGGGTGATTTATGGGTGTCGAGTTTGCGCCCGACAGCGTCCCAGGTGTGTTCCGTCCGCTTCATACCGTGCGAATTTGGTGCTCAAGAGATCAATGTGAATTTACTAACATGCTCGTCAAAGCATTATGGAACGATTCTGGCCTTCTCACACGGACTATCCTGCTGAAACATGCCATCGCCGTCCGGGAAGACGACAACCACGGAGAAATGTAGGTTCTCGGTGATAATGTTCACGTGGACCACTGCTTTCATGGGGTCTTCCATTACTACCACGGGTTCCATGCAGGTTCACTTGAATGTTTCACTTGAATGTCCCCCTTGAATTATACAGCCAGAACCGGCTTGTGCCCAAGCGCGGTGCACGCAGGGGTCCTCTGTTCCGGAGACCCGCGTTCTACGATTTACGCTGAACGGTGCGTGCGCTCCGAAACACCTATGCCTGCACCAACATCGTACTCTGTCTTCAGATTTGCCACAGATCGCCGCCTACCCTGTTTTACAGAGCGGGCAGCCTCCGACCGCCACGTTCAGTGATGAAACGCGACGTCTAATACCTTATCACCTGCTCGTCCTTCAGCCACTTTCCGTGCGCACGGCAATAGCTCGCGAGCAACCGAGCAGCTTCGCCGTTTCTGAGATGTTCGTTCATTGGCGACAGACCATAACAACAACAGTCAGCCCTTTGTCATGGTCGCTTACGTCACTGGATTTCCGCATTTGCGGCCCGTATTGTCGCTTTGATTCCTCTTTCGTCTCGGTTCCGCTTGTGTATTTTCCAGACTGAATCACGTGCCAACACCTTGAGGCAGCATTTAGTCTCGCGCTGCGTAGTCTTCGTGAAGTTTTGTTCACTGAGACGATCAGTTCGCACAGGATATTGTCAGCCCATTATTGCACACAATCTACACTGAAACGTGCCTACCATCTACAATAGCCGGCCGGAGTGGCCGAGCGGTTCTAGGCGCTTCAGTCTGGAACCGCGCGACCGCTACGATCGTAGGTTCGAATCCTGCCTCGGACATGGATGTTTGTGATGTCCTTAGGTTAGTTGGGTTTAAATAGTTCTAGGTTCTAGGGGACTGATGACCTCAGATGTTAACTCCCATAGTACTCAGAGCCATTTGAACCACCTACAATATGCAGTCGATATACAGTATTTATCTACTCAAAGGATGCATCATTTCAAGATACCTATCATAGACTACATCGCGCTATCATAATACTGTCAGATTGATTCTGGAAAAGTAGGCTATAATAATCGACCCCAGAACCCTAAGTAGTGGTGTTTACAACAATACATCAGTTACTTCGCGACTTCTGGGATTAATCTATGGCTCACGATTGACGTGGAGCCGACATCAGACATCTGCTTCTGAGCGTAGAACACTCGATAAGGAATATTTTTACTTTGTACTTGATGATGTGCTCTTGTCGCCACTGTGCTCACCCACTATCGACCGCTCGTGCGACCCAGTTACATGTCGGCGCGATCTTTAACCACAGCAGCGTCAAATTAGCGCTCACCAAGTCAGACAAAAAACCAGTACCTCTCTTTCAGAATCTGCAAAGACCGAAGACGTCAAGACCGACCAAATGTCTGCCGACCAATTTTCTGCTCTGCAAACAGCGTGTATACTTCTGCATATTCGGCGTTAGATCGTCGTCGATAAATTTGTTCCCCGAAGGATCTAAATACGTCAATTCTCTTCCTGCAACATCCACCTTCTTCTCAAATGTGACACATCAGATTAATAAACATATTCACGAGAACGGTCCGAATGCGCTGCCCCAATCCGATTAAATTATTCACAGACGGGGGAAAGTAAAGCCGGCCGGGTTGGCCGAGAGGTTCTAGGCGCTACAGTCTGGAACCGCGCGACCGCTACGGTCGCAGGTTCGGATCCTGCCTCGGGCATGGATGTTTGTGATGTCCTTAGGTTTGTTAGGTTTACGTAGTTCTAAGTTCTATGGGACTGATGACCTCAGATGTTAAGTCCCATAGTGCTCAGAGCCATTTGAACCATTTTGATCGGTCCGCCGGACAGTGATGTCAAGCCCGCCGGCCCGCTTGGTGCTAGACGAGAGGAGCAGGTTATGTGCCGGCACTGCCTTGCACCCTCCTCCTTCTCCCGCCATTATTTAACAAAAACATCAAACCACACTACATACACACGCTCATTAAACCAATGAGATACATTTAAGAACACAACTCTCAGAGTTCGTGAAAGAAAGGTGCCATTGTGCCCGAAGCAAAGAAAACCTTTCTATTAAGGCGGTTACACCTGCTCTTCGAGGGCTCCCAGCCAAAAATGTCATACGACTTTACTTTTTTGTGTAATACTGTTTCTGAGACTCACATAAATATGCTGGAACAACAATGTTTATCTTATGGATATAAAGGAGGAGGTGGTTAAGCTGCAGCTGTATGGAATCTCAGTGAACTTTCTCTTTGTACCATGATACCAATGCCTCATACAAAATGAATGAGTAGACTTCCTTGCAAAGGACGCAGAGCACAAATGAAACTTGCTAATGTCATTTTAATGTATCCAGTCACGACACTAAACTTAAATGACGCCATTTAACGAGTGAAAAGTGGGACAAACAGAAAGGAGCAGTGGCCACCACTAATATAGTGTACAACCTGCTCTGCCCCGGAAAAGAGACATATTGGACAGATTGTAAACGACCCCTGACGACCATCATAAGGACGTCATTCCAAAACAGAAACTGAAACTTCTCCAGTCACCTAAACAGGATAAGCGTCAGAAGCAGTCCAACCAAATCAGAATCGAAAGGTGATTGAAATAATCTGTCCTTTTCGTAAAAGAGATATTTCGATAAGCAATCAACACTGTGCATGAGATCTAGCAAGCTGAACCATCACTTTCCGACTACGATTTTGGACACTGGGGTTAAGTCGGACAGTATGGCTTATTTGCTCTTTGCTACTGCATAGGAACAAAGAGTTACTTATTTTAACGTCCGTGCGCCAGTTATTTTAAGCGCGAGATTGCATTTATCGCTTTCCACAACTTTTATTTTGCGTAAATTTTTTCCCTAGGTGAATAATTAAAAATCCATGCATTATCGTAAAGTGGAAACTTTCTATTGTTGCGCCGAGAGGGAAGTTATTGTAACCGTAATTGTCGACGCGCTCAGTAGATAACAGCATTGAGACAATTTCTGTACAAGTTTGTCGAGTTTCTCGTGCAAAGTTTTAAAATAACGACGGTTTTTGTAAAACTGTGTACTGTGTGGGGTGATTTCGGACAATGCCAAGAACGTATAAGAGCAGGAGAGGCGCTACAGTACGGTGTAATTATGACCCGGAACTTTTAGATAAAGCTGTTCGTGATATTCAGAGTGGTAAATTATTGTGCAGAAAAGTGTGTGATTTGTATGGTATACCTAAATCAACCCTACAAAATAAAGTACAGGAAGCACATCCGAAAAAAATGGGAGGACAGCCAGTGCTAAATAAAGAAGAAGAAATGTTGAAGCAAGATATCTTGAGGGCTGTACATTGGGGATATCCCTTCACTAAATTGGATATTAGATATTTAGTTAAAGGCTACCTTGATAAATCTAGCCAAAAAGAGAAGAAATTTCGTAATATCTTGCCAGGAGAAGAATGGGTTCATTTATTCCTCAAACGACAGTCAGAAGATCTTTCCATTCACTTAAACAAAAATATTAAATGAGCTCGTGCAGAAGTGAACAAAGAGACTGTTTATTTAAATTCTTGCAAAATAAAAACTTATGTGTAACATATAAAATTCATTATATCATTCCATATCACTTATTCGTAACAAAGGGCTCCCTTAAAGTGTGTAAAATGTCACCAAAATCAAATAAAAAGCATATAGAATTTTAAAAAATGGCAGTAACTGTCCGAATTCGCCCTCTATGTACTGTAGCTTCGGACAGAGATTTAAAAAACACATGTGTCCGAAATCACCCCAATCCATGGGGTGACTTCGGACATTTTATTTAACTGCCTCAGATAAATATACCTACACATACACTTTCTGGTTCTGGGATATTTTATTCTTTACACATATACCCTACCACTTCCATAAAAACCAATTTAATCTAACAATATATACGAAAGCTACAATCAAAATAACGACAAAACCATCCGAAAATACCCCGTTTGACGGTACCACATCCGTTGTGTTCGCACCATAAAATACGACTTAGATTCGATGACGCTTTTAATACCACGTAACCTGTACATACAGTGAAGCACCTGTTACTACGGAGCCCCTCTATCTAGTGTTTTTTCCTTCCCCTAACAGAAATTGTCGTACAACCTCGAGATTACGAAGAATTTCACTTTAGAACGAATCAGTATATTTTTTTACAATTCCTTGTTTTTTTTTTCACAGTAATCTAAGAGAATCGTTTCCAGTTGCCATGCTGTGTTATCATTCCTTGTCAATTAAAATGCGCTCCGTATGTCCTTACACATCTTTATTTATTTTCATTCATTTTAATATTTATCAACTGTGTAGTAAGACGCTCGCTATATGGTATCTACAGCAAACGCCAGTAAAATAAAAACTTCCATCTGACTACCTACCTAGCAGTGTTCAATCTCGTGAATCATGACTGACAAGGAGACCGCGCCTACACCTCATCGCCAGTTTCGTCCAGATTTATGATACAGGAGGCGCAGGGCCTGGCCAGAAGTTAAAGAAACAGAAGTGGGGGCTCCAGATAACAGAGCGTTCAGCAAAAAATAGTATTTTTAGGGCGGATCGGCTGAGGCATGGTTCCTTTTATGTTAGCATCCCTTCCAGGGAGCTGTAGGCGCAACAAAAAAAAGTTCTGAACGATAATCCAAGGATCGGGTTTCGAGACCCTGTGCGGCAACGGTTCCTTTCTTCTCAAATTTTACTTTACTTACACTGAAAATAAACCGAAATAATGCTCAGTGTATTGTGTTTATCGATATTTTCATAAAATGCTTGAAAAAGAAAGGCAAAGGAAAATTTGGTGGATGAATATGCCCCAGAATGTAGGAATTTCGTCATTACTTCATCAAAACTTGGCGAACTTGTAAAGAACTTCAAACGAAAAGATTTTGACTGATGTGATGAAGCCTTGCGAGGAGGACAACAAATTTCTTCTGTTAACTTACACGTGGGGAGGACAAAACAATCGCAATTATACCACCAGATTTTTCAAGATGAAGGCTGCCGTCATGTGTATGAAAGTGATCCCCTCCCTCTCCCTCCCTCCCAGATCCACAAGCTCGTGCAAGCCTCCGATATCTATTTTTATCATCAGGTAAAGAATTTGATTACCAAGTTACAAAACTGCTCTACCTCACTGAGAGAGAAAAAGAAATCATACCGGAAGGAGACTGCATCAAAACATATTCCATTGTCAATATTTGTTGTTTCCTGCCACACTATGGGATGAGAGAGTACCTTTTATGAATGTAACAGAATTTTGTTTTTCTATAAAAACTTGAAAAGCCAACATGTGGTTGCAAAAATTCGGCGCTCATAGCATGTACGAGATACCTAAGAAATTACTGCTCTTTTTTTTTTTTTTTTTTTTACGACGAATCATCAACTTCAAAATAATAAGCGTATCTAATCTTATATACGACGTTCTCGTGTGTGTCCTACAGTCCCTTTTCGGAAATTTATTTGCAATCCAGAATTCCCTCTGTCTTTTCATGTCTTTTATGAAAATATATACAATATATTAAGCATATTAAGCATTATTTTGTCCTATATGCAGTGAAATTATCATAAAAATTGAAAATAAATAAGTCCAACTCGACCCAAAGACCCTCGGATTACTGTTTTGTACTCTTTTTGCTGTGGCAACGGCTGCTTGGATAGTACGCTAACATAAATTACTCATGCCTCGCGCCAGCCGCGCCAAAAGTACTATTTTCTCTAAACGCTTGGTCACCTGTAGCTCTCATTTCTGTAACTTTTATTTCTGACGAAGTCCTGCGTATGACGCTAATTCACGAAATCGATGATGAGGAGCAGGAGCCCCATTGCACTTAGATATTCGGAAACGGTTTTTCCAATTCGTCCCCAGATTTACCGTTAAAGGAAGTCAATATTTTCCTTTTAACTGGTCTTTGTCAGTTCCATTTTAGCTTTGTTTACGCTTAACGCACATTTTGTGCTAAGTACGCCATGTATTTCATTGCACAAGTCTTACAAATCTTCTTCATATTCGAGCAGAATGAGTACATCACCAGTAAGCTTTAGTACTGTTATTTGTTCTCTTCGTCAAGTACGACTTAAATAGCCATGGTGATGGTCGTAACGTACATCTTATAGCATTCTTAATGCGATCTTTTATTCCTTAGCCTTCTATTTTTATTACTCTCGCTTGGTTTTTATAGATATTTGTCTGCGTCTGTAATCCCTGAATGCTTTTCATGATATCCAACGTTTTATTTCATCTTAAATGTCGAACATTTTCTCTGGATCTACAAAATACGCTATAAATGTATCCTGCTATTTCCAATTCTTCCTACCGCTGTTGAGGAAAGAACCAGTATTGCTTCGCCGGAATATTTATCTTTTCTGAAATCATACTGATCTTTGCGCAGTATCTCTATATACATTTTTTCTATTCTCTTATAAACAGAATAAATAGATTTTTGTGAGCACGCTATTTGTAACTGAACGTCTGACACTTTTCGCGTGCCTTGTTCTGTAGGTTGATGGTTTTACCACAGGGAATCTGATCATAATATCCTGCTCCGCAGGTTTTTCACATCTGATCTAGTAACCTCCTAGCTCATATACCTTCCACTAATTATGCTACCTGTGGATGTGTATCTCTGATTCACGCTAAGTTTATTTAGGTCAGATCATTCGGAGCGTCTGCTTTCTTTCATATAAACATACTTCTCCTGTTCCATCACATTTCGCACCAGACCCCTGACATCTCCTACTTAAAGTATGTTATTACAAACGATGATACCTAGGTCAAGGCAGATGCTACATAGTGCTCGATAAAGTGTGATAATCTCTCTCCCCTCACTGATGTCTCGGTTGTGGTGCTGTGAAAACAGTTGACCTGTCGTGTGGCCGAGGTTGGAGAATGTTAATTTTGTCGCGAGTAGTCGAAGCCAACGATTGGAAATCTGAATTAGCCTGCTGTCTGCGTTTGCGTCATGTTTAACGCAATTTTCCAAATGCAGCGAAAGTTTTTCTTATAGAAACTAAAACTAAATTCGGAAAACCTATATCACGTAGTGAACAGACAGATTTTTATCAAAATCTCTTACATACCACCGGCCGCTGTGGCCGAGCGGCTCTAGGCGCTTCAGTCCGGAACCGCGCTGCTGCTACGGTCGCAGGTTTGAATCCTGCCTCGGGCATGGATGTGTGTGATGTCCTTAGGTTTAAGTAGTTCTAAGTCTAGGGGACTGATGACCTCAGATTTAAGTCCCATAGTGCTTAGAGCCATTTGAACCATTTTTCGTACATACCCCTATCGTTCACAAACTGCGAAAAATGCTTAAGGGCAACACTTTCATTTTGAATGGATTGCATAATATGCCAAACCGTTATTACTGGCAGTAAACATATTTAAACTCGGTCTTATCAAGCTCTATCCCCCCTCCCCCCCCCCCCCCCCCCCCACACACACACAACTCTCTCTCCTCTCTACCAGAAAGTTCACTTAGTAAGCTGGAGCTTGGACTCATTTACAAAAGTACCGTGGTTCATATCTTGATTTAGGTTACCCTCGGTAACTACAGATCGGTATAGGCGAATGCCAGTATGATTCCTACAGTAAGGCAGTGGGTGCTCCTGCTACGTCATTGCTCAGCTCAGGTTGCATTGCACTCTAATTCATTCATTTCTTCTTCTTTTTTCGTTTCACCCTCTTTAGAGTACAATGAATTAGTCGTTCCATCCTTTGTGCGCAGTATTTCTTCATTCTTTCTGACCATCTTCTTCTCCCCTCTTCCGAGATCATGGGTTTCACCTTTGTTATAAATTTTGTCCTGGAACCTTATTTTTTTGTCTTTAGGAGCTATGTGAGCTGTTCTATCGAGTAATAATTTTTCTGTAATTTTTAATTCTCTTAGGTCTTTCTCAGTTTCCGTAAACCAATAAGGTTTTATTTACAGTTCGTTTGGCTGGTCAAAAAGAATTCATTCTGAGAAGATGTCTGTAAAAATTTAGTCTCGTGTTTCACGTAGTATCTGAGTGTGTTCGAATTCTTAAATAAAGTATTTTATTCTTCGTGCATTCTATTTTATTATCCTGAAATTTTGTTTCTATGATTTATCTTAAAATTATTATTCTAGTTCTAACTGTTGTGGGTGGCCTTTGCGATTCAGCCGGCCGGAGTGGCCGAGCGGCTCTAGGCGCTATAGTCTGGAACCGCGCGACCGCTACGGTCGCAGGTTCGAATCCTGCCTCGGGCATGGATGTGTGTGATGTCCTTAGGTTAGTTAGGTTTAAATGGTTCTAAGTTCTAGGGAACTGATGACCTCAGATGTTAAGTCTCATAGTGCTCAGAGCCATTTGAACCATTTGCGATTCGTGGTTAGGGTTTCTGCCACATACGAGTACAATGCTTTGTAGTGCTTAACTTTGGACCCCCATAAAGGGGTTCCTCGTTGTATTTCTCTTTTGTCGAACCGACCGCAAATTCAAGTTTGTTTTTCCTGGTTTCTACTGCCTTGCATACTGTTGCATTCCAACTAATCCATTCCCCAAGCTATTTATATTATTTCACTACTTTTGTTTCCTGTTCTTAGACTTTTAAATATTTATTTGGGTGTTTGTTGTTCGTCATTATTTCAGTTTTTAGATTTGCAAACGAAATGTTAAGATGTATTTTAGGTGCGCGTTTCTCTAGTTCAAGGTTTTATTTCTTTGCTTACTCCATTGTTTCATCAAATAGGGGCAGAGCATCTGCAAAGGCAATGCAGTCGATACGGATCAGATGTGGTTTAGTGAAGAGGCATACTTCCATCGGCATGGGTACGTCTGGTCTAGACGACCAGCCTCAGTTACAACCCCGGAGAATGTAAAACGAGTGCGAACCTTATTCGGTGACAAGTCTACTACTTTAACAAGATACGCAGCACACAGCTCAGGGTGTCAAGATGGTCTCTCCAGAGTATAATTAAAGAGAAACTTAACCCTTTCCATCACGAAATTCAGTTATTCCAACTTCTGTCGGACAGGGCTGTGGAGCGGCGACATTCTTTCGGAAATGAGAAGACTAAGGGCTATGAAAATGGAACAGTAGATAGGATCAGATCCCGTTTAATGAAGAGGCGTACTTCCATCGGCATGGGTACGTCAACAAACAGAAATGGCGCCGCTGTGCTATTGAGAATCCGTGTTTCTTGACTTCCGCAAGGCGTTCGATACAGTTCCCCACAGTCGTTTAATGAACAAAGTAAGAGCATATGGACTATCAGACCAATTGTGTGAGTGGATTGAAGAGTTCCTAGGTAACAGAACGCAGCATGTCATTCTCAATGGAGAGAAGTCTTCCGAAGTAAGAGTGATTTCAGGTGTGCCGCAGGGAACTGTCGTAGGACCGTTGCTATTCACGATATACGTAAATGACCTTGTGGATAACATCGGAAGTTCACTGAGGCTTTTTGTGGATGATGCTGTAGTATATCGAGAGGTTGTAACAATGAAAAATTGTATTGAAATGCAGGAGGATCAGCAACGAATTGGCACATGGTGCAGTGAATTGAATCTCAATGTAGACGTTCAACATGCTACTCCATGTCATCATGAAAAAGGTCAGTGTTTGGAGCCCAGTCAGTGCAAAATGCGTTATTCGGCTACTGGAACATCAATTTGTACCGGCTGTACGACACGGCCGAATGGTCCGAAACTTCTAGTTCGTGCAGGGTGGAGCGCGTTCCCACAGTACTGACGATGTCTTCGATTTCTTTCAGGAAACGTTCAGTGACCGTATCGTTCGCCTAGATACGGCGTGGAATGGCCCCCCCTTATAGTCCCGATCACAACCCGTGTGATTATTTCTTATGGGGTTATCTGAAGGACAGAATCTTCAAAGATACACCTGCAACATTCCAGGATGTTAGTACTGTAGTTTCTGGAAAGATTCATGCAATCTAAAATGATGCTCTTCAGAAATTCGTCAGAGAATTTAGTTCCAAGCGCTACAAACACATTGCTGCAGAAGGCAAGCACTTTGAAAACCAACTGTCTTAAATTTCAGGTTGTCTGCTGTAGCATAAACACAGTATGATAACAAGAATCAGTCAGTCTATATTACGTTGTAATAGACAAAAACTTTTGAATACCCATTTTGCGCCACCTTGTGTCAAATGCCCTAACTGTGTCAGTCCTTAACACAAAAACAATCGCAAACTCCTTTGCTGTCGCTGCCGTCTGCTTCTGTGAACAGCCACGCTGCACTCTGCACACAATTATCTGCCCTGTTGCTTTTTAGAAGCAGCTGAAGCACTTCACTCTGTCACCTGCATAACGTTTTCCCAAAAATTAACGTATATGGCTTGTTTTCCCCTCTGTCAAGCAGTAAAGCCAATGCTCCCATCTTCTTCGTGTCGCTTCTTTCTCTGTTCATTTGACTGTGACGTCACTCTTTTCCTCTGTTCTCATCATTTGTATTTTATCACGTTCCCCTTCCTCTTTTCCAACTCTCACGGTAAAAAATAAGTGTTTAAGATAACCTACACTGTTCGCTGTAAATTAATCTGCTTACCTAGAACAACACCTGAATTCTTAATGGGTACTGTGTATTCGCAAGAATGCAAAGTGAAATCTGCCCTGAAATAAAGGCAACTTACCTCACACTCACCGTATTAATTTGTGTCTGGTGTCCTGACGTTGTCGAAAACAAATTGAAATCAGCAAATGCAGCATCTAAAGAAAAATAATCTACTCTAAATTTTTCTCTGCATGTCAGAAACAATCTGTGTCTGTGTATGGCATAAGGTGCAATGCACACACAACAAAATATTCAAAACTTTATTAAGAATGATGGAGGAGGGTTTTACTTTAAAGAAAATTATCAAAACGAGTCTGTACAATATAAGAAGACTAACAGTTACGAAATTCTCTCATTACGAAAATTACAGACATTTCAACCAGTTGCGTAGTATGTGACATAATGAAAACAAAGAGATCAAATTACCACACATTATGATTATTATTTGTTGTCTAAGGGACATAGATTTCCTTCAGTCAATAGATCTGACAAATAAACATTTCATTCTTGTGCGTGCATGGGTTACTTTGAAACATTACTCCAAAAATCTTCTCCATCAACACAATCAATAAAATTGTTTAGTAAACAAGTTGTCATCTCCACAACAAAGTATTTCAGATAATTTCTCAAAAATGGTTTAAATGGTTCTGAGCACTATGGGACTTAACATCTGGGGTCAACAGTCCCCTAGAACTTAGAACTACTTCAACTTAACCAACCTAAGGACATCACACACATCCATGCTCGAGGCAGGGTCGAACCTGCGATCGTAGCAGTCGCGCGGTTCCAGACTGAAGGGCCTAGAGCCGCTCGGCCACACCGGCTGGCAGATAATTTCTCCCAGATTCATAAATATTAGATCTCATTCTCTGAAAACTCAACTGCCCGCTACTGTGCCTCTAATAAGAATACCAGAGCGAAGCACAACTGACTGGCGACCAAGCACATCACAGAGTCCATTAACACCGAGTCAAGGATCTTATCAACTACTTGTGCAGTGCGCTCATGCATCTTTGTCACAGTACAGCATAAGCGAATTATTTATAATGGCAGGAAACATATGAAAACCTCACACAGTAAAATCTAAATGTTACGTTACATGTAATTTACGACATGCTCACCGTAATGAATATATAGGAAAATATGTAGAATGTTTGGCGAAATGTAACAGAGGGCACGACAGCCCTAATCTGGCCAAATTAACCTTCTTGGGGTCATTTAGGGATATCCTCTATTGAAATATTTCATCAGCCTGTTAGAAAACAGGGAAAACATTTCATTAATTTTGCTTCGGGGAACAACTACATTTTGTCATCACAATTTTACTTTAGTTCTGTGCTGTAATCTCAACGAGAAATGGTCGTTTAAGAATCGTGTTCTTGGACCAAATGTACTGTTGAATGCCGGGTCTCACCACACAGACACGTCCAGAATTTTACCAAAAGTATCTAGGCTCAGTAGGCCCTTTTAAACCAGCCGCGTGGGATAGCCGCGTGGTTAGAGGCGCCTTGTCACGGATTTCTTGGCCCTCCCGCCGGAGGTTCGAGTCCTCCATCGGACATGGATGTGTGTGTGTGTGTGTTTTGTTCTGAGCATAAATTTGTTTAAGTAGTGTGTAAGTCTAGCGACCGATGACCTCAGCAGTTTGGCCCTTACGAATTCACACACACAGACACACAGTCGTTGTTGTTGTTGTTGTTGTTGTGGTCTTCAGTCCTGAGACTGGTTTGATGCAGCTCTCCATGCTACCCTATCCCGTGCAAGCTTCTTCATCTCCCAGTACTTACTGCAACCTACATCCTTCTGAATCTGCTTAGTGTATTCATCTCTTGGTCTCCCTCTACGATTTTTACCCTCCACGCTGCCCTCCAATGCTAAATTTGTGATCCCTTGATGCCTCAGCACATGTCCTACCAACCGGTCAATCCTTCTTGTCAAGTTGTGCCACAAACTCCACTTCTTCCCGGTTCTATTCAATACATCCTCATTAGTTGTGTGATCTACCCATTTAATCTTCATCATTCTTCTGTAGCACCACATTTAAAACACATACCATCTGACAGATTTACATCAGCCTGTATGCGAGACTTTGGGTTTATATCACAATCGACATCGGCGAGACGCTAAACGTTCCTATCAATATTCTCCCTACTTGAATGTCACATCTTTTTCTGTAGGATTATCATCTCTGAGTAACTCACCACCATCGGGACCCTGAACCTGGAAAATTTTCGCTTACTGACAGATTGTCGTTTCTCATTTCATACGTTCCGTGTTAGTGTGTAACGTCGGTGATATGGCTGACTGTATTTCCATTTTTAACGGGACGGCCGTAGAAGGGCAGTAAAGCCAGGGAGGGAGCGCCACTCGATCCGGGAAGGAAGAATGTTTTGCGAATTAAAGGCAGACAACAGCGCCGGCAGCGGAGCCCTTACGTAAACAAGTAGCCAGCCGAGCGCGGGAGTTTTGATTAAGCGCGCCGTCCGTTTGCAAATAGAGCGGCCAGGCCAGGCCGGGGCAGGGGGCGTTGAATAATGCACGCCGGTCACCGCCGGCCGCCGCGCGAGACACTGTGCGGGGTGCGCCAGCTGACAACCTACAGCCACTGCGCGGGGCATTTAGGCGCGCGAGTCGGACGCTGTTTGCCGCGAAATAAGGACAAATCGCAGAAACTGTAATAACACGGCGAAACAAGGACCGACCGTCCCACAGCATGAGAATACGGGACGAGGCACTTAACTTTCTCACCTCGTATAAACTTTGACCCGTAAAACATTCTTGTAGAATGGGTAGTCGTAAAGTTTTAACTTTCATCTCGAGAAAATAAAGTTGCGTTATCAGTTTCAATTAACCGGGAACACCATAAGACCGTGAAGAAGATCACAGCATAGAGGTCGAAACGTCGTTAGTGTGAAAAGAAACTGAAGAGCAGCATGTCGTGCTTTACTGGAGACTAGAAATCTACTCTGTAGGAATCAGCATGGGTTTCGAGTAAGACGATCGTGTGAAACCCAACTCGCTCTATTCATCCACGAGACTCAGAGGGCCATAGACACGAGTTCCCAGGTAGATGCCGTGTTTCTTGACTTCTGCAAGGCGTTGGATACAGTTCCCCACAGTCGTTTAATGAACAAAGTAAGAGCATATGGACTATCAGACCAATTGTGTGATTGGATTGAGGAGTTCCTAGATAACAGAACGCAGCATGTCATTCTCAATGGAGAGAAATCTTCCGAAGTAAGAGTGATTTCAGGTGTGCCGCAGGGGAGTGTCATAGGACCGTTGCTATTCACAATATACATAAATGACTTTGTGGATGACATCGGAAGTTCACTGAGGCTTTTTGCGGATGATGCTGTGGTGTATCGAGAGGTTGTAACAATGGAAAATTGTATTGAAATGCAGGAGGATCAGCAACGAATTGGCACATGATGCAGTGAATGGCAATTGAATCTCAATGTAGACAAGTGTAATGTGCTGCGAATACATAGAAAGAAAGATCCTTTATCATTTAGCTATAATATAGCGGGTCAGCAACTAGAAGCAGTTAATTCCATAAATTATCTGGGAGTAGGCATTAGTAGTGATTTAAAATGGAATGTTCATATAAAGTTGATCGTCTGTAAAGCATATGCCAGACTGAGATTCATTGGAAGAATCGTAAGGAAATGCAATCCGAAAACAAAGGCCGGCCAGAGTGTCCGAACGGTTCTAGGCGCTACAGTCTGGAACCGCGCGATCGCTGCGGTCGCAGGTTCGAATCCTGTCTCGGGCATCGATGTGTGTGACGTCCTTAGGTTAGTTAGGTTTAAGTAGTTCCAAATTCCAGGGAACTGATGACCTCAGAAGTTAAGTCCCATAGTGGTCAGAGCCATTTGAACAATTTTTGAAAACAAAGGAAGTAGGTTACAGCCCACTGCTTGAATATTGCTCACCAGTATGGGATCCGTACCAGATAGTATTGGTAGAAGAAATAGAGAAGGTCCAACGGAGAGCAGCGCGCTTCGTTACAGGATCATTTAGTAATCGCGAAATCGTTACGGAGATGATAGATAAACTCTGCAGGAGAGACGCTCAGTAGCTCGGTACGGGCTTTTGTTGAAGTTTCGAGAACATACCTTCACCGAGGAGTCAAGCAGTATATTGCTCCCTCCTACGTATCTCTCGCGAAGAGACCGTGAGGATAAAATCAGAGAGATTAGAGCCCACACAGAGGCATACCGACAATCTTTCTTTCCACGAACAATAGGAGACTGGAATAGAAGGGAAAACCGATAGAGGTACTGAAGGTACCCCCCGCCACACACCGTCAGGGAGCTTGCGGAGTATGGACGTGGATGTAGATGTAGATGTAGAAGAGGAATGTGATGCGGCCCAAAACTTGTAAGGTCACCACTGAAACGCTAGTGGTGAAGTAGCGTCGCACGATCCGTAGAAACTGAGTGGTGCTCCGTAGTGTATAAGCCACAGTCGTTGTCTTTCTACAAGGGTAACCTTCTCCAACAGCGCTGGTAATTCGCCACGCCCAAATCGGAGATAAACAACATGTGTTCGTCTGTTTTGTAAAGTGTATGGCCTGATGACCCTGTCACCGACAATTCCTGCCTCACCCTCAGGACTAGTCGAGGATTTGTATCTCTCCACAAGTGCGTATTGACGAAATGTGTTACGCCATCTCTTGTGAATCCTAGCTGGTATGTAAATAAAATGCAGGCAATGAACTGCGGATCTCATTGGTTTCCAGACATTATTATATGAAATTTTCTTCAAGCTTTGATCAATGTTACTCCCTGCAGCAATATGTGACACTCTTTCTAAAACACTCTGTACAGGGTATAAGCTCTCTAAATCTATATCACAAGTATATATTTCGCCCTTAGCGATAGACGCCGTCCTCGGGCAGCAATCCAAAATTACAACAGAGCAACAGAGACATCCGAGGAGATGTCTTACTCTAAGATATAACTGTACGTGTATTGTGTGTCTTGTGTATTAAACCGGGAACCTAGACACGACGGAGAGGCTTCGTCCCGCCGTAGCCCTCAAAAAAATGGTTCAAATGGCTCTGAGCACTATGGGACTCAACTGCTGAGGTCATTAGTCCCCTAGAACTTAGAACTAGTTAAACCTAACTAACCTAAGGACATCACAAACATCCATGCCCGAGGCAGGATTCGAACCTGCGACCGTAGCGGTCTTGCGGTTCCAGACTGCAGCGCCTTTAACCGCACGGCCACTTCGGCCGGCCCGTAGCCCTCAGTGGTTCACAACCCCACAACAGGCCACAGCGGTCCACCTACCTCACCACCATCCCATACCGAAGATGAACGATCCAGAAAATATTCGTTGTCATGCAACAACGTTTCGTTTGCACAATTGGCACGTAAACCGTAGTCTGTAGGCTTTAGAACTTGTAACAATTGCAGACAAGGACGTAGTTGCAAGCATATCCTAAAAAGTCTACACACAGACGCCACTGGAATTGCTAATTCACAACTAGCCTTCCGATCAGATTTCTTGCGGCTAACGGTGAAAGACTAGCACTCGTTGAACACGTTTTTCAGTCATTCTTTGTCATTCCACACTTTTCCCATTGCGCACAGGTATACAAACAAAACTGTTTGAGCTGCTCTTTCGTTTGGAGTATTATTTACAATTGTAAGTTGAACGTAATAAATGTTACAACGCCTTAAAACCGGTACGTTCGTTTTGAAAACCCTTTATGTCTGTATTCACAGTCTTTGTCCAGTACGTTGGCATTTATTGGATAGTATAGCAACTGCTCTCTACACACTGCTCTGTTGTGACGCTCGTAGGTTGCGCCTACTTCGTCCGGCAGCAAAATTTTACACTGGAAACTCCGTGAGATAAAAAGGAACAGAAAAAACGTTACATTCTTAATTTTGCTCCAGCATTGATTCGTCACGTACTTCCGGAGATAAAAAACTAAAGAAACGACAGTTTTCACGTAATATTTACGTATTCCAGGGCAAAGTATGACCTGACACGTACAATCTTCAAGGCGTCTCTGGTTGCAGGGTGGAGGTCTTACATTATCCTGCTGGAATATCCCATTTGGTACTATAGTCAGAATGGGTATGAAAACAGGTTTCAGGCAGAAAGATGGCGATGAGCTGTCCACAGCCCGTCTCACAAGAAAGCTGACTGATGTGAAATAAAATATTATTTTTAATTTACATCACTTTTTATTCCGGATATCTTCCTTCTGAGTCAATGCAGAACAGGACCGTCAGAAAAAAGTTTTCGAAACTGTTATGATACTCAGCCTTTGAAATTGCCTGTAGCACCATGGCCGTAGCCTTCGGATTTCTGAAATCGTGTCGAGACGCTTTTCTTTCATTGCCATTTTCAGTTTTAGAGATAACCAGAAGTCGCACGGACACAAACCAGGCGAATAAGGAGAGCGTTCAAGTGCCACCATACATTTTTGAGCCAAAAAATCGCGTACGTCCTTGGCTTCGTGCACTGGTGCATTGTTGTGCAACAAACGCCAGCTTTCTTGATTCCGATATTCATGTCGAACCTAAGCAATCCTTGCCCGTAAACTATTAAAACACTCAAATAATAACCTGCGTTCACCATTTGACCTTCTATAGTGATTATAACTCCTTTTTAATCAAAGTAAATAGTGAGCACTCACTATCTTTAGGCGGCTTTGCTGCATGCGCAGTTTTTTCGGTCGCAGAGATTCTGTGCTTTTTAATTCTGAGCTTCGGCGCTTTGTTAGTGGCCCATACTAAGCACCGTGTTCATCACCTGTTACGATGCAAGCCATGAAGTCTGAGTCCCTACCGGCAGATATTTTCATATCTTCGTAGTCTTCAACTTTTCAATCTTTTTGATTGTAAGCGAATGAGTGGAGCACAAAGCGACAACATATCTTCCTTTAGCTCAAATTTTCAGTTATAATCTGATGCAAAGTTGTTTTAGAGATTCCAGTTAGCTCCACAATTAACCTGGTACATGCACAACGATCATTTTGAAGTCTGAGCATTTCCGTCGACTCGAACTGTCGATCATGCTACTGGACGTGAATCATTTTCAGTGCTCACTGTACCGTCACGAAACCTTGCATATCACATAAAAACATTTTTTGTGGCCCATTGCTTCACTGTCATAAACAGTCTGTATCACTTCAAATATGTCGGTGGTACATTTACCCGATTTACAATAAAACTTAATGTTCGAATATGACTCCTTTTCTCTTTCACGACTAAAGCTCAAAACGTGCTTTAGTTTTGGTTATTACGAGCAGTCCGTGATGGGCGTGCTGTTAAATTTAAAACGGATGGTATTCGAAATACCGCGCACGTTAATTCGTGCATCCGCTCACAGAGAATGCTAGTAGTTCCGCGAAAATAAAATGAGTCACCTTTCCTGTGGGAAGGACTGTTTATGTGCACGTACTCTAGTCACGCTCTGTTGCGACCTGCATCTTAAAAGAACCAGTAACGTTAGATACATCCATCAAATCATGTACGCACATCACTCTTTATCTGTAGGAGCGGCTTGTTTCTGTACTTTAAATAAGTACTCATAAAAATCAAATTTTATTCAACCTATCTCTCAGGCATGAAAATATTGCCGTATCTATACTGAATCGCCAAAGAACTGGTATAGGCATGCGTATTCAAATACAGAAATATGCAGAAATGCAGAACACGGCGGTGCGGTCGGCAACGCCTAGACAAGTGCCTGGCACAGTTAGATCGGTTACTGCTGCTACAATAGCAGGTTATCAAGTTTTAAGTGAATCTTAAGGCGGTGGTATAATCGGCGTACGAGCGATGGGACACACTATCTCCGAGGTAGCGCTGAAGTGGGGATTTTCCCGTGCGATCATTTCACGAGTGCACCGTCCAATATCAGGAATCCGGTAAAACATCCGACATTTCTGTGACCGGAAAAAGATCTTGCAAGAAAGGGACCAACGGCGACTGAAGAGAATCGTTCAACGTGACAGAAGTGCAACCCTCACGGAAATTGCTGCAGATTTGAATGCAGGGCCACCAACAAGTGTCAGCGTGCGAACCATTCAACGAAATATCATCGATCTGGGCTTTTGGAGCCGAAGGCCCACTCGTGTAGCCTTGATGACCGCACGACTCAAAAGCTGTACGCCTCGCCTGGGTCCGTCAGCATCCACGTTGGACTGTTGATGACTGGAAACATGTTGCCTCGTCGGACGAGTCTCGTTTCAGATTGTACCGAGTAAATGGACGTGTACGGGTATGGAGACAAGCTCATGAATCCATGGACCCTGCATGTCAGCAGTTGACTGTTCAAGCTGGTGGAGGCTCTGTAATAGTGTGAGTGTGTGCAGTTGGAGTGATATGGGACCCCTGATACGTCTCTGGCAGGTGACACATACGTAAACATCCCGTCTGGTCGCCTGCATCTATTCATGTTCATTGTGCATTGCGACGGACTTGGGTAATTCCAGCAAGACAATGCGACACCCCACACGTCCACAATTGGTACATTGTGTCTCCAGGAACAACCTTCTGACTTTAAACGCTTCCACAGGCCACCTAACTCCCCTGACATGAACGTTATTGAGCATACCTGGGATGCCATGCAACGTGCTGTTCAGAAGAGATCTCCAACCCCCCTCCCATACCTTCTCCAGATTTATGGACAGCCCTGCAGGATTCATGGTGTCAGTTCCCTCTATCACTACTTCAGATGTTAGTCGAATACATGCCACTTCGTGCTGTGGCACTTCTGTGTGCTCGCGGGGGCCCTACACGATATTAGGCAGGTGTACCAATTTCTTAGGCTCTTCAGTGTATTTGCCAGCTCTCGGCCAAGGTGATGATGGTGTATCAACTTTCATCAGTGCAAATAACGTTCACTTATGAGCCGTGGAAAAAATTGCTGTTTTGAAGAGCGCGCCGCAGCGCGTTGTGTGAAGCAGTCGCCCTTCGTTTCTGGCGGTGGCGTCGTTGTGGCAATCGTAGCTTTGGTGTCTCCATTTGGTGGAAAAGGGGAAAGGTTGCCTGTTCACGTGCATTTAAGGAGCGCTATAAGCTCACCAATGGCAGTTGGTCAGTCGGAGTGAGTCTGGGTCAGTCACTCGTCACCAGTTGCTGGTCTGTCTCTCGTTCTCATTGGTGCGGCAGTTAGTGTCTGTCTGTCGTTCGGAGTGCTAGTATGTCTGTCGTTTGGATCAAACTTTAAAGCCGGCAAAATGAGAGTCTTGTCACTCCGCCAGTAACAGAACTCAGCTAGTGGTCGCCCGGTCGGAGCTGAGTTCCTGCATCTGAGTCTGCGCGTTAGGCCGTCAGTCTGCTCGAGTTGCTCGGACAACGGTCATTGGCGGTTGGATCGATCGGTTGGTCGGTCGCGTACTGAGACACAAGATAACTTGTCCGCCTTGAGCGTCGGCGCATGTGAGGTCGCCACGTGAGTCCAGTGGGTCGCGCCGTACAGCGAGGGATAGTGGCTTCGCGGCTGACGCGAGAGCAACAGGAGTCAACCCACGACATCGGTCTGGCCGGTGCGAGCTGCGACGCCGTGAGACGGGAGATCGGCGCGCCTTCCTGCGTCCGTCGAAGCGGCTGGCAGCGGACGGTTCGGGAGAGCGTTGGGGGTGCTGCGCCAGGTCTTCGCCAGAAATCGCAGTTTATTAGAAGTTAAGTGATTGGAGATATGTTGTTTCATTTACTTGTTAAATTCTACTTGTTTTCTTGGTGAGGTCACCAGCCGCTTTGTTTTGAGGTCGTCCCACCATTCTTCTCCGTTTGCCCACTACTTCCACGCTCACATAGTATGATTAAATGTGTTAATGTTCTTGATGAATCGCTAGTAAATAAAGTAAATTCTTAAGAAAAAGATTTGAAAGTAAATACACGGTTCAACTTATTAAGAATACCGTGACACGAAACAGAACGTAAGCCATGGTAGTGGTTGGATTACTGTTCCAGTACGTATTTTAATTTTGCTGCGGGTAGTTTTGCACGAGAACTTGTACGTATCGGTTTTTAACAGGACGACCGCTTAAACGTCGCGTATATCAGGTAACTCTTTGCCGCTCGGAGTCCAAAAAATCGTTCTCACACGCGGACAAAGGCGGTGGTATTTTTGTATATGTGCCCTCAGCAAGTGCCCGCTGCGTGCGACTACCTGCGGGCTACAGCGCGACAAACACAGCGGCTGGCGGCTTTGTGCCGGGACGTGCTCGCGAGCCGAATTGTCCGCCGCTTGTTACGAACAGCGCTAATGGCCTTGGCCAGTCGCTCTGTACCATTCAATTAACTTCCATTCTGCGCGTCGCCTCTCTCCGCGGGTCCACTACACAAGACACGCATTGGGAAGCCCGACGGCCGCTCTCCTTGAATGTGCGAAGACAGCCCTTCACTGTCCCGACGACCCTCCGAAACGACCTAACTGGAGAGTAACAGTGCTGTGTGCTACACAGCGTGTAACTCCACTGGAGTTAGTCACTTTATGGGGCGCAGGGTTATAACCTGAAACCAGATACTCGTAAGCTACATTCCACTTGTCCACATATCCGCTCGTCTTGACTGAAACATATTCATACTCGCTGCTTTGAAGGGAATAAGAAACTAACTGAAGAACTCCCTCAAAGGTGATCGTACACCACATTTTTAGGGAAAACTAGGTTTTCACTGGAACAAAGTAGCACATCATATGAGACAATAATACCATAGCAGACGGCCGCTGTAGCCAAGTGGTTCTAGGCGATTCAGTCCGGAACCGCACTGCTGCTACGGTCGCAGTTTCGAATCCTTCCTCGGGCATGGATGTGTGTGATGACCCTACATTAGTTAGGTTTAAGTAGTTCTAAGTACTAGGGGACTGATGACCTCAGATGTTAAGTCCCATAGTGCTGAGAGCCATTTTTTTAATACAATAGCAACGGATGTATTTTTGTGTTTACAAGTTGAGCTATTGACCATACTGGACCATACTGACCATACTGGAAGAAGGTTGTATATCAGTGAAAATGGCGGACGTGCCTAATGTTAAGTTTCACTCCAAACGATATTGTACCGTCAAATAAAAGCATAGAAAGGAAAATAGGTACAGTGAATTGGAAGTAGAATGTCAAGAAAAGTTGGAGGAACAGTGGAAAATTTTATATTTTTGCAGCTGGTAAAGAGGTGCCTGAAAAAAACTACAGCAAAAATGATACGCCCAAGAATGCTGTATATCGTTACAAAGTAAAAATTGTGCATTAAAGTAATATGTTTGGTCTGGTCGTTCGTTTGGGCAAAACAATTATACAATTATATTCTTACACAACTACCTTGTTTTAACGAGTGGAAGTATGTGATGTCTGAAGCTTGTGTAAGTATACATTTAATTAGAAAGGAAATGAACCAGAATGACGTTATTGCTGTCAATGTTCTTGAAGGAATTATGGTACCTGGCTCAAACTTGGAGTTTAGAACTTACATGTTTGTATACCAATGCAGATGATCCGAATGAAGTGTACCTGAGTCACAATGTCATTCAGCCCTGGGTAAGCCAATCTCCGCTAAAAATAAATGAGCAAATCAACATCAAGTTAATATCCGTGTACCTGTTATGAGGTTTCCTTTTCGTATAAAGAACATCTTCGTCTGCTGGTATAGCAAACAGAGGACTTGTTGGATATGTGTACATTCTTTTTATGTACAATACAGGATTTTAGGTAAACTACCTTCTGAGGGAACTGTTCAGTTTATTTTTTCTGTATTTAATTTTTTTCTTTGTTCTAGCCCTATATAGAACTAGTTCATTATTAGTTTGGACGTAATATAAATACATTCTGTTAATACTGTGCACTACTTTTGCGATTATATCATAAAATTTATATTTCTTTATATATAGCGTTATTTCACAGTGGTCTGCAGCTCGTGGTCGTGCGGTAGCGTTCTCGCTTCCCGCACCCGGGTTCCCGAGTTCGATTCCCGGCGGGGTCAGGGATTTTCTCTGCCTCGTGATGACTGGGTGTTGCGTGATGTCCTTAGGTTAGTTAGGTTTAAGTAGTTCTAAGCTCTAGGGGACTGATGACCATAGATGTTAAGTCCCATAGTGCTCAGAGCCATTTCACAGTGTACTTTTACAGGATATGCAACGTTCTTACAAAAAAAGCTATGTAAAAATGAAGATAATTTTTTAAATATTGTAAAATGTGCTTAACACATGTCCCTGTTCTATAATACATACTGTATCACTTGATAGTACACAAAAAAAACCTATAAATAAATAGTGCCAAAGGAAACAACAATTATTCTTACTTCCTGCAAAGTTATGAAATTGTGATATACAATTTCCTTTGATAGAGGTCTTCAATTGTGTTACATAACCACATATATTCAAAAAAATCTATTGTTTCACAAGCGCAGTATCTTTTATAAAGCACATTACTTTATTCTACACTAACCAGCGCTTGGCACAATTCAGAGCCTAAACCTCGTCAAAATTCCATTTCCTAGTTAATTTCTGTTCTGAAACTTACAGTTCAAAACACTGCTTATTGCTCGCCTAAAAGTGGCAAATCCTTATTCGACTTGCCATGCGGATTGATGATACGACGACCAGCGCACAAACCACGTTACACCGAAGGTAAAAAATCTTTTCAAATATTCACTTCTGCCCTTTCTACAAAAGTGCGATTTAAAAGTTTTTCAGTATCACTAAGAGGTGTCCGTACACAGCCACCCGACAATTCACTTTCCCGGTTGCATATCACAACGCAATGCGTTTCATCGCGGCGCTCGGCGCTGCGCCAGCACACACTACAGGGGAAAGACTTCGCGCGAATGCACCACGAGGCAGCTTTGGCGTCCCTTATATATCTTTTGTGTAGCCTGGAGCAAATCGCGAAACGCAACACTCGCCTCTAAAATGTAGCGCTCCTGGCTCAACTCTACATATTAAATTATTAATAACTTCTAACGCATATGTTTCGCCTCTGTAATTTTTCCTTTGGCAAATCTACTTCATGAAGATTTCCCTTTAATTTTCCTTTTGTATCTACTTAATTATAACTGCTACGATTTCTTCACTGCAATCATGAGTGAGTTTACCCTCGGAGCAGTCTCTTTTGTTATTTCTGTGCCTCAGTAAAATTCAGATGGTACGCTGCAATTTTACATAACTTCATTACTTCGTATGTACGAGTGTGGCATTTCCTATACCCTGGCTTATATCTGATTATATCCAACTACAGGATAATCTACTGAGGCTCCCCGTTTTTTTCTCGAAAAATTAACGTTTATTTCAAAATCTCGAGAAGTACTGAAGTTAACTCCGTCGAAGCTTTTACAGTTCATTATTACATCAAAACACACATATTCTCTGAATTTCTGCTATTTATCTCTTTTCCTTGCCGCCTGTAAAAATTACGACAAATGTAGATTTTTTGGGAAACTACTAACTGGATTTTGTTCACTCTTGGTATTCCTTACGTCTGTATCATTCTACACTATTCTATGCACAAAATTTTAACAACAATTAATTTCCGTGTAGCACAATTGTGCAATGCTTCGTCATCACAAGTACACGTTAAAGGCGCGCTCGATTTGACCTTGAGGCTGTGTACAGAGAGTAGGGAAAGTCCCTCCCCCTCTCTCACTGTTATTACGCACCAAAAGCGCTTGCATCCCCACAACTTCCACTTTTGTAAATACTTCATTAGTTACAATATGGGATTTGTGGATTCGCCTTGATGCAAACTTTTTATATTTGTTACATATTACTACTGTACTGGTGTACTGTGTATTTTAAAAGACTAAAATAAAGCCCACTGATGCTGGTGATATCGTCAAAACCAGTTTTTAAGTAATAAAGAAATAGTTTGCATAGAGGTGGTCGCAAAATTCCCTCTTATTTTTCTGCACACATCCGTAAATCGGGAGAAGAGGTAAGGGCATAGTGACTGGAATTGTTCTTACGACGGTTATCTTGAAGCACATCCACGAAAAGTAGTAACAAAATAACCCGCTTGCACTTCATTGTACGTCTCACTAAAGAATTGTTGCCATTGCCTCAAGCACTTAAGGTTCGTAATAACCAGACACGCACATACGAATGGTGTCAAAAAGACATTGTGCACATCATCGTATAGAGTTCAATGTGGCGCCATCTCCTTACTGCACCCCACATTCTGACGGATGTTCTGTTTTCCACTTGTGAGGTACATATTGCGCCAACGGCCTTGCCGCAGTGCCCACACCGATTCCCGTAGGATCTCCGAAGTTAAGCGCTGTCGGGCTTGAATATCACTTGGGTCGGTGACCGTCTGGTCTGCTGAGCGTTGTTGGCAAGTGGGGTGCACTCGGCCCTTGTGAGGCAAATTGAGGAACTAATTACCTGAGAAGTAGCGGCTCATGAAAACAGATAACGGCCGGAAGAGTGGTGTGCTGACCTCACACCGCTCCATATCCGCATCCAGTAACGCCTATAAGCTCAGGATGACACGGCGGTCGGTCAGCACCGTTGGGTGTTGGCGAGAGCTGTTCGGAAGGAGTTCAGTTAGTTAAGGTACATATTGTAAAGTTAGTTATAGAACAACATCCTGTGCGTTGTGAAGCTAATGTCGTCGCAATGAAAAAAGGCAACTACCGGTGGGAACTCTAGCCAGTTTGTACACTAATGGCCATTAAAATTGCTACACCAAGAAGAAATGCAGATGATGAACCGGTATTCATTGGACAAATATATTATACTAGAACTGACGTGTGATTACATTTTCACGCAGTTTGGGTGCACAGATCCTGAGAAATCAGTACCCAGAACAACCACCTCTGGCCGTAATAACGGCCTTGATACGCCTGGGCATTGAGTCAAACAGAGCTTGGATGGCGTGTACAGGTACAGCTGCCCATGCAGCTTCAACACGATACCACAGTTCATAAAGAGTAGTGAATGGCGTATTGTGACGAGCCAGTTGCTCGGCTACCATTGACCAGACGTTTTCAATTGGTGAGAGATCTGGAGAATGTGCTGGCCAGGGTAGCAGTCGAACATTTTCTGTATCCAGAAAGGCCCGTACAGGACCTGCAACATGCGGTCGTGCATTATCCTGTTGGAATGTAGGGTTTCGCAGGGTTCGAATGAAGGCTGGAGCCACAGGTCGTGACATATCTGAAATGTAACGTCCACCACTGTTCAAAGTGCCGTCAATGCGAACAAGAGGTGACCGAGACGTGTGACCAATGGCACACCATACCATCACGCCGGGTGATTCGCCAGTATGGCGATGACGAATACACGCTTCCAACGTGCGTTCACCGCGATGTCGCCAGACACGGATGCGACCATCATGATGCTGTAAACAGAACCTGGATTCATCCGAAAAAATGACTTTTTGCCATTCGTGCACCCAGGTTCGTCGTTGAGTACACCATCACAGGCGTTCCTGTCTGTGATGCAGCGTGAAGGGTAACCGCAGACATGGCCTCCGAGCTGATAGTCCATGCTGCTGCTGCAAACGTCGTCGAACTGTTCGTGCAGATGGTTGTTGTCTTGCAAACGTCCCCGTCTGTTGACTCAGGGATCGAGTCGTGGTTGCACGATCCATTACAGCCATGCGGATAAGATTCCTGTCATGTCGACTGCTAGTGATACGAGGCCGTCGGCATCCGGCACGGCGTTCCGTATTACCCTCCTGAACCCACCGATTCCATATTCTGCTAACAGTCATTGTATCTCGACCAACGCGAGCAGCAATGTGGCGATACGATAAACCGCAATCGCGATAGGCTACAATCCGACCGTTATCCAAGTCGGAAACGTGATGGTACGCATTCTCCTCCTTACACGAGGCATCACAACAACGTTTCACCAGGCAACACCGGTCAACTGCTCTTTGTGTATGAGAAATCGGTTGGAAACTTCCCTCATGTCAGCACGTTGTAGGTGTCGCCACCGGCGCCAACCTTGTGTGAATGCTCTGTAAAGCTGATCATTTGCATATCACAGCATCTTCTTCCTGTCGGTTAAATTTCACGTCTGTAGCATGTCTTCTTCGTGGTACAGCAATTTTAATGACCAGTAGTGTAGTAACAGATTTTGTTAGAGCCCAACAATAAACGCCAATTATGTAGCGGCTAGTATAGGTAGCCCCGCATTGTCAAGCTAATGCTAATACTGTGTCGTGATACAATTACATTATGCGTCGCGTCTGAAGTCTGTTAACGTTAACTACATTTTATAATTTTAAATAGTTGCCCTTGGCAACGGCGACACAAACTGTGTATTTCTATCATTCTCTATGAGAAAAAAATGTGATATTCTCATTCAATTACTGGAAACCGCAGAGTTGCTTACCTGGGTTTATTTACAGCTTTTAGACAGTCAGATTATTAAAAGGTGCTTTACTGAGAAGAGCAGCCACTATACTGCTGGTGCAGCGCGTGTGCGGCGGCCGGCTAGCAGTCGGCCCCTGGCGTTTGCGGCAGCCTCTCCCACTAGATGTCACACGTCCAGCTCAGCACACGATGGGGTCCATCAGTGCAGAGTCACTCGCCAAGTCTAGCAGAGAATTCACATACTAAGCGTGTCTCTCCCCTAGCATTCTGTGAAACTGGTATAGACCTGTTCATAATCTGAGAGGCCAGCATAGATTCTTCGTCTTACCAGTCGCATTACACTGGCGTAAATGGCGAGTGTATACTTATCAAACTTTGTGGGGATTTCCATCACATAGCGGGTAAGTTAAACTTTCATTTCATTCGGAACTGATGTCCATCACGAACATCAGTGTGACGTCTGACACCTTGGAGCATAAACACGTTCTCATAGTCGTTGTGGCATGAAGTAAACCAACCTCCGAATGCTATGTGGAGGAATTAATCGCCTTGACAGAAACAAATGATGTATCCGTTCTTGAGGCTTGCTGGCTGGAGGCTGCTAACGAAGTATAGCTTTTCCCGCCACATCTCAGGCTTTATCTATGGATGGCAAATCAGGAGAAAGCCTAGACGAGTCAAAGAATTTATACGTTCCAAAACACGTTTGTGATCTGATATTCAATGTTGGTTCTTGTACTATCCTGTTACAGTATCTCATTTGGTACTCTGGTCATGAAATGAGTGACAACAGGATTTACCACTCTTATCACATACTGGCGAGCATTCAACCTCCCTTAAACAATTACCAAATCAATCATGTTGTCAAATCAAATAGCTCTTCACATCATGATTATAAGAGCTGGAAAGGCACGTGTCTCAGGAATCACTGCGTCCTGTGTCGATCTGACCAATATAATCGGAAGCGCTGAACACCAAATAATGCTACTTAATGTTGACTCTGGCTCCATACCAAGCAGGTCTATGTTGTCTGCGACATGTGGCAACTTGAGACCTCTAGTCCAGTTCCCAGTAATCTGTTCCCAACGGTCCGCGGTGCTACTCTGCCTGCAATCTCTGCCGCTATTTCAGGTGTTGTCGTCCGTCTGTTCGTCAGAGCCAGTCGAACAATCCTACCATCTTCTCGTGGTGTAGTCCTTCTGGAATAATCCGTGCTTACTCTTCTTGTCCTACTGTTGTCCTGAGTCCATCTCGTAACTACTCGTTCTGTTCTCATAGCACGACCAACTGACAGCAGGATTTCTATATTTGAAGCTCCCATATTCTTCATGCCAGTGATTCTGTAACCTCCCCATTATCTTCCCTTCTGTTTGAAATCTAGTTCAGCATTACCTCCCACTCTAAGTCTACGTATTATCAAAGCTATCACCCCACAAACTGTTATCCACCTTAAATTCGCATGCTAACCTTTGACTAAGCAGAACCTAATTTGAACTGAATTGTAACTGATCTGAATGCATCTTGTCTTATATTAAATGCGCAACTGAAGTAAAACAATTACTATCCCTAATCAAAATTTCCACTTATCTTGCGTCTTCACAACATCGTTGCAGATTTCTCTAAAACACAACAGCAAACAACAAGCAGGCAGCGACAAAGCTAGATTTCTATTTCTAAATAAAATTTCCAAGCTATATTCGAACTGTGAGACGTGCTAATGCATAATTATAAACAGTGGGATGGGGAGAGTAACTATTCCTAAGAAAAGGCATACCAGGACAACGATTTTAGGGAAGTATATATTCAAAAAGACAGAGTAAAACTTCGAGTGATTTTCACATATGATTACCACTACGCTTAAAAATGTGAGCAATGATTTAAAGAAGGTACAATGTTAACAAAGAATTTCTATAAAAATCAATAATATGTTAAGTGGGGCAGTCTTTCTCTCAGCTCTGAGCAAATGAACAAAGTTAACTAGGTGACAGTAATCATTCCGACAAACTAGCTGCGCAGTGCTGCAGTCAAGCTTCTTCTCTTCAAAAGATAATAACATTATTCAAAATATATATTCTCTTTGCTGTCTAATATATACATCTTATTCCACCTTGCTGTCCTTTACAATCGATCTTTCTTCATGTAACAGATACAATCACAGGTCCACCTAGCATCATCTACCACACTTCAATTAAGAACATAAGAGACTGCGCAGAGACAATGACTGTGCCACGACAAGACCAAAGATTGTTTAACAGTAATGTAACTTGCTATCTCTCTCTCTCTCTCTCTCTGATGTGCACATCGATAAATTAATAAAACCAAAATGAAATGACTACCTTACAGTGCGACCATACTAAAAGCCCGAAAAGTGGCTAGAACTATACGTTCACTTGCTACAGGCATGCTGTGCTGCGAACTCCACTTGAAAAGTTCCAGTAACCTCAGACACGCCCAGTAGCTACCGTGTACTCACACCATTGCTCGTCTGTTAGAAAGGCTTCTTCTGTACTCAAAATATTGATAGTACGCTAAAATGAGGATGAACTTCTAATCAACATTCAACGCAAGCATGTAAAGGCTAGATTATCAGTTTTGTAACGTCTGTTAAAGGTCTTCATGGTGTAACACGTTCCATTTCTGTCAATGTATTTGCTAACATCTTCTGTTGCTTTCCATAACACACACATTTTTCCCACATTCGACGAGAAGGTCTTCTTTTAAAGCATTGCTGCGTTATCTTTGGTTGCAAGATCCACTCGGTGACTGATCAAAAAAGTTTTCGATAACAGGCGCGCGTGTATGTGACCGATGATGTAACTAAAAGTAGTTATGTATCTGAAGCTAGGGAATCTTCCTTTAACTTAATGTAATGTCAGTCCGTGACTTGAAGATGATAGCTTGGCCGAAACTGGTTGTCTGTGAATGGATATACACCAGCTTTTCATCGTGGTGCAATTTTTGAAACGTTATTCATCCAGTGTATCATAAAATATTTGTAGAGCTTTGTACATACACATTTTATGATAATTAAATGAATTAAGAAGTAGCAACTGTTAAATAATATTATATTAAAATGCTTTTTTATGTTTCCTTCTGCCGTTGACTCACATACAATAAGAACTTGGCCTCTGAATTAGATCAGGTTAGCATGCCTGTCGTAAATGTACTTGCAGTGGCTCGAGCCATTTTCGTATGTTGAAACTTGCTGAGAAGTATTTTTGAAGTCGGTAAAAAAAGAACTTAGTTAACACAGCGTATTTAGAAAAGGCATTTGCGGATTCATTTACTATATAAATAGTTTGGTACGTGTGTGTTTGTAAGACTTACGTTCGCTGTGTAGTTGTGACCGCCGTTGGCAAAGTCCGCAAGACAGGCATCAGTCAGCATCGGGGTTAAGAGCCGAGTGGGCGTGAGCTGAGCCATGAGCCAGGCAGCGGGCAGAGAGTGGCTGCGCTTGTCGCTCCGCGGGGGTTCCCCGGCGTAGCGGGGCCACTCTGGCCGCACCAGCAAACGCCAAGGCTGCACCACCTATCTACTCATAATACTATCGGGTAGCTGTTGGCCTGCCTTTATTACCTGCTGTTGGATTAATAGCTATGCCAGAAGTGTTATGTACTTGACATCCACGTGCATCAGGCAGAGCCTTTTCAAAAGTTGTGTGTGTGTGTGTGTGTGTGTGTGTGTGTGTGTGTGTGCACATGTGCGTGTGAGTGTTAATATCTGAAGTGTAACGAATTGTTTAAAGAAATTAACACTAACAGTAACAACTACTGATGAAACTATCCATTTTGTGCAAATGACTGATTTGTTTCTATTTTATTTATTTATTTAGTTATTTTTTGTGATGTAAAAACGGTTGGACTACATGTGAGTCTACATTAACATACAGAACAGAGCATATGGTGCGAAGAGTATCGCTGACCAAACAGACCGACTATGGAAGCCTGTCGCTAAAAATGGTATTCCTTTGCTTTATTCTGCTTTCTAGCAGACGCTGAGCTTTGGCCAGAACGCGGTAACTAGTTAGTACGACACTTTGAAGAAGAAACATGTTCTTCGAATGTCAGGCGACATTTCTTTGTCTTCTGTTAGCAGGGCGAAAGTTGGTGTGATTATGTCATTGCCCCTAGGCATCACCCATTCATTCGATACTGAAGTACACTTACTTGTAGCACACACAGTGGACGTATCGAAAAATGAAACCCATGCAGTCTTTTTCTTGTTGGGTTGGGAAAACCAGCCGACATTAAGACAAACTGGTGTGATAATCCATATAAAATACAATTCATCATTACTGATGTACACTGTTTGTCCAAAAACTTCCGAGACTGATTTTATTCCTGGCGAATAAGTGGTGCGAACACAGTAACAACAGTGCCAGCTGTAAATAACAGATTCAACCAATCATTGTCAGCAGGTAGTGTTAAGCGGTAGACGTGCGACCGTCCTGTGGGGCGGCCCACGTGTTGCCAAGATTGTTTAGACTACGTTGCAGAAGTTTCGCCCGAAAGCTGTTACACCTCCTCCGTATAGTGCCGACTTCTACCCATGCGTCGACTTGCTCCTGTCGAACAGGTCCACACTTGGGTAATATAATGGTTCCCAGGGCAACCGCATACATTTGTTATAAAGGCATTCACCCGCTTCTCTTACAGTGAGATAAATATATTAACAGTTATGGCGATTACTTTTTACATAGTAAACAGTCTACTTACTTTTTACCGACTGTCTCTTTTTCATTTGACTGCTCCTTACTTCTTCAATGTTAAAATTTCTATTCTCCAGAAACGCTTTTCTTGCTATTGACAGTCTACATTTTATATCTTCTCTACTTCGGCCATCATCAGTTACTTTACAGTCCCAATAGTAACACTAATCTACTATTTTTAGTATCTAATTTCCTAATCTAATTCCCTCAGCATCACCTAATTGATTCTACTGCATTCCATTATCCTTGTTTTGCTTTTGTTAATGTTCACATTACAACCTTCTTTCAAGACACTGTCCATTCCGTCCAATTGCACTTCCAAGTCCTTTGCTGTCTCTGTTAGAATACAATGTAAAACAAACCTCAAATTTTTATTTCTTCTTCTTGAACTTTAATACTGCCTCCAAATTTCCCCTTGTTTTCCCTCACACCTTGCTCAATCTAAAGATGAAATAACATTGGATACAGGCTACAACCCTGCCTCATTCCCTTATCGACCACTGTTTTCCTTTCATGACCTTCAACTCTTATCACTGATATCTGGTTTCTGTAGTTGTAAATAACCTTTTGCGCCCTGTAGTTTACCCCTGTTGCCTTCACAATTTCAAAGAGTGTATTCCAGTCAACATTGTCAAAATCTCCAAAAGCTATAAACCCAGGTCTGCCTTTCCTTAATCTGTCTTCTAAGATATGTCGTTGGGTCAGTTTTGCCTCGCTTGTTGCTACATTTTCCTGGAGCCTAAACTGACCTTTCCCAATGGCAGTCTCGTTGTGATGCGCTGAGGTGTTTCCATTCCCGTTGCTCTCTTGGCTTTCTTGGTCACTGTTCACAAATTTTTCACTAACGTAACAGTAACTTGGAAACACGATCACAAAAACCAAGAAGGCCAAGAGAGCCACGGAAATGGAAACACCTCAGCGCATCACAACGAGACTGCCACGCCAGAAGAACAAAGATAACCACAGCATTTACGAAAAGACTATGTAACATCAGTATGACCTTATTGCAAATTGTTTTTGTAATGCCATTTAGCCTGAAGATGAGGTATTCCCTCGAAACATGTCGCTAAATAAATAATACAATAGTCAACGAAGTTTGTGACTGGTAGTGGTAATTTAAAAAAAACTTTTACATAATTCTTGAGACAGTCACGGTCGAAAAATAGTCAAAATTGCTTCAAATTATTTCTCCTCTCTCATGCATCTTCCACTCCAAATGGAATATTTTTGTCATGGCTGCCTCTTCCAAGGATATCAGCAGTTATGGGGGAATTTAATTTGCACCAGGAGCCTTGTTTCGACTTAGGTCCTTCAGTGCTTTCTTCTCACGTTATCATGTCCGCCATCTCATCTTCATCGACTTCCTCTTTCTATAATATTATCTCGAAGCTAATCTTCCTTCTAGAGCCCTTCTATATATTCCTTCCACGTTTCTTATTTCTCTTCTTTGCTTAGTATTGGTTTTCCATATGAGCTCTTTATATTCATACAGTTGCTTTTCTTTTCTCCAAACGTCGCTCTAATGTTTCTATAGCTACTTAAATATGCTTATATAGACTTGCATTTGTCCTCTAGCATTCCTGCTCAGAGATTTTGCATTTTCCGTCCATCTCACTTTTTAGATGTCTGTATTCCCTCTTGCCTACTTCATTTCCTGCATTTTTGTATTTTCTTCTTTCCAACTCTCAACACCCTCTAGTCCTTAAAACTTAACCTAGGTCACAACACCTTAATTTCCTACCTTTTTGCAATTTCACTCAGTTTTAACCTGCATTTCATAGCTAACAGATTATGGTAAGACTCCACATCTCCCCCTGGGAGCGTCTTACAGTTTAAAATCTGGATCTGAAATCTCTGTCTCACGACATATAACCAGTCCGAAATTTTCCATTGCGTCCAGATATGCTCCACGTATACAAACTTCTTTCACGTTTCTTAAACTAAATGTTAGCAATATTCTAGCAGGAGGCTTCCTCTTTCATTCCTTTCCATCGGTCCATATTCTCCTACGATCTTTCCTTCTCTTCCTCTCCCTACTGTCGAATTACAGTTCCCCATGAAAATAAAATTTTTCTCGCCCTTAACCATGTTAATAATTTATTTTATCTCATCATACATCCCTTCAAGTTCTTCATCATCTGTGGAAATAGTTGTCATGTAAACTTGGCTATGACAATGGATTTACTACATTGTTTGTAGTATCTTACATGCATTCCTATTTAATTATTCATTATTGGACCTACTCCTGATTTACTCCTATCTGATTTTATATTTATAACTCTGTACTTGCCTGACCAGAAGTCCTGTTCATGTTGCCACCGAATTTCACTAATCCCCACTATATCTAATTGAACCTATCCATTTCTCTTTTTAAATTTTCTAATCTATCTGCCTGACTAAAGGATCTAATATCCCACAATTCAGCCTGTAGATTGCCATTTTTTCCCTATAACTGCGACATGCTGTGGGTAGCCTAACGTGGAGGTCCAAATGAGTGACTTAGTTTCGGGAAATTGTGTCCAAGAAGATCCCACCATCATTTAACCATACAGCAGATCAGCATATCTTCGAGAGAAAGTAACAGCTGTCGTTTTCCATTGCTTTATGGCGTTTATAGTACCAGCACAACAAGAACATTATGGGTCACGAGCATTTCTTTAAAGAAAACTGTTTAAAATTCAGTCGGCTTCTTCGCAGTCACAAACATCAGCGTCGCCGACAGTTTTTTTTTTTTTGTTAAGGCGTTTCAATGTTCCTAACTTTTAATTGAAAGTCTTAAATTTCCTTTTATTACAGCAGTCATTTTTAAAAAGGTACATAGGCAATAACAGTCAAGAAAGAAAACGAAATACAACACTGCGTTGTAACGACAATGACGAACCTGAAACACCGCTTTCAACAGAACGTTTACTTGTGTAAAGAATTACAAAATGGGAGAAGCGTGTGCATACTGTCATTGACACAAACACACGAGGGTATCGATACACTGTTCTGTGGGGTTTTTTGGCTTCCATATATAGATATGGGGCTCGGATCTATGGGGAACTTGTAATCCCGAAACTCGAATTATCGAGACTCTACTGTACTGAAAAGGCTGCTACCCCTCCTCAGGAACCACAAGTTTGTCTGGTCTCTCCACAGTTACACCTCCGTTGTGGTTGCACCTACAGTACAGTTACTTGCATCGTTGAGGCACGCAAGCCACGTCGTCTCAGCAATAATCGTGGTTGATAGGGGGAGAGGGAGGTGGGGGCGCTGAGACATACGACTTAAAGAGCAAGTAAGAGTGTATAACCGAGATTAAGTACAGACGGAAGGAAGTACATGTTGAAGAAGCTGTAAATATGTGTAGAGGTAGCACACAGCGATCCGAGCCGGCACGACACCTGTGGAGGTGCTCCATTAGCGGGAGCAGCACACGCTGGCGGCGCGCAGAAGCGCTGCCCTCACATAATCGTCAGGGCGCGCACAAAAGCTGCGGCGCGCGGGGGTGTGGCCGCCTTTGTGGCGGACCGCCCAGCCGGAGCGCCACTGGCTGCGAGCGCGAGGCGAGCTTAGCCGCGGCGCTCATTTTAATTGAGGCGCTGCGGCAACTGTCTGTTACGAGTGCACGCCCTCGACTCGAGAAATGCCACAGTTTAGCTCCGCCGTTCTTGTCGCTACTCTCATCTCAGTTTCGTGCCACTTATGAAAAGTATTCAAAGAAAACTATTACAACAACCGACGAATTTCTAAAACTACTTCGGCAAAGACTCGCTAAACAGAAGCCTACCTAGGAGAACATGAGGATATCTTCCGTTTATTTCTGTTCTGTGGCTCAGCGACAGGAAAGATTCTATAGATGCACAAAATCGAGCCGGTCTTCAGGCCGCTAGCAAAACTTCGACAACTCATGAGGACTTTGAAGATGATGTAGATCTCATAGCGCCACAAGTATACAAAATACCGTGTGGGTGTGGACAGTTTTATGCTGGACAGACCGTGCGCACTACTGAACGGCACCATATACAGGGTGGTCCATTGATCGTGACAGGGCTAAATATCTCACGAAATAAGCATCAAACAAAAAAACTACAAAAAACGAAACGTGTCTAGCTTGAAGGGGGAAACCAGATGGCGCTATGGTTGGCCCGCTAGATGGCGCTCCCATAGGTCAAACGGATATCAACTGCGTTTTTTTAAATTGGAACCCCCATTTTTTTTATTACATGTTCGTGTAGTACGTACAGAAATATGAATGTTTTGGTTGGTCCACTTTTTTCGCTTTGTGATGGATGGCACTGTAATAGTCACAAACGTATAAGCTGTAATAGTCAGAAACCTATGGCTCACAATTTTAGACGAACGGTTGGTAACAAGTAGGTTTTATAAAATTTAATACAGAACGTACGTTCGTTTGAACATTTTATTTCGGTTGTTTCAATGTGATACATGTACCTTTGTGAACTTATCATTTCTGACAACGCATGCTGTTAAAGGGTGATTACCTGTAAATACCACATTAATGCAATAAATGCTCAAAATGATGTCCGTCAACCTCAATGCATTTGGCAATACGTGTAACGACATTCCTCTCAACAGCGAGTAGTTCGCCTTCTGTAATGTTCGCTCATACATTGACAATGCGCTGACGCATGTTGTCAGGCGTTGCCGGTGGATCACGATAGCAAATATCCTTCAACTTTCCCCACAGAAAGAAATCTGCGGACGTCAGATCCAGTGAACGTGCGGGCCATGGTATGGTGCTTCGATGACCAATCCACCTGTCATGAAATATACTATTCAATACCGCCTCAACTGCACGCGAGCTATGTGCCGGAAATCCATCATGTTGGAAGTACATCTCCATTCTGTCATGCAATGAAACATCATGTAGTAACATCGGTAGAACATTACGCAGGAAATCAGCATACATTGCACCATTTAGATTGCCATCGATAAAATGGAGTCCAATTATCCTTCCTCCCATAATGCCGCACTATACATTAGCCCGCCAAGGCCGCTGATGTTCCACTTGTCGCAGCCATCGTGGATTTTCCGTTGCCAAATAGTGCATAGTATGCCGGTTTACGTTACCGCTGTTGGTGAATGACGCTTCTTCACTAAATAGAATGCGTGCAAAAAATCTGCCATCGTCCCGTAATTTCTCTTGTGCCCAGTGGCAGAACTGTACACGATGTTCAAAGTCGTCGCCATGCAATTGGTGGTGCTTAGACATATGGTACGGGTGCAATCGATGTTGATGTAGCATTCTCAACACCGACGTTTTTTAGATTCCCGATTCTCGCGCAGTGCTGATGTGCGGGTTAGGCGCGACAGCAGCTAAAACACCTACTTGGGCATCATCATTTGTTGCAGGTCGTGGTTGACGTTTCACATGTGGCTGAACACTTCCTGTTTCTTTAAATAACGTAAGCATCCGGCGAACGGTCCGGACACTTGGATGATGTCGTCCAGGATACCAAGCAGCATACATAGCACACGCCCGTTGGGCATTTTGATCACATTAGCCATACATCAACATGATATCGACCTTTTCCGCAATTGGTAAATGGTCCATTTTAACACGGGTAATGTATCACGAAGCAAATGCCGTCCGCACTGGTGGAATGTTACGTGATACCACGTACTTATACGTTTGTGTCTATTACAGTGCCATCTATCACAAAGCGAAAATCTAGCGGGCCAACCATAGCGCCATCTCGTTTTCCCCTTCAAGCTAGACGAGTTTCGTTCTTTGTAGCTTTTTCGTTTGATGCTTATTTCGTGAGATATTTGTCCCGGTCACTATCAAGGGACCACCCTGTATATCATGAGAGGTGCTTCTGCTTGCGGTATCCTCAGAAATCAGGGGCATGATCTGGAAAACGGACACCGAATTGCAGTCGACGAAAAATCTAATAGCTTCGTAGAAGAAGGGATCTAGATAAATATTTCTCGAAACATTCTGAATTAAGATTGCAGTTTGCAGTTAAGCACAGCTTGGGATCTTTCCGTACGAATGTTGATACCGGTGCTACGGTCTTTTGAATCCAAATGTTATCTTGACGCTGACTGGTTTCCTGTGACGCCACAGGTGGTAGCGCCGCTAAATAAAGAAGGCAGCAGCAACCGCCCCACAGTAACCACTTGACAATGGCCGAGCAGTATGCAGTCGAAATCTCATGGATTTTAAACCACTTGACGAGGCTGGCAGCCTGGAAGAATTTTGTCAGTATACACTGAGGTGACAAAAGTCATGGGACATCTAATATCGTGTCGGACCTCCTTTTGCCCAACGTAGTGCATCAGCTAGACATGGCATGGATTCAACAGGTGGTTGGATGTCCCCTGTAGAAATATTAAACCATGCTGATTCTATCGCCGTCCATAATTGCGAAAGTCTTGCAGGTACAGAATTTTGTGCATGAAATGGCGTCTCGACTATGTTGCATACACTTTCGAAGAGATTCATGCCAGGCGAATTGGTTGGTCAGATCATTTGCCCGAACTGTCCAGAATGTTCTTCAGGCCAATCGCGAACAATTGTGGCCCAGCGACACGGCGCCTTGTAATCCATAAAAATTCCATCGTTGTTTGGAAACATTGAGTCCATGAATGGCTGCAGATGGTCTCCATGTAGCCAAACGTAATCATTTCCAGTTAATGATCGATTAAGTTGGACCAGAGGACCCAGTCCGTGGTGCCTTGTCGACAACTTGGACCTATGGCTTTGTGGGGTCTGTGCCACACTCGAACCCTACCATCAGCTCTTACCAGCTGAAATCAGAACTCATCTAAGCAGGCCACGGTTTTCCAGAAGCCTAGGGTTCAATCGATATTGTCACGAGCCCAGGAGAGGTGCTGCAGGCGATGTCGTGCTGTTAGCAAAGTCACTCATGACGGTCGCCTCCAGCCATAGCTCATTAACGCCGAATTTCGCCGCACTGGTCTAACGGATACGTTCGGCGTGCGTCCCACCTAAACTTCTGTGGTTATTTCACGCTGTGTTGCGTGCCTGTTAACATAGACAACTCTACGCAAACACCGTTGCTTTGGGTCGTTAAGTTAAGGCCGTCGGCCAGTGTCTTTTCCATGGTGAGAGGTAATGCTGGAATGTGATAGTCTTGCTGGACTCCTGACACTGTGGATCTGGGATACTTGGATTCCGAAATGAAATGTCCCAACTGTCTAGCTCCAACTAACGTTCGGCGTTAAAAGTCTGTTAATTCCCGTCCTGCACCCATAGTGACGTCGGAAACCTTTTCATATGAATCACCTGAGTACATATGACGGCTCTGCCGATGCATCGCCCATTCATACCTTGTGTACGCGGTGCTACCGCCATCTCAATAAGTGCGTATCACTATCCCACGACTTTGTGTCATCCCACTGTATATCACCACAAAAGAAAGTATTCGTATTGAAACTTCTTAATTTTTTACTTAAATTGAAATCACTGAGAGGGCGAAACTTCTACATTATTTAATTCTGAAACTGCTGAGTGAAACTGAATGCAAGTGAACCTACTTAAACTACTGAGTGAAACTGAGCGTACTGAGCCTACTTTCTCTTTACTTATTCTTATCATCTGAACAGTGATCCTCAATATCCTTGCACAACGCAATCTGACTACTCAAAAATGATAACCTGACTTCAAATAATTAATACAAAAGAATGTCCCTGAATAAGAAGAAATCCTGACAATAACCTACACATTGCATAAGTCACTTACCTCACAAAATCTTCATTACCCGAACCACTGCAATTCAGCAAGCGCCAATACAGCCAGCTAAATAAAAGATTCTAACTACTGTAGGCTCTAACTACTAATAGGCATAAGGTTAGCAAACGAAAGATTTTGTTGTAGTGCAAACAATGTATTTTTACCTTAATAATAAGACAACCAGTTCAAAAAATTATATAATCGTGCATGACATCCAGTTCCAAAAAATTATATAATCATGAATAATATTCAATCTCCTAGTCGGACACGTCCAGATCGTCTGCTCACGATAATACTACAAATCTCCAACACTGTTAATTATTAACCTCTAACATCTATCACTGCTGGCCGTTCACCTCCAACTTCCATCGCCGTTGACTGTTAACTTCCAACCGCTAGTGCGACGACCAACCACAGAGTCCTGTTAGAGAGTGCGCACAGCACTGTCAGCGTTATTAATGCAGAGCGCTACACAGCGCTGCCAACATACAAGCACATAAACAGCCTACTTACAGTATACGAAGCAGCATGTTTATTTCAACATTCTCGGTGACCAACAGCTGCCTTTTATCCTATTTCTTGACGAATATGCTGAGAACACTCCCGTGCCGGCCGCGGTGGTCTAGCGGTTCAGGCGCTCAGTCCGGAACCGCGGGACTGCTACGGTCGCAGGTTCGAATCCTGCCTCGGGCATGGATGTGTGTGATGTCCTTAAGTTAGTTAGGTTTAAGTAGTTCTAAGTTCTAGGGGACTGATGACCACAGATGTTAAGTCCCATAGTGCTCAGAGCCATTTGAACCATTTTGAACACTCCCGTCTTCCAAAATGGAGACAGCTGTATTTACGGGGCCGTAGCCACACTTTCCTGGTTTGACGAACATTCGGGCACTCAATCGCAGCTCGACTGCAAGGACACTCATTCCTATGGACAAGGGGGGAGGAGGGGGGAGGACGGCGCCACCTACCTCTCAGGGAAAGGAAAAATATAGCGTATTCAGGTGTGATTCTTTCAAGAAAACGATTTAAATATCAGTAGTACACTCGCCTTTAAGTGGTCGGATCAGTAATTTTTTTAAGGCTGCTTACAAGTCGCCATTCGTCTTCCAAAATATTAAAAATATACATACCTCAGATCTAACCCTCACCCTCCCTACAAAGTATTGTATGGGCGCCTTTGCCCGACTGGCCTCCTAAATCGTCCGATGTTAATCAAACTGTCAGAGTCTATTTGAAACTGTGTGATAAACGTAACGGTCTGGCAGCTCTACAGGACGTAGTCAACAGTGAGTGGCTTTAACTGGTTACGGAAAATCTGAAGAAACTTGTGGACTCTCTTCCTCTCGGAATTGACCCCATTATGAATGCCAGAAGCGGTGTTATGCGGTACCAGCGCGATGTCTCCATAGAGTGAGTAAAATTTTGTCCCGTGCGTTAACTTGAGAATAGCGACGTACAAAATCTGTGTTGTTGATTTTAATTTAGGACGGCCGATGAAAATGTAATTCTGTCACAAACGCCCAAGAACTTGCGAGAACAACTGAACGGAACGGATACTATCTTGAAAAGAGGTTATAACATGAATCTCAACAAAAGCAAAGCAATTATATGGAATCGAATTAATTCGAGTGATATGGAGAGAATTAGATTAGTAAATAATACAATAGAAGTAATAAACGAGTTTGCTATTTCGGCAGCAAAATAGCTGGTCAGAACCGAAGTAGGGGAGATATAAGATGCATACTGGCAACCACAAAAAAAAAGTTCATATGTGTGTGAATTCCTAAGGGACCAAACTGCTGAGGTCATCGGTCCCTAGACTTACACACTATTTAAACTAACTTAATCTAACCTATGCTAAGAACAACGCACACACCCATGCTCTCCGGCGGGAGGGGCGGCAATAACAAGAAACGCGTTTCTGAAAAGAAAAGATATTTAACGTAGTATTTGTCTGGAGTTTAGCCTGATACACGTTTCATCTATGGTCATCAGTCCCCTAGAACTTAGAACTACTTAAACCTAACTAACCTGAGGACATCACACAACACCCAGTCATCACGAGGCAGAGAAAATCCCTGACTCCGCCGGGAATCGAACCCGGGAACCCGGGCGTGGGAAGCGAGAACGCTACCGCACGACCACGAGCTGCGGACAAAACGGAAAAGGAAATGGTCTTCCACGCAAGCAATGGCTCGAAAGTAACAGCATCTTCGTTATGGAAGACCAGGTGAGAAAGAATAATCCAAATAATTGCATCTTGACATCAAATCAGCTTTGAGCAGAGTATGGCGTATTTGGCGGACAAAATAATAAGAAAAAAAGAAGCAATCTTCTTGAAATTTTCCAACAAGAGTCCAGTCAGCAATATACAAAACCAAACTGCCCCCCCCAGCAACGGGGAACTTAAAATATTTCTGAACACAAACTGGAACGGTGTATTCGTGAACAGTCCTGAACAAAAATCAGTACCGTCCGTAAAAATTCACCAGTAAATTCTGGTCATAAAGAAATCAATGCAAAGAGCCACATAGCATATTGTCCGTTCATCCGTCGAATTTGAAAATGTGTGTAGATTACAGTAAGTAGCAGAACCATTATTCACGATCAACACACAAGATGAGCCGGAACCCCAAAAAACACCTGTGTTCTATGTTTCTTCTCGGCGGACATTATCCCACATCAGTACAGAGGATATTGTAAATAGATAGGTAAAAGAAATGAATGTAAAACAAAGAATCATTGTATATGTCATTTTTAGGCGATTCCCAACTCCAAAGGGATAAAGGTTTTTTTATTTATGTTCTGTTCACTTGTTTTTATTCATCCATTTCACAACGAATTCCTCCCGCTATCACTTCAAAGAATTAGTCAGTAACGTGTAACGAAGATTAATAAGTCATCGACAATTTAGCAAATGCATGCGCCAAGGAGACAAGCAAAAAATTGGCAGAAGGCACGGTATAGGCTACTGTGCCTCGTCCCTTGTTATGTTCAGTCCATAAATAGGTGAGAAAATCCAGGTGATCCGTCAGTTTGAGGAAAAATATAGAATAAATGGTACGTCCGAAAATCCAAAGTGTGACACTGCGTCCTATGTTCGGATATGCCGTACACTGAGGTACAACGGCGTCGGTCACTGCCAATTGTGCCGTAGCCAATCTGTTGATGAGGCATACCAAACCCCGAGCAGTGTTCCAGGCGGCACACAAAGCGATGTTCAATTATATCCTCATCACTACACTCGTTGCAGGCACCGGCTGGAATTAAATTAATGGAGCGGAGTTTAGCATCTGTCGGAATCGTACGATTCAAAACTTTGTACCACGTCGCTCGAACATGTGCAAGAATGACAGGTATGGCGATTTTTTTCCAAAAAAATGGTTCAAATGGCTCTGAGCAATATGGGACTTAAACATCTGTGGTCATCAGTCCCCTAGAACTTAGAACTACTTAAACATAACTAACCTAACGACATCACACACATCCATGCCCGAGGCAGGATTCGAACCTGCGACCGTAGCGGTCACGCGGTTCCAGACTGAAGCGCCTAGAACCGCACGGCCACTCCGGCCGGCGATTTTTTTCCAGACCGTTTTCCAATCAGTACGTGGCATGCGGTACTCCAATTGTTTCTGGCCGGTGATCGCCGCAGAACACGAATGATTTCGCGGACACGACCTCCTTTGTAGTCACTGTAAGCAAGATAGCTGTCATGTAGATAAAAACAGCGCGTGTGATCGAGCGTCCACGGACCGTGACAGACGGAGACCGGGGCAGCCACTGAGTGTGGGCGGTATTTATTGAACAAAATAACTGTTGCACTGCTGAGTCCCTCTTCTAATACGGCTGTAGCCCGTTTCAGGAGGAGCGCAGTTCATTTCACGGAGACGTCCACCAAACCCAGCCCCCCATCTGCTGGGCTCTGAGTGCAGGTGGCCGTGGAAACTTTGAAGACTTCACCTTTCCAGAGCAGACAGTAGACGGCCTGTTTAATAGCACGGTCAAGTTGCTTTGGTACTGGGAGAACTTGTGCCAAATACTACGCTTTGGCTAAAATAGTGATGCTGATAAGATTCACTTTATCACAAAGCGCCAAACGCTGGGCCGCATGTATTTTTACAACCGCCCTAATTTTATGTAAACTGGTTCGCCAATTGAATGCCTCCATAATCTGAGGATTGTCAGATGCAGTGACACTCAGTACTTTGCGCTGCTGCACGACACAGAACCAATCTCGACACACATTTCGCATCCGAGGAATATGGGGTAGAAAATAATGACGCCTTCGCAGATTGCTGGAGAAGGAAGTGCAAGTTATCGACATCTGCCGGCCGTTTTAAGAATACTCCAAGATCGTCGGCATAGGTCCGACACTCCTGGCAGATACGTCTTATCAGTGGGTCGAGCGCTAAGGTGTAAACTGTAAAGCGTCATAGACAAGGGGCAACCTAGTCTTGCCGATCGACCAATTTGTATCTATGGACTTAGACAGCAGTTAATGAAAGCACTCGAGGCGGCATTCCGTAAAAAGCTTTGGATCATGTGCGTAAATTTATGGCCTAAGCCCATCGCAACCAACATTATCCATAAATAAACATGACTGACCCTATCAAACGCGTTCTGAAAATCGACCAACATTATCGCAACCGATCGTATCCTGCTGCTTTTTACAAACCGTCGCAGTCTCTATAGGTCAGGGTGGCTTCGAACATGTTTCTGTCAAACACGGCACCAGTCTGATGTTCACTTATAACATGCGGCATGTCTTGCCGCATTCTGTGCGCGACGCACCTCGCCATGAACTTATAATCACCGTTCAACAACGTTATTGATCGAACAGTACTTATGTTCGGCGACGCATTCGTTTTCGGAATGAGCGCTCTGCATCCCACTGCAAATTCCGGTGGTATAGCAGTGCAATTATAATTTTATTGGTGATCGCAGTTAATGTGTCGCTTAAAAGGTGAAATAACTGCAAATAAAACTCTGCGGGAATGCCGTCCATTTCGAGAGATTTCAGCCTAGGGCTCCGTTTGACAGCTGCATCCAAGTAATGGTGCGTAATACTCTCCCTGAAGTGAGCTCGGTCTGTGCAACCTAAAACACGAGGAATCCTCTGTAAAAGACAGCGAAGCGCGTCGGGATCAACATACACATCTTGAAAAAGAGCCACAAAACGAGTCTGCCACTTGAGTTTGCTAAACATCTCCGTAACGTTATCACGGTTACCAAATAACCCTGTGACGAAACGCGCCGCTCTTCTTTGGATCTTCTCTATCTCCTCCGTCAACCCGATCTGGTACGGCTACCCCGCGCGGCGAAACCAAGAACATGTACCCTGTTCCGACAAAGCGCCGCTCTTGTTCCTCAATGGTCTTCGCGTGGGGCGAAATGAATAGCTACCTATCTGCATCCTAGGTCAGGAGAGAAAAGGAAAGTCGAACGTTTTACTAATAGAGAGGCGGTCCCACAGTTTCGTTCGTTGATACTGAAAAACAGAACAACAATACTAAACCGTGTAGCATTTTCTTCCTTCAGGGTCTGCCGACCGACCTCTGAATTATGTCCTGCTTACGTGCAACTGCTTGGCATAGTCGGACTGCTTGTTATCATCGCACCACCTTAAAAATCGTTAAAGATGAGAAGCTAAACTGTCATCATTGGAGGAAAAAAATGGAAATGTCGTGTGGCTAGGGCCTCCCGTCGGGTGACCGTTCGCCTGGTGCAGATCTTTCGATTTGACGCCACTTCGGCGACCTGCGCGTCGATGGGGATGAAATGATGATGATTAGGACAACACAACAACACCCAGTCCCTGAGCGGAGAAAATCCCCGATCCAGCCGGGAATCGAACCCGGGCCCTTAGGATTGACAGTCTGTCACGCTGACCACTCAGCTACCGGGGCGGACATCATTGGAGGAAAAACATCAAGGTTAGAGTTATGCCCAATTTTACAAACGAAAGAGATTCAACCCCGAAAATAAGAAACAGCAACAAATGATTGGCGATGCCCGTAGGGAGGCGAGTTTCTTTTGTCAGTGGGGTGTAAAATAGAAGCAATTTGTATAAAGTTCTACTTTCTAAACTTCCCATTGTGTAACGCTTTTCTGATTTTATGAGCGTAAATCCTAAGAAACTTTACACAAACGGGCATTTTATAAAGAAGAAAACTGCGCAACTTGTTTCTGTTTTGATACATATCTTACAAATGTGGCAAGTTGCGGTTGATCTTTGACATCTGTACACTTGTCATAAGCAGACTCCTTGCTGAACTCTTACTGATCTTTTTTTTTTAAGTTGTCTCAATTTACCTCCGAAAATAAGAAACTGCAAAAAATTATTGACCAAACAGCGTCTAGAAACACAATAGAGCCTATTCCGTACTATCAGTGGCGATATTGTACGTAATTTGCATAAAAAATATTGGTGATTCTTCAGCCATGTGGCTGGTTTTGGACGAGTCTACAAACGCTAGGCGTCTTCTTTGATTTAACTAGGCGTTTGATTGTGTTGATAAAATATCACTGCAGAAGTGGAACCGTTATGGGATAATCGGAGTAGCTCACAAGTGGTTCACTTTTTGCTTTAAAAACAGACAGCAGAAGATCATTCTCCGCAGTACTGAGAATGGCTACTATGTTCAGTCCCAATGCGGCATAGTTAAGTGGAGGGTTCACCAGGGGTTGACCCTGGGTCCGCCACTGTTTCTTATTTGTATAAGTTATATACCCTCCAATATTACAGATGATTCTAAAATATTTCTGTTTGATGATGAGACCTACTTTGTAGTGAATGATGCTGTGTGTACTATTGACACAGTATCAAATAATGCAATTCAAGACGTAAGTTCAGAGCATGTAGAAAATAAGTTGATGCTAAATCACAGTAAGACTCAGTTTTTACAGTTTCTAACACACAATTCAGTAAAAACTGACATTTTGATTACACAGAATTGACATAATTTTAGTGAGACTGAACGTTTCATATTCCTAGGCTTTCAAATGGGTAGTAAGCTCACTTGGGAAACCAATGTTCAACATCTTTTTCAAAAACTAAATGATGCTTTGTTTAACATTAGAACAGTATATGATATAAGTGATAATTCAACACGAAAAGTAATCTACTTCGCTTATTTTCATTCGCTTCTGTCGTGTGCCATAATTTTTGGGCAACTCTTCTGATTCAAAAACGGTTTTTTTTTTGGCTCAGAAACGGATGGTTCGAGCAATATGTGGCGTAATTTTGCGATCCTCTTGTCACTCTGTTCAGTAGTTTGGGAATTCTGACATTGGCCTCTCAATATTTTCTTTAATTCCCAAGAGTTAGCAGCTTTCACTCAGTTAATACCTGCATCTGGATCGCACTTCCTTAACTCTTGTGCAGAAAGGCGTGCAGTATTCTGCTGCATCCATTTTGAATAATCTGCTACAAGAACTGAAAAATCTTAGCAGTAATCCAGGCACTTTCAAGTCCAAACTGAAGATTTTCCTCTTTCTATTCTGTCGAGGAACTCAAGGAAAAAATAAAAATTAAGATAATACCTGTTACGCTGTTTGTTATGTGTATTTACGCTTATGGTTTGTCGCCTGCATAGGATTTATGTACGTTCAATTTTATCTATTATTACTCTTCTGTTTTAATTACAGGTACTGTCTCGTTTCATGACCATGAAGACTTTCGCCTCAATTTGCTCGTACGGAACATGACATATAAATATAAATATAAAACATATCAAAGTTCAACAGCAACATTCCATATTTGTAAGACATGAATCAACGGACTTGAAGATGGTGCAAGAGCTCTTACTTTTTTCGTTAATGGTAACTAAACAATGTGGCTCTCTTAGAATCCGTTACGCAAGGCTGCGGCTCCCAAAGATAAAATTAGACATCACCCGTGGGTTAGCATAACCTTCGCACCTCACCTTACGAAGTTGTCCGATGCAGCTGCCGTTGTTTCAAACGATACCTAGCACAGGCGTCTCTAACTGGTTCTCCAGAAGGTAATGGACTTCCAGACGGCTCAGCTGCGACATTCTCAACACCGGGCAGACGCGAGCAGATCTAGAACTAGCTGCACGTTAGAGGGGGCCCCACGCATCGGACCACTGCAGGAACTGCCGCGCCATCGGCCAACTTGCGGCTGCAGAGGAGCCGTTCGCAGACGGCAATGCGCCGCGTACGCCGGCACCCTGGGATTACCGCAGACTTGCTAACAGCCGCGCGCCACATTTGCTGATGGCCCTGGTGCGCCGGGTCTGCACCGAACAACGGCTGCTCTGTCCCTGCGGCTCTGCTTTACCCGCCAGGTCCGACCACTGCTCTCACAGCCGAGAACACCGCAGCCAGGTGATTACTGCGCGTGACTAGTTCACTCGAACTGCTCGAAGGACAAATCCTGTCACGTTCTCTAGGAACAGGACTGCATGTTCTCATAAAGTGAATTGGTGACTCGAGTCATTTATTGCTACAGCTGTGACCGTACAGATTGACTGAATGCCTAGGAGACCTTTTTTCCTTCCTAAATCGTGTTGACTGTGGCTGTAATAGGTGCGTAGAGCTGCCGTAGACCTACGACGATGAGTCAAATGAAGACCTTAAATTTGTAATAACAAATCGAAATTTCACGCCGTTATCCTGTAAGTTGGTAAGCGTGCTACAAACAACGTGCAGAATGGCCTGTAGGTGGCAGTATGGCGCAGATGCACACATACCGTCGCAGTATCAGTATAAAGATGGACGCCCCACTTGCGACTTGTACCAGGGAAGAACAGGTTCTGTTATTCGGTTTTTGCGTAGTGAAGGTGTGAAACCTATTGAAATTCATCGACGAATGAAGGTTCAGTACGGTGATGCAAGTTTGTCACAGCAACAAGTCTACGAATGGAGCAGGAAGTTTGCAAATGTTGTGACTTCAGTGGAAAATGCTCCTCGTCCAGGTCAGGCACAACGATTTGTGACTCCACAGAACATTGCAGCAGTTGAAGCCATAGTGAAGGAAAACCGCCGAGTGACACTGAATGACATTGCAGCAAGTTTACAGATTAGTCATGGGTCAGCACACCACATAGTGCATGATGTGCTCCAGTTTCACAAAGTGTCTGCAAGATGGGTGCCACGGCAGCTGACCCCTGAAATGAGAGAACGACTTGCTGATGCTTATAAAGAACTTCTTCGGCGCTTTGAACGAGAAGGTGACGGCTTCCTTGCAAAGAATCGTTACTGGGGACGAAACCTGGGTTCATTTCCCCCAACCGGAAACGAAGAGAGCGAGCAAGGAATGGCGCCATTCCTCATCACCAAAACCAAAGAAGTTTCGAACAGAACCATCAGCAGGGAAGGTTATGCTGACTCTCTTTTGGGACGAAAGAGGAGTCATTTTGGAGCATTACATGCCTAGAAGGACCACTGTCACCAGTGCATCACACAGAGATCTCCTAAAAAATCATCTGCGGCCTGCAATCAAATCAAAACGACATGGATTGCTGTCGGCAGGGGTCCTTTTGCAACATGACAATGAAAGGCCCCACACTGCCCGTACAACAGTTGCAACTATCACAGACCTGCATTTTGAGTGTCTTCCTCATCCACCATATTCACCAGACCTTGCCCCAAGTGATTTCCGTATGTTTGGACCACTCAAAGACGCAATGGGAGGAAAGAAGTTCCGTTCTGATGAAGAGGTACGCCACGCGGTGCATGAGTGGTTGCGCGGACTGCCAAAAGAATTTTTTTCTGAAGGAATTTATGCACTTTGTAAGCGCTGGAGGACTTGCATTGATCGTGGGGGAGATTATGTTGCAAAGTGATACAGCTTTGTACCACTTCTGCACAATAAATAATATTTAAAAAAATATTTACGGTTTACATCTGACTCACCCTCGTATTTTAACGCTCCTAGCACCTATACTGTAGCTTAATTACGCTCTAAGAAGAAAAAAATGACATACCATGACGGAGTTACGCTTTGGTCACAAACTGATATTCATTCAGGCATCGACGGAAAATTCGAAGTTGTAAACGTTGGCGGCCGGTGGATGAATGTGTGACGCTGCAGCGCTATTTCACCGTACAGCTGCCAAGGATAGTAAACAGAGGACATATCGATACCAGGACATAAAGTCTTTGCAATTTTCATTCCGTGCATTCAGTTGGACAGAAACTATGCCTCGCAGCCAGGCGCGTTAAAAATATACGCAGGTCTCGCCATTTGAAAGAGGACGCGTCGTTGGAATCAAAGAAGGCGGTTGGAGTAATCGGTGAATCGCTCGACATGCCACTATTCTACGATGTTGGCAGGAATGGGTGAACCGTGGCCCAACACGGAGGCAAGAAGGAAGCGGGCGACATATAGAGACGACAGAACGTGAGGACCGATCAGTCGTCAGAGAGGCACTCAGAGCACCGGATTCATCACTGTCATCGGTCCGAAATGCAATTGGTGCTTCAGTGACAAAAAGGACTCACGGCACCGCCTTCGCCATTACCCGTTGACCTCTGTACCCAACAAGCCCGTTTGCAATGATGTTGGGCACACTTGGCTGGAATCTTAATGACTGCAGTACAATTGTCTTCAGCGATGAGACCCGCTTCGACCTGACGCCCGATGACCAGAGAAAATATGTCTGGAGACGCTCCAGACAGCGACAAGATACCAGTCTGATTGTCGCACGCCATATGGCCCGACAACTAGGAGTAATGGTCTGCGGTGTCCTTTCGTTTCATAGCAGGTCTCCAAAGGATCTCATCCGCGGCACCGTTACAACACAGCGGTACGCCAATGATATTCTAGCCCCGCTTTGTTCCCCTTCGTGGCAAGCCGCCCTTGGAGTACATTTCAGCAAGATAATGCCCGTCCGCAAACGACGAGAGTTTCTATTGTTTGTCTTCGTGCTTGCCAGACCCTACCTTGGCTAGTAAGATCATCGGATGTGTCCTCAATTGAAAACGTTTGGAGCATTATGGGCGAGGCCCTCCAACCATTTTGGGATTTTGACTACCTCCCGCCCAGTTGGACAGAATTTGGCACGAGGACACCCAAAAACTGTATCAATCAATGCTAAGGCGAATAACTGTTTCCGTATGGGCCAGAAGTGGATCAACACGTTGCTGACTTGCTCAACTTGTGAAGTTCTTTCTCTTGAATCACCCAAATTTTCTGAAACTGTAATTATTTGTTTGTCTGTACATGTGCATCAAATGTGCCGATTTTCCTCCCATTCTGGTTTTTTTCTTAGAGTGTATGTACTTACTTACTTACTTACTTACTTATCCGGCCTCTGTGGCCGAGCGGTTCTAGGCGCTTCAGTCCGGAACCGCGCTGCTACTACGGTCGCTGGTTCGAATCCTGCCTCGGGAATGGATGTGTGTGATGTCCTTAGGTTAAGTTAGGTTTAAGTAGTTCTAAGTCTAGGGAACTGATGACCTCACATGTTATGTCCCATTGTGTTTAGAGCCGTTTACTTACTTACTTTCATTTTCTTCCAGAATTAGGCTAGTAGCCTCAGTTTTTCTGCAATCTCTTCATGGATCGACTATCAGCTTCTCTTACGGTAGTATGATACCCAAGGACAAACTTCGGAATTCTATTGTCCTCCATTCGAAAAATGTGGCTTTCCCAATTTCCTCGTTTTAGAAACTGTCACTTAACGATAATTTATTTAGTTGGTGCCTTATTTCTTCATTGCGTTTTTCGTGTATTAGGGAGGATCCTTTCACTGATCTGCGGAACCGCATATCAGAAAATTGCATTTTGTTTCAATACTTTCCTTTACTCACGTTAATGTTGGCACAGCCATAGTCTTATAAAATATAATTTGAGTCTCTTGTCTCACCTCATCCTTCTATTTCGCCGAATGTCCCGCACATATATTGGAGTAGATGAAGCTTTTGCTTCGCCTCTTCATCATCTCTAAACCATAAATCACAACCAAGATAACTGAAGCATGAAACATATTCTATTTTTTGGTCGTCAGTTATTATCTTGTCTATTGGGTACTTTTTCTTGTCAATCCATGTTTTCTCAAGCTTATCTTCATCGTCCTGTAGGATGAATTGATCACCTGTAAACAGGACTATATATTCGTTCGTATTATTACTGAATTTTACTCCAGGGTGCACATGTTCCTTTCAGTTCCCAGTTATTTGGCCTATACACATAATTTTCTTCGCATCTATATCTTGGATAAGCTGAATCACTCTTTTTCATTATCCTCCATACCGCTCCGTATGAACTATACCAAAATATTTTACGCAATCAACGAATGCGATGTAGGTTTTTAACCTAAATTCTCTTCTCCAGTATCCGTTTTAAGTTAATTTTCTACGCAAGATCTCCCTTTTCTGAATCCACATTGTTTTTCCTACAAAAGAGTATGTTATATTCCTGACACTATTGTTTACTGTTTTAGCATATATTTTATACCCAACATTCAGTAGACTTATTCCACTATAGGTATTACAAGAAATTCTATCACCGTTCTTGAAAAGTGACATTACTTTAGCTTTCTTCCATGCTTCAGGTGTTATTTTTGTTTCCGAACAAAGGTTAATGAAAGGTGAGTGCTCGAATTTAAGAATCATCCCATTATATTTCATTAGCTGCAAATTCATTCTGCCTAATCCTGGACTTACTTATTTTTAAAGTATTTAAATAAAATATTATTAAGTTCGTTTATATCTCCTGGGTCAGTTCCTGCATTCAGAAATGCGGTAGACCTTGGTACAATTCTCCATGTCCTTTGTCAGTTCATTTTATGTACTAACATCGGTTAAAGAATCATGTTGTAAGTCGAATCTGCAGCGATAATTTTCTTATTTGATTTTTACAAAATGTTTTATAGACTTAGGCTAGATGTTGATTGATCGGCGTTTACTGAATGTAGCTAATAATATGATTCACGTAATTATTAAGAACAATGTCAGGCAGTATCCTATTTATTACAAAGGGTCTCCACAGAGCTTGCATTTACAAGAAAAGCAGAAAGAAAAAAAGACGCAAACCGTCCCCAGTGAAATTTAACCAGAGAGAGAGGGGAATCGTAAAGGAAATTTGTGGAAAACAAATTATTTTCTACTGTGATATGCCATTAATAATGTCTAACCGACAACATTTCATTGCATCTATTGTTGCTCAAAGACTTGCACGTTCTGCGGTGTGCAGTTTCTATGTTGCTAGCACAAGAATAAAAACGAAAAGCACATTTTTAATAACAAATAGCTCTCAAGCTATGATTTTAGTAGCAGGCCATCACACATCCTTAAAATAATCATTTGATGCATAACGTATTGGATAACTGTTTCCATGTTTTAGGGAGTAGGTTGGTGCGAAGTGCCAGATTACCAGTACAAATATCTCGCGTTCATCGATAGTCAGTTGGTGTTTTTTTTATTATTCATTTCTCGCGTCTTACACCCCTGGCAGTCACTTGTTCATGCGGAAAATTTGATTTACAATTTGTTCACAGACTAATTTTTTTGTTGCTGTTTATTCAGCTTCACAGGGCAATTATTTATTACAGAAAAGATGGATATTGAATGTAAATCTGACGATGGATATTTTGTTAGTGCGCGTAAGATGGATAATCATTTACTTCTTATGCATGACTAGTACTGTGTCAATGAAGAAACTACAATTATTTGTTTTTTTTGAAGATCAGCTACTGTAAAATTGTTTTCCGATTTTTTAAATAATTTAACGTTTCTAAATGTCAGTACAGAAATATATTTTCTGGGAGGCTGCAGTATGAGAGAGCTCTGTTGGATCCACAATGACTCTCGAAAGTACATTACGCAGGAATAACAATTAGATGTTCAAAGCTTCGTGGCTAACTTCAATAATTATGAATATCCCAGCAGGAAAACCTGAAATCTCTCCACACCCTCCGGAATAAAACAAACTGAACTTTTTCTACTCGATTTTCATCGTTCCCAGAACGTCAAGAATGTTACAATAAGCGACTAATGTTTCACTCCTTGTGACATCCGTCAGCAGTATAGACTGTTTTACACCAGACTGTTCAGTTTACTCCACATAAATGTATAACCATATAGGAATAGTATTTATTTTAGCCACGTACGAAATAACAAGCAAGAAATGCTGCTTTGGCATTACTTATCAAATTTCTGTCTCGATATAGACCAAATATAATTGATCATCCCGCTCGCAGTCTGGAAAAGACATGGCGGCCACCTGAGAATTACTCTCGCCCTGTATAGGCTCTCTAACCTAGAACGGTCGCCTGCACCAAATGTCTGTAAATTGTGTAAACTTTGTTCTGTGTGCTATCTTATTTTCGCAGTATTTTCTGAGATGGAGACGGGGACCAGCAAAGTATTTGCTTAAAGGAGAGTGGAAAACCGCCTGAACATCACACTCAAGCTGGCCGATGTGAGAGACAAAAGGTTGTCAACACGCCGTTCGGATTCGATGCACGTTTGGGACTGTAACAGTATTATTTCGTTACGTCCAGCGCTTAAACGCTAATTAGGAAAAGGTAACGGAGTTGAATATGGGGCCTCATACTAGAGTCTTATCTGTTTTCTCACTGAGAATTGTGCGATTTTTTTGGTGCAGAGGAGTAGGAAGAACGAGTTCAGAGACATACTGCTACGGTAACAGTCAGTAAGAAAATGTCTCGGAGATGTTCATAAATCTTACACGGGAATCGTTGAACGAAGACACTGCTACCAATAATTTAGACAAACAACATAATAATTTCAATGTCTGTATACCGTACCTCTTATTCCCACAAGGAGGGTGGGAACGAAAGAACATTTAAACGGGTAAATTCAGCCGCTCTATTAAATTCAGTCGACAGAAAGACATAAAACCACGTAACTAAAAAGCTGGAAAATAAATTAAGTTCAGTTCACTTGAATTTCTTCAGAATGGAATAGACTGCAATACACAACTCTTTAAACACGTCATAGCCAATACGCCACGTTGTTACCAAGCATATGTTGTAACACGGGGTAGACCTACTTTATTAACCTTTTTAGTTATTGTGTAAAATATTTTTAGGTTATTTTACTTTTTTTGAAATATATATCTTGCGTCTCAAAGCTTTTCTAGTGAAACTTTTTGGGTACTATTGAGTTTTAACTTTAGCCTGTAACTTGGCTACTTACTGTCACAGAGATATGCTTTCGTTTCCCGACTATTCTTAGCTTCTGAATACAGGTATAGTCAGCTAGTCATTACAGTTGAACACTATGAATTACGGCAGTGCCATTTCTGCTTGATTAAAGAAAATAATGGTATTGTCGGCATACCATCCATTTGGAGAAAATCGGTGATGACGAGTAGCGTGGTCCCCTTGTTAGACGAAGTTATTTCAACATTATCTACTAAAAGTGGCCAAGAAATCAGACAGAATATGTGAAACATCGAGGAGGTCGTCTGCTGCAGTTCCGACCTCTTTGACAGTATTGTTCCTTTCTAAATTTTGCACTGTGGCGAGTTTCATCATGACAATTTTTTTACTCGGCTTGCTCTTTTATCGCTCTATGTTTAACATGTACGGGCAATAGCTTACCAATTTATTGTTTTTTATGTGTCAATAAAGTTACGAACCATTAAATTAACTTCATAGAAGTCCTCTCCGCCTTCCGTTGCTGCTTCGAGAGTGTCATACGTACTGTTACTGGCCACAGTTCACGCTAGAGTTTTTCACGTTCAGCTAAACAAGTAACTATTTTTCTTACAAACATCTTGGAGGCTCAATGTCACTACAGCAACATCATCACTTTGCAGCACTCATGCCGGTTATCACAAAGTTCAGATTCTTATCAACATGAAGTGTCAGTATCCGACGTTCGTTTTCCGTCAATATCCCCCCTCCATTTCACGGCCAATATCATATACGTATATATTCTTCGAACCATAGTGAAGTGCACGGCAGACGGTACTGCCCTTTATACCAGTTGTTAGGGTTTTTCCCGTTCCATTTGCATACGAATCGCCTGGTGAATACCTGCATAAATGCCTCTGCGCAGCGGTAATTAGCCTAATTCTGTCTTCACGCGCCTTTCGCGCGGCGTACGTAGGGGTTGGTAGTGCAAGGCTACAGTAAATGTTTCATTCCTTTTTCTAACGTTTTACATGTACGAATATGATTGCCGCATGAACAGAATCGTGAACTCACCAAGTTTGCATTTTGCGCTCTACAAATGTTCTATGGCTGTCCCTCTGATCACGCAACACACGTCCAGTTCGTAATTAAGTTCGTTCCATGCCTTATTTAGCAACATCCTGCCAATGGTCATCGCAGCAAGATTGATGCGTTCTCTGAGCTGGTCCAATGTTCTTGGATTTGGGGGTCAATAAACTCCTTAATCCACACCCCAAAGGAAAAAGGCACAAGTCGTTAGGTCTGGCGACGTGGAGGGGGGTTCAAGGAAACAGAGCCACTTCATCTACACCACTACGCTCAACCCAGCACCGCGGAAGTTCGTCGCTACATTCAGGGGTTGTCTCGTCTTGTTGGAAGATGAAATTCTCGGATTCGGCAGTCAGTTGTGGAAACAACCACAACAGCAACCTATTGAGGTAGGAGGTACCCGTCACAGTCTTCTCAAAGAAGAAAAACGGCCACACAGATTCGACTGTGAGTCTGTACAGAGGTTATCATCCGTCACAGAATCTAGTTCATGAAACACAGTTTCATGAGCAATTTCAGTGTCCACACTCATGTTGTGGCGATTAAACTTTCCAGACAAATTTCAGGTTGCTTCGTCGCTGAATATCAGCTTGGAGGCGAAATGCCCATCTTCAAGTGCTTCCTACAGTGTGATGCAAAATTGCGAAATTGGAAGCTCCAGCCATAATCTTCCGGTTTTAATTGTTTCACGAGCTGCAGACGGTAAGGTTTGAAATGTAACCGCCGTCGCGAAATCTTGCAAACACTTTGCGTGGACCATTACTGTGTGTGTGTGTGTGTGTGTGTGTGTGTGTGTGTGTGTGTGTGTGTGTGTATTTGTGTGTGTGTGTGTGTGTGTGTGTGTGTGTGTGTGTGTGTGTGTGTGTTGCATGTGTACGCTTGGTCGACAGGCGCATTTCTGTTCACAGAGGCAACCGGTGTCCCTAAACTGTCGATACCAACGCACAGTGCACTGTTTACATGGCTGTTCTCCTCTCCTCCATAATTCCTTCTGAACGCACGCTGCACTGTTTTAACAGATAAGCATCTCGCATATTTCAACACACAAAAACTCCTTTCCTTGCTTTGTCGCATTTTTTGTCAAGGCACTGCTCTCGTAACGTTGTGTCCAACTGTTGGACACAACGCGACTGGGTGAGTTTACGATTAATACATGCATCTACCGTGTTTATACATATAAGACTTTGGAAGATAAGGAACTCTGAAAACGAATGAATCATTTATATTAGGTTGGTGCGTAAGTTCGTACTGTTTTTCTTTCGTATGCTGGTATTCCAGTTGCTATGGGTTTATTTATCGACTGTCGTCTTTTATTTGTAGTTCACTGTCGCTATCTGAGTTTACACATTGTCATTATGTCATTTGGTGATAGTGAATGAAGCTGTGTTGAGTTCAATAGAGGGACGACAGCAGTGGAGGCAGTCAGAAACATTTGTGCCGTGAGTAGGGAGAACGGCAAAAAAATGGTTTGCTCGTTTTAAGGAGGATCATTTTGTCATTGGTGGCTCTCCACATTCATTAAAATCTTCGGGTTATGCTGAAGATCGTTTAAACGCATTGATCCACAAGGAACCACGTCAGTGTAATCGAGAACTGGCAGATGTGGTGAATTGTGATCATTCCGATGATTCTACCAACGCGCGACATTTGAATGCAGTGGGAACGGTTCAAAAATCGGATGTGTGGGTACCGCGTTCGCTAAGCCAGGATCACAAAAATCAACGGGTGACCATATGTGCATCTCTGCTTACTAGTCATTAATTGGCTCGTGAACAGCACCTATCATTCGTATTCTGTAGGCCGGCCGGGGTGACCGAGCGGTTTTAGGCGCTTCAGTCTGAAACCGCGCGACTGGTACTGTCGCAGGTTCGAATCCTGTCTCGAGCATGATGTGTGTGACGACCTTAGGGTAGTTAGGTTTAAGTAGTTCCAGTTCAAGGGGACTGATGACCTCAGCTGTTAAGTCCCATAGTGCTCAGAGACATTTTGAGCCGTATTCTGTATCGTTACTGATGACGAGAAATGATGTCTTTATGCTAACATAAGGAAAAGAAGGGGATGTCTGATCCCAAGCAAAGCAGCACGTCCCCGTACAGAAACCTGCGCGCATCCACTAAAGATAATGTCATGCATTTGGTGGAACATGGACGGTGTGGTGTACAAAGAATTGCTTCCCCGAGGTGTAATCATCACTGCTGACATTTATTGTCAACAACTGAGACCTCTTGCAGACGCAGTCCAATAACAATGACCAGGAACACTGCGTGAAGTGATGTTACTCTACGATAAATACCGCCAGCATTCTGTTGGACAGAAAACACACGACGTGGGTGTTGGGTTTGGGAAGTCATTCCGCACCTACGTTATTCATCTGATTTTGCTGCCTCAGATTTTCACATTCCACTTTCTAACGAAAAACCTTCAAGGAACTTTCTTTCTGGATGAAAATGTGCCCCTAACGTGGCTCGACGAATTCTTCGCCTCAAACCACGAGATTACTACAGTCGCGCAATCGAAAAGTTATCGTTGGCAGATGTTGTAAGTAGTGAAGGACTAAAGTCTTTGTTACGTTTATCTGTTGTTTTACTAAACTTATGGCATAACGCTACGAACTTACGCCCCAACCCACTTTTCGCCCTGTAATCCTACATTCCTCACTTAATGCCGGTTCTTCTACATCTACATTTCTACTCCGCAAGTCACCCAACGGTGTGTGGCGGAGGGCACTTAACGTGCCATTGTCATTACCTCCCTTTCCTGTTCCAGTCGCGTATGGTTCGCGGGAAGAACGACTGCCGGAAAGCCTCCGTGCGCGCTCGAATCTCTCTAATTTTACATTCGTGATCTCCTCGGGAGGTATAAGTAGGGGGAAGCAATATATTCGATACCGCATCCACAAACGCACCTTCTCAAAACCTGGACAGCAAGCTACACCGCGATGCAGAGCGCCTCTCTTGCAGAGTCTGCCACTTGAGTTTGCTAAACATCTCCGTAACGCTATCACGCGTACCAAATAACCCTCTGACGAAACGCGCCGCTCTTCTTTGGATCTTCTCTATCTCCTCTGTCAACCCGACCTGGTACGGATCCCTCACTGATGAGCAATACTCAAGTATAGGTCAAACGAGTGTTTTGTAAGCCACCTCCTTTGTTGATGGACTACAGTTTCTCGGGACTCTCCCAATGAATCTCAACCTGGCACCCGCCTTACCAACAATTAATTTTATATGATCATTCCACTTCAAATCGTTCCGTACACATACTCCCAGACATTTTACAGAAGTAACTGCTACCAGTGTTTGTTCCGCTATCATATAATCATATAATAAAGGATCCTTCTTTCTAAGTATTCGCAATACATTACATTTGTCTATGTTAAGGGTCAGTTGCCACTCCCTGCACCAAGTGCCTATCCGCTGCAGATCTTCCTGCATTTCGCTGCAATTTTCTAATGCTGCAAAAAATGGTTCAAATGGCTCTGAGCACTATGGGACTTAGCTTCTGAGGTCATCAGTCTCCTATAACTTAGAAATAGTTAAACCTAACTTACCTAAGGACATCACACACACCCATGCCCGAGGCAGGATTCGAACCTGCGACCGTAGCGGTCGCGCGGTTTTATACTAGCGCCTAGAACCGCTCGGCCACCCCGTCCGGCTTTCTAATGCTGCAACTTCTCTGAATACTACAGCATCATCCGCGAAAAGCCGCATGGAACTTCCGACACTCTCTACTAGGTCATTTATATATATTGTGAAAAGTAATGGCTCTCATAACACTCCCCTGTGGCACGCCAGACGTTACTTAACGTCTGTAGACGTGTCTCCAATGAGAACAACATGCTGTGTTCTGTTTGCTAAAAACTCTTCAATCCAGCCACATAGCTGGTCTGATACTCCGTAGGCTCTTACTTTGTTCATCGGGCGACAGTGCGGAACTGTATCGAACGCCTTCCGGAAGTCAAGGGAAAGACTTTCTAAATAGGCTTTCGCGGTGTAATCGACGTCTATCTTCAGGGATCAGCAATTTCAGGCTTTCCTCTGTAAAACTCATTATATTGTGTCACATTTACTGATCGCGTAAGGTTCGCTTACGTATGACAAGCCTTTGCAGCAACGGGATGGTGACATGTCCTAGTACAGGAAGACATATGGGAAAACTGTTGAAAAAATGGTTTGGAAGGACTAAGGGTATCATTGACTGCGATGGAAAATATTACGAAAGCGTCCGTTAAGTGAGTGCGTAGTGCTACACTTAGGGAGGGTCGTTTGCAGAGGAGGCGGGACAGAGCCCAGAAGGCGGCGCTGGACCGCGGCCCCCCTGGGCCAATCGCGCCGGCGCGCGGCCGCTTATGAATATTTCACGCCCTTAACACTGGCCGGACGCGCGGACTTTGCGTATACTCGCGCTAAACTATGTAAATGCGCTCTCTATTGACGCACCCGGTTCCGTAAATTAACGACGGGGCCGCCTTGTGTGAAACACAATAGCCAACGGCTCACAGCTCCAAAGTTGCACATGTCATTTGCAAATACGTCCTACAATTTATGTATCGAAACTTGTTTACCGAGAAGAGAATCACCACTCACTAAACAACAGCTACAGTAAGTGCTGGAAATGTAGGAATGTGTGTTTGGCAACGGTTAATAAACTGTATCGACAGTTCAGCAGCGACTTCTTTCTCACCTGCTTTTGACAGATACTTTCTAATCAATGAATGCGATCGTTTCGAGCAGACATTTGGATCGAAAACAATCCTTATGTTGCTCACTTGATACCTCACTGCCATGTGGTAAAAACAAATTCAGTTCAGTACTTCACACTCTACAGTTATACTGTTTTACAATACTAAAATTAAATGTTTGACAAGTTTGCACGAGTGGATAATCTCTTGAGATACGACCTAACAAAATCTTCGCTGGGTGGCTCAGAGAATGTAAAATCCTCAACATACGCTACTGGCCATTAAAATTGCTACACCACGAAGATGACGTGCTAGAGACCCGAAATTTAACCGACAGGAAGAAGATGCTGTGATATGCAAATGATTAGTTTTTCAGAGCATTCACACAAGGTTGGCGCCGGTGGCGACACCTACGACGTGCTGACATGAGGAAAGTTTCCAACCGATTTCTCATACACAAACAGCAGTTGACCGGTGTTGCCTGGTGAAACGTTGTTTTGATGCCTCATGTAAGGAGGAGAAATGCGTACCATCACGTCGGATTGTAGCCTATCGCTATTGTTTATCGTATGGCGAAATTGCTGCTCGCTTTGGTCGAGATGCAATGACTGTTAGCAGAATATGGAATCGGTGGGTTCAGGAGGGTAATACGGAACGCCGTGCTGGATCCCAACGGCCTCGTATCACTAGCAGTCGAGATGACATACATCTTATCCGCATGGCTGTAACGGATCGTGCAGCCACGTCTCGATCCCTGAGTCAACAGACGGGGACGTTTGCAAGACAACAACCATCTGCAAAAACAGTTCGACGACGTTTGCAGCAGCATGGACTACCACCTCGGAGACCATGGCGGCGGTTACCATTGACGCTGCATCATAGACAGGAGCGCCTACGATGGTGTACTCAACGACGAACCTGGGTGCACAAATGGCAGAACGTCATTTTTTCGGATGAATTCAGGTTCTGTTTACAGCATTATGATGGTCGCATCCGTGTTTGGCGACATCGCAATGAACGCACAATGGAAACATGGTATGGGGTGCCATTGGTTACACGTCTCGGTCACCTCTTGTTCGCATTGACGGCGCTTTGAACAGTGGACGTTACATTTCAGATGTGTTACGACCCGTGGCTCTACCCTTCATTCGATCCCTTCGAAACCCTACATTTCAGCAGGATAATGCACGACCGCATGTTGCAGGTCTTGCACTGGCCTTTCTGGATACAGAAAATGTTCGACTGCTGCCCTGGCAGCACATTCTCCAGACCTCTCACCAATTGAAAACGCCTGGTCAATGGTGGCCGAGCAACTGGCTCGTCACAATACGCCAGTCACTACTCTCGATGAACTATGACATCGTGTTGAAGCGTATGGGCAGCTGTGCCTGTACACGCGATCCAAGCTCTGTTTGGCTCAATGCCCAGGCGTATCAAGGCCATTATTACGGCCAGAGGTGGTTGTTCTGGCTACTGATTTCTCAGGATCTATGCACCGAAATCGCGTGAAAATGTAACCACATGTCAGTTCTAGTATAATATATTTGTCCAATGAATACCCGTTTATCATCTGCATTTCTTCTTGGTGTAGCAATTTTAATGGCCAGTAGTGTATTTGCCGAAAACACCATCATAAAACGTAAGCTACAGATCATTACATCACGAAGTAGGGAGAAAAAGACCCCGCGCTATATCTGCTCCATGTCATCATACTCTGTAGCGTAAAAGGGGGGCCTCAGTTTTATAGAAAACCAATGCAAATAAGGTCTCTATCCGTAAGCTCCACTCATTACCACCTGAGACGGAGGTGTGCAGTTCGGATGGCCGTACTACATCCATCCAGAACTGTCTGACTAGAGGCTTCTGGAATAGAATTCGAAAACGCGCTATAGGCATTAAAATGGAAGATTACACCCTCAGTAAAGAATACCGATCTCCTGAATAATGCAGCTTATGATCCAGATGTCGCGAGGTTGAAGCGGGAGCAGTGGACGGAGCGAAACCCATTTCGAATATGTCACTCGAGTTGACACCAGCGATGCTACGACCGGCAACACGACTACACGAGAAAGGTGAAGAGTTTTCGGTCTGGAAGCAAAAGTGAATTTTTTAAGCCTGAAAGTCACTTATTTTTTCGTTTTCCCACTTAGGGTAATGTACTTTGAGTGCATTAGGAGTGACCAGATTCCATAGAGAAAGCAAGATTCTGGAAACCCTGTAAGATACAGGTGTCATAACCTCTTCATTAGGCTCGAAAGGTCTCATCCACAAATCTACTCGGACATGGAAATACATGGTATCATATCTGGTGAAAAGACGGGATGTTCCAACAGATCATATTTCAAATCTTTCTGTTTTACTAAAGCAGCTTTTTCGATAGGTACACTGTCCTGACGAAAAATTCTTTATTTTTTTCTTTTACAATCTAGGCTTTTTTCGTGTATTCTTCCACGAAACTGGTCCAGAAAATGTGTGCAGTGTTCGCTAGTTTCTGATTCACCGTCTGCAGTGTAACCAAAAGCAAGGATCCTAAATATTAGACCGAGCGAGCTGGCGCAGTGCTTAGCACACACAACTCGCATTCGGGAGGACGACGGTTCAAACCCCCGTTCGGCCATTCTGATGTAGGTTTCCCGTGATTTCCCTAAATCGCTTCAGGCAAATTCCCGAATGGTTCCTTTGAAAGGACACGGCCGACTTCCTTCCCCCCCCCCCCCCCTTTCACTAATCCGATGGGACCGATGACCTCGCCATTTGGTCCCCTCCCCCAAAACAACCAGCGAACCAACTAGTCAAATGATCTTTCCAACAGATGAAAATGACTTCTTTTTTGTACTTCTAAACACTATTTACAAACTCCGTCGACATATACAAGAAGTGAAGTATATATGAACGTTCTGATTCAGGCAGGACGATGTGATGCTAAAAGAAGGAAGGAAATTAGGAATTACTTAGGAGGAGAAGAACTTCTTAGCCGAGATGGCTGTAAAAATTTTTATTGTAGGTAACCGGTTTCGGTAGAACTAAGTTACCATCTTCAGAGCTTCATAAATGTTATTACAAACATCTTGTGCCAACTACACACAAAATCTTTCCAATGAAGATTTTCAGGTACATAAAACATGAAATTAGAGATGCTTTTATACGTAAAAACTGAAATTACTATGTACATCACTGTTCGCCAAAACATGGTTACCATTACGTAATACGTCATGCCTCCCAGAGCGCCACGAGTCCTGGAAATTCAATGGAAAAATTTTGTGTGTAGCTGGAAAAATGTGTGTAATAACCTTTACGAAGATATGAATATGGTAACTTAGTTCCACAGCAACCGGTTATATACGATAAAATTTCTTATAGGGATCTCAGCTAAGAAGTTCTTCTTCACCTAAGTAATCACTACAGATCGTCCCTTTGAGCTCAATATGAGTAAACTAATTAATTTAGGAATTAACATCCCGTTAACAACAATACCACAAGAGACGATGGCTTAATACAAATTTTTCCTTAAATTATCAGTTGCAAATGTATACATCTACTTATGAAATACAGAGTGATCAAAAAGTCAGTATAAATTTGGAAACTGAATAAATCACGGAATAATGTAGATAAAGAGGTACAAATTGACACACATGCTTGGAATGACATGGCGTTTTATTAGAACCAAAAAAATACAAAAGTTCAAAAACTGTACGACAGATGGCGCTTCATCTGATCAGAATAGAAATAATTAGCATAACAAAGTAAGACAAAGCAAAGATGATGTTCTTTACAGGAAATGCTCAATATGTACACCATCATTCCTGATCAATAGCTGTAGTCGAGGAATAATGTTGTGAACAGCACTGTAAAGCATGTCCGACGTTATGGTGAGGCATTGGCGTCGGATGTTGTCTTTCAGCATCCGTAGAGATGTCGGTCGATCACGATACACTTCGGACTTCAGGTAACCCCAAAGCCAATAATCACACGGACTGAAGTATGGGGACGTGGGAGGCCAAGCATGACGAAAGTGGCGGCTGAGCACACGATGATCACCAAACGACGCGCAAGAGATCTTTCACGCGTCTAGCAATGTGGGGAGTTTTTTTTCGTTCTAATAAAACCCCATGTCATTCCAAGCATGTGAATCAATTTTTATCTCTCTATCTACATTATTCCGTGGTTTATTAAGTTTTCAAATTTATACAAACTTTTTGATCACCCGGTATTAGTTACAATCTTTATTAAATACATTGCTGTTATCAGCTGAGCATTGGCGTTCGCGTTTACACGAAGTAGTTGACGTTATGTGTCATTTAGGCGCTTTCAACAAACTTTTAACCTCACGCTTACTTGAGTACAGGAATTCGATTTTGGCATTCAATGGGCACAGTAATGAATCTGCCACTTCTCGGGCTTCTCACTGTCACTTCTGTGCACGTCTTGTTAATCCTAATACAGGACGCGTTGTGGAAACAGGGAGATGCCCTTGCGGGTTCATCTCTGGTGTAATATCTGGAGCTGCAGGGCACGGGTGCGTATTAATCAGCGTTAGGTGCCCGGCCCAGTTGTCCCGCCCTCGCAGCAGGCTATACGCAATCTTTCAGCGCGCCTGCCCTGCTTGAAGCTCACAGCGGCGGACAGGCTGCGGCGCACCTCTGCAGTTAGCGGTGACGTGTGAGCGGTGCGGTTCTATTATGCACGGCGCGCTGCCGGCCGTGGTGGATGACTGCGCGCCGGGATCTGGCAGCCCCAGAGGTCGCTGCCGCCCCCGCCTGCTTGCGTCGCGCTCTGGTGGCTGACAACGCCGCTACTGGGCTGACGAGGCCGACGAGATGGACAGGCCACGGCACGTACGTCACAGTACGTGACCCTGCAGATGTTAAAGAGTGCAAGCAGCCATCTTCCTCGGGGAGCGAATAACTATTTCTGAAAAATAATTGCATGTTTAAATGCATGCGAGCTCTGGAAAACACAAGGCAAAGACTTTCAGTTGGTACACATATTGAGTTCCCGCGAGCCCTGCAAGGAGCCGAGAATTCGTGAAGTGTTACGGACAAGCTGACTAGTATGACGTCACACGTTCGTTGTGGGGCCTGTATTTCTCTTGGGCGCCGGTGGGCTCACGGATGACGCATATCTAGCCCCTGTCCCGTAAATCAAAGCGAGTAGTTGTTATACCTAGCATCGTGTGTCACCCTACGACCAAATGCCTACTAGACTTACACATCCGAACTCCGCAAGCTACTGTGCCGCGTGTGACAGAGGTTACATCGCCCTCCCTATAACACAACTAAACTAGCAATTCGCTGACAATGTTACTCCTGTGAAAGGATTTGAAATGACCGTGATCGTGTGTAACGGTATTGTATCGGACTCTTTTCCGTTACTCGAAAGATTTCTATTGAAAGGAAGCAACAGTGGAACAAACGGGGTCCGCAGCTCGTGGTCGTGCGGTAGCGTTCTCGCTCCCCGCGCCCGGGCTCCCGGGTTCGATTCCCTGCGGGGTCAGGGATTTTCTCTGCCTCGTGATGACTGGGTGTTGTGTGATGTCCTTAGGTTAGTTAGGTTTAAGTAGTTCTAAGTTCTAGGGGGACTGATGACCATAGATGTTAAGTCCCTAGTGCTCACAGCCGTTTTGAGCCAACAAACGGGAATCGAAACAAAGTTCTGTTAGTAATAAAGTAATCTGAAATTACGCAAAAGGAAACAGTCGCCGACCTAATTAGGTAAATTTGTACCAAGTACACTACTGGCCATTAAAATTGCTACACTAAGAAGAAATGCAGATGATAAAAGAATATTCATTGGACAAGTATATTATGCTAGAAATGACATGTGATTACATTTTCACGCAATTTCGGTGCATAGATCCTGAGAAATCGGTACCCAGAACATCCACCTCTGGCCGTAATAACGGCCTTGATACGCCTGGGCATTGAGTCAAACAGAGCTTGGATGGCGTGTACAGGTACAGCTGCCCATGCAGCTTCAACACGATACCACAGTTCATAAAGAGAAGTGACTGGCGTATTGCGACGAGCCAGTTGCTCGGCCACCATTGACCAGACGTTTTCAATTGGTGAGAGGGCTGGAGAATGTGCTGGCCAGGGTAGCAGTCGAACATTTTCTGTATCCAGAAAGGTCCGTACAGGACCTGCAACATGCGGTCGTACATTATCCTGCTGAAATATAGGGTTTCGCAGGGTTCGAGTGAAGGCTGGAGCCACAGGTAGTGACACATCTGAAATGTAACGTCCAGCACTGTTCAAAGTGCCGTCAATGCGAACAAGAGGTGACCGAGACGTGTAACCAATGACACCCCATACCGTCACGCCGGGTGATACGCCAGTATGGCGACGACGAATGCACGCTTCCAATGTGCGTTCACCGCGATGCCGCCAAACACGGATGTGACCATCATGATGCTGTAAACAGAACCTGAATTCATCCGAAAAAATGACGTTTTGCCATTCGTGCACCCAGGGTCGTCGTTGAGTACACCATCGCAGGCGCTCCTGTCTGTGATGCAACGTCAACGGTAACCGCAGCCATGGACTCCGAGCTGATAGTCCATGCTGCTGCAAACGTCGTGGAACTGTTCGTGCAGATGGTTGTTTTCTTGCAAACGGCCCCATCTGTTGAATCAGGGATCGAGACGTGGCTGCACGATCCGTTACAGCCATGCGGATAAGATGTACGTCATCTCGACTGCTAGTGATACGAGTCCGTTGGGATCCAGCACGGCGTTCCGTATTACCCTCCTGAACCCACAGATTCCATATTCTGCAAACAGTCATTGGATCTCGACCAACGCGAGCAGGAATGTCACGATACGATAAACCGCAATCCCGATTGGCTGCAATCCGACCTTTATCAAAGTCGGAAACGTGATGGTACGCATTTCTTCTCCTTACACGAGGCATCACAACAACGTTTCACCAGGCAACGCCGGTCAACTGCTGTAGATTAAATTTCACGTCCGTAGCACGTCATCTTCGTGGTACAGCAATTTTAATGACCAGTAGTGTACTAGCACCGTTCATGAAGAACACTTGCACATTATAGTAGGAAGCTAAGGTGACAAAAGTTGTGGGGTTCCTGCTAATACCGTGTAGGACCATCTTTGCGCGGCGTAGTGCAGCAGCTCGACATGTCATGCACTCAACAAGTCTTTGGTAGACCCCTGCAGAAATATCGGGTCATTGCGCTTGCATAGACGTCCATAATTGCAATGTGTTGCCGGTGCGAACTGAACTCTCGCTCATATCCCATAAATCTTCGATGGGATTCATGTCGGACGATGTGGATGGCCAACGTTCGAAATGTTCTTCAAACCAATGGCGAACAATTGTGTCCCGGTGACATGGAGCATTGTAATCCACAAAAATTCATTCGTTGTTTGATTGCAAATTGTCTCCAAGTAGCCGAACATAATCATTTCCAGTAGATCATCTGTTCAGTTGGGTCAAAGGACCCAGTCCATTCCACGTAAGCACAGCCGACCCCATTATGGAGCCGCCACCAGCTTGCACAGTACCCTGTTGACAACTTGTGTCCATGGCTTCGCGGGGTATGCACCACACTCGCATCCTACCATCAGCTCTTACCAACTGAAATGCGAGCTCATCTGACGAGGCCACGATTTTTCAGTCGTCTAGGGTCCAACCGATATGGTCACGAGCCCAGGAGAGGTGCTGCAGGCGATGTCGCACTGTTAGCAAAGGCACTCGCATCGGTCGTCCGCCGCCATTGCCCGTTAACGCCAATTTTCGCAGCACTGTCCTACTGTCCTATCGGATACGTTCGTCGTATGTCCCGCCGTGCTTTTTGCGGTTATTTCAGGCAGTGTTGCTTGTCTATTAGCATTGAAAACTCTAGGCAGTAGCCTCTGCTCTCGGTCGTTAAGTGAAGGCTGTCAGCCACTGCGTCGTCCATGGTGAGAGGTAATGCCTGAGATTGATAATCTCGGCGCACCCTTGACACTGTGGATCTCGGAATATACCTAACGGCTTCCGAAATGGTATCTCCGAAACATCTAGCGCCAGTCAGCGTTCAGACACCGTTAGTTACCGTCGTGCGGCTATAATCACGTCGGAAACCTTTTCGCATGAATCACTAGAGTACAAATGACAGCTCCGCCCATGCTCTGTGCCAAGTGTACGCGATACTACGGCCATCCGTACGTGTGTAAATCGCTATCCCATGATTTTTGTCGTCTCAGTGGTTAGCGTGAAACTGCTCGATGGATGTCACGAGAGGCCGACAGGCCAGTATAAACGTAGGCTCTCAGTGGGGAAGAAGTAACAGCAGAATGGATCGGCCAGAAGACCACAGTGAATTCGAACCTGCAGTAGTTAATGCACGCCACCTGAGCAACAAATCCATCAACGACATTTCAGCCATTGGAAAAATGCCCAAGCCGACTGTTAGTGATGTGACTGTGGTGTGGAAAAGCGAAATAACAACCACAACTAAACCGAGACCAGTCAGACCTCATACACTGACGTAGAGAGACAGCTGGGCATTGCGGGGAATGTTAGTAAAAAGATCGCGTGAAATGAGCAGGAGAAATCACTCGTGAGTTCCAAAGTGCTATCAGGAGTGCAGCTAACACAGTGATACTGCATAGGGAGTTAAAGTGAATGGGGTACAACGGGCGAGTTGCTCCTATGGTCAGTGCGAAGCGACGTTTGAGATGGTTTAATGAGAGAAACCCCTAGACAGTGGATGACTGGTAGCGAGTGATTTGCAGTGATGAAATCGTTACACCCTGTAACAAATGGCTGGAATGCGTTACTTTCCATCATGTGTAGCTGCGTCACTGAAGTACGAAAGAAGCTGTCCTATAGCACGGGAGGGAGGGGGGAGGGGGGGAGTTCGTTGTTAGGATGTGGTCCCCTTATCGAGCATAAGAAATTGCCAAATGTGAAAGAATATGAAGACATTTCACAGCATCGTCTACCATTCCTCCACAGTTATGCAGACATGTCATTCAAAGTGTCCACAGCAGATCTGAAGCCGTCATAAAGGCGAAGACTGGAACCATCCCATATTACTGTCCACTAATCGGTATCCGGCTACTTTTGATCGGGCAGTTTATGTTGTGAAAGCAGTATGTCCTTAGACTATCTTTGGAACGTGGGCTGTCCACGATGCGTTCCACCTCTCTTGTAACATCTACTGACAAAGCGTTACTTGAAATGGCTTATTGCTTCATCGCTAATCAGATATCGGTCGTTATTCAGTTGCCAAATATCCGTTTGTGTTTAGCAGCTTCTCCACACAGTACTTTGCGCAACCGTCACTGCACACTGATGACAAGCAGAACTGCACCAAATGGATCTTCAACAGAAGGACGAATTTAGACTCGTCCAGGATTCCCCTACCCTCCCCCCTCCCAAGCCCATTCGCCTCTCCACTTGTTCAGCCCCAACCGTATTTCACAAATTACAGCAGTTCCTTACTGCATTATCATTTCTGTCATTTGATGACAAGTCAGTGGATGTATATTGAGATATAACATTTCAATTGCTGCCCACAGCCGCCGTTTGTAGATAGAACTCTTGTGCAAAAAACAAAACAAAAATAAAAATAATTTTCACCATGTCTCACGAATAATTAGATCGTGTTGACATCTTGTTGGCTCTTTGATTTCTGCCTATGTTCTGTTAGTATTTTGCTTTCTGTATGTGTGACAAACGCAATATCCTTTATAATCTGTTATAGCCGATAATGCACATTTTTGCTTGTTCTCCATGCCAATAAATGCTCCCTTCGATTGCTCTTTCCAGAGTCAAGCTCATCTGTCCTGCGTACCTAGACACTTCGGCATGCTTTCCAGCGACTTGCCCTTTCTCCTGGAATGGGTTTCCTACGGCCCATTGTATCAGTGTATTCCTTCTAATAGCTCTTCCCTTCATACAATAGCCCCCCTTAATTTTTTATCATCCTTCCGTTGCATCACATTTAAAATGTTTTAACTTCTTTCTATACAGGCCAAGAATGGCATTGCAGTTGTGAACACACTGGACCGGTGTTCGGAAAGAGCGGTGTTCACATACCGACCATCATTTTGTTACCAGAGTTTTGTACAACATCGAAAGAAGGAAGATTAGAGTTTAACGCCCCGTCGACTGCACGGTCATTGGAGGTGCTGCACAAGCTCGCATTCCAAAAGTATGGCCGTACCTTTCTCAAAGAAACCATCGCGGCATCCACCTGGGGTGATTTAGATAAATCACAGAAAACCTAAATCTTGACGGTGGTACGGGAATCTGGAAAGTTGTCCTCCCGAATGCGATTACAGTGTTCTGACGACCTCTGCGCCACCTTGCTCCGTACAATATCGACATCTCGTTTTCGGTCATAATGTGACTGAAAAAGTTATCACTCTCCACACAGATCATTGTCAAACGCAGTAATGTGCTTCCCTCGGCGACATTGTGGAATCTTTTGTTAGTGAACAAAGGCCAAGTGGAATCGACGATTGTAGGTTTCAAAAATGTCTCTTAGCACTATGGGACTTAACATCTGAAGTCATCAGACTTAGAACTACTTAAACCTAACAAACCTAAGGACATTACACACATCTATGCCCGAGGCAGGATTCGAACCTGCGGCAGTAGCAGCAGCGCGGTTCCGGGCTAAGCGCCTAGAACCGCTCGGCCATAACGGCCGGCATTGTAGGTTTCCAGCCACGAAGAGAGTGTGAAATGTGTCTCAGCGTGGACGTTCAAAAACCTTGCGCAAACAACATTGCAATTACAGTGAATGAGCACGGGAGGGCACTGGATTAGCTGGATTTAATGCCGGCCTTCGGCTAACCCGCTTGTCTCCGTACAGCACTGGTAGTATTGGGATACTGATTCGCCCCATATGACTCTGCGGTGGCGACGTGAACTCAGTTCGCCAAACACACTTTTGGTACATTACATAAATGACGTGGTAAATGGTAGGATTACTGGTGGTACTGGTATAACTGGTAGGGGAAGAAACATAAATGAATGTGTGGGAGGTGAAACGGAAACCGACGACGTATCTTCGTTTCTTTGTTTGTTTTGCACATAATTAGAACTGCACATCAATTAGTGTTGGTCCATTGTGTATTTTAGATCCTTACAGAACGTAAATTGCGTTTTATAAGAAATAAAAATTAGTTGATCGCCTAACTACTGCGCTTTTATGTAACCAAAGTAGTTATTTTTGATACAAATACAGTTTACAAATAAAGATTTATGCGTTTGGTAACGTTGTCTCTGCGATACTGAAGATCCCCCCTAGACACTGTTGACTACGAAGCCCGAATTCTTGTGTTTCCGATATGGTATGAGCCATCTGTCTTACACTGATTATCAGCCCAAGTTCAAAGTCGGTTAACTCGCGACGTGCTGCCATCTTTACTACAGCTCTGTCTGCAACGGAATTCCCAGATGGCTTGCCTACACCTGCGCCATTATGTGCATCATTCGGGCGTCATACACGGTGCATCTTCAAATGGGGCAGCCTTTCTCCTGTCTCAGGTCATAGCGTAAATGCTACATTGCAAATGGACACCCTTTGTTCGAGTTTAACACCTGTCTCTGGTCAACACAATACGACATTTCGCGATAAGAAAACGAAAACAACCAGCCAGTGATCAGTTTATAGTCGACGGCTTCCATCGAGTAGCTCGTCACCTTTCCTACTGGAGGTGTGGCACGGCGCTTCCCTGACGGGGGCAGGCTGTCCCTCGACCCTTGCCTACGCGTGCGCGCCCTCGCGGCTTGATCGCGACCACATTTTACGATCGCCATATTTCGACGACCAGGTCCTCGTTGTCTGAAGGATGGCCTAGCGCCCCACGCTTCGCAGTTGCCGTGTGATCTGCGCTGCGTGACAAACGTCCACCATACGTCACGCCACGGCGCAGACGTCCACACAGTACTCGCAGAAAGTGCCACGTTTTGGCAGCTCACAGTAACGGAAGCAGCAAGAAGCGGACGTGGTTTTCACAAACGCAGCTTATTCGTTGACAACATAATGATGATTCATATTGTTAAAGTAAAGGTTAGAGTTGCGCTCTACTAAAACTACGGTTCGATACTTTTGGTACATTACATAAATGACGTGGTAAATGGTAGGATTACTGGTGGTACTGGAATAACTGGTAGGGGAAGAAACATAAATGAATGTGTAGGAGGTGAAACGGAAACCGACGACGTATCTTCGTTTCTTTGTTTGTTTTGCACATAATTAGAACTGCACATCAATTAGTGTTGGTCCATTGTGTATTTTAGATCCTTACAGAACGTAAATTGCGTTTTATAAGAAATAAAAATTAGTTGATCACGTAACTACTGCGCTTTTATGTAACCAAAGTAGTTATCTTTGATACAAATATAGTTTACAAATAAAGAAATGTATAGATAGTTATTGTTTCTTTGTACTCAGTAGAACGGTATACATCATGATCAAACGCAAGAGTTTCCTGTTACTATTGATAACTGTGAAAGTTGCTTTAAAAGAAGTTAAGAAAGATTTGACAAAAGCGAAAATTGACGTAACAAACACGTCAGACAGGAATACATTCAGAAGCGAAATTGGTAAGTGGAAGTTTATTCCAGAAATGGAACCAAAACCATACCTACCAAAGTGGACCGGAGAAAGAACGAAGGCTTTCGGGGAGAAGATGAAGAAATATTGGGAAAATAAGAAGAAACCTAAGACAGATTGAAAGTCACCTGCTTATCGTTCTCCAATGTGGGCATTTGCTAATACTAATAATTATAATGTCACACAACTGCAAACAAAAATTACCGTTTGAAAACCGAGACTATCATTTAACTTACCCTGTTATGGACGAAATATTGTTGAGTTAATTATTTATCAATAAAGTATCTAGTCTCAGCCGTCCTTTGATGTATTTACAAAAACGTGATAATCTTTCAGGTTTTTGCTTTTAGTTGAAAGCTATAACATTTATTTTTTTGGTAATTATTAATATCTCCGAAACTATGACACGAATACGACTGAAACACGTACAACAGTTAACTGTTGCCATTCGGAAAGGCTACATAAACTTTCATCTCGACTGGTGAACGGCAAATGACTTCATTAATTCACAGGTCAGTGTGTGATTTAAGCGATCTGCGCCCATACACGCAAATCACAGGGCCTGCAACGACCCGGCAGTAACACGACAGGTGGCAGCTTTCCAGTTCGGGCACACGTTCTGTAGGAACGAGACCACAGAGGTGAGCATTACTGCTTCCTAACAGTCAATTCACATCGCTACGCCACACACACACTGTGATTCTTAAGGTTCACTGGTAAATTTTAAGTATCACACAAATGGTGCAGAAAATCAAAACTTTTAACCTACAAAAATCGTTTCGAACCAAGTTCTATACTCGGACTTGCCCGCCTTACTAATTAAACAAGTCACACACTTTACAAAACTTGTTTCACACTCTTTAGAGACGTTAGTGACGAAAAGATTGAAAAACAGCCAAATCAGTTGCAATAGTAAGGTTTATTAAGAATCCCATGACCTAGGTTTCGATGTTTTTAAAAACGATTAACACTGGTTGCATAGTGTTGTGGAGGTACGTTAAATATGTAGCACTAAGGCACAAATTAAGATAAACTTCACCTCCATAATAATAAAACGACAAAATATAGTGCTGACTGTTACTTCAAAGTACTTCACAAATGCAAGTAGTACATTAAAACATCACGTTATCCGATTGATACATCAAGATGCGAAGCTCGGAACCGCTCATTAGGTTGTTCTTAATGACAAGTTAATAAATGGGTCCAGTGAGGAACGTTTTCAAGCTGGAACGTGGCAGAAGGAAACGTGGGCCAGTGTTCTTGCCAACTGCAGCCGAACGCCGATCTGGGTCGTCTTTCCCCGGCAACTTCCGAAGGCCGGAAATTCGAAATTTTCTTCTGTCTCCAAAGTTCCAGCGCAGAGAACTGAACTTCTCGTAAGAGACTGAATGTCGTGTTGAAGGAAAGAACAAAAATAACTCGCTACAGGTGTTTCTTCAGTAGACTGGTAAAGCGAAACACAACAGTTTTTCTGCTGCGTATCTACGCGTTCAGAGCGATTGCTATTCGAAGTTTTCATAGCCTGTCTTTCCAGCATGCTATCCATTTCAATGATCAGTCCCATAACTCCATTGTGTCAAGTGGTTTAAATTTTGTCGACGACTCACCTTGAAGATGGCTGTACGGTTTTCAGCCAAACTATCGGAAGAAGAAATAATACCACAGCGAAATATGATGGAATAATTATGGATGATTTTGGAAAAGGGCAAAGCGTTACGACCTTCTTAGTCTATTTGTCATACTGATATGACGTGGTAGAAAAAAATATTAAGCTAGTAACAGTAAATGTTAAATGAAGGGCTATATCATGTAACACAATCTAAAATAGTAAATATGACATTTTCTTTACCTTCAATTAGACATTACACCAAGCGTGCTCGATAATTCGTTTTACATATTGTAATCTCTGTCTTCCTGTATAGTTATTCTTCTTTTTTCCGCATATTGCAAGTTGATTATTCGTGAATCGCCTTGGACACATCCTATTTACCTGTCCTGTGTCAGGTAAGTATTTTCAAATGACTCTGAGCACTATGGGACTTAACTTCTGAGGTCATCAGTCCCCTAGAACTTAGAAGTAGTTAAACCTAACAAACCTAAGGACATCACACACATCCATGCCCGAAGCAGGATTCGAACCTGCGGCCGTAGCGGTCGCGCGTTTCCAGACTGTAGCTCTTAGAACCACTCGGCCACCATGGCCGGCTAAGTCTTTTCCTTACATTCCCACCATTCTATTCTTCCCAGTGCCTCTCCATTATTAACATATTCATATCACCGAACTTTGCGGAGGTTCTAGTATTTCTCCTCTTGTTTGCTCTCTGTCCACGTTTCACTGTCATAGAATGCTGTTATCTAGACGAACACTTTCAGGAACTTTTCCACTGTTCTGAGTCAGCATCTGAACGGGAGGCTGCGGAAGCAGACGTGAACAAAACATTCGAAATTGTAGGGCCTTGGCTGTGGTATAACTTACGAGTTTGCAAAGAATACGGAAAGTTTTAGATACGAAAGAATGTTTATTTTCAATGTAGAACAATGTATAATTAGATAACTCTATAACTGAGTTAGTGAGTGAAGGAAGAGATACTATGGCGTGATAGTCACCAACAAGAGGTGCTACATCTTTTACTAAATATTACAGCATGAGTTAAACTACACGAAAAATGAAAAATAGTTAAGCGTTAGGGCTAGAATGGCTCGTGGAAGGGGTATGTAAGGACGTGGGCACATGAAGTGAGTTGCATAATGAAAACAGTAATTAAACTTAAATTGTGCTATTTCTTTTATACGGAATACAGATGGACGTGTCCGAGTCGACCTGTGAGCCCATCGTCCAGTCACTGTGGTCATCCAAAGATAAACTTTGATGACGGCATAAAGTCGGAAAAAATGAGGAGAGAGAGGGGAGGGTTCGCGTCGCAGCCAGTCGAAAAGTGTGCCAGAGAGAGCGCACCGTCTCGGTCCACCGCTTCACCAGTGGCCCGCAGCCAACACGTGAGCTTCTCCCACACTCCCTACTGGCTGTTTAAAAGCACTCCATAGGGGCTTGTTGTTCAGCACGCTTCACGGGAACGAACAACCTCTACTGAAGCGACGATCCTACTCGGCACGTAGGTCACAGTGAATTTTTTCGAATTCAGCAGACGAAAACACAAGGGAAAAAATTTAGAAATAATATTAAATATTCCTACTAACCCCTAGACTGGCTCGACGAACTGTACGTTTGAGCAAGAAATCCTCGTCTGTAAGTTAGAAACGAACACTTCTTTTTCATTGAGTGTGATGTTGCCGTATTCCATGTTCGGGACGAGGACGTTCAATAAAAATAATCAATTTAATCAACATAACTGTAGGTTCCGGTAGGAATTAGATGAAAACTTATTGACTGTACCTGGCCGTTACAATGAAAATTTGGTTGTAAACACTGTTTATTATTATTGCCCAAATGAGTAAAATGAGAACTTGTAAATGGATTAATTTCAGCATACAGCCTTGGATAAAAAGTCATACGTTACATTAAAACAAAACGATTACAGACCTCTTGGTAAGACTACTTACATGTAATCTGCGATTAATAAAATATTATACAGTTAAGCGATTAATTAAAATTATGAGGAGGCAGTTTTCGGAAACCAGTAAGGTTCTCGATTAGCATTACAACAGTCCAACGAGAGACATTAGCAAGAGATTTCATAAAATCAGCTTTTTTCCTTTCGCCAACTGATAAAAACCTATTTCAGTTTTCTCCTTTATCTACGTTTCCTAGTTTTTTTCGATCTGTTTTCCACTGTTGCTTACCATGTTCCATTAGGCCGTCTTCTATGGCGCTTCCTTCACTATACATCATTTAATTAACTTCTACATCTACGAACTTTGTTCGTTTCTTGCCCGTTTGTTTGGCTCTGTACCCAGACTATTCATATTACTGTTTCAAAATAGACATAATGACACATTCAGTTTCTGTCTTTCTTTTTACCTTTTTAACTGTCCTCTTTCTGCTCCTCATACAGCCCCACGCTATTTCACATTGCGCCTGCACCGCGATTTTGTGCATTGATTATATGTCTTGCGGGGGGCCGGCTATAAGGCGTTCCACAGATCGCTAGTCTTCAGTCTCGAGAATGACGGACTGAATCGGAAGGAGCGTGTGACAAGGGAACACCAACTTTCGTTAACAGATTCGATTACTTCTCCTCGGTGAACTTAATAACGTATGGCAAAAGATTAGTCTACTCAATTTCTGTCAGTCGGCTGGAAGTAAAAACACTTATCCTAAATACACACAACAGGTGAATGGATGCAACTGTCGAAGCACTTACTTGGTGAATAAACAGCTTTAGTTCAGGAAATTTACAGCCTTTATACTATTCTAGATCAATACAAGAGTCGTGCAGTAGATCACGCTCCAAAATTTTTTTCTCAGACGATACTTATTCTCAAGAGTTAGTATTTGGTGACAATACCAACTCAGCATTTATTTAGATTTGCTATTATTCTACATTGTCTCCATCTCGTTCTGTGATCTGACGCCAGATTTGTGCAAGAGCATCTACTCCCAGTTGGTAAAATTTCTTATTCTGTGCTCCTAGCCATATTTTCACTGCAACAGTCCCTGACACAAAGGTCTATCCATTGGCCTTTAACTGCTCCAACAGTTCAGATGAATTGGCTTTTCTTTGAATCTTGTGGTACGATGTGAACATTCATGAATCGCATCTTGAGTATTCCTTTGGTTACTCAAGAGTCTCAGTCGCTGTTCCCGCAGTTCCAATGGTCACCAACAGCTGTAGAGTCAAATGTCGAGTTGTGATGCGCCGGTCTACACGTTAATGACATCCGTGTGATTTACCATGTCAGGAACAATGGCTGCCACAGGACGTCCCTAACGTGGACGATCGCAGAGCTCCGTTTCTGCACTTCTTGATGCTATAAAGATCTTTACCCATCACCCGATAGTACTCATATCAAATTCACCGTTATCATATACTGCACGCAAACGTTTATGGATGTTCACTACGACTTCCTTTTCCACAACCTAAAATACAATTACGCCACTCTGCGTGGACGCCATTTTCGTGGATCACTACGGGCCGGCCATCTGTCGGAATTGTTAGAAACTTCTCACACGTGCTGGAGAAACATCAAGCAGCTAAAATGATATTTGGGGCATTATTTATTAAACGATCCGTTGCACCAGAACAAATCAGAAAGTTTTTGTCTCTGTTTTTAATGTTCGTGCCTCAGTCTGTAGAAACGGAACCTTTTTAGGGTTGTTGTGGGTTTCGTTTTTCTGTCTGTCCGATTGTTAAGAACCCTTTTTTCTCAGGAACGGGTACACTATCAAGTTCAAATTTATGTCACATACTATGGTCTCTTGTAAAATACGAAGCTTCTAAGTCACTTCAACCAAAATATTCGGCCATTTTCGTCAAATATTTTGATAATCAAAACTTATAGGAGCTTCCCGTAGACCTAGATGAATCATGAAATTTGCAAGAAGCAAGGTTTCACAGTATGGATAAAGTAAAAACTCGGACATCGTTAATTGTAATTATACGACGTGAAAAAATATTTTTTTGTCCTTTTTTATCCCTCTGTCTGTTTCTCTGTCCTTCTGTTAAGACCTGTTTTTCTCACGAACAGTCTGGCGTACCTAATTAAAATTTACGTCACTTACTAAGGTTTAAGTTCCCTTGGCGGTATAAAAATTTTAAGCTTCTAAATCAATGCAATCAAAAGATATGTCTATTTATGTTACATGTTTTGACATTCGAAAACTAGCTCATCAAAACCTATAGCGTACTTCCCATTGACCTAGAACCATGATGTTTGCAGAGGCGCGCAGTTTCACACTACAAGGAAAAGAAAAAATTCGAAAATTGCTGATCTGTAATTATATCACCCGAAAAGAATTTTTTTTTATCATTTTTTATCCATCTGTCTGTCTCTCCGCCTGTTAAGACCTTTTCTTCTGGAACAAGTTGGCGTATCGGGTTCAAATTTTTATGTTATATAAAAAAATCTATGATCACTTGGCGGTGTAAAACATTAAAGCTTTTAAGTCAATTCAGTCAAAAGATTCGGCCATTTATGTAACATATTTTGATACCCGCAAACCCACTCATCGAAATCTATAGGGTAGTTCCAACTGATACATAATAATGAAATTTGGCAATAAACAAGATATCACGGTACAAATAAAGGAAAGAAGCCTGAAAATTGTTCAATTGTAATTATATCACATAAAAAATATTTTACCATTAGAACATAGATTGCATTCACCATCTGTCAAAAGGACAATAGACGAACATTACTGCATGCAAACATAATATGTAAGTTGCTATCACGTTTTAGTAAGTAAATAAAAAATATTTTATTAGATCTTCTGTATCTACATATATAAGGGCAACGGCCTTGCCGCAGTGGATACACCGGTTCCCGTGAGATCACCGAGGTTAAGCTCTGTTGGGCATGGCTGGCACTTGGATGGCTGACCATCCAGCTGCCATGCGGTGTTGCCATTTTTCGGGGTGCACTCAGCCTCGTGATGCCAATTGAGGAGCTACTCGACCGAATAGTCAGTCAATAGCTTCAGTCAAGAACACCGTCATAACGACCGACCGGGAGAGCGGTGTGCTGACCCCATGCCCCTCCTATACGCATCCTCCTCTGAGGATGACACGGCGGTCGGATGGTCCTGGTAAGTCACTCGTGGCCTGAAGACGGAGTGCTTTATATCTACATATATAAACTTAAGTCCCCTGCTTGCTTCTCTTTGTATGTCCGGACTAGTCTGAGGAATTACTGTAGAGATTTTCATACGCTCTTGGAATTCCCGTGATTGATATTTTGGCAGCATCTATATCAAAATCGGGCAAATATCTCTGAGATTCTCAATTCCCAGGATGGACGAACTAATATATATATATATATATATATATATATATATATATATATATATATTGAGAGGCACCCACGTGCCTTGCTCATACTGTGGCATCAAGCAGTCAGGCCTGCAAGATGAGTGGTCTGCCAAGCGAGTGGATTCATTCTTATTTATCGAGTAACATGAACTCTCGTACTCACAATTAAGTCACTAATCAACCTCCTGTATGAATAATACGCAACGGAAACACGCATCTGACTATCAGTAATTTACAGAACTCTGACTGTTCACTACGCACTGGCAATACCACATTTTCTTTCCTTTTTATTTAACGGCTTTTATCGACACGTGGCCATCGCACTGAATATGAGTGGCGCACGAGTGGCGCACACATTATAAATTCTGGATATCATGACAACATACAATTCGAAGGAAAAGGCCACCAGTCTTTTTCTTTTCACTGTCTTATTTATTCCGATAAATTCTATAACCTAAACACACAAATTCTATAACTTACAACAATAACACATGAGAAATTCCGCCCAGTGGGCATGGCTTAACATTGGTGATTCTCTACCTTATGGTCTCGTAATTATTTAACGCTACAGTGCACTTTCTGGATAGGATGGTGGATCTTTTATTATACCTCACACTTCGACTCTCACAATCATCATCACGAAACTTTCCTCCAGACCGAGCGGTACCGAAGGAACAAGCATAACCCACTAATCTTTTGAAACTACCTCGCTACTCTCCCATGCAAACCACACATACCCAAATTACATGACATACACCACACTACAATATGAAATACTACACAGGGAATAGTCACAACATTATCACTTTCAGCTTTCCCACTTCAATTAATATTTATCCCAGTTTCACACAACACTGCCCCACTTCGTAATTCTACTTTCCTACTATGAACTCTGGAAATATATGCACGTCTTCCTGTGCAATGCAAGGCAAGTGGTGTTGCTTGATAGACGGCCGACTCACCTTGCTTCTCTCTCAGAGTTTGAATCTAGCGTCACACGGAATCATATCACGCAAAGTAATATTAAGAACGTATTCATCACACACGCGAGTCCTCAACTGATACCATGGACGAGTAGTTCTCTTTATCCTTTGTCTCATACACAGATTGAGACTCACACAGTACTCGCCACGTGGAAGTACTCGTCTCTAATTTCAAGTCCTGCACACGCCATTTCTTAAATATTTCAACTTATGGTACACCCGCTATTTCTTAAATATTTCAACTTATTGTACACACGCTAGTAATTCAGCTTAACTTAAGCACACGGAAGTATTTCAACTTATTGCTACACGTGGTTTCATTGTGACCGTTGGTCACTTCTGAAGATTACTACGATCCCATTAATATTACCTGCCTGACATTTAATTCTCCCCACAAAAGTTCCTGTAATAGAGAAATTATTATTTCAAACTACTCTTAAATATTCCACATGCATACCATATCTCCACTCTTTTGTCTTTATGGAGCACAACTAAGACAGGTCTTAACAGCACAAGACCCAGCGGCAGAGTGCTGAAACATGCCCGTTGTTCAGGCCCTCTCGCACCTCTGCTGAAGTGGGGGAGCACCTTGCTACCGTATTGGTCAGCCATCTTTCAGGCGCTCAAAGCTCAGGTAAATTTCACCTCTTTGGTCCCACCAAAGGTGGCCAAAGGATTGTCTCAAAGACGATCATATATTCACATTCACTATCTGCGGTTAGCAGACGACCATACATTTATTCATTTCACAGATATCACCAAACTGGATGTAGGGATTTATTTTGTGGGAGTGCACATGTGATCAATTAAATAAATAGTCATTCTTTCCCACGCTGGTATCCGGCTTCGCTGTATTAATTGAAATTGAGTTATTATTAGAAAAAATATGTTGTTCAGACAAGAATAATGAAGTATGTTGTACCTATTTTCAATGTCGGGCGGTACTGTACCCTTTCAATATATATATACTGTGCATACATATTAAGTTTGCACAAACCCTCACTGCGCGAGTCTTACTCGCACTTGCCCAATTTTTACTTTTTTTACCATATTACGGCTGTAAACGCTAAGTTTACATATGTGTTCGCAGCGATGGAACTTCCTTTGTGGCACGACGCTGCTGTCATGTGTTGAAGATGCTAGTTGCACCTCGCACGTTCACGGCGAAAGAGCAACGAAGTGTGATTCGATTTCTGCGGAACAAGGAACGAATCTCCATTGTAATCCACACGGAAATGCATCCCACGTATTGGGAAAAGTGTCTCGCTATGAAAAGAGCGAGGTTGTGGCGATATAAATTCGCAAAAGCTTGTGGAGGCTTGCCTGACAATGAGTGTTCGATGAGGCTGCGTCGGTCTCTGACTGACCACATCACTCCATGCCAACTGTTATTGTTCCACGCTGCCATGTCTACGGGCCGCCATCACGGGGAGCGCTGAGGTATTCTCGGTGTGGTCGACGTGGTTATCTTCCACGACAATGCGAGGCCACATGTGGCAATCAGAAGCGCCGACAGCATCCTGTCCTTTCACTGGGAGAGTTTGGAACACCCACCATGCAATCTGGACATCCCTCCTAATGATTTACACGTTATCGGTTCACCTAAGACGTTCCTGGAAGGACAGCGATTCACGTGCGAAGATGAACCAAGACAGCAGTCCGACGGTGGTTCTATAAACACCCGGACGAATCCTGCTAAAGGAGCATCTCAGATTTAGTGCTGCAACGGGATAAATCTCTGTACTGATGTGGGACTATGTAGAAAAATATTTTAAGCTGCTTAAAGTAGTACGTACACTAAGTTGATGAAGGTCGTAGGATATCTCCTAATATCGTGTCGGGCCTCCTTTCGTCCGGCGTAGTGCAGCAACTCGACATGGTGTGGACTCAACAAGTCGTTGGAAATCCCTTGCAGAAATATCGAGCCATGCTGAATCTATAGACATCCATAATTGCGAAAGAGTTGCCAGTACAGGATTTTATGCACGAACTGGTCTCTCGATTATGTCCCATAAATGTCCTTGGGATTCAAGTCGGGCGATATGTGTGGCCAAATCTTTCGCTCGAATTGTCCAGAATGTTCTTGAAACCGATCGCGAACAATTGTGGCCCAATGACATGGAGCACTATAATCCATAAAAATTCCATCGTTATTTAGCTACAAATTGTCTCCAAGTAGCCGAACATAACCATTTACAGCGAGTCGTCGGTTCGCTTTGACCACAGGATCCAGTCCATTCCATGCAAACACAGACTACACCATTATGGAGCCGCCACTAGCTTGCACAGCGTCTTCGTGGGGGCTGCGCCACACTAGAACCCTACCGTCAGCTCTTACCAACTGATTTCGGTACTCATCTGAATAGACCACAGTTTTCCAGTCGTCTAGAACGCGAGCCCAGGAGAGGCGCTACAGAGGATGTTGTGCTGTAGCAAAGACACTTGCGTCGGTCGTTTGCTGCCATAGCCCATAATGGTAAACTTCTCCGCACTGTCCTACCGGATAAGTTCGTCGTATGTCCCACATTCATTTCTGCTGTTATTTCACGCAGTATTGCTTGTCTGTATTACTGACAACTCTACGCAGAATCCTGCCTCGGGCATGGATGTGTGTGATGTCCTTAGGTTAGTTAGGTTTAAGTAATTCCAAGTTCTAGGGGACTGATGATCTCAGAAGTCCCATAGTGCTCACAGCCATTTGAACCATTTTTTGAACTCTACGCAATCGCCGCTGCTACCGGTCGTTAAGTGAAGGCCGACGGCCACGGTGAGATGGAATGCCTGAAATTTGGTATTCTCTGCACAATCGTGACACCGTGGACCTCGGAATATTGCATTTACAAACGATTTACGAAATGGAATTTCCCATGCGTCTAGCTCCACGTTCCACTGGGCGTTCAGAGCCTGTTAATTCCCGTTGTGCAGTCATAATCACTTCGGACACCTTTTCGCATGAATCACTCGAGTAGACAGTTCCACTACTGCGCTGCTCCTTTATACCTTGTGTAGGCGATACTACACTCCTGGAAATTGAAATAAGAACACCGTGAATTCATTGTCCCAGGAAGGGGAAACTTTATTGACACATTCCTGGGGTCAGATACATCACATGATCACACTGACAGAACCACAGGCACATAGACACAGGCAACAGAGCATGCACAATGTCGGCACTAGTACAGTGTATATCCACCTTTCGCAGCAATGCAGGCTGCTATTCTCCCATGGAGACGATCGTAGAGATGCTGGATGTAGTCCTGTGGAACGGCTTGCCATGCCATTTCCACCTGGCGCCTCAGCTGGACCAGCGTTCGTGCTGGACGTGCAGACCGCGTGAGACGACGCTTCATCCAGTCCCAAACATGCTCAATGGGGGACAGATCCGGAGATCTTGCTGGCCAGGGTAGTTGACTTACACCTTCTAGAGCACGTTGGGTGGCACGGGATACATGCGGACGTGCATTGTCCTGTTGGAACAGCAAGTTCCCTTGCCGGTCTAGGAATGGTAGAACGATGGGTTCGATGACGGTTTGGATGTATCGTGCACTATTCAGTGTCCCCTCGACGATCACCAGTGGTGTACGGCCAGTGTAGGAGATCGCTCCCCACACCATGATGCCGGGTGTTGGCCCTGTGTGCCTCGGTCGTATGCAGTCCTGATTGTGGCGCTCACCTGCACGGCGCCAAACACGCATACGACCATCATTGGCACCAAGGCAGAAGCGACTCTCATCGCTGAAGACGACACGTCTCCATTCGTCCCTCCATTCACGCCTGTCGCGACACCACTGGAGGCGGGCTGCACGATGTTGGGGCGTGAGCGGAAGACGGCCTAACGGTGTGCGGGACCGTAGCCCAGCTTCATGGAGACGGTTGCGAATGGTCCTCGCCGATACCCCAGGAGCAACAGTGTCCCTAATTTGCTGGGAAGTGGCGGTGCGGTCCCCTACGGCACTGCGTAGGATCCTACGGTCTTGGCGTGCATCCGTGCGTCGCTGCGGTCCGGTCCCAGGTCGACGGGCACGTGCACCTTCCGCCGACCACTGGCGACAACATCGATGTACTGTGGAGACCTCACGCCCCACGTGTTGAGCAATTCGGCGGTACGTCCACCCGGCCTCCCGCATGCCCACTATACGCCCTCGCTCAAAGTCCGTCAACTGCACATACGGTTCACGTCCACGCTGTCGCGGCATGCTACCAGTGTTAAAGACTGCGATGGAGCTCCGTATGCCACGGCAAACTGGCTGACACTGACGGCGGCGGTGCACAAATGCTGCGCAGCTAGCGCCATTCGACGGCCAACACCGCGGTTCCTGGTGTGTCCGCTGTGCCGTGCGTGTGATCATTGCTTGTACAGCCCTCTCGCAGTGTCCGGAGCAAGTATGGTGGGTCTGACACACCGGTGTCAATGTGTTCTTTTTTCCATTTCCAAGGGTGTACCTTCCTCTGTATATGTGCATATCGCTGTCCCATGACTTTTGTCTTCGCAGTGTATATTTGTAATTACCTGTATGTACCTTATTTCGGCAAACAAGAAATAGGGGTATAGACTTTCCGATTGCCCTAGCGCGCATTTGCCACATCATCAACGGTCGGCAAGATAATGAGTTCTGGTCAGTAACTGTCCAGACTACGAGTATCTTCGAGGATAACAGATTTTTTTTTTCCATCAGAGTGTTTCATTACAATTTACTGCGTTTCTAGCTAACCACCCGAAGACCTCGGTACGTGCATGAGGCGCAGTCCATCTAAAGAAAACGTTTTCACCGATACTTTTTGCGATATTGCTGCGGTTTCACGGACCTGAATTACCATCCTATGTTCTCTTGGGCCATCTAAAAGAAATGAACAGCAACGGATATCTCAACTAAGCAGATATTAGACTATTCTATAACAGCCAGCTACCGTTATCCGTCAACTATTGACTTGCTTAGATGGTAACTCTATCACAGCGCACCCTGTGTCCATCAGTTTTCGTTAAGGCAATGTGGTTTCACAATGCAAAGTGCAGGACATAGCGCCGTCCCAGCCAACGCCACTGCGCCCCCTTGGGACCCATACGTGATCCCAGAGGCACAAATGGTCCATGTTTCTTCATACGACCGCTAGTGCAAGGCATGCTTCGAGCATACAGTTATTTTCCATCACGAGAAAGGTACACGTGTGGTTTGCTTCGATTCTTTCAGCATGAGATGATCTTAGATAACAGAAACTGTTTTGCTTATGTAAGATGCCTGTGGGGGTGCTCTGAGTTGCTCGTAGAATATTTTTAAGACACAATATGAGCCCCGTAATGTCCTTAAAATGCGAACTTTTGTAGTATCACGTAAATAATAAAATCAACAACCTGCTTATTAGGAATCTTTGATATCGGTACTTTCAAAAGAGTAATACTCGCAAATTTTAAAGCTGCCTCCCACCATACGCTTCCTTGCGACTTTAACGTAACTTGTAAAAGGAATTGAATTTTATGCCATTATTCATTCTCACTATTGTTTTTTACTTGAAGTGGCACTGACGCTGATCTATATACGCGTCTTGATATAATTTGGCTCTGAGCACTATGGGACTTAACATCGATGGTCATCAGTCCCCTAGAACTTAGAACTACTTAAACCTAACTAACCTAAGGACATCACACAACACCCAGCCATCACGAGGCAGAGAAAATCCCTGACCCCGCCGGGAATCGAACCCGGGAACCCGGGTGTGGGAAGCGAGAACGCTACCGCACGACCACGAGATGCGGGCTTGATATAATTTAAAAATATTTTTTGCAGTTAAAAAAAGAAAGTAATGCGTATCATGCATTTTCTAGTAATAGTATTGGCTGCTGAACTCAAGTGTGATAGAACACAAGTTACGTAAAAATCTGAGAGGCACAGATGAGAAGTAATTCTTTTCTTTGAAGCAAGACACGCTAAGATTGAATGTTAAATGTAAAGATGAAAAAATATATTGTCCTCGTAAATTACTATTGAAATAGTAGTTTACTGTTAATTTTAATCTCTGAATCGGACCTCAGTCTAAGTCCTGTATGTTCTTTAAACCAAAGGATTGAGAATCTGGTAAACAAAACAACATGAGTAAAATTACGTTATTGTAAACTCTTTTCGTGTTCCCAATCGATAACTAAGCTCAACTAATTCACACTCCACAAAAATTTAATGTTATTTTCTGTAAAAACTTTAAGGCATGTTTTAGTGGCAGGGGTAATCTCAGTAAGAACTCTGAAGTGGGATATAAATTAATTTCACGAGATGATTTATTAAATTATCTTAAGACACAACACAATATAGTGACGTATGTCTTTGTTATACATATATCCATTAGCACCAGTACCACTCCAAGTAAAACGCATCAGTGAAAATGAATAATGGCGGGTAATCCATTCCTTCCATAATTTACGCTAATGCTGCGAGAAAGCAGACGGTGCACTGCGATTTAAAAACTCACACGTGCATTACACTTTAGAAAGTATCGATGAAGCGATTTTATTATTTGTGTGATACTACGACTTAGTAGCTGCTCGATATTCAGAAATTTCATAATTATTTTTTCGTACACTGTCGGGACAAAATTAAATCTCCTATCGCAGTATTAACTGTTTCAGTTATCATAGTGAAAAGCAGTTCGTACACAATCTCTTCTGCACCATTAATTGTAGTAGACAGGATTTCGTAGTCGAGGTTACAAATTTTCTGTAGTTCACTGATGGTCGACTACCGTGGCAGCCGGAGACGTTTTCATCACTTGTATTTGGCCGTTATAAGGAGGATTAGCGGCTAGGCATAGACATTTGATATCTTCGTCTTTCTCCTATCGATAAATGATTCTCTAATGGACGAAGAAGGTGTTACTTCTACAGAAAAATAGCACTGCAAACCAACTAAAAGGAATTCCTAACAGAAATTTGTTTTATCACTTGTTGAGAGAAAATGTGTCACTGATTTATTTTATGCTTCTTAAGATCACACGATAATTATGTCATTGTCTCAACAGCTGTGCGATCAGTTGCAACTTTGCAATGAAAAGAAAGCTCACTTTTATAGCAATTTCATCAATCAAAATCGTTCACAACTCTTGATTCCTCTTTACAAAATGAGTGATATATGCGCACGTGCTCATATGAGTAGCAGAAAACATATATTATTCTGAGAAAAATGGAAGCTAAAATGTCAGACAAAAGTACATAAAGGTCGTGTAGTACAAAGCGTGTCTCCTACCCAGTTTAGTCACCGTAGGTAGTGCGTGGCGGGAATACTCGACTGCATGTAAGTGGCTGATGATATGGTCCTATCTGTCGGCCTTCGAGGCCGGTCAGGAAATTAGTTATCTAAATGCAGATTTGCACCCATCCATTCGCAGCGACATTGTGTGTGATTCGCAATGACACTCCTCCATGCCAATTTGTATGCGTGAACTTTTGTTGATCTCTGATATCAGCGAAATCTTAATCTGAGCAAATTCAGTACAACATCGCGATCTAAGGTTTTAAGCCTCGAGTTTCAGTGAGTCATTTAAATCTGACTAAACTAAAAAATGGTATGATAAAGTAACAAGGCTGCATAGTGCATTGCGTTACATTTACAACGTATCTCATAGTGTGACTTTCGGCGCTACAGGGTTTGCACGTTAAATTCAGCAAAGAATACTATAACTGGCAGTTTTTGTGTCGTGCGTAGTTCTGACAATACTGTCTGATAACACTTCACGTAAAAAAAGAAGAGTAATTCCTTTCATTGCAGTAACGCAAAAATTACGAGTTCACATAATTATGTTACATATGACATTTGAGAACCGAGAATGTGAGGCCAGAAGATTAAGTCGTTAATGATGTCCCATCTCATTCGAAATCTGCTTTTAAGGAGATAACTCAGATAGTCTTGCAAATCAAGAGGAGCTGATATTTTGCGTTACTTGCTGAGTCATTTATACTGTATGCATTATCGCTGGAAGAACGTAAAGTACCTAGCGACTGGAAGAAAGCGCAGGTCGTTCCCATTTTCAAGAAGGGTCATAAATCAGATGCGAATAATTATAGGCCTATTTTGCTTACGTCAATCTGTTGTAGAATAATGGAACATGTTTTGTGTTCTCGTATTATGACGTTCTTAGATAATACAAATCTCCTTCATCATAACCAACATGGATTCCGCAAACAGAGCTCATGTGAAACTCAGCTCGCCCTATTTTCCCAAGAAATTCACAGTGCCGTAGACACTGGCGAGCAGATTGATGCCGTATTCCTGGACTTCAGGAAGGCATTTGATACGGTTCCGCACTTACGTTTAGTGAAAAAAATACGAGCTTACGGAATATCGGACCAGGTTTGTGATTGGATTCGGGATTTCCTAGAAGAAAGAACACAACATGTCATTCTTAACGGTTCAAAATCTGCAGATGCAGAGGTAATTTCGGGAGTACCGCAGGGAAGCGTGATAGGACCTTTATTGTTTGCAATATACATAAATGACTTAGTTGACAACATCGGTAGCTCCGTGAGGCTATTTGCAGATGACACGGTTGTCTACAAGAAAGTAGCAACATCAGAAGACTCGTACGAACTCCAGGAGGACCTGCAGAAGATTAATGCATGGTGCGACAGCTGGCAGCTTTCCCTAAACGTAGATAAATGTAATATAATGCGCATACATAGGGGCAGAAATCCATTCCAGTACGATTATGCCATAGGTGGTAAATCATTGGAAGCGGTAACGACCGTAAAATACTTAGGAGTTACTATCCGGAGCGATCTGAAGTGGAATGATCACATAAAATAAATAGTGGGAAAAGCAGGCGCCAGGTTGAGATTCATAGGAAGAATTCTAAGAAAATGTGACTCATCGACGAAAGAAGTAGCTTACAAAACGCTTGTTCGTCCGATTCTTGAGTATTGCTCATCAGTATGGGACCCTTACCAGGTTGGATTAATAGAAGAGATGGACATGATCCAGCGAAAAGCAGCGCGATTCGTCATGGGGACATTTAGTCAGCGCGAGAGCGTTACGGAGATGCTGAACAAGCTCCAGTGGCGGACACTTCAAGAAAGGCGTTACGCAATACGGAGAGGTTTATTATCGAAATTACGAGAGAGCACATTCCGGGAAGAGATGGGCAACATATTACTACCGCCCACATATATCTCGCGTAAAGATCACAACGAAAAGATCCGAGAAATTAGAGCAAATACGGAGACTTACAAGCAGTCGTTCTTCCCACGCACAATTCGTGAATGGAACAGGGAAGGGGGGATCAGATAGTGGTACAATAAGTACCCTCCGCCACACACCGTAAGGTGGCTCGCGGAGTATAGATGTAGATGTAGATGTAGATTATTGTATTGGAGAACTGTTCTGAGCAATACAGCATATGGAGCTACAGTATTTATTTTTAAATCGATGTTCAACGTTTCCGCTTTCTACATTCTGAGAAGCGCTGGGCAGTGTTGAAAACTATAACAGCTCATACGCGTCTTGTGAAACTTGGAGAGTTCGTCTATCCCGAATCACTTCCGCATATCCATCTCGGCTACCGCGGCACCTAATCCTGATGAAACCATCATGCATATAAATGTCTTTGTTTTTCGAATACTTCTGATGTGAATTAAAATCGAAATCGGCTAGGAATCAAAGACAAACGAACGAAAGATAGTGTCGTTGGTGATTTTTGTTTTATGGGCATTAGTCAGTGGTCCAAGGCACATTTTTCTGCCTAAAATTTTGTTTTGCTTTGTTAGAGTCATCATCAGAAGCTGTAACGACTCAAACAAGCTGCGCAAGCCCAACTGTTTATACGTGCCCAAGCAATGGTCGGCTCTTGACTTCATTAGACCGCAGCGTAAGATCACATAGTCTCGCCGGCTTGTGTTACGGAGCGTGTAGTGGGGAAGAATCGGCGCTGTTTGCTGTATTTAGCACGAAGGCCCACAACTTGTCACCTTTAAGTCCGTCTTTTTTTCTGATCAAGTTGTTTTTGTGCCTCTGAGTTCCTATGGCTTCTATGTACATCCTAGCATAGTAATGACTGGATCCTGATAACACCAATTTGCCGGAGAAACGAATTTGGTGGTTCGCTGGAGCAAGTTCATGGTCTTCTACTGCCGATTTATCGGTGTTCCCAAGACAACAATTGCTCTGGTGTTCCTTAAGGCGGATGTTAACGCTAGCTAGGACGTGTGGCTCTCACTCCTTTGCTGACTTTAGCCCAGCACATAGATTGGTTGGTTTGTCGGGATTGAAGGGACCAGACTACAAAGGCCATCGGTCCCCAGCACATAGAGTATGTTTACCTATGGAGTGAGCATAGCCTACTGCGAATGTTATCAACAACAAACCGCGCTAGTCACGTTATTCTGGGATGATGCTGCTTGTCCACAATTTGCGGTAATAGTGAAGTGTCCGAGCGGTTCTAGGCGCTTCAGTCCGGAACCGCGCTGCTGTTACGGTCGCAAGTTCGAATCCCGCCTCGGGCATGGATGTGTGTGATGTCCTTAGGTTAGTTAGGTTTCAGTAGTTATACGTCTAGGGAACTGATAATCTCAGATGTTAAGTCCCATAGTGCTTAGAGCCCTTTGAACCATAATTACATGTATTCGGTTTGTTTTACGTAAGTTCCTGTAGGTATGAGATTTACACTCCTGGAAATGGAAAAAAGAACACATTGACACCGGTGTGTCAGACCCACCATACTTGCTCCGGGCACTGCGAGAGGGCTGAACAAGCAATGATCACACGCACGGCACAGCGGACACACCGGGAACCGCGGTGTTGGCCGTCGAATGGCGCTAGCTGCGCAGCATTTGTGCACCGCCGCCGTCAGTGTCAGCCAGTTTGCCGTGTCATACGGAGCTCCATCGCAGTCTTTAACACTGGTAGCATGCCGCGACAGCGTGGACGTGAACCGTATGGGCAGTTGACGGACTTTGAGCGAGGGCGTATAGTGGGCATGCGGGAGGCCGGGTGGACGTACCGCCGAATTGCTCAACACGTGGGGCGTGAGGTCTCCACAGTACATCGATGTTGTCGCCAGTGGTCGGCGGAAGGTGCACGTGCCCGTCGACCTGGGACCGGACCGCAGCGACGCACGGATGCACGCCAAGACCGTAGGATCCTACGCAGTGCCGTAGGGGACCGCACCGCCACTTCCCAGCAAATTAGGGACACTGTTGCTCCTGGGGTATCGGCGAGGACCATTCGCAACCGTCTCCATGAAGCTGGGCTACGGTCCCGCACACCGTTAGGCCGTCTTCCGCTCACGCCCCAACATCGTGCAGCCCGCCTCCAGTGGTGTCGCGACAGGCGTGAATGGAGGGACGAATGGAGACGTGTCGTCTTCAGCGATGAGAGTCGCTTCTGCCTTGGTGCCAATGATGGTCGTATGCGTGTTTGGCGCCGTGCAGGTGAGCGCCACAATCAGGACTGCATACGACCGAGGCACACAGGGCCAACACCCGGCATCATGGTGTGGGGAGCGATCTCCTACACTGGCCGTACACCACTGGTGATCGTCGAGGGGACACTGAATAGTGCACGGTACATCCAAACCGTCATCGAACCCATCGTTCTACCATTCCTAGACCGGCAAGGGAACTTGCTGTTCCATCAGGACAATGCACGTCCGCATGTATCCCGTGCCACCCAACGTGCTCTAGAAGGTGTAAGTCAACTACCCTGGCCAGCAAGATCTCCGGATCTGTCCCCCATTGAGCATGTTTGGGACTGGATGAAGCGTCGTCTCACGCGGTCTGCACGTCCAGCACGAATGCTGGTCCAACTGAGGCGCCAGGTGGAAATGGCATGGCAAGCCGTTCCACAGGACTACATCCAGCATCTCTACGATCGTCTCCATGGGAGAATAGCAGCCTGCATTGCTGCGAAAGGTGGATATACACTGTACTAGTGCCGACATTGTGCATGCTCTGTTGCCTGTGTCTATGTGCCTGTGGTTCTGTCAGTGTGATCATGTGATGTATCTGACCCCAGGAATGTGTCAATAAAGTTTCCCCTTCCTGGGACAATGAATTCACGGTGTTCTTATTTCAATTTCCAGGAGTGTAATTACAGCTATCCCGCTGTATTGTCGTTCTTACGGATGTAAAGAGAAGCAAGAGAAAGGAGGACCAGTTACTTTTAATAGGCGTGTACAACAAACGTATAACTGTAAATGACATATTGATATGAGGCTCTTTATATGTTGAAAAACATCGAGTCAGTATTATAAAGTCTTGTATTATAAAGATGAATTCTGGGATTTGATGCCATGTGTTTACGAGACAAGTGCGAGATAAATTTGCAGATGTGCTTGCGTAAACTGCCAGGCCGTGTATAAATGTTGGTGCTACGTTTATATGTAGATAAAATTATACATGGCAGTCTGATTAATGTTTTCCAATTTATGCAGATTCTCAAATTCTTGTGTGTGTTTAAGTATTTCTGCATGAGACAGTTTCTTTTACAGTGTCTTTCTGACGTAATTAATTAGAATAGACTCGACCTTATGAATCCGTGCAGGGAATGGCAATTGAATCTCAATGTAGACAAGTGTAATGTACTGCGAATACAATGAAAGAAAGATCCTTTATCATTTAGCTACAATACAGCAGGTCAGCAACTGGAAGCAGTTAATTCCATAAATTATCTGGGAGTACGCATTAGGAGTGATTTAAAAGGGAATAATCATATAAAGTTGATCGTCGGTAAAGTAGATGCCAGACTGAGATTCATTGGAAGAATCCTAAGGAAATGCAATCCGAAGACAAAGGAAGTAGGTTACAGTACACTTGTTCGCCCACTGCTTGAATATTGCTCACCAGTATCGGATCCGTACCAAATAGGGTTGATAGAAGAGATAGAGAAGATCCAACTGTGAGCAGCGCGCTTCGTCACAGGATAATTTAGTAATCGCGAAAGCGTTATGGAGATGATAGATAAACTCCAGTGGAAGACTCTGCAGGAGAGACGCTCAGTGGCTCGGTACGGGCTTTTGTTGAAGTTTCGAGAACATACCTTCACCGAGGAGTCAAGCAGTATATTGCTCCCTCCTACGTATATCTCGCAAAGATACCATGAGGATAAAGTCAGAGAGATTAGAGCCGACACAGAGGCATACCGACAATCTTTCTTTCCGCGAACAATACGAGACTGGAATAGAAGGAAGAACCGATAGAGGTACTCAAAATACCCTCCGCCACACACCGTCAGGTGGCTTTCGGAGTATGGACATAGATGTAGACGTAGAAAACCTAAAAATATGCTGTTGGCTGTCAGTTCTTTTATTACTCAAAAATTCGAGCATTGATCTCGTATTTTTTTATTCTTTGTTCATAATTTATGGTTTTACTTTTCTGATGAGATGGTGAAACAACATTACAGAATTTGTACTTTTCTCTAAAAAGCAAAAGGGTAAATAAAGAAGAAAATTTTGGGAACTTGGGACCAAACTGCTGAGGTCATCAGTCCCTAGGCTGACGCACTGTTTAATCGTACTTAGCTAAGGACAACACACACACCCACGCCCGCGGGAGGACTCGAACCTCCGACGGGGAGAGCCGCGCGAACCGTGGCAAGGTCCCCTAGACCGGACGGCTACCTCGCGCGGCTAAATAAAGATTTGAAATAATAATGGACAATCAAGTGGTACAAATCGCTTACCGTATATGCTGTAACAATTCTATAGTTCCAAATTCGTTTTTTTTTTTTTTTCGTGACACTTCGGTGCTATCTACAGTGTCAATGTAACGTAATTAATTACAATAGAGAGTCGACAGTATCGAGAAGTGCGATAGAAAACGTAAAAAAAAAAATACTGTTGGCTGACGTTTCTTATCCCGGTACAAAAAAAACGTAAATAAAGTGGAATCTAAGCTGTAGCACTGTGGCGAAAAAGTACAATACCATTGCTCTTGACATCTTTAAGCTAATTTAAAAAAAAATGGCTCTGAGCACTATGGGACTTAACATCTGAGGTCATCAGTCCCCTAGAACTTAGAACTACTTAAACCTAACTAACCTAAGGACATCACACACATCCATGCCCGAGGCAGGATTCGAACCTGCGACGTAGCAGTCGCGCGGTTCAGGACTGAAGCACCTAGAACCGCTCGGCCACCCCGGCCGGCAAAGTTAATTTCAGTTCCTGGTATCACATTCTTAAAAAGTCTCTAACACGCGTATACAAAGTTTCGCGAAGTAATAAAACCGAAAGTACGCTATGGGCTATACAAACTAAAATGCACCGTTCAAAGATTACGTGACTTCATCTGCAGATGATGTTGTGGATAGAATTTCGTTCTGCGCATGCGAATGCTCACTCCATAGATTTTTATACTCCATGGTTCCGCAATAACTAACTCCGTTCTCTAATTTATGATCTCTCGCTTCTGTCATCACTGGCTGGCGTCCATCTGTTCTCCAAATAATTAATACACCCACTAAAAGGAGCCCACACTTTATCCTGAACATGTTGCGAGGTGCCGGGGCTAGCAGTGTATTTAACACTAAATTCTTCGAGTATCTTCATATGTAAATGTTGCTCTAAGCCGCCCCCTCCCCTTTTCTAACTCCGACTTTTGCTGTTGCACATGGATTTTAGAAGAAACGCGAACTGACTGTAATCGACCCTGCAAGTGGAGTAGAAAAGAATTTGGCACCTGCAATAATTTAATTTGATAAAAAGTAATTAAATAAAGGAAAGTTTCATAACATAGTGAGAAATGAAAGGGTTGCTCTACCGATTAACAGAATGAAAGTTCTGTCCAAAATAACCATTTGATTCATTATGACTTAACTCAATAAACAAAACACATGAAACATTTACAATACATCAAATCGGATACTCAAATAAATGCTGTGAAGGTGAAGTTGTCCATAAACTAAATTGTGACATTTATGACGAAGTGGTATGTGGAGCCAATTCCTTGCAACTCAAATCTTAAGAGAAACACCCAGCCAACCTAACATTAACTGCTGCTACAGTAGTGAGAACTCAGACAATGAACACCCAAGACAGAACAAAATTAGAAAAGATGAACAGGCGCGCTCTGCTGAGCTCTGATTATCACCTAGCAAAATTCCCTAATCTGCCGGTGCTGCGGACATACATTACCAAGCTGTCTTCTTAACTGCAAGAACACGATCTGGCGTACCGGAGGCGATGGCTGGTTGCTTCAACATCCCGTTGTGGTGATGATAATGTCGCGAGTATAGCCCGAAACAAATTATCCTGGTCTGGTTGTTCCAAATTAAAGACTTCCTAGCAATACAAATGAGGGAGATGAAGAAGAACCACCACACAATCACTGACGGTACAGTGATTGATTTTAACAAGCGAAGTCACACAGTAACTCCGATACAGTCAACTTTAGCCAAAACTGCTCAAGACAGACAACATAGGCCGCTTGTACGCAGAACCCTCAATTGCCAAATGTACTCGGAAAGTTACGTTGAAGTCGGAACTTCAGCAACTTCGTCAAACAGCTACAATTAAATAAAAGTATATTAGACAGCCAACGGAAGGCAGGCTGTCCAGAACAGCGAGAGCTCAGTCTTGTAACCTACTCCGACCGAAAGGTGAGAGCCGACTCTCTCAAGAGCACTCGTACAAGCCAAACACAGAACATTCCCGCCCCCACGACAGTGACCGTGGTTAAAAGTTCCAATCAGCAACTCGAAAACCAGCGGAAAATTCCACTCTATTGCCGACGCACTACTAGTCCACCAATGTAGATACTTGGCGCCAATTTCTGCGCCGATTTTGCTGCGTCACGGAGTTATCCCGTGAACAAGCCAATCACAGTTATGATTTTGCAGAAAACGCGGGAATTTGCCCGCCAAGACTGCCTGGGAACACAAGTCATTCCCACGCCTCGCTGGTAGCCCGCCAGAAAGTGTTTTCACTAAGTTTCTGCGAAGTAACGGAATCTCTAGCCCATCCGCTCCTTCAGGCCCCTGTGGGCGTGTCGCCCCCACTCTTATGACAATGTTGGCGTCTGGAAAGCATCCACTCAACTCCCTCACAACTGTTAGCTTAACCCTTTCAAGATCAGCAGAACCCGCCTGTCACCAGACCACCCGGGTGACGAGAGACGCTGCGTGGGAAGTCCGCGTGTGAAGGAATAGCAACTTTTCACCGCATGCAATTAGAGAGGAAACTCGAATTACTCATAGTAAGATAGAAATATGAGAGGGGCTCATGCCACCTCTCAATGTTCAGTCCGCAACCGCACACTAGTTATAATCTGTGAGGAGGTTTCACAACAGCACACCCTTCACCGCAGAGTGGGCGTAGTAACTCTGAATGGAACGAGTCCCTGCACCCAGACACAAAAAGAGGCGACCCAACTGCGGGCGCGCTGTTTTCGGCGGCGCTGTGTGAGCAGCGCAGGTGTGCGCCTGTCGTCGCCTCTGTCCGGCTCAGAGCCGGCCGCGGGCGGATCCCAGACCCGTGACGTAACCACGGCTGCCACTCAAACGCAGCGCACACTGTCCGCGAATATTGAAAAGAAAAAAAAACAGAGGAGGAGGGGGTAAAATAGAAAGAGTGGTAGCCCGCCGGCGATAGATGCTTATTGCAGTTCGCGAGAGCGCGGCGCGGCGCGCCGGGATTACAGGGACAATCGTCGGATTATCTCGTGCCGCTTTTTTAATTTTTATGCCACGTCGTAAGAGCGCAACCTGCAAGAGGCCCAATTAGCGGCAGACCGGCGCGCCCGCCGCGCTATTGTTCCGTGTGACGCGCCCGTCCTTTCCTGTCACCCAGTGACGAATGGCGAACGCGGATCTCCGGTACACCAGCAGCCGCCTTTTTATGTCTAATCGGAGCGGCTACGCTATAGGTATCGCACGGGGCTTCCAGGTTCACCAGCCATTTTAGATTAACAATGGAACAATATTAGAAATTTTAATTTCTGTAAGAGCCATGCTCATATTGGTGAAACTAATCCGACTGAAAAAATAAACATTGTGATATGTCTACGTAAGCAGAAGAAACTAACGATCAAAGTCCGAAAACAATTTATTGGACTGTTCAATTAAAACAATTCTCCAAGTATAACACCAACACAAAACAGTGATCCATCTTCGAATCACAACTACATACAAGAATAATATAGAAAACCACTGAAATAATTTCCTACTAGTCTCCGCCAGAGACTTCTCCGATATACCAAGCCTAATCCAGAGATCAGCGAGAAGATCCAAGCCAAGCTGCCGGGGCGGCAACTATCCACATCTGCTGGCGATCGATGAACTGCCGATGTGCGGCCGAGCCCCGGCCTTTATAGCGCTTCGGTGGTTGAGTATCTCGGAACTATTTTCCATCACGTGGTTTGACGTGTGAAAATAGTTCCAGGATCTGCAGCGACCTCTTCCTTATGTTTATGTGGACCGGTAGTGGCCCCTCGTGGCCGCTGGTGTCTCTGCTGTGTTGTTGTTGTTGTTGTTGTTGTGGCCGTTCATCAATATTGCCTGTCGGTCGTGTAGAGCTTCAGTGTGCCCGCGAAGCGGGCAACCCGCGGCTGCAGGCTGTCAGTTTGGTTGCTGATACTCTAGGCGCCGTGATGTTTGGTGGAGAAGACCACAGCACATTGCATGAGTAACTGAGACAAATCCGAAGCAAATAAATTTGATTAATTCTATGTATCTCCCTTGGAATAGCCTTTCTTAGTTATACGACAATTACTGTTAATTAGTACAAGGTAACAATTATTGAACTATATGAAATAAAATTGTCATTACTTCTGAACGGTTTTCCTGAGGGTGTTCAAGCTGTATGGTTGGCCGCGAGTCATGATGGGAATTAGTAGTGGTTTAGCGACGAAGCCCACTTTCGTTTGGATGGGTCCGTCAGTAAGCAAAATTGGTACATTTGGGGGACTGAGAATCCGCATTTCGCAATTGAGAAGTCTCATCAGTCTCAACGGGTGACTTTGTGGCGTGCAATGTCCAGTCACAGAACGATCTATGCAATATTCCTTGATGGCATGGTGACTACCGAACGGTACTTGAAGGTTTTGGAAATTAATTCTTCGCCATTATCCAAAGTGACCCTGATTCCGACGAGATGTAGTTGACGCGAGACGGAGCTCGACCTCATCGTCCTGGAGGAGTATTTTGGGTACCGCATTCTTGCTCAGGAGTAACCAGAGACCAACGGTATGGACCTCGTTTGGCCGCCATACACTCCGGATCTGAATGCATACGACTCCTTTTTGTGGGCCTATATTAAAGACAAGGTGTACAGCAGTAACCCCAAAACCATTGCTGAGCTGAAAACAGCCATTCAGGAGGTCATCGACAGCATCGTTGTTCCAACACTTCAGCGGGCTATGCAGAATTTTGCTATTCGTCTGCACCACATAATAGCCAATGCCGGCCGGCATATCGAACATGCCAGACCCTAAATTTTAATATCTGTTGTGACGCTTACATGTTGAATACAGTGTATGCGCGCTGTGGTTTCTAACTAATTTACATTTTTTTCATGTAGTACTATAATTGTGATCCTGTATGATGTGAAACTTCTTTATTTAAATTTTTGAATATGTACTTAAATTGCTGAATGACTTAGAAGATGAAACTTCTACGTTATTTGATACTGAAACAGCTGAGTAAAACTGAACGTACTGAGCCTACTTTCTCTTTACTTTTTCTTATTGTGTCAACACTGATTCACAATATTCTAGCGCATGGCAATCTGACTACTCAAAAAAATTACAACCTGACTTCAAATAATTAATACAAAAGAAAGGCCCCGAATAAGATGCAATCCTGACAATAACCTACACATTTCATTAAGCACTTACCTCACAAAAATGTTTATTACGCGAACTACTGCAATATTGCGAGCGTCAATACTGCTAGCTAAGTTAAAGATTCTAACTACTTAAGGTAGTAACTACTAATAGGCATGTGGTTAACAAAGGAAAGATTTTGTTGCAAACCAAGTAATGTATTTTTTACCTTAATAATGTGACATCCAGTTCAAACACCAATATAAATCGTCAGTGACATCCAGTACAAAGATATATAATCATGAATAATTTTCAATCTCCAAGTCGGATACTTCCAGATCGTTAGCCTACGCTAACACTTTACACCTCTACCTCCCATCAATGCTAACTTCTGACAAGTAACATCCATCACTGCTGGCTGTTCACCTCCAACTGCCCAACAGTACTTCCATCACTGCTGGCGACTAAGTTATAACTGCCCAACGGTACTGGCGATTAACTTCCAACAACGAGTCCGACCAGCCACAGAGTCTCTTACAAAGTGAAGTCAGAGCTTTAATACAGAGCGCTGCAGACCGCTACCAACATACAAATACCTAAACAGCCTACTTACAGATGCAACAGTAACCACAATGCCTCTCGTCAACATTTCACTTAAAACTATTAAAAAATTTCTTGTTTCCCCACGACAAGATCCGCAGTACCACAGCGGCCGCCGACGAAGTTCCAAAACTGAATGGTATACCGATAAATATACACTACTGGTCATTAAAATTGCTGCACCAAGAAAAAATGGAGATGATAAACGGGTTCATTGGACAGATATATTATACTAGAACTGAAATGTGATTATACTTCCACGCAATTTGGGTGCATAGATCCTGAGAAATCAGTACCCAGAACAACCACCTCTGGCCGTAATAACGGCCGTGATACGCCTGAGCATTGAGTCAAACAGAGCTTGAATGGCGTGTGGAGGTACAGCTGCCCATGTAGCTTCAACACGATACCACAGTTCATCAAGACTAGTGACTAGCGTATTGTGACGAGCCAGTTGCTCGGCCACCATTGACCAGACGTTTTCAATTGGTGAGAGATCTGGAGAATGTGCTGGCCAGGGCAGCAGTCGAACATTTTCTGTATCCAGAAAGGCCCGTACAGGACCTGCAACATGCGGTCGTGAATTATTCTGCTGAAATGTAGGGTTTTGCAGGGATCGAATGAAGGGTAGAGCCACGGGTCGTAACACATCTGAAATGTAACGTCCACTGTTCAAAGTGCGGTCAATGGGAACAAGAGGTGACCGAGACATGTAACCAATGGCACCCCATACCATCAAGCCGGGTGATACGCCAGTATGGCGATGACGAATACACGCTTCCAATGTGCGTTCACTGCGATGTCGCCAAACACGGATGCGACCATCATGATGCTGTAAACAGAACCTGGATTCACCCGAAAAAATGACGTTTTGCCATTCGTGCACTCAGGTTCGTCGTTGAGTACACCATCGCAGGCGCTCCTGTCTGTGATGCAGCGTCAAGGGTAACCTCAGACATGGTCTCCGAGCTGATAGTCCATGCTGCTGCAAACGTCGTCGAACTGTTCGTGCAGATGGTTGTTGTCTTGCAAACGTCTCTATCTATTGACTCAGGGATCGAGACGTGGCTGCACGATCCGTCACAGCCATGCGGATAAGATGCCCGTCATCTCGACCGCTAGTGATACGAGGCCGTTGGAATCCAGCACGGCGTTGCGTATTACCCTCCTGAACCCACCGATTCCATATTCTGCAAACAGTCTTTGGATCTCGACCAACGCGAGCAGCAGTGTCATGATACGACAAACCGCAATCGCTATAAGCTACAATCCGACCTTTATCAAAGTCGGAAACGTGATGGTAGGCATTTCTCCCCCTTATACGAGGCATCACAACAACGTTTCACCAGGTAACGCCGATCAACTGCTGTTTGTGTACGAGAAATCGTTTGGAAACTTTCCTCATGTCAGCACGTTGTAGGTGTCGTCACCGGCGCGAACCTTGTGTTAACGCTCTGAAAAGCTAATCATTTGCATATCACAGCATCTTCTTCCTGTCGGTTAAATTTCGCGTTTGTAGCACGTCATCTGCGTGGTGTAGCAATTTTAGTGGCCAGTAGTGCATTTAGAAAAACAACTGCTGTCATGTACATTAATGGAATGAAAAGAAAAGAGGAAATGTATGGCATTGTTGGCTGTCCCTGAGGGACATTTTCATCTGCCTAATCACAAAGGGTTTTCTGCCTCCGCTCACAATGGCCCATTTCCTCGCGGCACGATGGAGCCGGGGAGTGTTGGTGTCTGTAATGGGTGTGCGTAACGTTTTTGTTATACCATATGACAGAAGAGATAAAGTAAGCCCCGATGCTCGAATAGCACCTATGGCGCCGCTGAGATTTACATCTCCATCCGCCGGACATATCACCATCAACAGTATCACATGTCCTCATTCCATGTTACACTGCGGAGATATTTGGAATTTAGTCCAGCGTACTGCTGTAAAGACTAGTGATCACTAACTTTACGCCACCACTTCCCCTTCCCTCGCCAGACAAATAGTGGCGGTTAAAATTACTTCTTCCAGCTGGATTCCAAACGGTTACTTGAACGGAATATTGGTTCAAATGGCTCTGAGCTCATCAGACGCCTAGAACTTAGAACTAATTAAACCCAACTAACCTAAGGACATCACACTCATCCATGCCCGAACGGAATATTGTATCACCACATTCACATAGCGCTAGTTGCATCCTGGATTCACAAATATATTTAGACCTAGAACAATCTCTGTTTTCAACAGCACTCATCTCAATAAAATTCATTTCCCACCGTCTTAGGCAACTACAGAATAAAAAATACGTTAAGTTTATAAACTGATGTAGTACTATTTACTAAACGTGGAGCTTTAAAAGTTTCTGTAGAGTTTCTAACATTCTATATACGTGACAACTTCTTTCCGTTCCAAAATAATCTTTAAGGAAAGCACCATCCTCCAAGCTCATCTCAGCGTTGTCTCCAGTACCACGAAGTACGGTCATCTCTTTATATCCTGTCGTGAATCCTGCCCCTGTTTCTTCTCTGACTGCACGACACTCTTATGTGTGGAATCTTCAGGCCTGACCGTTAGGCTTGCAGTAAAATTGCAGTGACAGAACGTTTGTCCGAAAGGCCAGAGATTAGCCTTGAAACCACCCCAGTTTACAGCCTTAATTCGCCACATGCTCAGTTGTATTCAGATATATCATATACTTGTTCTACTACGAATACAGGGTGTTACAAAAAGGTACGGCCAAACTTTCAGGAAACATTCCTCACACACAAAGAAAGAAAATATGTTATTTGGACATGTGTCCAGAAACGCTTACTTTCCATGTTAGAGTTCGTTTTATTACTTCTCTTCATATCACATTAATCATGGAATGGAAACACACAGCAACAGAACGTACCAGAGTGACTTCAAACACTTTGTTACAGGACATGTTCAAAATGTCCTCCGTTAGCGAGGATACATGCATCCACCCTCCGTCGCATGGAATCCCTGATGCGCTGATGCAGCCCTGGAGAATGGCGTATTGTATCACAGCCGTCCACAATACGAGCACGAAGAGTCTCTACATTTGGTACCGGGAGTGCGTAGACAAGAGCTTTCAAACGCCCCGATAAATGAATGTCAAGAGGGTTGAGGTCAGGAGAGCTTGGAGGCCATGGAATTGGTCCGCCTCTACCAATCCATCGGTCACCGAATCTGCTGTTGAGAAGCGTACGAACACTTCGACTGAAATATGCAGGAGCTCCATCGTGCATGAACCACATGTTGTGTCGTACTTGTAAAGGCACATGTTCTAGCAGCACAGGTAGAGTATCCCGTATGAAATCATGGCAGTGAATCGAGGAAGTACAGTACATACTGACGAAACTGAAATGAGCTCTAACATGGAAATTAAGCGTTCCCGGACGCATGTCCACATAACATCTCTTCTTTATTTGTGTGTGAGAAATGTTTCCTGAAAGTTTGGCCGTACCTTTTTGTAACACCCTGTATAATCAAACTATCTCACTTTATACTCTTCCGTCTAACCTCCTCTTTGTGTTTCACCAGTTTTTGCTCGTTTACAGTGGTATACTGTACACATACATCTTCATGGGATACATTTATAAGCAGAGTTGTACATGATACTCATGGTAGACAGGAAATATCAAATAGACTTCTCAAGCATTTACAACGAACCAATAAAAATATTGCAAATGCTCGTACATAGCATTCCTTCAGAAGACAGGGGAAATCACTATAAGATATTGTGGTATAATGAAGATGCAGAAGAGCCAACGGAAGGAAAAACAAATGAAGAGACAGATATAATAGTTTTGATAGGATTAAAACAGCATTCAAGAAAACAAAGATACAGAAAAGCACCTGGGTTAGATGGAGTTAACTCAGAACTGATAATACGAGGGTGTTCAATAAATAATGAAACACATTTTTTCTCGGCCAGTTTATGCTGAAAAAAATCAGTAATTTGTTGAGGAACATCTTGGAATAATTCTGCTTCAGCTCCTATAATTTCATAAAGTCCCGATTGGTGGCGGTGCTATACGTAGCTTTGAAAGTTGAGTCTGTAACGGAGATGCAGTCCAAGCAGAGAGCTGTCATTGAGTTTCTTTTGGCGGAAAACCAGGGATTACAGAGCACAAAACCGCTCGCAGAACGTCTGCGGAAAGGTGACAGTGAACAAAAGCACGGTGAGTCGTTGTGCGAGGCGTCTGTCATCATCGAACAAGGTCGCGCAAATCTGCCCGATCTCGCTCTTGCCGGCCGGCCACACGCAGCTGTCACTCCTGCAATGTTGGAACGTGCAGACACTGTCGTTCGACGATAACAAACGCTTCTCTGCACAACTGAACATCTCTTTTGGTAGTGCTGACACACTCGTCCACCAGTTGGGGTACTCAAAGGTGTGTGCACGCTGGCGCCTGCGAGAAGACCAAAACAGCAACGAAGGATCATATCCGCGGAATTGCTTGCCTGTTAAGAAGCTGAACGTGACAGTTTTTTGTCGCACACCGTCACAGGCGATGAAACATGGTTTCATCACTTCAAACCGGAAACAAAACTCCAATCCATAAAATGGGGCCACAGTCTTTCTTCTGGAAGGAAAATGTTTGAAGCCTCACCCTCAGCCTGTGAAGTCATGGTGACGGTCCTCTGGGATTCTGAAGGGGTCATTCTGTTTTATGTTCTCGCTACTGGTGCGACGATCAACTCGTAAGCATAATTAGATACCCTCAGGAAATTGAAGAAACTACTTCAACATATTCGTCGCCCGGATCTCGCTCCTTCCAACTTCCATATGTTTGCACCAACGAAGGATGCACTCCGGGGGAAGTAGTGCGTGGATGATGGGGAGGTTATCAATGCAGCAACGACGTCGATTAGCAGTGTGGTACCATGCCGACATGCAGACCCTCCCAGTACGGTGACGTAAAAAAGTTACACTGAATGGAGTCATGTTGAAATATAGTTTTTTGTAGCCAAAATAGTGGGGAATAATATGGTGTTGGTGGTGTTAGGACAGCTACCAGCAACAAATTTACTTCACGACAATTAATCTGTAAAAAACACACCACTTGTCATAAGGAAAGCGTGTAAACCGCCTGAAGATGAATCACAACGATTCGAAACCGGTAACGGTACCCTTTGAATAATGGAACTGAAAGTAAATTTGTGGCTGGTTGCTGTCCTAACACCATCAACATTTGTCCTCAAATAACAGCCACGGTCTCCATCATGTCATCATATGACAAAATTATAATATAGTGTATTGGAATACTGATTAAAATTAGTCTGCTTTCACAAAAAGTTTTGCATTACTTACTCAGCGCCTCTCGTATATGATCGTATACTCCTAAAATTTAGAATGCTCCATTTCTATAACATGTGTTGGCGGACAGACGAAATACCAGAAAAATGGAGATACGTTGAAAATATTTCACCGTTCTTCTTATGAGAGCTACAGTACAAAAATTAGCGATAGGCTTCGACATATCTCCGACTCAATTTTAGTACAATAGCAAGCAGGATTTTGTAAAGAAAAATCCTGTTCTGACGATGTTTTCATACCGATACAAATTATACAAAAAAGACGAGAATTCAGTTTTATCGACTATGAAAAAGCGTTTGACCATATCCACAGAGAATAGCTCTTTGTCAACAACAGAGAAAAAAGTTTTCCCCCGGTACGTGACAAAAGTATGCCAAGCTTTATACAGAGCACCAAAATAAGAACAGATGTTGGCGAAGAACTCACACAAGAAGTAGAGACAAAGCAGGGAGTAAGGCAAGGTTGCAGTGTGTCACCTTCACTGTTTAACATCTACATCGGCGACCTGGTCACGAAATGATGAAGGACAGAACTCCTCACTATACACGGTGTTCCATTTATCTTGACCACCCTAAATAACTGTTTTTCCAGATACAAATTACAAAATGTTTCGAGCAAATGTTCTTTAGGCGTCAGGGGACATCAATCAGCGTTGTAGCTTTGTTATTTACAAAGATATGAACGGCGGTATGACTTTTTTAAATGAGACCCTGTATTTTTTATTCGCTAATTCATTTCCTCTCCTAAAGACTTGTTCAAAAATGTGTCACAGTGTACCATTCACTGAAACACAACGTTATTAATTACATAACACAACATTGACGTTGACGGTAGCAGTGCTTAGTCCGGGTACTCGGGGTAATGGAACACATCCACCGGTTGACGTTGACAGAGGACAAATATAAACGTAAGTAGATGCACACCAGTCATTCCGTCAATCACCGTCAGTTGAAGAGTTGTATGACTAGAATGTACACCAAAAAAGCGAAGGCAGAAACGCTGCTCACCCATGGGGAATGTAAGTTAGCAGAACAGTAATTGCAATACTGTTTTCTTATGTACGGGTACATTTAGTGCAGTAGTTTAGCCCTTTTAAATACTGTTGTTTAGGGTAGGCATACAGTAAAGGCTGTCCTTCCTACAAACTGCATCGACGTAACTTTTTTAGTTGTTGTTGTTGTTGTTGTTGAAGATAGGCGAAATACTACGCAGGCAGCCGGAATGTACAGAGAGCGATATCCTGACAAGAACCCACCTTCCGATGGATGTTTCTCGTCTTGCGACGCTTCAGGAAATGGGAAGTTTCAACCCACGACAACGCAATCGTTGTAGCACTCGTCGTCGTAGCAGTAGCACAGACAAAGGTGTAGAAGTTACTGTTCTCGCTTCCGTTGCTATGATCCCACAAGTGAGCACACGACAGCTTGAACACGAGATTAGCATACCGAAAACCAGTGTACATCGTATTCTTACACGTCACCAGTTCCATCCTTACCATGTACATCTACACAAAGAATTGCATGGAATGATTTCCAGAATCGTGTACAGTTCTGTCAATGGGCATAGCAGCAAATCCTCGCCAACCCGAACTTCTTCTCCAATGTTCTATTTACAGATGAATGTTCCTTCTCAAACAAAGAACAGGTAAATGCAAGGAACATCCATTATTGATCCAGTGACAACCCACGACAGCCGTCTGGGGTGCCCTAGCGGCTCTAGGCGCTACAGTCTGGAACCGCGCGACCGGTACGGTCGCAGGTTCGAATCCTGCCTCGGGCATGGATGTGTGTGATGTCCTTAGGTTAGTTAGGTTTAAGTAGTTCTAAGTTCTAGACGACTGATGACCTCAAAAGTTAAGTCCCATAGTGCTCAGAGGCATTTGAACCATTTTTGAACCCACGACAAGTAGAATATCAGCGTCGATGGAGAGTTAACGTCTGGTGTGGGATACTTGGTACTACAATTATTGGCCCTTATTTCATCAATGGTAGTCTAAACGGCACAGCGTATGCCAACTTCCTCAGACGAATTCTTTCTCCTCTTCTGGATGAAGTGCCGCTAAGAACCAGAATGCTTATGTGGTACCAACACGATGGATGTCCAGCACATAATGCCTTGCGTGCACGTCGTGGTCCGAACCCAAGGTACCCTGCCAGGTGCATTGGTCGAGTTCCTTGGCCTGCTAGGTCTCCTGATTTAAATCCTCTGGACTTTTTCTTTGGGGATGCATTAAAGACATTGTCTACCGCGATATTCCAACAACTACAGAGGACATGCAGGAACGTATCGTGCTTGCTTGTAATTCTCTTTAGCAGGCAACAGTGGAAGCAGTAAATGATTCTTTATTCAACTGGTGCACCAGTGTATCGGTGTCCAGGGTCACCTCTTTGAGCACCTTTGAATGTTCTACTCCTGGGCAATGGTACGGGAGAGTCAAAGTCAATTTTGTGTTATGTTTTTTCTTGGCTTTTATTTGTTTTCTGACAACTCCAGCAAGTGGACGAGTTTGTGATCCCGGGCTCAAAGTCAATGTTGTGTTGTGTAGTTAGTAACGTTGTGTTTCAATGAATGGTACACCTTGATACATTTTTGAATAGGGCTTTAGGAGAGGAAATTAATTACCAAATAAAAATTACAGGGTGCCATTTAAAAAAGTCATACCGCTGTTCATAACTTTGTAAAACACAAAGCTACAACGAAGGCAGTCATGCTGATTGATGTCCCCCTAACGGCTAAAGAACATTTTCTTGAAACATTTTGTAATTTGCATCTGGACAAACAGTTATTTAGGGTGGTCAAGATAAATGGGACACCCTGTATAAGAAATGGGATAAATAAATTTCTAAATACGATGTTTTTGCAACGACAGGTAATCATACAAGACAATGAAGACAAACTACGTACAGTGATACACATACTGAACAATATATGCCTAAATTATAACCTATAGATATCAACAACGAAAACAAAAACAAGGGTCTTTTTATGAAAATACCTTCGTAAGAAACAGGACAATCATAATATAATAATAGAAAAAGTGTCCCATCTACAGTACCTAGGACGTGTCATAGCTTTTGAAGAAGAGAAAGAGATGAATAAGAAAATTAATACCTTCCAACATACACTGAAGCGCCAAAGAAACTAGCACACCTGCCTAATATCGTGTAGGGCCCCCGTGAACACGCAGAAGGTCCGCAACACGACGTAGCGTGGACTCGACAAATGTCTGAAGTAGTGCTGGAGAAAATTGACACTTGAAGCCTGTAGGATTGTTCATAAATCCGTAAGAGTACGAGGAGATGGAGATCTCTTCTGAACATCACGTTGCAAGGCATTCCTTATACGCTCAATATTGTTTATGACTGGAGAGTTTGGTGGCCAGCAAAAGTGTTTAAACACAGAAGAGTGTTCCTGAAGCCAATCTGTAGCAATTCTGTAGTATGGGGTGTCGCATTGTCCATCTTGAATTGCCCAAGTCCGTCGGAATTCACAATGGATATGAATGGATGCAGGTGATCAGACAGGGTGCTTACGTACGTGTCACCCGTCAGAGTCGCATCTAGACGTTTCAGGGGTCCCGTATCACTCCAATTGCCCACGCCCCACAACATTACAGAGCCTCCAGCAGCTTGAACAGTCCCCTGCTGACCTGAGGGTCCATGGATTCATGAGGTTTTCTCCATACCCGTACACGTCCTATCCGCTAGATACAATCTGAAACGAGTCTCGTCCGACCAGGCAACATGTTTCCAGTCGTCAGCAGTACAACGTAGCTGTTGACGGGCCGAGGCTAAGCGTAAAGTTTTGCGTCGTGCAGTCATCAAGGGTACACGAGTGTGCCTTCGGCTCATAAAGCCCATATCTATGATGTTTCGTTGTGTGGTTCGCACGCTGACACTTGTTGATGGCCCAGCACTGAAATCTACAGCAGTTTGCTCAAGCGTTGCACTACTGTGAAGTTGAACGATTCTCTTCAGGCATCGTTCGTCCGGTTTTTCCAGGATCTTTTTCCGGCCGCAGCGATGTCGGAGATTTGATGTTTTACTGGATTCCTGATATTCACGGTATATTCGTGAAGTAGTCGTACGGGAAAGTTCCCTCTTGATCGCTGCCTCGGAAATGCTGTGTCCCATCGCTCGTGCGCCGACTATAACAACACGCTCAGACTCACTTCAATCTTGATAACCTGCCATTGTAGCAGCAGTAACCGACCTAACAGTTGCGCCAGACACTTATTGCCTTATATAGGTTATATAGGCGTTGTCGATCGTCTTCTGCCTGTTTGTATATCTCTGTATTTGAATACGCATGCCTATACCAGTTTCTTTGGCGGTTCAGTGTGTACGTGGCGCGGTAAGAACACTGAACGGTAAAACGAAAAGAGAAACCCAAGTTAAATTTCATAAACTTATGGCACAATCCACAGTTCTATACGATGCAGAAAGGTGAACACTATGAGCAAAAGACCAAACACAACTTCAAACATCAGAAACGAAGTTCCTAAGACCAGTGAAAGGCTGCACAAGAGAAGACAAAATAAGGAAGGAAGTAGTAAGGAGAGAATTGGGGGACACAGCCATTAACTGAAAAAGAAATGCAACGAAAGCAGGACTGGAAAGAGCGTGTATTGCGCATATCACCTCAGAGAATGGAACTGAGTCCTATTGGAAGAAGGAGTGTAGGACGAACGAGGAAGAGATGGTGAGTCCATGAAGCCCAATCCTGGACTGGCAAAAGAATGAGAATGACCACCTCGTTGAAACGGATCTCGATAAAGGTGAGTTTCGGCTACGGAGAAACGTGTGAACACTTAACCTACGTTACACCTTAGAAAATAAGTTGAAGAAATGCAAACCTATATTTATATCACGTATGGGTTTAGATAGCTACCCACAATGTGGGCTGGTATGCACTTTGAAATTATGAAGTTAACAGGGATAAAATACAGAAACCAGACTTTGTCCTGAAAGACGAGTAACATGAAAGGGATGCAGCAGCGGAGAATAGAGTAAGACACGGTTGTAGCGTCTCCCCGATGTTATTTAATCTGTACATTGATCAAGCATTAAAGGAAACCCAGGAGAAATCTGGAAAGGAAATTAAATTTCATGAAAAAGAATTAAAAACCACAATACTGAGACTCTGTCACAGACTGCAAGGGAGTTTGAAGAGCCGTTGAGGGGAATGCATATCGTCTTGAAAAAAAAATTACAAGATAAAGACCTACGAGAGAACAACAAGAGTAATAGAAGGTAGACTAGATCAGGCGATACTGAGGGATACTAACAGCAGAGGATGAGTTCTGCTGTTTTGGCAGCGATGTAAATGACGATGACCGACGTAGAGAAGATGCAAAATGTAGACCAACAATGTGAAGAAAAGCATTTCTGAAAAAAGGAAACATGTTAAAGTCGGATTTTTTTATTATAGTGTTGAGCCTCTATGGACTGCGTGGTAACAACCAATTTCATTTTAGTATCCAGGTCTTGTTCTTGTTCCAGCTTTGACTTCCTGCCAGTATCTTCTGAGCCCACCAACTAGTGCCTGTTTATGCTCTTCGGATAATGGTCCTCTGCGTCTTTTGGACGTTGAAGCTATAAAGTCGGATATATTTTTAAACTAAGGAAGTATTTTCTGAATGTATTTGCCTGCAGTGTAGCCTTGTATGGAAGTGATTGTGGACGGCAAAAAGTTCAGATAAGAAAGGCGTAGAAGATTTTGAAATGTGGTGATGGAGAAGAAAGATGAAGGTCAGATGGGTATAATGGATAAATATTGAAGAAGTAGTGACTGGAATGGAGAAGAAAAGAAATGGAGTTAAAATCTTCTAGGTTATTAGGCCGCGTCATGTTTCTTCTAAAATGTGCGACGTCTCGACCCCTCTGCTGGGATCTTCCTCAGGATCTTTTGGTGTCCACCGCGGTGTTGACCGTCTAGGCATGGTTGTACTACGGACAACATGAGCCGTGTACCTCCTTCCTGATGGAATGACTGGAACTGATAGGCTGTCGGACCCTCTCTGTCTAATAGGCGCTGCACATGCATTGTTGTTTACATCTTTGGGCGGGTTTAATGACATCTCTGAACAGTCAAAGGGACTGTGTCTGTGATACAATATCCACAGTCAACGTGAGGAACGATGGCACCTGTACCAGTGAATCATTTCGACACACAATGGCGAAACCAAACATTACGGCCAGTTGCTTAACAGCGTGTCGGTTCAAATAATTCAAATGGCTCTAAGCACTATGGGATTTAACATCTGAGGTCATCAGTCCCCTAGACTGCTATTGTTCTAGCAGTAGTGGACACCAAAAGATCCTGAGGAAGATCAAAACAGAGAGGTCGAAACGTCGAACATTTTAGAAGAAACATGACGCGGCTTAATAACCTAGAAGATATCAACTTCAGCGACAACGGCCGCGAAAGCCTGCAGACTTACATAAGAAAAGAAATGTATGACGCAGCATAACTTAAAGAAGGTGTCGGTTCACAGGAAACATCCTGAGCCATCGAAGAGTCGTCTGCTTACCAATGGATTGAAGTGTAAAGGTGGGGGAGGGATAAATATTGTAGAGAAAGACCAGTATTGACTACAACAAGCGATTTCAAACGGATTTAGGTTGCAATAGTTGTACAGAGATGAACAGTCTTGCAGAGGATAGCGCATTGTGGAGACCTCCAAGAAACCAGTCTTCGGACAGGAGATCACAACAACAATAAGTGGGCGTCCCATCTGGGTGTCTCGTCAGGAATGGGAGGAAGTGCAGCCGACAGTGAGAGGCCCTCAGCCAGTAGCGGCCGGGTAGGCGCGGCGGTACCGTGTGCCGGCACCCAGAGACGCCCACGCCCACGCCCATGCATAGGCCTCGTCTGGGGCGGGTTCCGGCGGGTACACAGCGCGCCGCGGCGCGGATGTTGTCCCGGCAAACTGCGCACACTCCCCCTGGCCTAGGGGGATGCAATAACCTCGTCCCGCGGGCTTATCCAGACAACAGCCGGTCGACACTTTTCGTGGCACATGTAGGCCACGCTCACGTAGCTGCGCAGCGCCAGTCAATCTTCAAAATCGTATCTGTGCAATTAGCTCACAATACTATGTTCGTCCTCTACCAGTTTCGATTGTTACAGTCATCTTCAAGGAGATCAGCATTGAATCCACCATACATTTCCGTCATACATAAGCCATTCAGATGCAGAATACATGTAATTATCATAATAGTCTGCTTAACACAATCGCTATAAACACGGTGTTTCTTGGTATAATTACAGTACTGCAGATTTGGTGATAACTCCACACTTAAGTGACAATTGATTGGAGATATATCGGATACGTGCACAAACATAGTGACAGCGTTTTCAGGGGATAAAATTATATGAGTACGCTCATATTCTAACAAAAGAGTAAAAAAGATGACTTCTTTCCATAAATGCGTATTCGTTCGCTCGTGAGGAACGATGACACCTGTACCAGTGAATCATTTCGACACAATGGCGAAACCAAACATTACGACCAGTTGCTTAACAGCGTGTCGGTTCAAATAATTCAATTGGCTCTAAGCACTAAGGGACTGAACATCTGAGGTCATCAGTCCCCTAGACTTAGAACTACTTAAACCTAACTAACCTAAGGGCATCACACACATCCATGCCCGAGGCAGGATTCGAACCTGCGACCGTAGCAGCCGCGTGTTTCCGGACTGAAGCGCCTAGCGTGTTGATCTGTCCATCTTTAAAACACAGTACAGAACGTATCCTGCGTGGCATGCTTTCGGCAAGTCCTCAGTGGGTGTCCAGACGCATGTGACAGCAGATATCTCCGCATAAGTAGCGTGATTCCCGAAAATTACGGGTCGATGGTATAAGGCCAGAGAGGTGGCGCGCTATAACGTCCCAGATGTCTTCCTTCACATTCAGATCTGACGATTTCCGTGGCCAAAACATCAACATTTCACTATCCTCAAACCACTAAACCGCGATTCACACCTTTGGCCACTGACAGTTATCCTGCTGAAAAATGCCATCGGCATCGGAGAAGAAATCAAACTCGAAGAGAACAGTAGGTGGTCGGAATTAATACTCAAGTAGTTCACAGCTGTCACGGTCCCTTTGACTACCACTATGGATCCCTTGGAAGTGCAGGCTGATGCCCTACACGCCATAATATTTCCCCCGCTGTTGTCTGTGGCGCGAGCCCTTTTCAATCTATCCCAGGCATGTACGATAGGGTTCACGTCTGGAGAACAGGCTGGCCACTCTAGTCGAGCGATGTCGTTATTCTGAAGGAAGTCATTCACAAGACGTGCACGATGGGAAGCGAATTGTCGTCCATGAATACGAATATGCTGCCGATATGGTTCCACTATCGGTCGGAGGATGGCATTCACGTATCGTACAGTCGTTACGGCGCCTTCCATGACCACCAGCGGCGTACGTCGGCCCCACATAACGATACGCGAAAACAGCAGGGAGCCTCCACCTTGCTGCACTCGCTGGACAGTGTGTCTAAGGCGCTCAACCTGACCGGGTTGCCTCCAGACACGTCTCCGACGAAAGCCTGGTTGAAGGCATATGTGACACTCAACGGTGAAGAGAACGTGATGCCAATCCTGAGCGGCCCATTCGGCATGTTGTTGGGCACATCTGTATTGCGCTGCATGGTGTCGTGGTTGCAAAATGGACCTCGCCATGGACGTCGGGAGTGAAGTTGCGCATCATGCAGCCTATTGCGCACAGTTGGAGTCGTAACACGACGTCCTGTGGCTGCACAAAAAGCATTATTCAACATGGTTGCTTTGCTGTCAGGGTACCTCCGAGCCATAACCTGTAGATAGCGGCTACCCACTGCAGTAGTAGCCCTTCGGCGGCCTGAGCGGGGCATGTTATCGACAGTTCCTGTCTCTCTGTATCTCCTCCATGTCCGAACAACATCGCTTCGGTTCACTCCGAGACTCCTGGACACTTCACTCGTTGAGAGCCCTTCCTGGCTCAAAGTAACAAGGCGGACGCGATCGAACCGCGGTATTGACCGTATAGGCATGGTTGTACTACAGACAACATGAGCCGTGTACCTCCTTCCTGATGGAATGACTGGAACTGATCGGCTGTCGGACCCTCTCTGTCTAATAGGCGCTGCTCATGCATTGTTGTTTACATCTTTGGGTGGGTTTAGTGACATCTCTGAACAGTCAAAGGGACTGTGTCTGTGATACAATATCCACAGTCAACGTCTATATTCAGGAGTTTTGGGAACTGGGGTGATGCAAAACTGTTTTTGATGTGCGTATGTAACTGAGTGCATCGTGGCGTACAGCTTGAGTACCATGTGCTCAGTACCTCCTTACATTCATTTATACTCAGATATACTCTATCTGATCAAAAGTGTTCGGACACATACTCCTGGACATGTAGTGCCTATTCAGCCTTCGATCTATGACGACTTGAACTCTGCTGGGAACACTTTCAGTAACGTGTCTAAACGTCTTCGGAGGAATGGTAGCCCGTTCTTTCTCAGTAGTCAAAACCAGAGAAGGTATTGATGGTGGACGCTGGTGTTTGGTGTGAAGTCGGAGATTTACTGATCCCAAAGATGTTCCATTGGATTCAGATCGCGACTCTGGGCACGCTAGTCAATTTCAGTAATATTATCATACCCAAACCATTGTCTCACAGATACTGCTTTATGACAGGATACACTGACATGTTGATACGAACAACCATCGTCTACGAATTGCTGCTCTACTGTACGCAGTATACAGTGTGGTAAAATGTATTCATATTCTTCCGCATTAAGAGTTTTCTTTACCATGAAAAATACCCCGCACAGTAACAGCACTTCCTCTATACTTCACCGTTGCCACTAGCACATGTAGATCCCCAGGCCTTCGCCAATCCCAAATCCTTCAACCGAATCGCCATAGAACGTAGCGTGAATCGTCATTGCAAAACACTCGTTTCAAGCCATACACTGCCCAGTGGCGTTTCCCTTTACACCACCTCAACCTTAGCTTAGCACTGACTACAGAAATATGTGACTTATGAAGAGATGTTCGGCCACTGTACGCCATTCTTTTAACTGTCACACGCAGTCGTGGTGCTAGCTCGACGGCTGATAGCACTTTGGGACTCATCAGTGATTCCTTCCGCCGTTTTGATGCGATTTTGTACAACAGCCCTCCCGATTGTTCTACAGCCCCTCTCTGTCACTAAATGAGATCTGCCTAGTCTTGGTTTAGCTGTGGCTGTTCTTTCGCTTTTGGACTTCAGAGTCACATCACTGACGCTACGGCAGCTTTAGAAGGTTTGAAATATCCTTGATGGATTTGTTACTCAGGTGGCATCTAGTGGCTAGCCCGCGTCCGAAATCACTGAGCTGTCCCGACCGATCCATTCCACTCTTATTGCTTGTATACTGAGAACGCAATACTTCCTACTCCATGCTAAACTGGCGGCTGTACCTCTTCTGACGTCTGACGGTCAGTTCCGCATCACGAAGGAGTGTCCACATTTATCCGATCTTATAGGGCACTGCTAATGATATCTGAAGCTGGCCTTATGCTATGTACATCAAACGCCAATAGAAGCTGAAAAAACGTAACTGCATTGCTGCGACAACACTTCCGTGGCTGTTGACGCGTCAGGGGACGTACGCCACGACTGGACATTTCACTGAGCGAAATGCAGCGACATTCGCGCTCCCCGGCGCCGCAGAATCAGACGCCCGGTTACGGGTGGGAAAAAACGGCCGGTTGAAACCGATGCCGGTACTTTAGGTCTGAATAACCGGTATTTTTCGGCATTTGTTTAATCTCGGTTATGAAAGTTTTTTTTTCATTTTCTTGCTAATAACCAGGGAAAAAAAGACAGGCCCTAACAGCAGTGCCAAAATGTTAGAACTTTAAATAAAACTTTTTTTAACAATGACTAATGTTTAGCCTTAAAATTTCCATTACTTTGAAATATCGGGTTATTAAAGAAAATGAGAAACACGATCAGTGCTAGTTTAATAATGACGGCAACAGCTGGAAACTAGTAAGAAACACATGACATAAGAATCGATACTGCACTGCTGAGACAATAACGTACCTGTTACCCTGTGGCGTGGCCTATTAGACGGTATGTGGACAGGCAGTAGGCAAGACTTGCCCCCGCCTGACCTATAAGGTAGTTTCTCTCTGTCGACCTCGGACATCGGTTATATTGCAGAACGGTACCGTACCTAGTCTGGAAGCACTTGCTTTAAAATATTAAAACCTGGAGGAGGGATAACACAATCTTGCGACGTCATATAAGAAGGAAACATCCAAAAATTCTTCGGAAGAGTAAGTAAATTATATTGATATACCTATAATTTTATTGACATGCTATAGACTTAGGATCATAGCTCAACCCTTAATTCTGTCGTAGCTTCAGTATGAAAAACTCACAGCATCCAAAAGTGACGATGCAGAAAGGTCATCGGCAAGACCTATCGCCTCCCAGTAGCCGCACCCGTCTCCTTCTCCTTCGCCGTCTTTGCTGGACATGTTGTTGTTGTTGTTGTTGTGGTCTTCAGTTCTGAGACTGGTTTGATGCAGCTCTCCATGCTACTCTATCCTGTGCAAGCTTCTTCATCTCCCAGTACCTACTGCAGCCTACATCCTTCTGAATCTGTTTAGTGTATTCATCTCTTGGTCTCCCTCTACGATTTTTACTCTCCATGCTGCCCTCCAATACTAAATTGGTGATCCCTTGATGCCTCAGAACATGTCCTACCAAGCGATCCCTTCTTCTAGTCAAGTTGTGCCACAAACTTCTCTTCTCCCCAAACCTATTCAATACCTCCCCATTAGTTATGTGATCTACCCATCTAATCTTCAGCGTTCTTCTGTAGCACCATATTTCGAAAGCTTCTATTCTCTTCTTGTCCAAACTAGTTATCGTCCGTGTTTCACTTCCATACATGGCTACACTCCATACAAATACTTTCAGAAACGACTTCCTGACACTTAAATCTATACTCGATGTTAAGAAATTTCACTTCTTCAGAAACGCTTTCCTTGCCATTGCCAGTCTCGATATCCTCTCTACTTCGACCATCATATTGAGACTGATTTCTGCCACAGCCTCAATCTCATATCGATCGAGATCTGGTACTCCTTAACCTTCACTAGAATTTTTCAATCTTTGTTTAAAGTCTACGAGTAGTATTGAAATAATAGTAATAACACTCTGAAAATCGATTATTTCAAAAACCGGTTCTTTTGAGGAATTTTACCGTTCAGGTTAAACGGGATAGTTTAGTAGGCGCGAGAGCGTTATGGAGAAGCGCAACAAACTCCAGTTGCAGACGGTTCAAGACCGGTTGTTTCAGCGATGACCGCCACCCCTACGCCCGGCCCGGCCGCTACCGGCGGCAACCAGCCAAGCAGCAGCAGCAGCAGCACGGAAATCCGCGTTTAATTACTGCGACGCAGCGAAGAACTGACAGTCCGGCAGTCACAGCCAGGGCGACACCTCACGCTAATCACGACTACGGCGCTTGACGGGGAGCGCCGCTGCTCCCTCCTCATCTCCCACCAACTCGTGGGAAACGTTCTTCGCTGTTCCTATTGTATTATACGACGGAAAAACTAAGCTTTTGTCTTCTTTCGAGTTAGTATTTCTCGAGATAAATATAAGAGGAACCGCAGTTAGGACGTATACACCAACGGTGCGAGCTTTACCAGGTGGAACGTTGTGATGGTTACTGATGACTAACCCGCAAAGGTGGTATTTTAGAGCAATATTGGAACCGAAAACCTATAGCACAGCATTTAATATTTATTAATGAATTGTATAAAAATTTATAGAACAATTTATGGTTTCGTGAACTTATGAGATTAAAAAAATGAACAGGATTCAAATCATTAAGGTATTCAACACGCTTTATTAGTATCGCTATGAATGAACAACTACCGTACCGTACACTTCAAAACAAATTAAGTTGATGGCAAATTGATGGCAACAGTAACTACCACAAAATGCCAAGGGGTAACCATCCGGCGCGATCTTAAGTGGAATGGCCACACAAAACAAATAGGAGGATAAGGAGATGCCAAAATGAGATTCATAGGATATGGAAATCTAATTCATCTACGAAGGAAGTGGTTTACAAAAAGCTTGTTCGACTGATTGTTCAGTATTCCTCATCAGTCTGGGACCCGCACCAGACTGGGTTAGTAGAAGAGAGAGACGAGATACAACGAAGAGCGGCGCGTTTCGTCACGGGACCGTTTAGTAGTAGGCGCGAGAGCGTTATGGACACGCCCAACAAGCTCCAGTTGCAGGCGGTACAAGAGAGGCGTTGTGCATCGCTGAGAAGGGTAATATGTAAGTTCCGAAAGAGTACGTTCTGGAATCCGTCGGACAACTTACTTCCTCCCACAAACAGAAACTTTGAGAAATTAGAGCTAATACGTAGGTTTACCGACGATCATTCTTCTAAGGCGCCATTCGCGAATGGAATTGGAAAAGAAGGATCAGTTAGTGGTAGCAAAAGTATCCTCCGCCACACACCTTCAAGTGGACTTGGTGTCCATAAATGTAGATGTAAATATAGATGTTGGTTCATGTCCACGCAAAAATCCGTTTTTCAGTTTTGAAAATAATATACTGTAACTATAAGCAAACATGTTTGTTGGGCAAATGTAAGATAACAAGAGTGTATCAACCAAGTAAATTTTACCAGTACTTTGTTGAAATTAGTACTTTTCCAAATAGTCATGATTATGATGAAACTTTTAAATAGTCTTTTTGGCTAAATCGCTCACATCTACACTTCATACTATATTGAGTCAGTACCGCCATTAGACTATTTTTTTTATTTAGTGTGTTACATTTACACTTACACAATCATGATGTCGGCTTCAATGTGCCATTATCAAGTGTTTTAAGTGTTATAAATTGCCTAAGATGGCATACTCAGTAATGGTACTCAGTTATGAAACAAAGCTGTAGACTCTGCCAGAAGTATCGACTCTTAGACAATGTGTCTAATAGTGTATTTTAATACGACAGTATGCCATCTTAGGCAATTTACAACACTTAAAACACTTGATAATGGCACTTTGAAATCGAAATTATGGTTGTGTAAGTGTAAATGTAACACTGTAAATAAACAACAGTCTAATGGCGGTACTAACTTTAAAGAAATATAATATGACTGTGGCCCTCATTACGAAAAAAAATATTATGAAAAAAATTATTAAATACCTACAATACATTCGTATCTTAGTTCTCTTAAAGTATCATATTAGACACTAAACGAATACAAAATGTTGTACCTATCTTCTGACATACAGATTCGAGGTCTGTTTTTGATCAATCTCAATTATGAAAACAACCGTTTCCCATCGCCGTTTGTGATCATACGTGGGAGGTACATTCTTAGCGCGACCTCGATACTAAGAAAAATCTCTAACGTTTTGTGGGTTCTGGTTTGAATGAAACGACGTATGAAAGACATCGCCTTTTCGCAAAATGTAATCCATTTCAAACACCGAAATCCCGTCAGCCATTGTTTTAAAATTCTTACCGCCAAACGAAATGTCAAATATTTGGCCGGCTGCCACTGGGAATTCGAAGCGAGGGGCGTCATGTTTGAGAGGCGCATGCTTAGTTCTTGTCAGCTGACCACCGGAAAATTGTTTCTGAGAAGCCCGTGCAAAATAGCTACGTCTACGTCTTTGGCATTATAAGGAAGTCTGCGCCACGCTGTTAAAAGAAATACTTTCTTTTGTTTCACATATTAGTGGTGAGGGGCTCCATGCTGGAATTATTGTGAGGCTTGTGTGGATCGATATATACCCAAATGAACTTTTCCTGATGTTCGTTTACTCAAGTGTTTGCTGTCTTATGGACGGCCATGTACACAGAATCCTTCCTTTCCTTTCGAGACGCACACAGCTTCGAATGAGCTAATCACTCAGCAAGCGAAGCATGCACACAACGGGTCACCGATTTTCACCCATCTTTCTCCCGTTGTCGTGTATGTTTAGGCGTAATAAACGCTACTTTAATACAATGTGCTTATCCCGCTTTTATTGACGTCGCGTGGTTCAAAGCTTTACGAGCAGCGCAGTTTACGCAACCGACTACAAGAGGGCAGACCAGAAATCTGCTGGTACAGCATGACTCAGACTTTGACTCAGGAAAAGAAAGGGTTGTTTATCTCTTTACAAATACTACGTTATATTATTAAATTACACTCCTGGAAATTGAAATAAGAACACCGTGAATTCATTGTCCCAGGTAGGGGAAACTTTATTGACACATTCCTGGGGTCAGATACATCACATGATCACACTGACAGAACCACAGGCACATAGACACAGGCAACAGAGCATGCACAATGTCGGCACTAGTACAGTGTATATCCACCTTTCGCAGCAATGCAGGCTGCTATTCTCCCATGGAGATGATCGTAGAGATGCTGGATGTAGTCCTATGGAACGGCTTGCCATGCCATTTCCACCTAGCGCCTCAGTTGGACCAGCGTTCGTGTTGGACGTGCAGACCGCGTGAGACGACGCTTCATCCAGTCCCAAACATGCTCAATGGGGGACAGATCCGGAGATCTTGCTGGCCAGGGTAGTTGACTTACACCTTCTAGAGCACGTTGGGTGGCACGGGATACATGCGGACGTGCATTGTCCTGTTGGAACAGCAAGTTCCCTTGCCGGTCTAGGAATGGTAGAACGATGGGTTCGATGACGGTTTGGATGTACCGTGCACTATTCAGTGTCCCCTCGACGATCACCAGTGGTGTACGGCCAGTGTAGGAGATCGCTCCCCACACCATGATGCCGGGTGTTGGCCCTTTGTGCCTCGGTCGTATGCAGTCCTGATTGTGGCGCTCACCTGCACGGCGCCAAACACGCATACGACCATCATTGGCACCAAGGCAGAAGCGACTCTCATCGCTGAAGACGACACGTCTCCATTCGTCCCTCCATTCACGCCTGTCGCGACACCACTGGAGGCGGGCTGCACGATGTTGGGGCGTGAGCGGAAGACGGCCTAACGGTGTGCGGGACCGTAGCCCAGCTTCATGGAGACGGTTGCGAATGGTCCTCGCCGATACCCCAGGAGCAACATTGTCCCTAATTTGCTGGGAAGTGGCGGTGCGGTCCCCTACGGCACTGCGTTGGATCCTACGGTCTTGGCGTGCATCCGTGCGTCGCTGCGGTCCGGTCCCAGGTCGACGGGCACGTGCACCTTCCGCCGACCACTGGCGACAACATCGATGTACTGTGGAGACCTCACGCCCCACGTGTTGAGCAATTCGGCGGTACGTCCACCCGGCCTCCCGCATGCCCACTATACGCCCTCGCTCAAAGTCCGTCAACTGCACATACGGTTCACGTCCACGCTGTCGCGGCATGCTACCAGTGTTAACTGCGATGGAGCTCCGTATGCCACGGCAAACTGGCTGACACTGACGGCGGCGGTGCACAAATGCTGCGCAGCTAGCGCCATTCGACGGCCAACATCGTGGTTCCTGGTGTGTCCGCTGTGCCGTGCGTGTGATCATTGCTTGTACAGCCCTCTCGCAGTGTCCGGAGCAAGTATGGTGGGTCTGACACACCGGTGTCAATGTGTTCTTTTTTCCATTTCCAGGAGTGTAGTTTACAATGGACGCTCACACCTCCTTGTATGGAAAGTGTAGGGCCCAGACGTCTCACAATTGCTCCCTTGTTTTCACAAGAAGGAAAGTTATTGTTCAATGTCTGAGGCGTCTTGTCACGGTTCGCGGGGCTCGCCCCGTCGGAGGTTCGAGTCCTCCCGCTCGCATGGGTGTTTGTTTGTCCTTGGCGTAAGTTACACTACTAGCCATTAAAATTGCTATACTACGAAGATGACGTGCTACAGACGCGAAATTTAACCGACAGGGAGAAGTTGCTGTGATTTGCAGATGATTAGCTTTTCAGAGCATTCACACAAGGTTGGCGCCGGTGGCGACACCTACGACGTGCTGACATGAGGAAAGTTTCCAACCGATTTCTCATATACAAACAGCAGTTGACCGGCGATGCCTGGTGAAACGTTGTTGTGATGCCTCGTGTAAGGAGGAGAAATGCGTACCATCACGTTTCCGACTTTGATAAAGGTCGGATTGTAGCCTATCGCGATTGCGGTTTATCGTATCGCGACATTGCTGCTCGCGTTCGTCGAGATCCAATATAGAATATAGAATCCGTGGGTACAGGAGGGTAATACGGAACGCCGTGCTGGATCCCAACGGCCTCGTATCACTAGCAGTCGAGATGACAGGCATCTTACCCGCATGGCTGTAACGGATCGTGCAGCCACGTCTCGATCCCTGAGTCAACAGATGGGGACGTTTGCAAGATAACAACCATCTGCACGAACAGTTCGACGACGTTTGCAGCAGCATGGACTATCGTCTCGGAGACCATGGCTGCGTTTACCCTTGACGCTCGTCGAGATCCAATGACTGTTAGCGGAATATGGAATCCGTGGGTACAGTAGGGTTATACGGAACGCCGTGCTGGACCCCAACGGCCTCGTATCACTAGCAGTCGAGATGATCATCCGGCGTGATGGTATGGGATGCCATTGGTTACACGTCTCGGTCGCCTCTTGTTTGCATTGACGGCACTTTGAACAGTGGACGCTACATTTCAGATGTGTTGCTAACCGTGGCTCTACCCTTCATTCGATCCTTGCGAAACCCTCCTTTCAGCAGGATAACGCACGACCGCATGTTGCAGGTCCTGTACGGGCCTTTCTGGATACAGAAAATGTTCGACTGCTGCCCTGGCCAGCACATTCTCCATATCTCTCACCAACTGAAAACGTCTGGTCAATGGTCTCCGAGCAACTGGCTCGTCACAATACGCCAGTCATTACTCTTGACGAACTATGGTATCGTGTTGAAGCAGCATGGGCAGCTGCACGTGAACATGCCATCCAAGCTCTGTTTGACTCTATGCCCAGGCGTATCAAGGCCGTTATTATTGCCAGTGGTGAATGTTCTGGGTACTGATTTCTCAGGATCTATGCAACCAAATTGCGTGAAAATGTAATCACATGTCAGTCATAGTGTTATATGTTTGTCCAATGAATACCCGTTTATCATCTGCATTTCTTCTTGGTGTAGCAATTTTAATGGCCAGTTTAAGTTAGATTAAGTATTGGTTAAGCTTAGGGACCGATGACCTCAGCAGTTTGGTCCCATAAGATCTTACCACAAATTTCCAAATTTCAATGTGTGAAATTCAATAGATTGCTTACCAGGCTAAGGCTTGGCATATTTTCACAAGTGACTGTGTGCACAATAGTATTGTAACACCCCATTATTTAGAAGTATATGAGTTGCATAAGAAGTCATGAGTATTGTGTCTATGAATCATGCATACTCGGTTCGCTAGACAAACAATCAAACAACACGTATTAATAAGTTTTATTACAAAAGGCATTTACAATTGCTTAACTTTGATATGTGTCGCAAGCAAAGGGGGACATGCAAAATGATCAGTCTTCTTCAGAACAGACAACACAAGTCTGTGCTACATAGAGACTCCTAACGAAGTGGCTAGCGTTGATGCTGCTATCGAAGTGTGTTACAACCAGTAGGGCGCGGCGCTTATGTCCTCTTCACCTAGGGGCCGCTGCTGTCGCGTCGTCGTCCTGGAGGAAGGTCGGTCGGCGTGCGGTTGGCTGACCCCTTCTCACAGCCATCTCTCTCCTATCGCTCTCGACTGGCGTGCCGGAGCTTCACTTAGCGCCGTAACAGTGAGGAAGTCCAAGTTGCGAGAAAACACACCATACACGTACATAATGGATGAACAATAACGGCTAACAAATACGGTGTGGACATGATTTCTTCTATTAATATTTGCCTGTTTCGATCTGTCCAGCATGTCATCTTCAGATCTGCGCAGTTAAGCATAATTTGTTAACAGTGATACATACGTTGACAAACATCTCCTTCTGCGCCAAATCTGATCAGTTGACCGGATCGAAGCCTGTAACCATTAATAAAACAAATCGCAATCCGCAGGGTTATTGTTTATTCATTATATATGATATCACCATTCCTGTCGAAAGATGGCGTCAATTATAAAGTTTTCACATTGTACTAAAATACTGTTTGTCGTAGATACCTTCAAATAGTGCACGCGATGCAGCTTCAGCCTAGTGGTACATATATTCTAAACGTGCCCCTTCATATACATCTACATAGATATTCCGCAAGCCACCGTGCGGTGCATGGCGGAGGGTGACCTTAATCGTCACGATTATGAAATAATAACCTCCAAGTAACATTTCCTCAGCAATAGATCACGAAACATCCGCACACCTTCATTGTGAAATGTTCCATATACCTACGACGTACCATTATGCCACATCCAGTGTCCATAACCTCAGGTCTTGTTACCAAACAGTACCTTTGCCTGGCCTCAGTGGACAGAAATAAGCAGTTGCTCCAAGACAGGATTCTGTACACTGCGACCACAGCTGAGGGTGATCAAAGGTGAGGTGTGGTGTGGTGTGTGTGTTTTGCCTATAAGAACACCGATGAGCGATGAAATTGTTTTTAATGGAGTATGCCAGAAGTCACTTTGTCCCTTGTTCCGTTATGTGCGATGTCCAGATAGGAGAATAATAAGACTGTACTAAGCGTTTGACTTTTCATTTCCCATGACTACAGAAATAGTTCTAGAAGGCACAGTGAAGCCGTCGTCATCATCCATACATATTCTTAACTGGCTCGTCATCTTGTCTATATCATGAGTTCTGGCGGCAGGTGACGTAATGAGGAAAGCCAGAAAAAGCTATCGATGAACGTCTTTAAAACACGAGCACGTTGGAAATTCCCGAAGTTTTTTTCATAGTGATTACAGCCTTTCTCGGGTAGTTCTTTTGCGATTTTTTTAAATTGTTGTTGTTGTTGTGGTCTTCAGTCCAGAGACTGGTTTGATGCAGCTCTCCATGCTACTCTATCCTGTGCAAGCTTCTTCATCTTCCAGTACCTACTGCAACCTACATCCTTCTGAATCTGTTTAGTGTATTCATCTCTTGGTCTCCCTCTACGATTTTTGCCCTCCACGTTGCCCTCCAATACTAAACTGGTGATACCTTGATGCCTCAGAATATGTCCTACCAAGCGATCCCTTCTTCTAGTCAAGTTGTGCCACAAACTCCTCTTCTCCTCAATCCTATTCAATATCTCCTCATTAGTTATGTGATCTACCCACCTAATCTTCAGCATTCTTCTGTAGCACCACATTTCGAAAGATTCTATTCTCTTCTTGTCCAAACTATTTATTGTCCATGTTTCACTTCCATACATGGCTGCACTCCATACAAATACTTTCAGAAACGACTTCCTGACACTTAAGTCTACACTCGATGTTAACAAATTTCTCTTCTTCAGAAGCTCTTTACTTTCCATTGACAGTCTACACTTTATATCCTCTCTACTCCGACCATCATCAATTATTTTGCTCCCCAAATAGCAAAACTCATTTGCTACTTTAAGCGTCTCATTTCCTAATCGAATTCCCTCAGCATCACCCGATTTAATTCGACTACATTCCATTATCCTCGATTTGCTTTTGTTGATGTTCATCTTATATCCTTCTTTCAAGACACTGTCCATATCATTCAGTTGCTCTTCCAGGTCCTTTGCTGTCTGTGACAGAATTACAATGTCATCGGCGAACCTCAAAGTTTTTATTTCTTTTCTGTGATTTTAATTCCTACTACGAATTTTTCTTTTGTTTCCTTTACTGCTTGCTCAATATACAGATTGAATAACATCGGGGATAGGCTACAACCCTGTCTCACTCCCTTCCCAACCACTGCTTCCCTTTCATGCCCCCTCTTATAACTGCCATCTGGTTTTTTAAAATTATGACTTGCTTAATGGCGTAGGAAATTCGTCGAATGGTGACGTGGCTTCTCGGCTGATAAAACGAGAGGACTTCTTCCTTGAATATTTTCGTTTCACTCAGAGTTACGAAAAACAGTGATTTTCTGTGACGTTTTGGAGAGTTTCGAAAGGGAAAAATTGAACTCGTACAGATCCAAGGAAAGGTCCTTGTTTAATACACATAAATATAAATGAGATCATCGAAACTGGCGCCCTCTCTGTTCAGTTTTTCCAGTTGCGTATCTGTTACGTCGGTGGTATCTTTTGGGACACAGCAGAGAGACAGCTACGGCAGCCGAGAGGTAGGAAAGGGCGCGAGAGGCTTTGACCTCGCGATAAGGTGGCCCCGGAGAGCGCCGGAAGAGAACTCTTGCCTGCTAATCGCCAAGAGCTGCTCTCTGTGGACGAGTGCTGCCTTCTGGGAGCTTCCGGGCGTTAGCGGCTCCTCCAACATCGCTGCTCCACTTGTGAAACTACTCTTGCGTAGCCGCTTTAACTATGCTACGTGCTATGAAGAAGAATTACTGCCAAGTAAATACTTGCGGAGAGTTCGTTATATGAATATCGTCAGAAGCATTGCATTGAATATGGTTCTAGAATGTTTCCAGCCAATTGCTATCTTTGCCGGTCAAACAAAGTAATTCAAGAAAGTGTTATTCTTTTATTGTTGTTCCATGATTCCGAAATTTGCTACGCTTCCTTACATATAAGAGAACAAACGCCCAATGAACTTTCGCTGTGCAATATTGGCGCATGCTGCGCTGCGTGCAGAGTGAAACAGCGCTTAGCCTCGCTGACTGGCGTACTGTGGGTTGCTATTTAATATTTATCATTTCTAGAAAGTTCTGGAAATTTCTTACATTTTCATGTTTGTATTTCTGGTATATTCCACGTTTGTATAAACAGCAGTACTCTCTATCAAGGGGAGCAGTTCTGTTCGTCTGTACGCTGGAGTCTGTAATAAACGTTCTTTCAATGCTAAGTATTGTAATTCATTGACGACCGTGCTTTCGGAATTGGAAGTGACTGTAGTTACGATATGAGAATATCTCTTTTTAAAACTAATGAATCTCGAATTTTAACATTATCTGTGTTGTAACTAGCGCCTAAACACTCCCCCCGGTTGTGGCTAACCAATGTTCCCGCAATATCCTTTCATCCAGGAGTGCTAGTCCCATAAGCTATGCAGGAGAACGTCTGCGAGATTTGGAAGTTAGGAGATGAAGCACTAGCAGAAAAAGAGCTATGAGAGAGGATCGTGCGTCGTGATTGGGTAGGTCAGTCGGCAGAGCACTTTCCTGCTAAAGACAAAGGTTCCCAGTTCGAGACCTAGTGCGACACACAGTTTTAATCTGCCACCAAGATTCAAATCAGCACAGACTCCGCAGCAGAGCGAAAATTCTTTACAGTGCCTAAACAAGTGACGTTAAGCCGCAGCTTCTCCATTTCCTACTCTCAAGGTATTTGATTTGATTTTGCTGTAAAGAGCCGAAGTCGATAACACTCGTCTGTGTAGTGGCATTCGACTCTGAAATAACCGATTCGAATTCTGGTGGTCAAAGGAAATGTTTCGCTAGTACTTGGTCGCAAGGGAAGGAGGACTGGCGGCTACATACAGTTCCTCTCATCCACAGAGACTGCGCCAATGACAAAAATTAAAATAGAAACCTCCCCGCAGTGTCTAATGGAGTGCGGTACACGCCCACTGTCCCAAACCCTCATTTTTAGAATACGGTACTGACTTTGACTAGTTCTTTTAATTCTTAAATCAGTAGCGCTCCATTACTTGCAGTACAGTCACATCGAGAGAGCTGTCGCAAATGAAGAAACATGAGTCGTTACAGAAAATCTTGTCATGTAGACTGAGCTTATCAACCCAACAGCAAATTCTTCAAGTTAATACTGTGATCAAAAAAGTTTTAAAAATAATGAATACCTCAAGAGGTAGTCTGCATCGGCAACATTTCTCGCAAATAAATTGTTACTTAAGTGTAGTCAAAATGGGGTATGTTGATCGCATTGGTGATCATTTAAGGACAGTATTTCTAGCAATAATTGTGTGATTATTTCAAACAAACCAAAGTCTGACGCGCATTATACGTAAAAGATTGTCTTTGAGAAAAATTTTAATAAATGGCAGATAAAACTTTATGATTTGAATCATATACTGCAAAGGAAAGCTCCATTAGATGCGTGACCCATGGTATCACCCACTCGTAACCATTCTCAGAGCAACTTAATCCGCTCTATGGCGTTCTCTTGAAACAAAAGACAACCCCAGTCAAGCTTACACCACAGTTACCAGTTATGAATCCATCGTGACTTAGTATTTTTCTCTGGGTTCACTGGATTGTTTCAGGCGAACTACAAAATGTTTCTTCCAACAAAGCCCCAGAGAATTATTCTCCAATCTTAATCCAACTGAAGCATACTAGCATTCTGTACATACAAATGTCAAAAAACTTTGAAGTCTAAGCTTCTTTCTTTCCTTCCTTGACGAGAGAAATTAAATTTTCTCTGTAAAAATAGAAAAGAACCAACATCAAGTACAATATTGTAGCTCGCTGCTAGGGATGTTTGACTCCTGCATGAAGTTTCCCATCTTTTGGCAGTGGGAAATTGTTTATTGATTGTAGCCGCCTGTACAAACGTCCTGGGAGAGTGAAACAATTTAAACGCAGAAAACCTTGTTTGAAATAGCCACGTATCTATTTTTACAATAAGCCTCAATAAATCAAATGTTCAAATGTGTGTGAATTCCTAATGGACCAAACTGCTGAAGTCATCGGTCCCTTGCCTTACACATTACTTAAACTAACTTATGCTAATAACAACACACACACCCATGCCCGAGGGAGGACTCGGACCTCCGGCAGGAGGGGCCGCGCAGTTCGTGACATAGCGCGGTCATTCCGCGCGGCCACAAGTATCAATACACTGAGGTGACAAAAGCTATGGGATACCTTCCAGTATCGTGTCGGACTTCCATTTGCTCGGCGCGGTGCAGAAACGCGAGGTGACATGGACTCAACAAGTCGGAAGTCCCCTGCAGAAATATTGTGTCATGCTGCCTCTATAGCCATCCACAATTGCGAAAGTGTTGCCGCAGCAGGTTTTGTGCACGATTACGTCCCATAACTGTTCGATGAGATTCGTGTCTGAGTAGCCAAATCATTCACTCAAATTGTTCGTAATGTTCTTCAACCGAATTGCGAACAGTTGTGGCCCGGTGACATGGCGCATTGTCATCCATAAAAATTCCATCGTTGAATGTTCGCAAATGGTCTATAAGTAGCCGAACATAGACATTACCAGTCAATTATCCGCTCAATTGGACTAGAGTACCCAATCCATTCGATGTAAACCCAGAAAACACCATTATGGAGCCTCCATCAGCTTACACACTGCCTTGGTGACAACTTTAGTCCATAGCTTCGTGGAGTGTGCGGCACAGTCGAGCCCTACCAATTGAAATCTGGACTCATCTGACCAGGCCAAGATTTTCCAGTCGTCTAGGGTCCAATCAATATGGTCACGAGCCCAGGAGAGCAGCTACAGGTGACGTCGTGCCGTTACCAACGTCACTCGCGTCAGTCTTCTGCTGCCACAGCCCATTAATGCCGTATTCTGGCGCACTGTCCTAACGGATACGTTCGTCGTTCGCCCCACATTGACTTCTGCGGTTATTTCATGCAGCGTTGCTTGTCTGTTAACACTGACAACTCTACGCAACATTGCTGATCTCGGTCATTAACTGAATGCCGTCGGTCACTGAGTTGTCCATGGTGAGAGGTAATGCCTGACATTTGGCATTCTCAGCACACTCTTGTCAGCCCCTTGTAGCTGAACGGCCAGCGCGACAGAATGTCAATCCTAACGGCCCGGGTTCGATTCCCGGCTGGGTTGGGGATTTTCTCTGCTCAAAGACTGGATGTTGTGTCGTCCTAATGATCATCATTTCCTCCCCATCGACGCGCAAGTCGCCGAAGTGGCGTCAAATCGAAAGACTTGCACCCGGCGGACGGTCTACCCGACGTGAGGCTCTAGTCACACGACATTTACATTTTTTAGCACACTCTTGACATTGTAGATCTCGGAATATTGAATTCTCTAACGATTTCCGAAATGGAATGTCCCATACGTCTACCTCCAACTACCATTCCACGTTCAAAGTCTATGAATTCCCATCGTGCGGCCGTAATGACGTTGGAAACATTTTCACTTCAATCACAGTACAAATGACAACTCCGCCTATGCACTGCCCTTTTATAACTTGTGTACGCAATACTACCGCCATCTTTATTTTGTGCATATCGCTATACCATGTCTTTTTGTCACCTCAGCGTATATTGTTTCCGTCTCCCTAAACGTTGTACAAAAATAACAAGCTTTTCCAATGAACAAAATTGCCAGTCAAAAACTATCACGTTCATGTCTGAAGATCCCTAACGTAAGACCTTGTGGCCTACATTTTTCCGGAACTCTTTGTGTACTCATAGCACGAATAACGAAAACTTTCTCCTTAACTTATTTTACGGAAGTGACGTATACTTGGCAAATCAAGAACATATACTGATTTCTTCGGCTGTAAGATCTCATTATCACAGATTCTGTAGGTATTTTTAGTACAGAACCCGCAGTCTTTTCAAACCTTTTCAGCATAAATGTATCCTCTTAACTCAGAAATCACTCATTCTTGTTGTAGCCCACTGCAAAGCCATTTGAGGGATCGACTTAAGTAACATGTACTTCAAACAGAAATAAGCATAACCCTTCTATCCCGTTATGGAATACCGAAATTTGCCAGCAAATTACATCTACGGTATCCAAAGATTCTGGCACTCAGTCGGTAGCCCAGTCAGCGAATCCTATTCATTGCAAAATAATGCACAATAGTTATCTAAACCGGTACCTTGCGATCACGAAAATTACGCGAGTAAGAGGACACACGGTTTTGGGTCATTCTCAGACTAATACTTCACGCAAGTGACTGCAAAACAGCATTTTTATACGTGGCGCGTTGGTTACGTCAACAAAGTGATGACGTAATGCTCATCACGAAGTTTCGTAATAAAACCGAAAATCCCTTCCTCATTCCTTTATTTACTTTCTTCTGGTGTACATACTATCTTCATTATGGCTAAACCGTTAAGTTTCAATACTCTAATGCCGCCTAAGTCAGAAGTTGGATGACAGTGAATTAAATAAGGCAGTTTTTTTTTAAGTAAAATCAATTTTTAAAGACATCTTTGACAACAGAGGTGAACAAATGGATTTTATCAAAATTAACTTGGACTTAATGCTACAGTTATATAAATTGTATGCTTCACTAAACATATGAATCATGAACATCTAACTTCTTAACGCAGAAAAGTCTTAAGTTTAACAAAAGTACAACAGGATTAGACTTGAACCTCTCGTTGTCGTAGCTGATGTTATGTAACTGATTATGTGAAGCTATTAATTGAGCTATATACCTTCCCCAGATATCCTTTTTTTTTTTTTTCACAAGCCGATATTCGTCTAATGACTTTGAGCTTGTGTTCTGTATTATTTAGAAAAACAGATTCGTGAAAACTAAGGTAGTGCACTTTCGCTGTTAGTGAATCTGTTGACTACGTACTGAACAGAAACGTAATACTATGACAATTCCTAGCGGGAGTGTGATAGTATTCCTACCACTACTGTTCGTCTTCTGACCAATAGCGGCAAAACAACGTATTCGATAATGAAGGTTCTAATACGAGACTAATGATATTTCATGAACATTACTTTATTTGTTCGTTTGTCATCTAGCACCTATTAAAGATTTACAGTAAAAAATAATGCACTAATAACACTCTGTGCGCCAGTAGATACCACTCAAACTTTTCGCACAGAAATTCTAGATAGCCTGTCTGTTACTTCATTTTGCAATCCGCTTCTCTAAAGCTCTGTTGAAATAGTTAACGAAGCATCAGAATAACATTTCTTCTAGATTACACGGCATCGCCGCACCTAGTGAAGTCCTACATACGGGGCCAGCCCAAACACTGCTTTTCTAAAGTCCACTCTTGTCGGTCAGGATACGCGTTTATTATAACAGCTAAATATTACTTGATTTGACATCGCATACCTCGACTCCACATAAAAGAATAAACAGATTTAAAAAATAATATCGAATAGAAAAATTACGTGTAAGAGTATAAGGTCTTTACAGTGTGATTAACGTTCCCCACGTAAACTTCTTCCAGACTTTCAACGTATCGTCGTGGCGCCTGCTTCTTTCGGTCGCAGCTGCTTGGATATCAGCGTGATACAAAAATTCTTACTTAAATATTATATATCATAGCGAGATATGTGTATAGCAAGCGAATTCTGATTTAATTTGATTGGTGTAACTGCCACCCCCAAATAAAAAAAGTGAAAAGGTGGATGGTTATTCGTGTTCAAGAGTTGAAGGCATCAATTTAGCTTACTTTGTATATTTTATTCTTTACCAAATAACTTTTTAACAGTTTTGTAATAGTAATTAACCAAATATGCCACTTTTTTTAAGGATATACGAGCATTGTATGATGGTGTTTGTCACGTTTGCACATAATGTGAGACGAAACAAACCCTCGATCGATTCATATATTTATTCTAAATTATATTCTGTTAATCCAAGAAAGGTTAACTTTTGATTGTCCAAGATATTCAACAGTTCTGTTTAGAGAAGGTACAAGTCATTGAGATTTTAAGAGAAATTCCAGGTACATCCACAGACTACGTGAAGAATTGTTGACACCTTCAGTCGAAAATGTTTCATTTCGCACCATTTAAGATTGTTGACGACGCCATAAACGAAAGGATTTGTCGTACAATTCTGCAATCTATAACAGTTCTCTTGAAGCACCTAGAGTTTACTTTCTTTGTATTATGCATCTTTAAAGCAGACTAAGTAGTCAACTAGATATCGATCTCTTATATTGCACAACAGTCGGAATCAGATAATGCCAATGAATCTTTTACCAGTTCAGATTCCTTTCTCAATTTGGAATAAGCGCCTTTAAAATACAAATTTTCTATTGCTAGGCCCTTAAATTATTACTTTGGTTTCGTGCTGTCATTCAGAACAACTGTTTACACTTTTGTAATGTTTAGTCCTACAGGGTGGTCAAAAGCAGTCTGAAAATCTTGTACAGGTGCTGCAGGGTAGGTTGTGCTGAGAAATATTTCTTTAAAAAAATCGGTACGTTGCGCCATTTTCGAGTTAATTAGCACTGAAGTTAGACCAACAGGCCGTTGCGCCCCCAAGCTCATGCTGCCCACGAGAGACGGTGTCACCAAGTGTGTTCTTTTCGTTTCATGCTCTAAGACGGAACAAGAGAGCGATACAAAAGTTGATCATGAGACGATACTAAGGATCGAAACCGAGCCAAAGGCTGAGCAGTCTCGTGCGCTATTATCTACGCTACGAGGACGACTGACACTAATTATATCCGGCGGGCCGGTTCAGTTTGCTCGCGCAACGGCCTGATCGGCTACCTTGAATGCTAATTATTTGGAAACGGCTCAAATTTTTTTCTTAACAATTATTTCTTAGCACAACCTCTCCTACAACATCTTTGTAATTTTACAGACTGTTTCTGACAAACCCCGTATTGTTCGTCCAAAATTACCGCAAATAACCGTGTCCGAAAAGTATATATCGCGGTTGCCGCCTTTTGCCCGAAAAGCTGAGCTACAGACAAAGCTGAAGAACTCATAAAATCAGGTGACAGCGTTGTCAGAACATTGGACTCGCCACTGGGAGGAGCGACGTTCGAATGCGTGTCCGACCGCCTAGCTTTTTGATGCAATCATGCATGCGTGCATGCGTCACCGACGAAATGTGAGCCAAGTATTTCCTTCTTGTCCTAAAACCACCATCTGCTACGAACTTAACCGAGAACAAGTTAATAACTTTTAGTTAATATTAGTGCAGAGGGTTAAATAACAAATGGGATACCATAAAGAAAACTGCAACAACCGAGCTACCTAGGCAAAAGCTTGGGAATGAACGTCTACTTCCAGAACATAGTACACATCTGTTACGGTATAGGTTAGAAAGCAATTTGTATTCACCAATAACAAACGGTTTGACTTTGAAAAGAGAGGAATTACGACGAAGATAAAATCATCACCATGAACAATCAAAGATAAACTCTGAAATAGAATATCCAGATACGTACCTAGAGTGGATATACTTTCATGTTTGCTTAAACGGACTTCTAATTTAGTAACTAATGAAGTAAGTAACACACGACATATGACTTTATTGTTAGTCAATACGGTAAAAGTGTCAGACTACAGGTTGTTTCAAAAATAATGACGTGATTTTAAACGGTTATAATTACGAAACATGGGACGTGCCGCCAAGGGCATGGTCTAGAGTTTTAGAAAACAGTCGTTAGATAATAGTGCGTCTTCTTAGTTTGCAGTTAGTCGGAAGTAAGATGGTGTCCGCTCAGCAGAAGGCTTTTCGTGTGCTGCAGTTTGCAAAGAATGAGTCAGTGATTTTGGTTCAGCGTGCCTTTCGCATGTACCCAAAAATATTCGTCGTTGGTCCCGCTAATTTGAAGAGACAGTATGTCCGTGCGAGGGTAAGGATCCAAGTCGACCTCGCACTTCTGATGACATGGTGGAAAGTATTCGGCAAACGTTAGAGCGGAGTCCACGAAAGTCTAACCGCCGCACAAGCAGAGAACTGGCGATACCTCGGACGACTGTCTGGTGAGTGTCAAGACGTCGATTGGTCTGTAAACAATACAGACCACAATTAGCGCAAGCTCTTCGTGTTAGTGATAAAAAGAAACAGGTTTACTTCAGGAATGCTCTGCTAGAGAACTTGGAAGGCGATAAATTTTTACTAACGTCAATTTTCAGTGATGAAGCAACATTTCATTTTAACGATAAATTAAACCGACACATCGTGCGCATACTGGGACTTGTAATGGTACTTGAATTACGTAACCATTACGGCACCTCACCTGAACCTCTCAATACCAGTAATATTCTACTGTGTTTCTGTAAACTACTTAACATATTTCTGAGACGACATTCAGATTTGATTTCATGTGTGATACATTGACATTAAAAGCAACGGTGGTAACATTAAGAGTGCAACGGGAATTCCACTGTTAAATGCAGAGGAGAGAGCAGATAGGTGGAAAGAATACATTGAAAGCCTCTATGAGGGTGAAGATTTGTCTGATGTGATAGAAGAAAAACAGGAGTCGATTTAGAAGAGATAGGGGATCCAGTATTAGAATCGGAATTTAAAAGAGCTTTGGAGGACTTACGGTCAAATAAGGCAGAAGGGATAGATAACATTCCATCAGAATTTCTAAAATCATTGGGGGAAGTGGCAACAAAACGACTATTCACGTTGGTGTGTAGAATATATGAGTCTGGCGATATACCATCTGACTTTCGGAAAAGCATCATCCACACAATTCCGAAGACGGCAAGAGCTGACAAGTGCGAGAATTATCGCACAATCAGCTTAACAGCTTATGCATCGAAGCTGCTTACAAGAATAATATACAGAAGAATGGAAAAGAAAATTGAGAATGCGCTAGGTGACGATCACTTTGGCTTTAGGAAAAGTAAAGGGACGAGAGAGGCAATTCTGACGTTACGGCTAATAATGGAAGCAAGGCTAAAGAAAAATCAAGACACTTTCATAGGATTTGTCGACCTGGAAAAAGCGTTCGACAATATAAAATGGTGCAAGCTGTTCGAGATTCTGAAAAAAGTAGGGGTAAGCTATAGGGAGAGACGGGTCATATACAATATGTACAACAACCAAGAGGGAATAATAAGAGTGGACGATCAAGAACAAAGTGCTCGTATTAAGAAGGGTGTAAGACAAGGCTGCAGCCTTTCGCCCCAACTCTTTAATCTGTACATCGAGGAAGCAATGATGGAAATAAAACAAAGGTTCAGGAGTGGAATTAAAATACAAGGTAAAAGGATATCAATGATACGATTCGCTGATGACATTGCTATCCTGAGTGAAAGTGAAGAAGAATTAAATGATCTGCTGAACGGAATGAACAGTCTAATGAGTACACAGTCTGGTCTGAGAGTAAATCGGAGAAAGACGAAGGTAATGAGAAGTAGTAGAAATGAGAACAGCGAGAAACTTAACATCAGGATTGATGATCACGAAGTCAATGAAGTTAAGGAATTCTGCTACCTAGGCAGTAAAATAACCAATGACGGACGGAGCAAGGAGGACATCAAAAGCAGACTCGCTATGGCAAAAAAGGCATTTCTGGCCAAGAGAAGTCTACTAATATCAAATACCGGCCTTAATCTGAGGAATAAATTTCTGAGGATGTACGTCTGGAGTACAGCATTGTATGGTAGTGAAACATGGACTGTGGGAAAACCGGAACAGAAGAGAATCGAAGCATTTGAGATGTGGTGCTATAGACGAATGTTGAAAATTAGGTGGACTGATAAGGTAAGGAATGAGGAGGTTCTACGCAGAATCGGAGAGGAAAGGAATGTGTGGAAAACACTGATAAGGAGAAGGGACAGGATGATAGGACATCTGCTAAGACATGAGGGAATGACTTCCATGGTACTAGAGGGAGCTGTAGAGGGCAAAAACTGTAGAGGAAGACAGAGATTGGAATACGTCAAGCAAATAATTGAGGACGTAGGTTGCAAGTGCTACTCTGAGATGAAGAGGTTAGCACAGGAAAGGAATTCGTGGCGGGCCGCATCAAACCAGTCAGTAGACTGATGACCAAAAAAAAATTGTGATACATCGATATGTTTATATTGCAATGATATTATTCTTATGTGTATTCTTTCTTTTTGTCACTATGGTCTTCGACGTACTTGTAACTCTGATTTTTGGGCGCGTAAGCGATTATTAGTTAGTTAGTTAGAGAGTCGGACCTTAAGAAAGTCGAGTCTTGGACATCATGTTGGAAAGACGCATAACGTAGTCAGCTTATAAAATGTGAACTTTAACAGTGATGAAGATGTTTTCAAGTATGTTTTGTATTGTGAAGTGATGTTTTGTGTGTTTCGCGATATTGCAACAAAAGCAATAAAATAGAAGTGTAACTTAAATTCGGAGTGCTGATTACTTTTTTAAGTCACTATTGTGCTAGCTTTGAAAGGCTTAATCTTCAAGAATGGTTTGTGAAGCGCATCTACAAAACTTTTGAATATAGCAGAATAAAACCTAGGCCATTTTGCACCCGAGCTTGGAATCATCACCACCTAGATTTTCAACGATTGAGCCATGATTTTACAACGAGACCAGCGTGGGAAACACGAAAAGATGAGTGCCTAGTTTATTCATTATTACATGAAATGACTTTATTAATTGTGCTCTAATGACACCTGCCACATAATAACTTAGTTGTTGCCCGAAAATGCAGTATTTAGCAGCGTGAGCAACACCACAATCAATATTAAATTTTGACCTTTGTTGTGGTAGGGTTGTTAGAGACTCCAGAACCCTCATACATTACTGAGCACGAAAGAGACTCACCCAAAGTGAATGTTTTTTGTGCCATTTCTCATGAAAAACTGTATAGCAGCTTCCTTTTTTGAATAAAACACTGTGATTGGAATGGGTTATCTTCAAATGCTGCAGAACTGGCTTTTCCCACTACTTCAGGAGAACTCCGATGACTTCATTTTGTAACAGGATGGAGTTTCACAACACTGGCACAGCAATGTTCGTCAGTTTCTGTGCCTCAACACTGGATAGGGTGCACGGGACCCCAAGACATTTTCTTGCATTCTTGGCCTCCAAGATCGCCATACATAGCCCCTTGAGATTTTTCCTTGTACCTAGTACCTTGTGACATGGAAGAAGTAAAGGACAGAATAACTGCCGCCGTACATTCTGTAAAAGCAGATACATTATGTGAAGTTTATGACGAAATTAGCTATCATCTAGATGGTGTGCGTGCTGCTTCTGGTGAACACATAGAGCATTTGTAATAGTATAGCTAAATTTTTAAGATCTTGTGAGTATTTTGCATTTAATTCCATGTTTGTTGATGTTTTTATCAGTGAATATGAAATTTTGAAATCAGGACATTCTTTTTTAAACATCCTGTATAACAGAGTGAGATGATAATAAAACGTAATAACTGCATGGTCATTCCTACTTGCTGTAAAGTGTTACTCAGTAATGCTGTGTTGGCGTTACTAGCGGCCAGCAGATAACCTTTGATGACGTCGTGGGTCACATGTAGCGAGTGACCGCGGTGGCTGTGTTGCGATATCGTTGAACAAACAAGCCGTACACTGAGCGACCTCCCAATCAGACAAGTGGCATCTCCCGAGACGCCGGCCGTCTGGAGAGCGGGAGCAAATAGGTCGAAGAGAAAGGCACACAACAAAATAAACACTCGGCTTTCCACTTTGTGACATCTCTCTTAAAGGAGTGGGCGGCACAAGAAAGAGGCTTCCGAGGTACTTATAACAAAGTGTGTATACGACAGGCTGTGGTCCACAACTGTCTGCGATTGCAGACCGTTAATTATGGCGGACGCACAAGAGTCCTTGGGGACGCAACAACCTAGTAGTCAAATATTACCGTTTCAATTAACTGAATATTCTTGGTGAAACTTCAACGGTGCAATGCAGATGTGTAAAAGTAACCGATACATCAATATATTTTCCGGGTCACATGGTCTGTCTTATGCAATGGGTCTCCCATGAATCTGAGAAAACTTGTACAGTTCACACGCAGACTGTATAGAACCCTATAAACAGGACGCAGAACTTCGTAAACAGGACACAGAATTCATAACTTACTTCAAATGGTTTGACTTACGCTGTAGAATTAGGAAAAAAACATCTGAAATAGTGTATAAGAAATGTCGTTATTATCGCCTTGAACTGCCGATAAAATCTTTGTTCAAACAACCAGTTTTTCTCGACTAACCACCATCATGTTCTTAAAAGTATTTAAGCATCATTTTAGGCGAAAATAAAATCGTCGATATCAGATGATAAAACCATGAATTTGTCACTGTTGTCACATCGTAATATAAATTACGTCGTCAATATACACACTGCATAAATTATATACTGACGATGTAATTTACATTCCTATGTGACAAAAATGACAAACTAATGATTTTATTATCTAACGACAGTGATTTTATATTCGCTAAGTATGAAGCTGTGAATGCTTTTAAGTACCCGATTACGGTCGCTCGACCGAAACTGGTGTTTGAATAAATATTTTATCGGCCACTGAAGGCGGTAATCATGAATTTTCAAATATCTACGGTTTTTGGGGCACTACCTCATGAAAATACAGTGCGGGGAAAATGAACGTGACCACCATTCACCTCATGGCACTTTTGGGCCCTGGTCAGCAAGTTGCTGAAGGCGGATCGAGGCTGGATTGTTGGAATTGCTGCAGTGTCATCCGAAATGTTCTGCTGGAGTTCATAAAGGCTATGAGGGTTGTTGCGATACACTTTATACTTGATGGCTACTCACACAAAGTAATCGCATACTGACAGAGCGTATGACCTGGGTGGCAAGCTAGGACCGCAACGACCGCAACCGAACTGAGCTCTGCTAACAACTTTATCAGTGGTGGTGGTTGTGTAAATGTGCTCCAAGGTTTAGTCCACTGCAGTTACTACATCCTGTTGGAAGTAACTGCACAGGTGTGGTTACGTGCACACAGTCACGGCCAATCGTATTCACTCTTCCGGGCCACTTTTATTTGGCCCACCCTGTATATCGAAGTAGGATACATTCTTCTTCTTCATTTTCTTGGCCTTATGGCGTGTCTTCACAGTGTCGGCTTCTTAATCTGGATTTGGCAATGTAAGTGGTAGAGGGTGGCCGGATGCCCTTTCTTTCGCCAGGCCTCCCCTCCGGAACGGAATGTGTGAAACCCATCTTTTTGCGTCTAGTGTTATTCTATGTGAAAGTGTGAGAACATATTGAAATGTTTGCGAATCGTGTAACTGAGGCGGGAAGTGGGTACCAACTAGTCGGATGCGAGAAATCGCCTGAAACCAACAGCAACCTGGCCGCACACCGGTCCTCGGCGTTAATTCGCTGGGTGACTTCGGTCGGGGTACGGCACGCCTTCCCGAATTCAGGAAGCGACATGCTAATGCGCGCCTATCCTGCAGATTGAAATAACATATATTGAAAATAATTACATTAGACGTGACGATCGGTGGGTAGACAGATTCTAAGAGTGCCAGTGCAGTAATCAAATAAATATCCGGAATAAATATCCGGTTTTAGATTTTGGAGGTTGCAGTGGCAATGTGCAAGTAGACTCCACCTCTAATTGGGCCAACCTGTTTCACGATCGCTGTGTTCACCCAGACTTACTAGCATGATATTCATATAAAATTATAAAACTAGAAAAAAGAATTGGAATTATCATTATTAACCGTGAAAGAATCAAAAGTCCAATAAACGAGTGCTCGCTCGCCGATTTCCTTTAGCATAGCACTCATTTTCGCTAGGTGGTGAAATAGCACGCTTGGAGGCCGCAGTCAATGCATAATAACGTCTTCTGTATCCATTTGTTACGTCCTCATCGTTACATCCAAACTTCAGTACAATTATTACAATAAAGTGATTTGACTAAATATTCCTCTCGCGTCAAGATATTGAATACGTCGAACCAATGCATCTCACGATATTCTTAAGCTCTTCGACTGTATGGAATTGCTAATGAACAATATCAATTTTTTTTTCATTCTAGAGAATGAAGACGTCTTTGGTGACGCTTTACAAAATGGATTCTGTTAAAATCGGATGCCTTAGTTGGTGACGGGTTCCCCTTTTTCAAACTTGTCTACTCATTTATCAACATTTGAAGAAATTATTGTCACTGTCGGAAACCTCATTTGCTTTAAGGCAAACTTTCTGTGAAATTCAAGAGGGGGAGAAATGGTCTCCAGTACCAAAAATGTGTGCTACGTCGGCCGAGTTTCCAGGAACCAGTGTAAGGGCAAGAACGAAGACGTCAGTAGCTCCCGCAGTACCAACATATGACTCCTTCCTCACGACTGCACCTCGTGGCGTGTTTACAGAAGCTGCTGACGTGTCTTTGTGTGAAGCACACCTATGAACCCTGAAAAAATTTTGAGTTGAATTTGAGACGATCGTGTTCATGGAAACATATTCAAAGTTTGCAGAAATTCTTTCGTGAGAGCAAGTGCTAGACTTGCGCTCGGACCAGAAAGACTCGGGCATAGGACGCCGAGAGGAAAGGGGCTACCGTGAGACCTCGACCGGAGTTTTTATTTTGCGGTAGACTTGGCCACAAAAATCTATATGTGATTTGAAAACAGGGAAAGCAAGGAAGCAGCACTGTAGCTACCGTAGCGTTTGGTTCACTGTTCAGTTCAATTGAAGGGCAGTTGTTAATGTTGCTGGTCTCAATTACTGTGTAGTTGTGTTTCTCATCGATTTATGTATAATTTGATATTGTTTTCGTTATCAGTTTCCATAATTATTCGTGTTATCTATTGTTCTCAGCGGTGTACCGTAGGTCACTGAAGGAGCAGAGCGTTCCTCGTGATTTAAAAAAAAATGCATGTCATTCCCGTTTTCAAGAAAGATTGTTGAACAGACGCACAAAACTATATGCCTGTCTCTTCGATGTCGGTCTGTTGAATAATTTTGGAACTAATTTTTCGTTCGCGTATTACATTTCTGGAGACCGCAAATATCCTCTGTAGGAATCAACATGGGTTCCGAAAACAACGGTCGTATGAAACCCAGCTCCCTCCGTTCGTCGCTGAGACCCATGCAGCAGTATACACAGGCGCCCAAGTCGATGGCGTGCTCCCAGACTTCCGGGAAGCATTCGAATCAGTTCTGCAATGTCACCTTATGAACAAAATACGAACATACGGAATATCAGACCAACTGTGTGATTGCACTAAAGAGAGTCTAGCAGACAAAGCACAGCATGGCACTGTCAAGGATGAAAAGTCTTCAGACGTAAAAATAACTTGGTGCGTGCCCCATGCGCGGGTCATAGGTCCATTACTTATCAAAATATATATAAATGACGAAGTAGAACTCGACGGAAGTTCCACGAGGCTTTCTGCGGATGACGCCGTTGTATACCTACCGGAATGCAGGAAGACCTGCACAGAATCTACGCGTGGTGCAGATATTGGCAGTTGACCCGCACCATAAACAAATGTAACGTACAGCGCATAAACAGGCAGAAAGACCCCCTATTCTATGATTACACGCTTGCAGAACAATCGAGGAGCGTACGTACGTTGTGATTTAAAGTGGAACGACCATATAAAGTTAATCGCAGGTAAGATTGATGGCAGACTCAGATTCATTGCAAGAATTCTCAGCAAATGCAGTACATCCACAATGGAGATAACTAACAAGACCCTCTTTCAGTCATCACCAGAATATTGCTCGTCAGTGTGGGGTCCGTACCAGACGGGACTGATAGAGGAAATAGAGGAGATCCAAAGAAGAGCTACACGTTTCGTTATAGGTTCATTTAGTAAGCGCGGAAGAGTCACACAGACGCTCAACCAACTCTAGTGGCAGACGCTACAAAAGAGGTGTTCTGCGTCACGTCGTCGTGTGCTCATATAGCTTCGAGCGCGTATGTTCCTAGAGAAGTCAACCAATATATTGCTTCCTGCCATGTACTTCTCGCGACAAGCTCATGAACGTAAAAGCAGAGAGATTCGAGCTCACAAGGTGGCGTACCAACAATCGTTCTATCCGCGAACCATTCACGACTAGAATAGGGAGAAGTTACTGTGGTACATAAAGTACACTTCGCCACAATCCGTAAGGCAGCTTGTGAAGTACAGAGGCAGATGTATGTGTAGATGTCGATTGTTATCCTTTTTAAGATTCCGTATCTCAATCGACGAAACCGGAACCCTTGCAAGATCACTTTCTCGTCCATCCGTCTGTCTGTCTGTCCGACTGTTAAAAACCTTTTTTTCTAAGGAACAGGTTGACATATCAAGTTGAGATTTATGTGACACCCTAAGGTCTACGGTCCCCTGGCGGTGTAAGGAATTGGAGCTTCTAAGTCAATCCATACAAAAGATACGGCCATATACGACGGTTGCCCAGAAAGTAAGTTCCGACCGATCGCGAAAGGGAAACCACTGGGAAAATCCGGTAAAGATTTGCACAGATGTGTTGGGCAGTATCTCTAGTACGCCCGTCGATCGTGTCGCGTCGCTATTTTCAGTTTTGAGCGAACAGTGAGCATGTAAAGACGCGTAGGGAATGGCATCTCCCGCTAGTTATGAGGGAATGGTTAGAGATTTTGCCTGTGTCATGCAGCCCACATAACACAACTGTCGAGCAGTTCCTTCTTCATGCAAATTCTCAGCCGCACACTGCGGGGGCAATGAAGACGTTCCTGCAGTGTTTCTGATGAGAAGTGTTTGATCACCCACAATACAGTCCGTAATTGGCTCCCCCTGAGTCTCATCTCTGCTCACAAGAACCGCTGGCGATGAAGACAAAATTTTTCCACAGACAACGAGCTGCAGACCAGTGCAGATAACTGGCCGAAAGCACAGGCGGCTGCTTTCTATGACGAGGATATTGGGAAGTTGATACAACACTACGACAAAACTCGTAGTTGGAGTGTGCGACTATGTAGAGAAGTAGGTGGAAGGTGTACCTAACTGTTCCAAATAAAACGTTTCTGGTTTTCACTATGGTTTCCATTTCGCGACCGATCGTAACTTACTTTCTGGAGAACCCTCGTATGTCACATATTTTGATACAAACTCACTAATCAAAACCTATAGGGTTTGATAGCCTAGAATGATGAAATTTGGCAAGGAGCAAGGTTTCACAGTAAAATTAAACCAAAACATCTGAAAACTGTTTCTTTGTAATTATATCACACGCCAACATTTTTTATTTGTTATCCCGATTGCCTGTTTGTCCCTCAGTCTGTTAAGACACCTTCTTCTCAGGAACGACTAGATTTATCAAGTGCAGTTTCTTTCACATTCAAATGTCTATGGTCGCTTGGTAGTGCAAAAGTTAAGTTTCTAAGTCAATGCAATCAAAAATACGGCCAATTATATCACGTATTTTGATATTCGCAAACTCATTCATTAAGACCTACAGGTTACTATTTTGCACAGTAAAAGTAAAGGAAAAAATACAAAAATTGTTAATTTGAATTATATCAGACGAAAAAAATTTCATTTGTCATTTGTTACGCTACTTCAAACTTAAAATTAAGACATTCATGAAAGCACTGGATTTTCCGGGACCGACGCCTTTCCAGTATCAATGTCGATAACAGGCAAGAAACGTCGAGTTTCTTGATCCCCGCGTCGATGAACTGTCAATGTACATAACTACGTTTGTACGGAACCTTCAGAGTGGGAGTCCTGCTCGCACCTGGCCAATTTTGGTTTTAAGTAGCCTCTCCAGCACTACCAGCGGTTCATGAGTTCATCTTAAAACACATCTATTTATTTTATTTTCTTCCTGTAAATAACGCGCATCGGTGTGATTTGTTTCGTAGTTATTCTAAGGTGAAAGTGGATATTGCGTTTCCTTCCCATGTACCCTTTCTTCATCGAAAACGCGACACACGTAAGTTGAGCTTGTTTATTCCTTCGCTCCCATATAGTTTTCCCTTTTACCGCAGAGGGATAGCCTTTAACTCTTTCGTGATCGATGGGATACGCGTGTCCCGGTAAAGTAATATGTAGTTTTGTGCGTTTGGACGTCTACACTTAAATCTGTCTATTGCTAGCACGTTACGCGATGTTTTCGGGCCGCCCGTGAGTGGCCGTGCAGTTCTAGGCGCTACAGTCTGGAGCCGAGCGACCGCTACGGTCGCAGGTTCGAATCCTGCCTCGGGCATGGATGTGTGTGATTTCCTTAGGTTAGTTAGGCTTAATTAGTTCTAAGTTCTAGGCGACTGATGGCCTCAGAAGTTAAGTCGCATAGTGCTCAGAGCCATTTGAACCATTTGATGCTTTCGGAACTCCGAGAAAAATACTACGGACCGTTGCGTGGGTGTATAAAAGGCTGTGAGCGATGAAATGGGGCAGAGTCTGTTTATAGGTGGCACAGCACATTTGTTTCACGAAAATCAGATCGAATTACCATCTTTGCCACTCGAAGGATGTCTGTAGTAACTAATTATACATCACAGACATTTCTCTGAAACATTACTGCACATCTCAGTAATACTGTCTGTTCGTACAAAATTTGTATGTAGTGGGGTGTATACACCCCAGAAAATTTCATAGATTATAGAAAACATTGGCGTGTGGTATATCAAAGCCATCTTAAAAGTTATGTTCAAAAGTCGTGTGCAATATCTCATGTTTTCATTGCCAGGAGTATAAATGTGTTTTGATACTGATTTGTTACAATTTTTTCCATAGTTCCCGTTCTTACAAAATCATTCAAAAATTGAAAAGTTAACTCTGAAAATCCTAGGCTCACATGAAAACATGGATCTAGTTGGGTTTGTGGGACACATGTATCACACTTCACCGATTTTCAAAACCGGTCCACTTAAAACTTGGGAGTGGAAGTATATTATTTATCACAAAGGAAGACAGTTTTTGACCTTTTATTTTTTAAATATAGGCAAAATAAATTTTAATCAGGAAAGGGTTGAGTGCGGAGTCCACGACATGTGTCTTTTAAGTAATTCCATTATTGATGACTTTTTTTTGCAGAATGGAACCTTAAATTTGTGACCCAAAGGGAGGTGAGAAGTCTCAGGTCTACGGTTGTGTAAAAAGCATTGCTGTGGAGTACCTTTACATTGCTCCGCCGTAAAACTGATCTGTCGTTCCTCTACCAGCGCTTGCATTTCTCGGGATTCGTGCTGAGAACGCGAGGCGACAAAATGAAGCAGTGGTAAATCTCAGTGGGAGTGTGGCTGCACTCGGATCCGACCAGCTGCAGTGGAAAGGAAGTCAGCGTCATACGACAAGAGGAGACAGACCGCAGTGAATTCCTTCCGAGTAACAGCAGACCAGCTGTGCTAATCCGCTGCTTAGCGACCAACTTCTCTGGCGCCCGTCTCGTTTTAATTTAATTGCTGCAGAGTTCTGACATGCTTCGCGACGCCGCCTGTGCACGGCGAATATCTGCTACTGTAGTGGGTGGCAGTCCTCCGTGACAGGAAGGCTGTAGAGTAAAGCCTCGTGGCTCCTCGGTAGCTAAGTAGTGCAGTTACAACGGATCTTCTCGAAATAATGCTATAGCCGTGTCCACGTGGTATGGATCTCAGTTCTTCTTCAAAATGGTTCAAATGGCTCTGAGAACTATGGGACTTAACATCTGAGGTCATCAGTCCCCTAGAACTTAGAACTACTTAAACCTAACTAACCTAAGGACATCACACACATCCATTCCCGAGGCAGGATTCGAACCTGCGACCGTAGCGGTCGCGTGGTTCCAGACTGTAGCGCCTAGAACCGCTCGGCCACCACGGCCGGCGGTTCTTCTTCCATCTGGGCAAATTGCACCTAATGGATACCAACTATATTAAATGAATTTCGTTCTAAAGGCTTTAGTAAATAGGCTGTCAAGCACCAAACAACTCTAAAATTTATTTGTCCACGGGAATTACGCCCATACTGAGATATTTGAGAATAAATTCTGCTTAACATCTGATTTGAGGCAAATTCTACAACTGCACAAGTTCATTTGTTCCAGTACAATTGTTGTGTAACTAAATGAAACGCTGCATGTTTTTGTGCCATACACGTTTCGCTACCTTTCAATTGCGAAGCCTGCTCAATGGCCTTTAATACATATTTGTTATATGCATATAATAAATGTACTGCGCGTTGTGTTGTATCACTCCGCAGAGAGCGATGTTCCTTACGTTTATTCTCCACTGCAGATTGAAAATCTCATTCTGGTAAAAATATATTCCTCTCTTATTATTTCGTTACTTATTATTTTAAATGTTAATTATGCTTACCAGGGTATTATTAGTTAAGGTCTTTAAAACCAAAGAATTTGGCAGTATCATCATCTAAAACACAAAAATACAGAGTGTTCCAGGAGGAACGGTCCATATTCAGGGATATGACAGGAACGATCATTCGAAACAAAAAAAACTCCTTATGGACGTATGGCCTATTCCGAATGGTTTCCGAGACAGAACACATTCAATGCACTTATTATTATTATTGAGTTAGTGGCGCTCACGTATGTGTCTTACCCACGCAGCTGATGAAGCCACGTTTAAAAGGAATGGAATCAACAACACACGTAACAATCATTGATAGCTGCTGGAAAATCGACATGCTAGAGTGAAAACCTATTTTCACCATCGTTTTTCGTTCCCTGTTGGTGCAGCACGATAGGTAACATGTTGACAGATCCAGTCGTTTTAGAAGAACGAGTAACGAGACAGAGTTACCTGCATTTTTAGGAAAATTCGTTTATGAAACACATTGAGGACCGTCCTTTGGCCATCCAGACTGCAATGTTCTTCCAGTTTGACGGAGCCGCCCCCCCTCCCCCACATTTTACCAGACGTGTGAAGGAACATGTCAGCCGAACTTATCCTAATGGTTGGATTGGTCGTGGTAGTGCAGTTAACTGGTCAAAGAGGTAGCAAGACATACACCATTAGGTTTTAGTTCATGGGGTTGGATGAAGTCTGAAGTGAACAAACGAAAGGTGAATACGCGAGATGAACTGCTTGGTCGCATCATGGACGCCGTTGTCTTCATTATCGAAAGTGCAGAAGCACTCAGACAAGTAACAGTGCACAAATACACTACTGGACATTAAAATTGCTACACCACGGAGGTGACGTGCTACAGACGCGAAATTTAACCGACAGGAAGAAGATGCTGTCATATGCAAATGATTAGCTTTTCAGATCATTCAGACAAGGTTGGCGCCGGTGGCGACACCTACAACGTGCAGACATGATGAAAGTTTCCAACCGATTTCTCATACACCAACAGCAGTTGACCGGCGTTGCCTGGTGAATCGTTGTTATGATGCCTTGTGTAAGGAGGAGACATGCGTACCATCACGTTTCCGACTTTGATAAAAGTCGGTTTGTAGCCTATCGCGATTGCGGTTTATCGTATCGCGATATTGTTGCTCGCGTTGGTGGAGATCCGATGACTGCTAGCAGAATATGGAATCGGTGGCTTCAGGAGGGTCATATGAATCGCCGTGCTGGATCCCAACGGCTTCGTATCACTAGCAGTCGAGATGACAGGCATCTTATCCACATGGCTGTAACGGAGCGTGCAGCCACGTCTCGGTCCCTGAGTCAACAGATGGGGACGTTTGCAAGACAACAACCATCTGCACGATCAGTTTAACGACGTTTGCAGCTGCATGGACTATCAGCTCGGAGACCATGGCTGCGGTTACCATTGACGCTGCATCACAGACAAGAGCGCCTGCGATGGTGTACTCAACGACGAACCTGAGTGCACGAATGGCAAAACGTCATTTTTTCGGGTGAATCGAGGTTCTGTTTACAGCATCATGATGGTCGCATCCGTGTTTGGCGACATCGCGGTGAAGGCACAGTGGAAGCGTGTATTCGTCATCGCCATACTGGCGTATCACCCGGCGTGATAGTATGGGGTGTCATTGGTTACACGCCTCGGTCACCTCTCGTTCGCATTGACGGCACTTTGAACAGTGGACGTTACATTTCATATGTGTTACGACCCGCGGATCTACCCTTCATTCGATCCCTGCGAAACCCTACATTTCAGCAGGATAATGCACGACCGCATGTTGCAGGTCCTGTACAGGCCTTTTTGGATACAGAAAATGTTCGACTGTTGCCCTGGCCAGCACATTCTCCAGATCTCTCAAAATTGAAAACGTCTGGTCAATGGTGGCCGAGCAACTTGCTCGTCACAATCCGCCAGTCACTATTCTTGATGAACTGTGGTATCGTGTTGAAGCTGCATGGGCAGCTGTACCTGTACACGCCATCCAAGCTCTGTTTGTCTCAATGCCCAGGCGTATCAAGGCCGTTATTACGGCCAGACGGGGTTGTCCTGGGTACTGATTTCTCAGGATCTATGCATCGAAATTGAGTGAAAAAGTAATCACATGCCAGTTCTATTACAATATATTTGTCCAATGAATAGCCTTTATCATCTGCATTTCTTCTTGGTGTAGCAATTTTAATGGCCAATGGTGTACACTAAAGATGAGTGGGGGATATTCGAACGTTTATTGTGAACTGTACAACAGTTGTAATGTGACGCGAACAATAACTCTTAAAGGCAAATATGTTAAAATACGTGTTTTTCTATTGATATCTTGTAAAACGTAAGTTATAATGGTTACTAACTTTTGTACATATGTAAAGCTGACAATGTAGTGAGTAATACAGAAATTAAATAATAATTCATATTAAATGTGTTCTATCTCGGAAGCCATTCGGAATAGGGCATATGTCGATATGAAGTGTTTTTGCTTCTGATGATCGCTCCTTCCATATCCCTGAAATTGACCATTCCTCCTGGGACGTCCTGTATACTGTACAATCATGACTGCAGTAAGTAGAAATATCTTTGTTTTGAAAGTATAAAAGGACCAATGTTGTTAAACTGTAATTATTCCTTACATACTTTTTGCTTTATGACACATCTGATGAAGGCGATTCCAAAATGCGTTATGGACATGGAGAATAAATGAAAATATAGACTGAAAAAAATAAAAACTGGGACACGAAAACAGAGTGGTTACCAAACACTGACAAACGTCAGCCCGCAATGCCGCAATTATCGTTCTCGTCAAGTGAAATCTTCCCTTCCCCTCTAAGGCTAACATACGCAGCTGTCTTTTACTTACACTGACTGGTCATTTTCGACGAAGAATTTACCTATTGCCGGTAACTGTTCCACATACGAACTTTTGTCACTGGGTATTACTACTATCACTTCACACTTCTTATTTACCAGCAGTAACTCATCTTCTTTCATATTAACAGAATCTTCCGTCGGTTCTTGGTAGAACAACATTATAATAATAAATGATAAGGACCAGTTTGCTTTTGTTCTACAATATAACTTTTATTGATCACAGTCTAGATCTCATCCTAAATGACCAGACACAACTCAACACTTCCCCTCTCCTAAACTTCATATAATCATCTTTGTTGTTCATTACTTCCCACACTCTCTCTTCCTACATATTCCCATTTTCCTGTATTCATTAAGTTGTTTTATTTGTTGCAGTTGTCTTTGTATTCCACATGGGCTGTAGTTTCAATAGTTAAGGGTTTCCTTTTAACTTGTACTTGTATTACTGTCCATGTTTAACTCCCCTTGTAGTTGTCTCATCAAATACTGTTCATATTTTACTTTGCTCATTTATTTAATGAAAACTGGTATACAGCCACTGCTTTGATTATAATGTTAATGTTAAAATGCAGTACCACCACACTCTCAAACTGTAAGTTCCCTCAAACACCTCCATTTTCCCTTCATTTGTTAATTTCTGTTTATCTTATGGATATTGCTTAAGTTCCTTATGTATTCTGTATTTACATTGACAACTGTCTCTTCTTTTTTAATTGGTTGTGTACCACACTCCATGTTTCATACCTCTTGATGTAGCCTTGTCTAGTACTAATTTTGTCTTATTTTATTAGTTTTGTTTATTAATAGAAACTGTTATGTAGGCATGCTATTCCTATTTTGTGCTAAAGGTTTTCCTGTCAACTCCATTGTTATTTATGTACTGTTCAGTTTTTACTATTTCATTGCAAAGATGTTACTTACTAGATGTGTTACTTCTCTTCCAATGTTGTCTGCCAACATTTAACTTCTTTGGTGATAATACTCAGTAAATGTCTGAAGATGGCCTTGTAAGCCGAAAACCGGTTAGCAATAAAAGTAATACTGTCGAACAAAAGCAAACTGGTGCTTTTCATTTATTATCATCTTCTTTCATTCTGTTTTAGTGATTCGTAATGTAAGAGAGGAAAATAGTGAGAGGGCTCAGTCTGTGCGCTGTTGCTCGTCTAACCAGAGTGGTGGGTGGTGTGCTTGCAGGAAGTAACCCGGAATGTCACGAGCCCTGCTGCTGCTGTGTCCCGCCCTCCTGGTCCTGCTGGCGTGTCTCCAGCGGGCCGCCGCAGACGACGTCATCATGGAGAAGAGGGTAAGTCGCTGTATGCTGTGACGACACAACAAAAATCTCATGTTAATTATGAACGTTAAGAGATCACCGAAAACACTATAATCCTCTCAGCTCAAAGGAATGGACACTTAGGAAAACAGAAGCTTGGTTAAGAATAAACAAAACAAGGAAGAAATTCAGTCCTTGGGGCAGCTGGCTCGCGGTGTCCATCGTACTGTTGACTGACTCTGCTAGCAACAACAACTTAAAAAGGGCTGGTTGCTGAGTAACTATGTAAAGGAAACTTTACGTATAGGATACATCACATTCTTTAACATTTCTCATAAGTATCACAGTAGCAGTCAGGATTCTACAAGATATTTGCATCTCAAAGGGACATCTGAATAGTACTTAACATCTTTAAAGAAACGTAAGAAGCAGTCATGGTACACTGTGGTTGAATCGCAAGGAAAACTAGCAAGACAGGACGAAAAATGTCAATTGGAATGAGTTCTGCGAAAAACTACGGGACGTGACTACAACAATTGCTTTGACCACGTTGTACTATTGCAACGTACGGGGGGTTTATTGTAAAATTAGCGATGTATTGAAAAATATCTATTGGTAGTCTTAGTCGACCTTGAGTTGCTATCTGACTAAAGTTGGCACTGTTTAAACGCGCGGTTATGCCCCCAGTATCATTTGCATCGAAATTATCATTACACTCTAATTATTAAACAAAAATATGGTGCTTGCTAGCTACGAAATCAATAATGCGGTGATTATCATATGATACCAAATTAAGATTTATTCAGAAAACAGGATGAGCAATGTTTCTAGCCTAACATGACAATACAATACACTCGCTAACCTAACTAGCCTATGCATTCTCTACTTAAGTCAACACTGAACCCGCAAGTGACTCTATTGCAGTTCTGCCTGAACGGACACAGACTCAGAGAGCGCCAGTCAAAGAGCTAGCGGAATATGAACTCATTTAGAATTACAGTGCCCTACTTTGGCTGATGATTGCTAATATCACCGTAATTCTCCGTGATGATTACGACGGTCGGTACAGCCAACGTCGTGATGCCGTCTTTCCCGTGAGCGAGCTTGACTTTGATCTCCAACGTGGACGTGGTTTACGCCCGTAAACTCCTGTACGTTAAAGTGTTCAATTGCGGAGTCCGTCACTAGTCAATACTCAAGCTACTTGCACATATGCCAAGAGTAGTCGGTCGACTCAAGTGCGCGGCAGCAAAGGTACACTTCAGATTGCTTATGAACACCACAAATTAGTACTAATCTGTTTCTCTCCTCAGAGGAACAGATAATGCTACGTGTGTGGAGTCGGATGCTCTAAACTATTCAGACTTGGAGAGTAACCATTGGACTCAATGCCGGTAACTTCTCCAACCTACTTCTCTCCACGCTCTCCAAGCAGAGCAGCCAGACACCGCGACTGCTCTCTTCCACAGCCGACCCCACAGTCCCCCATCAGAGTTTTTGTAAACTTGGCCGTTCTTCGCCGCATGGATCCGTGCGCGTTGGTAGCCAATCACGACACAGACTTCCATGTATCCGTGCACGTTTGTAGCCAACCACGACACGGAATTATAACGCGGTTACTGTTGCCGCCAAACTTTAACACGTATCTCTACGCGCTCTGCGCCAATCCCGCCACAGTCTTCCGCAAATTTTCCACTGTGGCGCGAAATTGTCTTTCTCTCTCTCGCATATAGCTTCTCCTCGCTTCTTGTTGTGATGGCCCAGCCTCTCCGAACGTCTTTGGTGGTCTGAAGTGCCAGCCGACAAAGGGGTCCGGCCGCGGCCATCCCGTTAGTTTGACATGACAAACACCTTCCTTAGGGGTTCCGGCCGTGGTCCAGCCTCTGAGCCCATCTCGTTAGTCTGACATGACACACACAACCTCCTTTTCTGTGTCCATTCTCTCCTACCGGTGGGCCAATTATCAATTATTATTCTGTGTATCAGTACTGATTTAGCATCATGTAAGGTGCAAAATCTGCTACCTTAAACTATACAGATGTTAGTTAAGCATACATGAACTGAAATTACATCTGCTCGACAATGGATAAGCAGTCACAATTCTGTCGTCCACTCGTGACTTAAACAGAAGTGGATAGTTGAATTAACGGAACAAAAGCCGCGCTTCCATGAGTTCCGTGAAGCTTGACAAGCTCGGCTCAAACCTAGCATCCTTTTAACGACGCTATGCTTATCAAATCGTAGATAATTCAATATTCCGAGATGTCCGGTCGTTGGACATGAATCCCATCAAATATTTATAGGACATAACCGAGAGCTTAGTTCGTGCACAAAATCTTACACCGACAACGCTTCCGCATATATCGACGCCTATAGAGACAGAATGGCTCAATATTTCTGCGAGGGACTTCAACTATTTATCAAGTCCATACTACGTCGAGATGATGCACTACGCCGGACAAAAGGAGGTCCGACACGATATTTTCAGGTATCCCGTGACTTTTGTCACCTCATTCTAAAACTGAAAAGCCATTGCCTCATAACCACAGAAGGAGTATTCATAAGGTACTACTGCCTGATCTCTTGCAATTGTTTACGTCTTTTACATAGACCGTTCTCATCCTTACTCTATCACGGTTGTGTAAGTAGCATAATATGAAACCAGTCCGTCAGTTAATTTGGAGATTCTGACAGACTAGTTTCAAACTGGCCAATCCCATTCTTAGTTACGCTGAAATTATTAAGGGGACACACAGCGGTTTCCATGTCTCATGGGCTCTCCCTCTACAGTCCGCAGCTCGTGGTTTAGTAGTTAGCCTTGCTGCCTTTGGATCACGGGGCCCCGGGTTCGATCCCCGGCCGGGTGGTGGATTTTCTCTGCCCGTAAACTGGGTGTTTGTGTTATCCTCATCTTCAGAGACGTGGCGAGAGTGGAAATGGAAAGATTTGGAATTTGTACGGGCGATAATGACCACGATTATGGCGCCCCACAAACCAACATCATAATCATCTCCCTGTACACACTACAGGCTATGCAAGATAGCCACCAGAAGAAAAACATCAGAAACAGAGTTGCAAAGGCTTAGACAAATTTCTTCAAGAAGAACGTTCCACTGGTACTAAATGTAGACAGAGAGTTAGATGTTTCTGGAAAGGTACCTAAGTACACTAGGCAAAAAACTAGTCTTCGCTGGAGACTGATACCGCCGGCCTTGGCTGATACCGCCGGCCTTGGTCATGGCCTCAATTCAGAGAGGAACAGAGTCCACAGGTATCTTGAAGTATGCAATCCCAACTGAAACCACTCACTGATGATCAGATGCAGCACAGCTACCACATTGCGAGGATGTTGACAGCTACGTCGCAACCACTGTTCCAAATAGTCCCCAACATTTTCTGTGGGATTAAGATCGGGTAACTTAGCGGGAAAGCCAGGATTTGATAGGATGTCTGAGTGTCCCTTAAACCAGGAATGTTTGCATGGAGCTCTGTGAACACGGCTGTTTTAATCTTCGAAGATAGGAATGTCCTTAGCATACATATCATGACAAGCAGAGAAAAGGACAACACTAGGTTATCGAGAACGTTGAAGTATACATTCTACTGCATGTGATTCTTGAAATGGATGGATCATTGGGGCATTCAGTTTACCGTTAGTCCACATATACAGACCCGTATTTGCAGCCGTCTAACTGCCATCAGCCATCACAAACTATGAGCGTTATTCGCACGATGATGCACCGGACACATTTTGTGTCTGATGGAGACACCCTTGCAAAGAAGCTGAAGCAGCTACAATCTGAGTTCATAGATAGTGGATATTCTCCGCATTATATCAACACAGCTTTAAGGGAGAAGAAACATGATCACCCACAAGATCAAGAGGAGATGTTGCGATTTAAGTCTAGAGCATACCTACCGTACGTCGACAATGTTTCGTCGAAATTAGACAGAGTCGTAAGGGAACATTATGTTAAAGTTATCTTCCGCCCACCTACAAAGACTTGTGCTCTTCTCGGATAGGAAAAGGATGATCTGGGATTGCGGAAGGCTGGCATCTACAGAATGTCTTCAGTGTGGCAGTGCCTACATTGGTCAGACAACGCGCACAGTGAGTGAAAGATGCTTTGGACATAATCGTCACGCTCGCCTTCCGCACCTCAGTAAGTCACCCATAGCCGAGAATTATATCCCCATGGGACATTATTCCGCAACGGAAAACTTAAACACGACGAGATCCTTCTTGGATTTATTATTAAAAAATCGGTTAGAATATGTTTGGTGGAAGATCTCATTCATCGTGATGGCAGCTTTCAACTGGATTAAGGCGTGGGACCCGGCGATTTCTATCATTTCTCCAGGAAGAAAGCATTGTACAATGTCCATCGACGGTTAATTTTATTAATTTTGATGCCTGTATTTTAACTCCACGAGTGCGCACTCCGACAGAGAGAGTGCTTGTAGTACCAAAATCACGCATGCGTCTGCGCTTCGTAGATGGAGCAATATTGGAAGAGGGCGCGAAACTCGACAGAGGTCACTCATGTAGCGGCTGCCTTTGCGCATTTTTGGTGTACAGTTAGCGATGTAAACCGGCAATCTCCAACACAACACACTTACGTGAAGATGACTGAATGGTTGTCAGCCGAATTGAAATGAAATGATCATGTGGCATAGATAGCCGAGAGTCCCCACCTGGGGAAGTTCAGCCGCCGAGATGCAAGTCCTTTCAGTCCACGCCGCAATGGGCGACGCGTGTCGATGATTATGAACTGATACTGAGGACAACACAACCCACAGACAACTCAGGTAACGAGGCGGACGTAGACCGAAATATCGCGGCAAAAAGTCGACGTAATGCGGCTGCAATCTCGAAACTTCAAGGAATACCCTGGCTCATATTTACGGTAACCTGAATGAGTGGTAACTAGTTATGTTGCGTACATTCTCCCCAAACAACATAAAACAGCCAGCTACATCTACTTCTACACCTACACAGATACTCCGCAAGCTCGTGACGTAGGGTACCTTCTACCAGTTCTAGTCATTTCCTTTCCTCTACCACTCGCAATTAGAGCGAGGGAAAAACGACTATCTATATGCTTCCGTAGTATGAGCACTAATTTCTCGTATCTTATCTTCGTGGTCCTTACGCGTAATGTATGTTGGAGAGACTAGAATCTTTTGGCAGTCAGCTTCGAGTGCCGGTTCTCTAAATTTTCTCGATAGTGTCCCTCGATAACAATGTCACCTTCCCTCCGAGGATTCCCATTCCCGAAGCATCTCCGTAATATTTGCATGTTGTTCGAACCTACTGGTAACAAACCTAGCGGCCCACCTCTGAACTGCGTCGATGTCTTTCTCTAATCTGTCCCAGTACGGATCCCAAACATCGAGTATTACTCAAGAATAGGTCGCACAAGCGTCCCATATGCGATCTCCTTTACAGATGAGCCACACTTTCCTAAAACTCTTCCAATAAACTAAAGTCGATCATTCGCCTTCCGTACCACAGTCCTGACACGCTCGTTCCACTTCATATCGCTTTGCAACGTTACGCCCATTTATTTGTGTGAAGCACTACTAATGGTGTATCCGAACCTTACGGGCTTGTTTCTCCTACTCATCCGCATTAACTTACATTTTTCTACATTTGGAGCTAGCTGCCATTCATCACACCAAGTAGAAATTTTGTATGAGTCATCCAGTATCCTCCTACAGTCACTCAACTTCGACACATCACCGCACGCAGATTGCTGCTCACCCTGTCCTCCACATCATTTATGTATCACACTTCCCTGTCGCACTCCTGACGATACCCCTGATGAACAATCGCCATAGCTGTAAACCTATTACATATGTAAGTCTGCAGGCTTTCGTGGTCGTTGTCACTGAAGTTAAAATCTTCTGGGTTATTAGGCCGCGTCATGTTTCTTCTAAAATGATCGACGTTTCGACCCCTCTGCTGGGATATTCGTCGGGCTCTTCTGGTGTCCACTACTGTTAGCAGACACCAGAAGATGTATTGTACTGTTGTAGTATCAGCTATACAGTCTGAGTATATGATAGCTTAATGGTTTCGTCACCAAGACTTAGCAATACTGCGTAATGGCAGGCAATAAATGAACAATATACATACATTAAACGAAATGGAAAGTCTTGTACGATTAATAGCTTGACCGAATGCTTCCAAACTGATACTGCAGTATTTCCATGTCTGTCGAATATGTTGAACAATGTTCATCCATAAGCGAGCTTATTTTCAATACTTTCAGTACAGAAAAGAGTCAGTCCTACAGACGAAGAGTGATATGAGCACGTGACAGCTATTTAGAGTGCCCAACGTTGTTGGGACTTTTCAGATGGATATCGCAAAATAGCACATCCAGGGGACGTCCCCGTGTAAGTTACCACCATGTTTCAGAGCGTCGTACCGACTGATTACCCAGACTTGGCTGCAGTGAAATAGAGAGGAACGAATGGTGACGATAAGAACACAGGGCTACCGTGGGGCACGAAGGAAGAGTGCATCACGAGAAGACCGTGGGACTGTTCGACTGGTTCTGGCGAATAGACGAATGATATGCTGAAATCTGTGTGAGGTGACAGGCAGAGCGCCATCACGACACGCCAGGAACACGATACTAGAGACTGGGTCGAGATCTCCAGTTACTATGCGTCGTTTATCGCTGACACCATACCGTAGTGAACAGAGATTTGCGTGGTGTAGACCCACAGTTAACTGGGACATTGAGTGGCACTTTGTGATGTTCAGCAGTGAGTCTCGCTCCTATTTTTGGAGGTCAAATTGGCACTGTGCTAGTAGACGACTTGGTGAAAGGTCACAAAAGAAGCGATTCGCCGGCCGGTGTCGCCGAGCGGTTCTAGGCGCTTCAGTCTGGAACCGCGCGACCACTACGGTCGCAGGTTCGAATCCTTCCTCGGGCCTGGATGTGTGTGATGTCCATAGGTTAGTTAGGTTTAAGTAGTTCTAAGTTCTAGGGGACTGATGACCTCAGATGTTAAGTCCCATAGTGTTCAGAGCCAAAGAAGCGATTCTCGAGGCACATGTCTCTGCAGCTTCAGGAATCACGATGTGGGAAGCTATTGGATGTGAGAACACGTCTGATTTGGTAACTGTCGAAGGGAGGCTGTATGTTCGCCGTTATGTGGTAAAGAAGATAAACCCAGTTGTTATACACTTCAAGACCAGGTTACCGAAAGGCTTATTGTAATAAGTTAATGCTAGACTCTACGACGCAGTTCACACCAAAAACAGCTTGAAGAATTCACTGATCGTCATTGGCCTGTCCATTCTCCTCATTTATCACCACAGAACACATATTGCATATGATGGGAAGACGTATACGATCATACTAGCCTCCGGCCAGAAATCTTCGCCGAATGTTACTACAAGTGTTTTAGGCATAGCAATAGATTTCCTAAGATGGCATTAGGAGGTTGTTTGCTTGCGTGCCACCAACAGCTATAAGGGTGTTTCAGTGACTGTGGGTGTGAAACCTCATTCTGATACCGATGATGGTCACCAGTTCCTAATGGAATGAAAGTTTAATCGTTAAAGCGCGGAAGGGATGTAACAAATATGTCTCAAAAGGCCGCGCACTGAATCGCGGTTTGGCGAGATGTTGGTGTTCGGTTCCTCTTATAGGTAGGAATATGGGGTAAAAAGTTTGTACACTAGTCGGAACCAGCGGCCATGTGTGTAGCCATTAGAACATTTGTCTTACTGTAGCTATGTTATAGTATAATAATCAAGGTTTAAACGACGGACCGGAGCTGGTGCCCAGGCAAATTGTGTGAATCGATTAATTCTTCTCGCAAAAGATTTTAATTGGGCTAAAAATTATACCGAGTTAATGGCACCATTTGTATGTGCACCGTTCGTATTTCATGTGAAAAAAAAGTCACTCTCAATCTGGTTTTATGTACAAAAGCAGCGTTAAATAACTTCGGACTGGAGCGAGACTGATGGTCCAAATTTGGTCCACCGGTTTATTGGACCTTGGACTAAAACACGTTTTAACCGTCTGAAAAACTCTTGATGCGTTTGGATGCAAAAAATGTTTGTTTCTGTGAGGTTTTTGAAGTGCGCCACTTCTGTACTTTAAACCTGTACGAATCGGTTCAAACTTTGCACGAAGGTAGATAAATGGATGAAGTCAAAACTATTTTTTTTATCTAATAATCTTTATTCGTTGTGGAGATACGATAGTTTAAAGTCAACTGAAAAGTAGCACTTAAATTTCATTCTTACGTGAATGCGCGGAAACGGTTTAAACCGAATGAAATAAATAAAAAATGCATTCTTACGATAAAACGGAAAACTCGCTTTCAGAAATTTAGCTTTATTCTGATTTTACTTGCAAAAAACAAATTTTCTCCGAGATTTTTCAAGCGCGTCACTTCTATATTTCAAAGTTCTGCAAATCGTATCAAATTTTATAAGAAGGTAGGCAAATACATGTAAGGAATGGGCGTCTTGTATTGTGAGAGATTTATCCGTTTCCACGACACAAACATGCTCCGAAAGACAATAAAAATACCTATTCCAGACCAGTCGTCGCCCGAGTCAACAGAATTCTACATAGGTTACCAAGCTATGGCGATCAAATGTCAAAATTATGGTAGAGTAAAAGTTGGGAGCCAGAATAAAAAGTGTTATTGCCGTAGCACAAACAGCGAATATGTCCTGGGCAGAGTTAGGGATGTAAAAGAATGGAACTAGTTTTTCGATTTATCTGGCAACTTCAAAGACATTAAAATCAAAACATCTTGACATGTTCACGGTTCTTCACGAATTAACCCTATTGCCTCGGCACTATGAGCTCTCTTAAACCCATCTCTGTTACACATATGGTGGAGGGTGTAAGAGGAAATAGACACAAATTTGTGTTTCTAGAGATTGGGATACATCTACAACAGGAAGTACCCGAGAGTGGGGGTGCACCTGTAATAGGAAATATCGCAGAGTGGGGATGGATGCATCCTGAACTTTAATGACATGTTCTGACAAATGACATGTTGGATGACATGACGGCAGGTGTCGTGTTATACGACATGATATCAAATGGCTCTGAGCACGATGGGACTTAACATCGGAGGTCATCAGTCCCCTAGAACTTAGAACTACTTAAACCTAATTAACCTAAGGACATCACACACTTCCATGCCCGAGGCAGGATTCGAACCTGCGACCGTAGCGGTCACGCGGTTCCAAACTGTAGCGCTTAGAACCGCACGGCCACACCGGCCGGCTACATGATATCAGGTATCATATTATTTTACTTGACATCATGCAGTGTAGTGTGTCTCATGGATCCTAGCAAGTAGAAAAGCGCGAATATGTCGAAATGTTTTGATTCAAATGTCTTTGAAGCTACCAGGTTACAAGAGCTTCTATGCATTGAGACACGCATTCAAGAATTATTAAATTCGTCGGGAGCAGTTACTCGCTCCTCGCCGGAAACGGCTGCTGGCACTGGTAAGACCTGCAGTGTCACGTGCTGTGACGTACCCGCCACGGCCTGTCTTTCCCGTGGGCCTTCATGGGGGCGTTGCGACGACAGCGAGTGACGCAGAGAGGGAAATGACGGTACTAGCAGGGGTGGACGGTGCGTCAGCGGGTGAGTGGCTGCTCATCGGTCAGACAGCGGGAGAGCGAGCCTTAATGGTGGCGGTGCGGCGGCGAGCAGGTGAGCTGGAGAGCGGGCGAGCAGGTGCTGCGTCACGCACCCTGGCCGCAGCGTGGCACCGCGCAGGCCTAACGCAGTTTGCATGCGGCCGCCACAACCGCACTGGGCACAAAGCCACTGCCACACACCTCACACCGCCTCCCTTACCAATTACACATTCTCATTTCGGCAAAGAGGGCGTACACCTCCGCCGATAGTATCCTGAAATTGGGAAACGTCCACTTACTTTCAAGGCAATTTGAAAATATTCCTTGTAATCTACGGTCCTTCATGTAAATTTTTAATGGGAAATTGTGAATAAAATCCATATTGATTATACAGGGTGAAAAGTATTTAAACCGACAAACTCTGGGAGGTCGTAGGGGACATCAAAACAAATATTTTTCCCTAATGTCATTTTTTCCTATGGGGAGTATTTAAACCGGTAGAGGAAGATTTCTCTGGCGGCAAATTAATTAAACCAACAAATACTTTTCCATTTTTATGACCAAGAGACAACACATTAACACAACCCAATTTCAATTACAGTAGATTTTCAATAATGCCTCCATTGACACGTAAACAAAGGTTACGCCGTCGGATCATGTTCTGTCTGACACGGGCAAAAACTCCCGGAGTATCCTGAATTGTTCCTGCTGCTGCTACCATGCGGGTAACCAGATCCTCCTCTGATGTAACAGGAGTTGCGTAAACAAGGTTGCGCATCTCTTCCTACACCAAAAAGTCGAGAGGGGTCATTTAGATATTTTTCGCCCTGTATTACTTGCCCACAGAACTGATATTTCTTCAGTGACATTAACATCGTCGTTTTATCGTTGCAGGATATGGACTCGCCGTTCCTCAATCGACTGTTTGAAGCAAAAATGAAGAGACCCTTCTGCAACGCCTTCACTGGTCAGTACAAAACTCCCTAAAACCAACATAGTACTTCTTCAATCAATGAAGCAGAAACAATGTTATTTTGTCCCTCTGGTAGTTTATATCTTGCTCACTTTTCATAATATGATTAGTGTATTGACGCGCACAGCAAAGTGAAGAGCAGGTTTGTGCCATTTCTCGCGTATTTACGTGTCGCCAATCTCACTACCTGCGACTAGAATGTAGTGCAATACAGCTCAAACGAAAAACTTTGTCACATCCGTTACTTACAAGGGAACCTCCCCATCGCACACCCCTCAGATTTAGTTATAAGTTGGCATAGAAGATAGGTCTTGAAAAACTGAACACAGATCAATGAAGAAAACAGGAAGAAGTTGTGTGGAACTATGAACAAAATAAGCAAAATATACAAGCTGAATAGTCCATGCGCAAGATAGGCAACATCAAGGCTCATATGAGCTCAGGAGCGCCGTGGTCCCGTGGCTAGCGTGAGCAACTGCGGAACCAGAGGTCCTTGGCTGAAGTCTTCCCTCGAGCGAAAAGTTTACCTTCTTCATTTTCGCAAAGTTATGATCTGTCCGTTCGTTCACTGACGTCTCTGTTCACTGTAATAAGTTTAGTGTCCGTGTTTTGCGACCGCACCGCAAAACCGTGCGATTAGTAGACGAAAGGACGTGCCTCTCCAATGGGAACCGAAAACATTTGATCGAAAGGTCATAGGTCAACCGATTCCTCCACAGGAAAACACGTCTGATATATTCTATACGACACTGGTGACGGCATGTGCGTCACATGACAGGAATATGTTGCCGACCCACCTAACTTGTACACTTGGCGAATGGGTTAAAAGATTCTTCTACCTTGCCCGATTTAGGTTTTCTTGTGGATGTGATAATTACTCCCAAAAAAGTGATGAAAACATAAGAGTTCGTCACATAAACTGCAACAAATGAATGCAACAATTTCACAGTCGCACAGTTTTCCCTGTGCTCTGTCAAAACATATGTTTTTAACGTTTCCAAATTTTTCCGTGTGTAGACCGTCAAATCCTGCATATGTCCAAGCAAATCTGAACATGTCCTGGAATTTTGGAGAGCAAAGTTGATTACGTGTGAGTGCGCGATCTTTGATAATTGTCTGAAAATAAAAAATTAAAATTTTCACTCGAGGGAATACTTGAACCAAGGACCTCTCGTTCTGCAGCTGCAGGGAAGACTTGAACCAAGGACCTCTCGTTCTGCAGCTGCTCACGCTAACCACGGGACCACGGCGCTCCTGAGCTCACAGTCTCGTTGATGTTACCTACCTTGCGCATGGACTACTCAGTTTGTATATTTTGCTTATTTTTGTCATAGTTCCACACAACTTCTTCCTGTTTCCTCGATTGATCTGTATTCAGTTTTTCAAGGCCTATCCAGGGGGTGCGATGGGGAGATTCCCTTGTTAGTCACGTGGGCAGTTAATGTGATAATTCTCAAACTCCTCCGACACTCCAACAAGCTCAGTTTGCATTTTTTAAATTGGTCATATTTGCTGCTACGGATGAATTTACTAGATCGAACAGTGCCGTCACATAGCCTGTTCTACGCGAATAACACCAAGGGACCGCCAAGCTTGAAGTCCCCATTCGACGGACGGACCACCATCAGCAGTATCGCATGCCCTCATTTCATCAGACAATGCGGAGAGGTTTGGTATTTAAACCGGGACGTTTGCGCAAAGTCTAGAGATCAAGAAGTTTACGCCACCAAATCTCCTCCTCTTGCTGGCCAAATACTGGCAGAGAAAATCTTTTCTACCACCAGAATTCGAACCGGCTTACCCCCGTGTTCTTTTAAGGGGAAGACTAGTATTCTGTCCGATGAACTTGCTCTTCAACACGCACTCCCGCGTCTTCTGCGTGTGGTGAGGAAGTGTCGGCTGATGGCAGTGTCTTCGGTGTTGCAGGGTGCGGCAAGAAGCGGTCGGACGAGAGCGTGGGCACGCTGCTGGAGATGAACTCTGAGCCGGCCGTGGCGGACCTCAGCCGGCAGATCCTGTCCGAGGCCAAGCTGTGGGAGGCCATCCAGGAGGCGCGCGCAGAGCTGGTCGCCCGCCGCCGCCAGCACGAGGTGCGTACCACCTCCACTAATTTAGACTGAAGCGCCGAAAAACTGGTATAGGCATGTATATTCAAATACGGAGATATGTAAACAGAATACGGCGCTGCAGTAGGTAAAGCCTGTGTAAAACAACAAGTGTCTGGCGCCGTAGTTAGATCGGGTACTGCACTAAAATGGCAGGTTCTCAAGATTTAAGTGAATTTGAAGGTGGTGCTAAGTCGGCTCACGACGATGGGACACAGATTTTCCCAGTTAGCGCGGAAGTGGAGATTTTCCCATACGACCATTTCACGAGTGTACCGTAAATATCAGGAATCCGGTGAAACATTAAATCTCCGACATCGCTGCGGCCGGAAAAAGATCCTGCAAGAACGGGACTAACGTCGACTGAAGAGAATCGTTCAACGTGACAGAAGTTCAAACCTTCCGCAAACTGCTGCAGATTTCAATGCTGGGCCATCAAAAAGTGTCAGCGTGCGAACCATTCAACGAAACATCATCGATACGGGCCTTTGGAGCCGAAGGTCCACTCGTGTACCCTTGATGACTGCTCGACTCAAAGCTTTACGCCTCCCCTGGGTCCGTCACCACCGAAGTTGGACTGTTGAGTCTGGTTTCAGATTGTATCGAGCGGACGGACGTGTACGGTTATGGAGATAACCTCGAGACTCCATGGACCCTGCATGTCAGCAAGGTACTATTCAAGCTGGTGGAGGCTCTGTGATGGTGTGGGGCATGCGCAGTTGGAGTGATATGGGACCCCTGATGGGTCTAGATACGACTCTGACAGGTGATACGTACGTAAGCATCCTGTCTCATCACCTGCATCCATGCATGTCCATTGCCCATTCCGACGGAAGTGGGCAATTCTAGAAGGACAATGCGACATCGCACACATCCAGAATCTTTATCGCAGAAATAATTCTGATGAGTGCTTATGCGAAGTAATGGTGTGCTAGTGTCATGCAGATTTTTCATGCGAACTGGAGAGGAGGGAGTGAAGCTAGATTTTTGTAAAGACAGGTTGGCAAAAAACTAAAATTGGACCGAAAATTGTTTCCGCGGTTCGGCTCAACGTAGCCGAGACAGCAAAGATATCATAAGGAAATTATCCGAAAGGAGTTCGATCAGCTGGAAATATAGCCTGAGAGAGAGACAGACCCCAGAAAGACCCGATGAAAAAGCAACACCCGGCAGGTACCAGAACATTGTCAAAAAGAAGCGGTATGTTAGCCGTACCATTTTTCTGTTGCCTCCAAACTAAAACGTGCGTGTTCATCTCGGTGGTCATTTCTGAATTATAAGTTAACGGAATGTTTGGATCCTCTGATTTTGATTTATTCAGAGACCTCGATGGCTTCTTAGATCGCGGGCTGCGACGTACTCATCAGAGTCTTCAACAGTACGTAGAGTAGCCGTTGCATAAAAATACGACTGGTGTTAGGTACGGAATTTCCAGATCAATCTTTTTTATTTATACGTCCTGCAGCTTAGTTTCAAGCGGATGGGCTGGTCCTCATAAATGCTGTCTCACACATATTCGGAAGAATTAATTCAAGGTGGAGTCAAAGAATACAGTGTCCTCTTTGTTCCACTCAAAGACGGTTCAATATTTCCACACGATATCTTGTATTTTTAACGTTTCTTGCAACGTCAACTTTTCTAACGAGTCGTTAATACTGCGAAAAATCTAAAAACATTCCCTTAACTGCCATCTACACGAGTTTTCCTTCCATTCTTCTGAATGGTGAATTTACACCACCAAAATGCAAGTGCACAGAATACCCACTACTGTTTATAGACACTGTGTAGCGTTTAGCGTTGGAGGTTACCTCTACCTTGCCGAAACGTTAATGAGACGACGCAGCTCCTCTTTTAACCAAATATTCTCACAATACATTACTGTGAAATCTTGAAATCTTTTCCGGGAGCCCGCATCTCGTGGTCGTGCGGTAGCGTTCTCGCTTCCCACGCCCGGGTTCCCGGGTTTGATTCCCGGCGGGGTCAGGGATTTTCTCTGCCTCGTGATGGTTGGGTGTTGTGTGCTGTCCTTCGGTTAGTTAGGTTTAAGTAGTTCTAAGTTCTAGGCGACTGATGACCACAGATGTTAAGTCCCATAGTGCTCAGAGCCATTTTGAACCTTTTCCGGGAATCCGCAGTAGTAGTAAGAACGCATCCAACAAATTCATACCAAAGGTTAGATTTAATGGAACTGATATTTATCAACTAATCTAGTCACTCAGGAAATAATTACACCGAAGAAAAAAAGAAAAAATCAGTCACATTTTATTTAATTCGAAGGTTTTACATTAAACTAAAGAGTCGCTAGACATACTCCGTGAAGAGAACAAGAAGACACAGGAAATAACAAAGGCGAAGTATTTCTGTAGGTTTTCTGGTAAACTGTCTGCGGTCCCAAACATGTATTATAACTCTGACAAGTCACTGATTCCAGCAACATCACTTTCATTCTTTGACGCCTAGATCGGAGAAAACAGAAAAAATTCAACGCCCATATCACATTGCCAAAATTTGCAGTGAAAAGTGCGTGCAACAAAATATCAATCTGTTCACTTTTTATTTATGTCTACATCCTCAATCTGCCAGCCACCTTACGGTTTGTGGTGAAAGCTACGTCCTGAAACATTGTTTATTCAATATAAATACAGAAAACGAACATTGCAGCATCCAGCATGTGCTATACAACTGTTGGATGTTACAAGTAATAGTTTGTAACACGTAACTCACTTTTATAGAATATGAATGTATTATATACAGTAGTAACGAAACTTTGCAGCATACAGCATGCGCTGTGCAGCTGTTGCTTGTTACTACGGTATATATACATGTATATTCTATTAAAGTGAGTAATATGTTACCATCCGTTCATCACAATGGAAGCAGATAGATGGTTACTAACAACAAAGCTGCCCGTACTGTCGCAAGCCAGCACCCAGCATTACGCTTTGCAATAGCTATGTAATCGGACCTGGAAAGGTTCCAAAATCGATTCATGGAATAAACAACTATTTACTCAAATCGTTCAAATGGCTCTAAGCACTATGGGACTTAACATATGAGGTCATCAGTCCCTTAGACGTCGAACTACTTAAACGTAACTAAACTAAGGGCATCACACACATCCATGCCCAAGGCAGGATTCGAACCTGCGACCGTAGCAGCAGCGCGATTCCGGACTGAAGCGCCTAGAACCGCTCGGCCACAGCGGCCGGCCAAGTATTTCTAAAAAGTGACTGGTTGCAGTTTTCTGTATTTATATTGATCATATATCCCTTTCTGCCGGCCGAAGTGGCCGTGCGGTTAAAGGCGCTGCAGTCTGGAACCGCAAGACTGCTATGGTCGCAGGTTCGATTCCTGCCTCGGGCATGGATGTTTGTGATGTCATTAGGTTAGTTAGGTTTAACTAGTTCTAAGTTCTAGGGGACTAATGACCTCAGAAGTTGAGTCCCATAGTGCTCAGAGCCATTTGAACCATTTTTTATGCCTTTCTGGCTGTATAGTCTGTGTACAACCCACTACGTTCATTTGGTGAGATACACGTTGGAGGAAATAAGATGTAGCTTGTCTCTTCTGGGTTATACCCGTTCTCAGAATGTTAAGAATAAGTCTCTCTCTGACGCACGTCGTCTCTCTGATAGAGACATCCGCGACGCTTTCTCGGTGGCTCACGATACTATTCTTTCAGTCTTCTCAGTATTCCTCGGGATAAAGCATCCAAACTGACGAAAATTATTTGAGAATAGGTACAAAGAGGATTTTATCATCTATCTCTACGGGGATAATTAACGTTCGCTTAGAATCCTCCAACTGATCCCATTGCGATATATGCCTCTCTTACAACTAGATTTACGTATTCATCCCACCTTAAATCACTTCAAGTACGTACTCGTCGATTTTTACCATTACCAAAATTTCCACTGACTGATCGTCAACGGCGTAATCAGACAATTACCATGCGGATCGTAATGTCTTCAGTTTCGTGTATAGCATAACCAGATTCAATCATAAAGAGTGTCCTTCATCTTCTGAACACATGACACGAAAAGAACGATCACATAATCGATTCATCGCTCTGTGATACGCGACCAGCGATATTTAATTAAGCCGGAACCCTGAAGAAAAACGACCAGCTGAACGTTAAATCACGAGCCTGCTTTACCCACGTGCAGTAGCTCTCAGCGACAGCTGGATATTCCGGCAAGCGATTTGCGTCCCACGCAAATGAATTGTGATTTATGCTATGAGACCGAGACAATTCTGAACGCATACATTCAGAAAGCTCGCATCCCGTGCGAAGCGTTTGTGCAGCCGTAAAGCAATCGACGCAAGCGGACCATAAATCGCAGCCGTCAAGGGTTTAACAGACATATATACGGTACGAGTGTTGCGTAAACGTAAACTGGCTGACATTTCCTTCCGCAAAGCTGTGGCGGACGCCAGAAAGCAACCAGCAGGCAGCAGCAAACGCTGTGGGGCACGTGCTCTGACACAGAGCTACACACAAAACCCCCTTTCTTGTCCTATAGGGTCAAAGTGTCTTCCACAGCTAGACAGGTAATAAATTTACAAAATAATGCCGAGAAGGTCGAATTAGGACATGTTCGAGTAATCATTCACAGGTTCATGTGAAGTGTGCGAAAATAACCCTAAGACGACAGACTGCGGGTAATAGAAAGCCGGATGTATGGCTATACACAGCCAGTCGTTAAATGCTGATCTTGACACCTTTCTTGTATATCAAGCCGCCTGCTTTAACAGTACTTGCATCTTGGGCCGTTCGAAGTCTATAAAGCGTGGAAGTAATGTAGTGGTAGTATAGATTAAGTCCAATATAAAATTCCATAAAACATGCGTCCAGTTTTTATTAATTACAGACACACAGCTGTTAGAAAGTAATCCAAACAAATACTCATAGAAGGTGTTAAGAAATGGCAAATATTTAAGTTAAAAGTTGATTTTTTTTAATTCTACCGCCTATTTTAAAAAAAAATTGGTTCAAATGGCTCTGAGCACTATGGGATTTAACTTCTGAGGTCATCAGTCCCCTAGAACTTAGAACTACTTCCACCTAACTAACCTAAAGACATCACACACACCCATGCCCGAGGCAGGATTCGAACCTGCGACCGTAGCGGTCGCGCAGTTCCAGACTGTAGCGCCTAGAACCGCTCGGCCACCCCGGCCGGCTCCGCCTATTTCAATGCACTTTCAAATTCTCTTGACAACACCACGTCTATTTCCTCCGAGATCGTCTCAGCGTTCTTTCATGAAGGCATCACCATTCATAATTCGAACGATCAATTTGTTTGCTGTGTTTACCTTTTCTTTTTAGGTTTTGCCTTTCAATCATCCCCAAGCACAAAAATCTGAAGGTGCACTGTCCGCGTAGAAGAATGTTTAAGATTAGGTGGGTAGATCACGTAACTAATGAGGAGGTATTGAATAGGATTGGGGAGAAGTTTGTGGCACAACTTGACTAGAAGAAGGGATCGGTTGGTAGAACATGTCCTGAGGCATTAAGGGACCACAAATTTAGCATTGGAGGGCAGCGTGGAGGGTAAAAATCGTAGAGGGAGACCAAGAGATGAATACACTAAGCAGATTCAGAAGGATGTAGGTTGCAGTACGTACTGGGAGATGAAAGAGCTTGCACAGGATAGATTAGCATGGAGAGCTGCATGAAACCAGTCTCAGGACTGAAGACCACAACAACAACAACTGTCCGCGTTACCCAGATGGGCAACAAACGCGATCGCGTCTGCTGATCCTGCTAGTGGGGAATGTTAGGTTCGGATGGTGTGACACCAGACAACTGGAATTTGCAGGGGCCCCGTTGTGTTGGAGCCATGTGCCCATCCGTGTATCCTTCCAATAACGATAAAGCTAGTTTTTAAGAAAGGCTAGATAACGAGGCCCTGTAACACGATGTTATAGCAGAACGGGTCCAATCGACTGATAGTCTATCATACCATAGCACACATTTGCAGAGAAGGATGAAAAAGAGTCTTCACAAAGGTATGTGGGTTTTCATCGGACTACTTATGCGAGATACGAAGGTTACTGACACCGTCGCGAGTGAAAGTAGATTCGTCAGCACACTCGATTAATGAGATTAGTCGGTGATTTGCATTTCGCCAACAACAAAATTCCAATCGTTCACCTTCAACACCTTCTCAGAGTTGTTGAATCCGTTGTTACTGATAAGGACAGACTGTCTACGTGTAATGTAACTGCAGGCACCATCCTCACGCAGTTCTGTGAAAATGTGAATGAGCGCTCTGATCTGATACTCTGCAATAAGGAAACAATTTGCCGTATTCTCTACAAGCAGCAGCACGAGCGTTTTCTTTAGACAACTCCTTCATAGATACCATATTGACATACGCAGAATTTCTAAATACATGAGGTATGCGCAAACGATACAGTACAACTGGCCAGTTAATCACCATCACAATCACAGTTGAAAAATTCATCTATGTAAACTTAAGCACAACTCCGAAACAAAAATTTCAGTCGATAAATAAACGTAGAGCAACTGGAGTACAAACATGAGAAATAAAAACTTATCTCCCTCGCCAGCTGTGTCTCTCTAATCGAAAAAAATGGGCGCATGTTGTATAGAATGTCTTCTCCGAATTAGTCTTTGCTACTACCTCGGAAAATATTTACTATTTCTCCGAAAAAGCCCTTCATATACGAGAGGAGATCAAAATGCGTCGACATCTCGGCAGATTTAGATTATGGGAACTTCCAAAACTCACTTCGACTGACGAGACTAAATCGGAAATTTATCGGTCTCTCAGTAAAATACTCTTATGAAATAAACTGCTCGAGTTATTCCCTTTTAGGACAATGTACATTGGAACGAGACAGCTAAAGTGAAACCAGCAGACAGATGAAAATGTTTGTCGCAGTAATAATTGCAGTTCCTAGTATTTATTGCTTCTGTAGGTGTTTTCCCTGTGAGATAATGTTCAATACCAACACGTCCTAACAGAAAAGAACATGTTTTCAACTTAAAAAAACAGCACAAATAATTAGAATGAGTTTTCGTCTACACCCACTCGTCTGAAATCATCGATATCTACACTTTTCGTTTTTAACAATTCGATAATCTTACCTGTAACTTTCGTTACCTCTCATGATTCTCGCATTACCTGCATCTCCAATGCGAGAAGCAAACGTTGGACTGCAAAATTACTGACTGACCTGTAGACAGACGCCTGAAGAAATTGCGATTTGGCAAAGCACGTGTATTTTTCTCAATTTCTCATGCATTCATAGTCATGCAGTGTGATTTTCAAGAGTAACATATTGTTAATCGCACACAGCATTGTTTTTCAGCATCTCCAGTACGAAACAGATGAACAAAGTTACGTTATAAATTTAGGACTATCTTGTTTTCTATTCCAACGTCAAAACAAACATAGCGCTCAGCACTCATCTCCACGATGTTATCAACGCTCCATCATAGAAGTTAAGAACCAAACTTCGCGTCAGTCTCTGTTCTCTTTACCTCTCTCATCGTTTATCGAAGCTCCGACGTAAATGTACCTTCAGAAAGAAGAGCTGGTACTGTAGAACGGCTATAAAAAACAGAAAGAAATGAACACATCAGTAATGTAGCTTGTGGTGAATTCCCTTGACATCTCACACATTCACTCACGACCATTCTTTTCAACAAGTATCTAAGACAACAGAATATCCTTTATGTGAAAGTGATACTTCCTTTCCTTTTTTTAAATATTGTGCCTACGTTAATTTAAATCGAATCTGAACAGAGAGGTACAATGCACAATATTTCGACAAGCGAGTTTCGCCTGAAGATAGCAACTCTAGTCTGCTGCCAAAATACTGCGCACCTCTGCCTTCAACATCCCGGTCACTCATCCGACAACTCTTTGAATATTTTACACTCCATGGGTTAAACTGAATAATCGCCCTCACTTCTTACTACTTGGTGATTTCTCTAAGACCTTTAGCCAAGACAGTCAAGTGTCAAAGATAAACGACAAATTAGCCAAATTTTCTGCATTTGGTCCCATTCCACATCTTCCATATCTCCATAAATGCAATGAACGTGTAACACAGTCCTTACTGCGAAACAACAGTTCAAACTGCTCAATGTGTTGACACCACCTGCCTTGGGTTGGCGTGGCTGCTTCGCGCTTCCGCCACAGCGAATCACATTACGCGATTCTGTATACGTCTCTCTCACATCGCTTCAGTGTTGCCGCAGAGATCAGGGTTCCCAGACTTTTTCTCTAACGGAACACTTTGAGAATCTTGGTACTTGAATGGAACTCCTTGTGTACGTCGAAAGTTAATAAAACTTCTAAAAACACGAGAAAAATGTGTAAAACACTTCAATTTTAAGTCAAAACTAATGACACAGAAATAATAATAAAGTTTTAAAGAAGTAATTAGCATCATCAAAAAGCCGACATAAAACGGAATGCTATTGATAGTTTTTCGCGGAGCAGTTATTCGCTCCCATCAGAACACCATCATTCGTTGGAACACAGTTTGGGAAACCCTATAGATGACTGCTGTTTTAGCTAGCTTCGGTACCACCAACAGAATTTTGTGTTTCGCAGTTGAAAGCTGGTAACAGCACTGCTAGCTGCCAGATTTATTCTTTCTCTGTGTGAAGTATATTAGATAAGAGAGCCTTTCCTCGATTTAATACACCTGCATGGGACCAGATTTGTGTTGCACATCTGAAACTACCGTGGGTCAGAGCATTCGAATAATGTCGATCAAACTTCAATCGTAATTTATGCTTTGCAATGTTATATATATATATATATATATATATATATATATATATATATATGTGTGTGTGTGTGTGTGTGTGTGTGTGTGTGTGTTTGGAACAGAATACATTTGTGTTGCTGTATCTAATTCTTCCAATAGATGAAATGGAACGAGGCTAACCCATGCCTCCGCTCTAGCAAAGATTACCCGCCATACCCAACAGGGTGACTATCGGACTTATAGTCGAAAGGAGCTGGGTTCTAATCCAATTCCAGTCGCACTCATTAGATTTTCCATGGTTCCTCTAAATAACTTCGTGTGAGTGCCAGGGATTGGAACATATACTACGTAATTCCTTCCCCGTTCTTGTGGAACGGGGTTTGTGGCTCTCCTCGAACGATCGTTGGTGTAGAGGTGATAACGTCTGAGCCCTTGTGTGTGCTTGTGTTTCAGATGCAGACGAACCGGCTGGCAGACTTCTCTCGCCCACTGGCTGTTGCGCAGTATCGCAAGAAGAGGGCAGCTGCCCCGCCCACTCCTGTGCAGGTGGGTGTTCCCTCACACATACCTCTGTCCGCCTATCACTTTCTACTCATACTCTCACTTGCGAGCATGTTTTAATAGCATCATCGATATATCTGTTACTGGTTTCACGACACTCTTCACATTCTCCAGTGTCATTTTAGACCATTCTAACTCGTTTCAAATTTTGTCTTCCTATGGCACTCTAAAAGTTTGAAGGTACCATGGATAAAATACAAGGAGCGAAAGATTTACAATTTGTACAGAAACCAGATTGCAGAATAATAGAGGGAAGGGAAGCGATAGTTGAGAAGGAAGGAACATTAAAGTCTCGTCAACAAGTGGTCATTATTGATGGAGCACAAGCTCGGATTACGAAAGGAGGGAAAGGAAATCGGTCATGCCCTTTTCAAGGTAACCATTCCGACATTGCCTAGAGCGATTTACGGAAATCACGGAAAACCTAAATGCAGATGGCCGGGCGGGGACTTGAACCGTCATCTTCCCGAATGTGAGCCCAGTCCAGCGCGCTACCCCACTCGGTACTTCTGTCAGAGGGGACTTGGAAGAGCGGCTGAAGCAAATGGATAGGCCTTGAAACGATATTATAACAGGAATACAAACAAAAGTAAAACACACATAAGGGAATATAGTTCAACTAAACCTCGTACTGCTGAGGGAATTGGATTACGAAACGGGACAGATGATCTTTGCTATTTGGGTAGGATAATAACTGAAGCTGTCCGAAATAGAGAGGTTATAAAATGAAGATTGACAATAATAATAAAAGTGTTTCTGGAAAAGAGAAAATTGTGAGCACCGAATATAAATATAAGTGCTAGGAGGTATATTGTGAAGATATTTCTCTGTAGTGTAGCGTTGTTGGAATGTGAAGCGTGGACGATATACTGTTCAGATAAGAACAGAATAGGAACTTTTGAAATCTGGTGCTACTCTATAATGCTGAAGGTTAAATGGGTAGATCAGATAACTAACAAAGAGGTACTGAATCGAACTGGGAGGGGGGGGGGGGGGAGGGGCGGGGGAGTGGAGAAGAAATTTATGGTGCGTTTTGAGTAAAAGAAAGGATCATTTGTTTAGTATAGGTCCTGAGGCATAAAGGAATCGTCATTTGCAGATGGAGTGGATTGTGTGTGTATGGGAAGGGGGATAAAAAGCGTGAGTGGAGACTAAGGCTTGACTACAATAAGCCGGGTAAAATCGGTGTAAGTTGCAGCAGTTACGCAAAAACGAAAGCTCGTACAGCTGCAGCAAACCAGTCTTCGGACTGAACATCACAGCAACATATTATTCGATCGTTAAATTTCATCATATCTTTCAGCTACCTGAAATCCCCACGTTAATAGAAAATGTTTTTACAAAACTGCTATGCTTTGAAGTAACCGCAAGAAACATATCGGGAATGAATATCAGTCCGAATAATGATAAAACAACCAAACGCCTCAAAATGCAGACGAATCTGAACGAAACATATTTAGTGACATTTATGAGTAGAAGCCAAGAAGTATGAAGATAATAAGAGATGTAATCTAGAACTATACAAGCATAAAGGAGTTGAAACAGGTATTTAAGTAATTTTTTTCGGTTAGTAGGACAGGTAGTATCCTCACAACGAACGGGGTGACCATACTAAAGGCGTTTGAAGCTTTGAGTATTTCACCTTAATGGTGTTTAACGATGGCAATGGATGAATACATGCCCCGAGATACTGACAGAACGAGGAAATACAGTCATTTGACATAAGCGAAACGGTAACAGCAGTTGGGACTGCAGGACTATAGAAATAATAAACACTAGGTTAGATATGACGAATGTGACACAGATGGGCAGTGCAGATGTCTTCGACGCAGGTACGCCGTTCATTTATAAAGCGACTGACCTGGAATCCTGACCTCGAAACAGATTCCAGTCGAAGGTTGCCTGTCTAACGGCTTTCTCGGGCAAAAGAATTTGATTTTCAATATTTCACGTTGTTACAGACCGAATTACAAAAAATAAAAGTCAGTTATAATGCATTCACTTAGAGGTACACTCTTATGCTAAAAGTTAAACGCAGCAAGACAAGTATTAGTTAGAAACTGTGAGTTTGCCTTGAAATAGCGGCGCGCAAATACTGAAAACTTATTCATCTAGTTTTCGAGAATGAGAGCACTTAGCAACTGCCAACAAACATTACTCATAATTTCAAACATTTAAGAAACTTGTTCTCGCTGACACACGCCACAAAAAGGTGAAAGGAAAAAATTTATTAATTACCACATTTTTCGCTGTTCACGCAGTAGAACTTCAATATCAGGCACAATATTTTAATTTTACTTCTTTACTACTAACTCTATTCGTAACTCACTTTGCAGTCAGTACCTACATACAAGGTGATTAAGCTGCACCTACTGTTGCAATGTATGTACCCCACAACGCCTGCAAAAAAAAAAAAGAACATGCAAGAGATTCATATTCTCTCGCTCGTAGACGATATTTGATGATGATTGGTGTGTGGGGCGCTCAACTGCGCGGTCATCAGCACCCATACGAAGTCCCAATCTATGCTCAGTCCATTTTCTTTTTCACATTCCAATCAAGTCACTCTCATAAATGATGATCATGATGATCAAATGATGAGGACAACACAAACACCCAGCCCCCAGACAGAGAAAATCCCCAACCCGGCTGGGAATCGAACCCGCGACACCGTGACCCAGAGGCAGCAACTCTAGCCCTTAGACGACGAGCTGCGGGCGTGCCCGCTAGACACAAACTATTAGTTCTACAGAAAAACACGAACGTAACCACTTTGTAAGAAATTTAATGTTGCTAAATTTTGTACTGGGGTACGTTATCGCTAGAGGCCACGGTTTTCGAGGTATTCAAGGAAAATGCGTCTGAGGGTCACTTTTGTACGTCTTTCTTGAATAACTGGAAAATTACAGCCTCTAGCGGAAACGTATCCCAGTAAAACATTTAATTTTAATTCCATCCAAAAAGCACCTGTTTATTTTCTCTGTAGAACTAACAGTTTGCATGTAACGAGCTAGATAGCATGAAAATCTTGCGGCTGATATTTGAAGGCATCGCAGGTTGCATAAAATCCATGGGTAGGGGCAGCTGAATCACCCTGTATATCGCTGAATATACCTAAAAAATTATAACACTGTTCGACACATAATTCAGGAGATATGACGACTTAAACACTGAGGTGCGTGAAAAACTATATGCTTAATATAGCGCGCGAATTACCCACACCACGGGTTGATTTTTTCCACCGTGTACAAATCTAGGGATTGATCGATGAGAGAGTACAGAACAAAATACTTCTAATGAACTTATGTCCGGAAATGCATGGTTTCCATGCTAGAGACCATTTATTCATAACACATTGCTACAGAGACTGCGGTCTAATACGTGCTGTACCTTGCAGCCACAGTTAAAGTATGTCTTGAAAATGGTTTCCATGTGCCTCAAAGTGCGCCGTAGATATTCTGTCTCAAACGTACTCATCGGCCAGGCTGCATCCGAACAGTGTCAAAGGCAGCATGAATACGCTGCTCCAGTGCCTTTACATCTGAAATGGGCTCTACAGACATGACCCTTTAGAGATAGTCTTATAACCAGAAATTGCACGGGTTGAGATCCGGCGAACGAGCAGGCCGTGCCTGATATGAGTCCAGACGTTAACGGCGAAGTGGGCTGGAGCACCATCTTGCAACAGCCACATATCCCCTCGAGTCATCAATGGTATTTCTTTCAGCAAGGGAGGCAAAATCACCCGCAAGAAACGCCGATAGTTCCGGCCTGTTACGTGGCGTGGAAGCAAGACCTGTCCCAAAATACAGTCGCCAATTATCTCGGCTCACACATTCCGGCTGCACCGATGCTGATGATTGGCTGTCACCATACCACGGGGATTCTGTATGCTATGCCACAGATGACTGTTATCCGAAGTTGAAGATAGCACTCCGCGTAAAGGTGGCCTCATCTGTGAATGATACAAACCCCGGTGAAGAATCCTTGGTGAAGAAACGTGTCACAAAACTGCTCCCGATGTGGAAAATCCGTCGCTAGTAAGCCCTGAACACGCTGTAAATGATAAGTGTAGTAACAATTGTCATGGAGGATGTTCCACAAGGTCATCTGCCTTACCTTGTACCGGCGGGCCAACTGCCTGGTAATGACACGGCGGTCGCCTTCTACAGTGTTAATCACATTTTCTTGAAGTCTGGTGTCAGAACATATCAAGTACGTACTTCATGATTTCCTGCTTCCTGAAAAGACCCTGTCTCAGACAAACGGCGAAACACTGTTGCAAACATTGAATTCTGTGGTTGTTGTCGGCGGGGATAAGTCTCCTAATGCAACCTTGCTCCCGCCGCCAGTTCCCATTTGTCAGCAAGCTCTCGATTCGAATACGGAACCATTGTGTACACCGCTGTATCACATCCACTGCAAGGTGAGTCAGCCAGAAAAGTGAATCCGACATAACATTACCAATTACTAAGCCAGGATGGGGGGCAAGGGCATGACGTATGAGGAACAGTACCACCCTCTAGGAGGAAACCATGCATACTGTAACTGTGGCTGTATGGTACAGAACGTTTTGGGCTGCTTTATCTGTAACAAAGTATGACTGAATAAATGGTCTCCAGCATGGAAACCATGCATTCCCGGACAAAAGTTCATTAGACCTTTTTTGTTCCGTATCCTCTCATCGATCAATCTCTAGAGTTTGTACAAGGGGGGGGGGGGAATCATCCTGTATATTCATCCAGTGTTTCACATAATGAGAACACTTATCGTCTCCAACAAACTACTTGAAGCATAATTTCAAATCTTTTCCAAACTTTCTCTTACTTACATGCTTAACATCAAATATTAAACACATTAAAACATTTGTAAAGTAATCAGACGTTTGAAGCTGTTTTGTACATGGTATTTCGGTTCGCAAAGGAATTTGGGATTAACTGGTAGGATAAGAACGGACGCCTAAGAAGGGAACGAAACTGTCGAGATTTTAGAACCTCTGTAAGTTTACATTAAGCATGGTTCAAATGACTCTGAGCACTATGAGACTTAACATCTGAGGTCATCAGTCCCCTAGACTTAGAACTACTTAAACCTAACTAACCTAAGGACATCACATACATCCATGCCCGAGGCAGGATTCGAACCCGCGACCGTAGCAGTCGCGCGGTTCCGGACTGAAGCGCCTAGAATCGCTCGACCACAGCGGCCGGCTTATAAAGCATTGCGGACATCCTTTATGAATAGTTGTAAGTGATGTTTTTGCCTGCAGTGAGCTGTGTGACTTAGCCTGCTACCGTATGACATGCTGTGCTGTGTTGTGTTGCAGGGCATGAAGCCGTGGCGCCGGTAGACGGAGCGCGGCCCGGTCCCGCCAACGGTGGCAGCTGTCGCCACAGCCCGGCACGGCGACCCACCGCACCGGCACCGCACATATCTAGAGAAGAGAAAGCACTCGTAGTCGCCCGCTACACTGACCCTCGCCCTGCCCTGTACTGTAAATAAAGCATCGGACGCAGATCTCGCTGTGCTAGTCATTTGTAGCCTCCCCATCCATTCGCCCTGCATCCCCAGTAAACTTCTGGGTGTGGAGTTCTGTTCCTCTTATGTTATAGAGGAGTTAGGCACTGTCCCTACTAAGTGTCGTTTCCTAATATTGTAATGTTTACTTGTGTACTCTGCATGCATAATAAAATACGTTCCTGTACTGTAATGTTTCCTTTCAAACGTTTCTTATCGCATTCTCGGGGCTTTACATTGCCGTTTCCAGGAATTAGCGGCCTCCATCTTACCGATATTACGTCTACACATTAGCGACTTCGTTTGTGTGGATGAAAGTACGCATATTTTTAATCTTGGTAGAGGCCATGTCAGTAATTCCACACGTTACAGCAGACTTCAAGAAGAATCTAATTATTCCAATTGCAAAGAAAGCAATTGCTGAAAGATGTGAACATTACCAAACTATCAGCCTAATAAGTCATGATTACAAAATACTAGCACTAATTCTTCGCACAAGAATGGAAAAACTGGTAGAAGCCGACCTCAGGGAAGATCTGTATTGATTTCGGAGAAATGTAGGAACACGAGAAGCAGTACTAACCCTACGACTTATCTTAGAAGATAAGTTATGGAAAGGCAAACCTACGTTTATAGCATTTGTAAACTTAGAGAAAGATTTTGACAATCTTGACTGGACACTCTCTTTGTAGTTCTGAAGGTAGCAGGGGTAATATACACGGAGCTGAAGGCTATTTACAACCTATACAGCAACCAGACGGTAGTTACAAGACTCAAAGACATGGAGGGGAAGCAGTGGTTAAGAAGAGAGTGAGACAGGGCTGTAGCGTATCGTCGATGCTTTTCAATCTGTACAGTGAGCAGGCAATTAAGGAAACCAAAGAAAAATCTGGAGCACGAATTAAAGTTCGGGGAGAAGAAATAAAAACTTTGAGATTTGCCGATGAGACTGTAATTCTATCAAAGACAGCAAAGGACTTGGAAGAGCAATTGATCGGAATGGACAGTATCTTGTAAGGAGTATATGCGATGGACATCAAAAGCAAAACAACGGTAATAGAATGTAGTCGAATCGAATCCGGTGATACTGAGGGAATTAGAATAGGAAATGAGACGAAGTAGTAAATGAGTTTTGCTATTTGGGAAGCAAAATAACTGATGATGTTGAAGTAGAGAGGATATAAAATGTAGGCTGGCAATGGCAAGAAAAGCATTTCTAAAGAAGAGAAATTTGTTAACATCGAGTATAGATTTAAGTATTAGGAAGTCTTTTCTGAAGGTATTTATCTGGAGTGTAGGAACGTATGAAACTAAAACACGGACGACAAACAGATTAGACAAGAAGAGAATAGAAGCTTTCGAAATGTGGTGCTACAGAAGAACGCTGAAGATTAACTGGATAGATCACGTAACTAATGAGGAGGTACAGTGTACAATTGGGGAGACGAGAAATTCATGGCATAATTTGACTAAGTAAGGGATAGGTTGATAGGACGCGTTCTGAGACGTCAAGGTATCGCCAGTTTAGTATTGGAGGGTAACGTGGAGGGTAAAAATCGTAGGGGGAAAGCAAGAGAAGTGTGTGTGTGTGTGTGTGTGTGTGTGTGTGTGTGTGTGTGTGTGTGTGTGTGTGTGTGGAGGGGGAGGGGGAGGGGGAGAAGGGATTAAATGTCGTCGAGGGAGACCAAGAGAGGAATATAGTTAGCAGATTCAGAAGGATTTAGGTTGTAGTAGTTATTCGGAGATGAAGAGGCCTTCACAGGATTGAGTAGCAAGGAGAGTTGCATCAAGAAGTCTGGTATTAGTTAGAAACTGTGCACGTCTCTTGCGGCTGCGTAACTAAAAGTTAATTGGTTATTATATTTTCGCTATTCATGTAGTAAAATTGCAGCACTAGACATGACGTTTAATTTATTACTTCTGTACTACCAAATCTACCAGTGTTATATTTTGGAGACAGAATCCACATACCACATACCTAAAAACTTAAATCATTTTACTACACATAGCTCGTGAGATATAATGGTTTATAAATGAGAGTTCGATTCTTTAAATAATCTGGGGTGGGGGTTTACTGGTTTACCCACAAACGAGCTGAGAAGCAAGGACAAGCAGAGAAAACGGTCAGTCAGTGAAAGTGTAATTATATCCGCATGCTACTCGTATACCTCAAACTGCTGGGTTGGTGTTTAGATTTGTAGCGTTTTTCCATAAGTTTAATAAACACAACACTTGACAAAGACTTTAGTCATCAATAATACATTCTTCTTCACTATTTACAACAGTCTGCCAACGCTGGGGCAGCTGTTCGATTTCGCGACTGTAGAAATCACGCGGCTTTGAGGCGAAGAACTCGTTGAGCCATGTTCGGAGCGCGTGTTCATCCGGAAAGGAGCTTCCTTGAAGGTTGTTCGATATAGTGGGGTATAGGTCATTTGAATAAGGTGGGTGCGGAATGACTTCCCTGCCCAACTTCTGTGTAGTGTCGGAAATCTATTTTCTTGTCGTGCTCTGTCCAATTTCGTTATACCCATAAGCAGTGCAAATGTTTCTGGCTGCTGTCACCCCTCTTGTGAACTCAAACAGAAGTATCGGTCGGAAATGTTCTGATTTCTCCACTTGGCACTCCACTCACTACCTCCAAATGACAATATGTAAACTCATATAGCAACTGTGAACTACAATTAAAAATGGCAATTGATAAATAAACGATAGCAACCGGAAAACCAACTTGCAAAACGAAAACGCTACGAGCTTAAGCACCAATCTAACATTACCTTAGCCTTCGTAACTAATTTGCCACTGCGATGTTGGTATTTTGGCGTAGCTAACCATCTCTTACAAGGGGAGACCGCCAATTGTGAAATTCAGATTCGATTCATACTGCGCGTAATAAAAGCTCATGGCCAGAGGTGTAATGTGGCAAAGCACCAAGATGCATTTCTCAGCCGTTGTCGAGAAAATCGACAGTTAAAAGAAACCGTTGCGGTGAAATACTCTCTACGATTAATAATCTTCTATAGCGTCGTGGCGCAGCGGTAAGCACTCGGGTTCGTAATCCGAAGGTCGCCGGATCGAATCTCGCGCCGTGCAATTTTTTTATTATTAGTTTTTTGTAATTCATATATATATATATATATATATATATATATATATATATATACTATTAATGAATTGCTTATGCATGGTATATATATATATATATATATATATATATATATATATATTTGAATTACAAAAAACAAATACTAAAAAAAAAAAAGGTTGCATGGCGCGAGATTCGATCCGGCGACCTTCGGATTACGAACCCGAACGCTTACCGCTGCGACACGACGCTGTAGAAAATCATTAATCGTTGAGAGTATTTCACCACAACGGTTTCTTTTAACTGTCGATTTTCTCGACAGCGGCTGAGAAGTGCATCTTGGTGCTTTGCCACATTACACCTCTGGCCATGAGCTTTTATTATGCGCAATATGAATCGAATCTGAATTTCGCAATTGGCGGCCTCCCCTTGTTACTGCTCAAGATGTAACACTAGCTCAAAAGTTTTCTTGTGACACAGTCACCAGCCAGAAACTAATGCTTTCGCTATTTTTAAACAAATTTACAACTGTAGTTACACCACAGTAGTGATTTTGTGGGGTCACGAGTACAGACTGTGATGCAAAGTGATCAACATTCCACACGTGTTACATCGACCAGAACAAATTCAGCGCACTTGCAAACGGTAAATTTGCTTTAGAGCTCATCTCTTTCTCCTAAACGTATAATACTGGTGGAAATGTTCTTCTGTGAGATTTCCACCGGCCTGAAACGACTGCTTTCACTCCACACAAAGAGCAAAATTAATAAATGACTACAGCTACACAATTTGCAAAAGCGAAAGTAGAGCACATGAGAGGTAAATGTAATAATATAATTGTTATGGAACACTCAAACCCGATCAAACTTTTCGTTCTTTAAAATATTGCTGATATTTTATTTTACAGTTTTTCTGCTTTTCGCTTCTCCTTCCTGAACCCATCATGACGCTTCCTAAGAGGAAACTGATCTGAAGAAAAATGAGAAATTTTAAGCCATAACAGAATTTCAAGAGCTGCCGCGCATACCTAGTCTTTTAGAAAAGGTATTCAATACTTACCCGCTTTTCTTCTTCGTGGTGTGACGGATATTGTACTAAAAACGGCTCTGAGCACTATGGGACTCAACTGCTGTGGTCAGAAGTCCCCTAGAACTTAGAACTACTTAAACCTAACTAACCTAAGGACATCACACACATCCATGCCCGAGGCAGGTTTCGAACCTGCGACCGTATCGGTCACACAGTTCTAGACTGTAGCGCCTAGAACCGCTCGGCCACTCCGGCCGGCGATATTGTACTCATTTTATAAATTAATCTGTATCAAACCGAAAGAAATGAAATAGGTTAATTATTATACTTACTAGACTACTTGTTACAAGTCAGTTCGACAGCAGAGTCAGTGTTCTTCGAAGTGGGGAAACAAAACACAGTTCTGAGATACGTTACTGCAGTGCATTTACTGAAACCGCAGACCTCTTCACCTCACAATTAGAACTACAATAATACAGGGTGATTCAAAAAAAATACCACAACTTTAAAAATGTGTATTTAATGAACGAAACATAATATAACATTCTGTTGTACATCATTACAAAGAGTATTTTAAAACGTTTTTTTTCACTCAAAAACAAGTTCAGAGATGTTCAATATGGCCCCCTCCAGACACTCGAGCAATATCAACCCGATACTCCAACTCGTTCCACACTCTCTGTAGCATATCAGGCGTAACAGTTTGGATAGCTGCTGTTATTTCTCGTTTCAAATCATCAATGGTGGCTGGGAGAGGTGGCCAAAACACCATATCCTTAACATACTCCCGTAAGAAAAAATCGCAGGGGGTAAGGTCAGGGCTTCTTGGAGGCCAGTGATGAAGTGCTCTGTCACGGGCTGCCTGGCGGTCGATCCATCGCCTCGGGTAGTTGACGTTCAGGTAGTTACGGACAGATAAGTGCCAATGTGGTGGCGCTCCATCCTGCTGAAATATGAATTGTTGTGCTTCTTGTTCGAGCTGAGGGAACAGCCAATTCTCTAACATCTCCAGATACTGTAGTCCAGTTACAGTAGCACCTTCGAAGAAAAAGGGACCAAAAACTTTATTGGCTGAAATGGCACAGAAAACGTTCACCTTAGGCGAGTCACGTTCATACTGAGTTGTTTCCCGCGGATTCTCAGTGCCCCATATACAGACATTGTGACGGTTGACTTTCCCGTTAGTGTGGAAAGTTGCTTCATCACTAAACACAATCTTTGAAACGAAAGATTCATTTGTTTCCATTTGAGCAAGGATAAAATCACAGAAATCGATTCATTTAATCTTATCAGCTGCAGACAGTGCTTGAACCAATTTCATACGATAAGGTTTCATAACTAACCTTTTTCGTAGGACTCTCCATACAGTTGATTGTGGAATTTGCAGCTCTCTGCTAGCTCTGCGAGTCGATTTTCCTGGGCTGCGAACAAATGCTTGCTGGATGCGTGCTACATTTTCATCACTCGTTCTCGGCCGTCCAGAACTTTTCCCTTTGCACAAACACCCATTCTCTGTAAACCGTTTATACCAATGTTTAATACACCACCTATCAGGGGGTTTAACACCATACTTCGTTCGAAATGCACGCTGAACAACTGTCGTCGATTCACTTCTGCCGTACTCAATAACACAAAAAGCTTTCTGTTGAGCGGTCGCCATCTTAGCATCAACTGACGCTGACGCCTAGTCAACAGCGCCTCAAGCGAACAAATTTACAACTAAATGAAACTTTATAGCTCCCTTAATTCGCCGACAGATAGTGCTTAGCTCTGCCTTTTGTCATTGCAGAGTTTTAAATTCCTACAGTTGTGGTATTCTTTTTGAATCACCCTGTATTGTTTTAGTGTCTGCTTAGACCATCAAGGAAGTTCACATAATGAACTCCGACAACAACCGTATCTCCCTGCTAACAGCTGTAATTAAGCAGTGCGTTGGTGTTCTGCAAGCGACCAGTAAAAGGCATAAGGCAACGGACGGCTCGGCATTCGCCGCAAAAAAGCAGGTGGACAATCTGACAGCGGCAAAAAAGGCTTCCTGATGACGCAAACCTTACAACAGATGCACGACCACGAAATCGATTACATTTCAGGGCTTGATTTAGGCCGGAACAGGGAATATTTTTGGACTCACTGGAACAATTCGACATCGGAGACTTAAAATACTACACGGGTTAACAACGTAACTGTAATTTGCCGCCAGTGAACGTGGCAATGGGTGACCAACGTGATACGATGGGCCGGGCCGCAGAGCGAGGTACTGCCTAATCACAATAACATGTTAGTTAGTGAAATATTTCAATTAGTGTATAGAACATTCATACAAAATATGTACAATTTATGGCGGGCTTTTCTAAAACCTAGAGATGCAAGTGAATACCTAGAACTTCCGCTTCACCGAGCAGCTACAATGCAAATGTTTGAATGTTGTGGCTTGCAGCAGTTGAAAACATGACATCATTGTCGCTAAAACTACCGGCTTGTGCCGATATGTATCGAGCAAAACTAAGAAGAAAAAGTGACGCTGCTACGGGGACAGATGGCATCACCTGTTACCTGCATCAAATCTCGTCTTTTTATTCTTTTTATAACAAAAAACTATAACATGTTGTTTTGTAGGACGGGCAACCACAGCCAAACCTCGACATTTTTCAAAGAATACTGTGCACTGGCTGTATGAATGATTTTTATTAAATCTGCGACCGGTTTCGCACTACTTATCGTTGCATCCTCAGGCAATATAAGGTATTTATTACATAGTAACGCTGAACATCATTTAAACAAATTTTTAAAAAGATTTTTAAATTTTAACTACCGCTTTAACCAGATGACGGTATATTGGACGTAAATGGTGGGGAGTGGCTACAGGGCAATGTTCAGCGTTACTATAAATAGCGTATATTGCCTGAGGATGCACCGATAAGTGGTGCGAAACCGGTCGCAGATTTAATAAAAATCGTTCATACAGCCAGTGCGGAATATTCTTTGACTAAGAACTATGTTTTAAAAGCTTTTCAGAACTATACTTTGTACAAAAGGATTTCTCATTTTTAAGTTTTATCACACGTTTTCAAAAATCGAAACTTATGATTTTTATGGCTTGTAGGTAGCGGGGGGGGGGGGGGGGGGGCTGTATGGTTGAACAGATGTGACCTTCCAGGATGCAAGACTTTGGAAATTAACCACTGCTACATTTTAGCGGATAAAGTGCCCCATTGTCTTTAGCCGACGAGTCTGTACCAAGGAACTAGGTAAAAAAGCAGGAGTTAAAAGACAACTGAAATATCTTCGCCAAAAGACTCGGAATAAAGTTCCCTTATAGGCTGCATGCATGAACTTTATTCCGAGTCTTTTCCAGTTAGAGAACTATTTTTTTCATTATTTAGAACATCACAAAAAAGTATATGTGGAAATAGATTTCAGTGTAACCAGGTGTAAAATTTTTCAACACAGTCGGTGTTCTAGCAATCAAGTATGGAAGCGAAGCTAGAGGAAGACTAAAAGATACCCATTGTTCTTTTACTTAGATTTAATCTTAATTTTGAACACCAGCAGTGTTCCAGATACGGGCTACACCTTTCGTCATAATTAACGGACTTGGTAAAGCTACTGTATTTCCTATCAAGTGCAGGCAATGACACTATTGGTGAATTCCACTGAGTGCAGCGTCCTCTGAAGCCGACAAGAGAATTTAATGAGATTTGCCTGCATAATTTATCTGAAACACCCAACAGAATCTGACTAAACTGTTTCATTACGACTGGTCAGAGAATGAATTTCACCGATAATTTAAAAACACATTTCTCAACCAGAGAAACAAATCTCAGTAGTCACAGGCGATGGAAAGGATTGGTGGAAAACATGTGGGCGAAAAGATTAACGAATCATTCTCCACGAAAACGAACATTTAAGTACACGAAGTATACTCCCCTCGAGTTGCAGCAACCATTTAACAGAGCAAAAATCACCTTGATATTATGGTTCCTTACGGGTGTTGATTTCTTAACAAATCCTAAGTGCATTATTCTGTCAGCAAAGGATCATGCTATCAGAAAGATGGAACACGGTCGCTCCTGTAAACACATTAAAACCTCAAGCACTCACGACAATGGTGGAAGGAAGACACTAGAAGGTAAATTCACCAATAATTGTCTCCAGCCCAGTCACATCACAAGCCAGCTACGAACGTTAAAAATTCGACAAACGTACCCACGCTTCTACAGTGAGAACAAAGAAAGCTATACTAATAAGACGATCACATATGCACTCCCAATTAATCATATACCCAAACACCGCAAAGCATTAGTTGCAAGGACGGAATATCCCTCCATTAAGAAACTGAGAAACTACGGCGATAATACAGCCATATGAGGCATTTCCCGTCAACTTACACAATTGTTTCAAGAATATCCATTCGGACTCCACAAGATCATCCAACACGGCAGATTCAGACTCGCAAATGCAATATCTCAATGGCAGCACAAAGAACAGCAATATTTGCAGAAGAGACTTGGTTAAGAAACAAATCCAATTGTTTTATACCAAGAAATTCGTGTTTAATAGAATGTTATATGATATAAATCTCGCGTTAGCTACATTTATCAACAACTCAACACTGATGATTAACATAATAGAGGAAAACTGAATACATCGAGCAAGAACACTGCAATGTACACATTCGAAAATTCAAGTACTCACCAAGAAACACAACCAGAGAGTAAAACAAAACAAAACACAGCACACACATCTCCAAAATGTCCACCCGAAACTAATAACCCTCATAGACACAGAATTAACAGAGAAAGAGACGCAGCTGTTAGAGAAGTGGCTCAGACAGCACGTCAGTACAAAGACAGACAACCACTACATAGAAAATCAGATTGTAGAAACAGAAAGCATCTTAATAGAGGAATAGAAAAAAGAAAATAACACTGAAAATGGGATAACACACAACCAGTGAAGAAGTAAATAAGCAACATAATCACCACGTCAAAGAAAGAGCAAAACAGAGAACTCCAAACAGAAAACAATACTTCTAAGAAATTAAAAGAAAAACTGCAGTCTAACAACATCGTAGTCATAACCACAGTACTGACAAATAAAAAACAATATATAGAAAAATAGGAGGATATAAGATGAACAACAAAAGCAGAACGAGGATAATGGAATGTAGTCGAATTAAATTGGGTGATGCTGAGGGAATTAAATTAGGAAATGAAACGCTTGAAGTAGTAAATGAGTTTTCCTATTTGCGAAGCAAAAGAACTGAGGATGGTCGAAGTAGAGAGGATATAAAATGTAGACTGGCAATGGCAAGAAAAGCGTTTCTGAAGAAGAGAAATTTGTTAACATCGAGTATAGATTTAAGTGTCAGGAAGTCCTTTCTGAAAGTATTTGTATGGAGCGTAGCCATGTATGGAAGTGAAACGTGGACGATAAATAGTTTAGACAAGAAGAGAATAGAAGCTTTTGAAATGTGGTGCCACAGAAGAATGCTAAAGATTAGATGGGTAGATCACATAACTAATGAGGAGGTATTGAATAGAATTGGAAAGAAGAGAAATTTGTGGCACAACTTGACTAGAAGAAGGGATCGGTTGGTAGGGCATATTCTGAGGCATCAAGGGATCACCAATTTAGTATTGGAGGGCAGCGTAGAGGGCAAAAATCGTAGAGGAAGACCAAGAGATGAATACACTAAACAGATTCAGAAGGATGTAGGTTTCAGTAGGTACTGGGAGATGAAGAAGCTTGCACAGTATAGAGTAGCATGGAGAGCTGCATCAAACCAGTCTCTGGACTGAAGACCACAACAACAACATAGAAAAATTAAAGATTTCTTCTCCTCTAGCAATTTAACAGAACTGAAATATTTTAGTTTACTCATCTTGAGTGGTAATAGGCGATCTGCAATAATTACTTGAGAGAAAGTGAACGTCTTAGCCAAGATCGCTTGTAAACTATCTTTATTGCCGATTACTGGTTTCGATAAGCATGGTTGACATCTCCAGACCTCAACAAAAGGTTATTACATGTCTTCTATACCAGCTATACAAATACTCTTCTAAAACAATGCTAGATATGTGAGGAATGAGATAAATGATGCGTACGATTGTCAATATAAGGAGTAATTCGCCAAATGCACATATCCACACCACTTTAACTTGCCGATGCATCTTTCATCTAATCCCTCACATACCCGCCAATGTTTTAGAAATAGTATTTCTACAGTTGGTACGGGAGACGTGTAATAACCTTTAATCGAGATGTTTACCAAATAAATAAAGGTTGTTTACAAGTCATGTCAGCTAAGAAGTTCACCTTCTCCCAAGTAAATTGCCTTCTGTCAAGTAAACTGAAATCAGATTCATCAGCACTTATCCAGACACAAACTAGAATAACCTCAACGACATTAAACATATACTCACAGACATACAAAAACATCTCATCACACAGAAGAACTCAAAAGCACCAACATTCACAAGCCAACTCAAAGTCACAAATCTGAAATTCCAGCGAAGCTTGTTAATTAATAATTTCCTGAATGCACCACACATGAACAGAATCATAATGCATCACTATGAAACGAAGAACAGCAAAATGCGAAAAAAACACAAATGAAATACTTATATATCCCACAAATGGCATCATCACTCAATTCTTTTGACAGAGAGCATGGTCATCTTGATACCTATGACAGGCCTAATAAATCTAATTGAAGTTAACCTACTATCTGCAGATAACATTAGAGAAATAATCAAAACCATTAAAATAATCATACCCCAAAATTACTTTCAATTTGAAAAGCAATTTTACTTACAAAAAATATGGTCTTCCAATGGAATTCCCAATATCAGAAACATAAGCAAATATTTTCATCAGCCACATAGAAAATCCAATTTTTGATATAATCCTCACAAGTAAAGGATACAGAATTGTTTACTGGTACAGATGACAATATGCATGGTAGATCAGTCAAAAGAGGAAAATAGGTAAAAAAAATGTGCATAAAACGGCCTATTCACCATAGAAAAGGAGACACAAAAGCAAATACATAACAAAAATAGACAGAAATAAGCACAAACACATATTTTCAGAAAACCAACAGCAACAGACAGTGATATATACCATGCCCAACCATCACAAACTCAAAAGTTAGCAGCAATATGTCACTGTTTACACAGATTAAATAATATCCCACTCAGCAAAGAGAACTACAAAAAAGAATTACAAATAATACAACTCATAACGAAAAAGTAATGGTTATAACAGCTGTATAGCACAAAGACTCGCCCACGAAATCAAAATACAACTAAAGAAAGACGAAAACAAGCAGAGAACACAAACACCAGAGAACACAAACAAATCAGACGTGACAGTACACGTAAACACAAAACAGTAACACTTAAGACACGAACAATGGAAAGGAATGATACATTTTAACATACAAATACAAATCACAAATAGCAAATGTACTGAATAAATAAGGATTACATGTTGCTTACAGAAAAAGAAACACACTCCAGTCACATTTACAAAGAGCATTAGGCCAGCCAGATAAATAGCACAGAGCAGACATATACCATTTAAAATTTAGAAACATGATTCAGTGTATCTGGAAATAAGCAGAAATTTCGGAACTAGCTACAAAGAGCATATATGAAGCTCTAAGTATGAAAATACCCATTCTGCCTTTACTGAAAAACTCGTAAAACGTGGAGATGGACCATCCAACATGGAACAGAACACAGAAATTATTAGAGTGAACAATTACTCTAAAAAATTTCGACATTACAGGAAAACTTTCATATACAAAGAGACCTTGCAACGAAAAAGAAAGTAATATTAATGGTCAAGTCAATACAAACAATTATCAATTATCATGTTAGCCACTAAAACAACAAGAAACAGATGTAAAACAATGAGACTAAATAATACATTAATCTCTCTCTCTACTTCTCTCTCTCTCTAACACATACACACTCACACACTAATCGAATCCACTGACACAAAAGATGCTCACACCCATACATAACATGTGAACAAATACCAAACCACAGATACAACTCACAACACAAACAAAAGATGAAGGATAAACAGCGACAGCTGACAACACTGCACACCGTAAACACACACATTCACCACTGAATGAAAAGTGAAAGTGAAATGTTTAGATAAAACTGGTCAAAAACGCCGAAAATCGCCCATCTGGAGGAACTTAGCCTCACGAAACTTGTGTTGCAATAAGTTGTTTCTAACCTGAAAAACAAGAAAATATCTAGAAAAACATAATATAGTAACATCCCTATAACTACTATATAACCGATTTATTATATTCACAAAACGAACATATTACAGGCCACTGGAGATGCTTCATAAATAAGTCAAGCAGAACGTGTATGGCAAAAAAGCAAATTGCCCTTCCTTTAGTTGGAAATATGAAATATACCTCGAAGAATTTTGATGCAACTAAGGAACGACAGAAAACGGAAAAAAATACGATCACAGAGCTAACTGTGGTTAGGTTATGAGTATGTGTAACATAGGATGTTGATACAAGATAAAAGAAAAGAAAATCAGTAAAGCTGACTCCCCTGCATTCCTTCTTCACGCATTGTTATATGATAACCAACTAGCGGAAAAGCACTTTAGGTGAAGCCAAGTTAGTTATTATACATTTGCCTTGATTAAAGGTGGCTGAAAAGACACCTTTCATTACTCCAATGTCAGTAACAAAAATCATGCTGGACTTGCTATTACTACATGATACCAGGATCTAGCGATTTTTTCTTCTTTTCCGCCTTGACATAAGGATCCAAGAACTAAGCCAGTTGCATTAGAAACAGATGACACAGCCACTTTGTGTTCTTACTTCACATATCAGTGGTCACGCTATTCCATCGTATATTCTCACACGTCAAGACAGATCTCATGTTTACGTAATGATCATCAGTCCAGCACCAGTGCCCAAGGCCTTTTAGTAAAAGATGTCCCACCACAACAAATCATTTGTCAGCCAGTTTCACTTGGCCTAACTACCATTGTGGAAGAACTAGCAGTCAGTGAAGAGATGTGGATGCTCCCATAGTATATAGCGTTCTAAGTATCCCATTTTGGGAGAGGGTCCATTGTGTGGAACGCCCCCAGTGACGTGAACAGAGGGACCTGTTGGTGCCTCAATACTACCAGCCAGTTGATGAGTCATCATCAAGATCTGCCTGGAATAGCAGATTGCACGTAGGACGGTCCTCATGCCATTGAGGTCTGAGAAGTGCGCCAAGCAAGGGGTATAAGTACTGTCCCTGATGGTCAGCAGCAGGGTCAGTGCGGCATCCGCAGACCTCTACTCGCCTGTGCAACCTAATGTAGCTCTGGAGGATCCTCTGCTGCTGCCCTCACAGAGATTGGCGCTGCTTCTACAGTGTGATGTGTAATGCCTCTCAACGTAGAAAAACAATACTTAGTCTACATACAAAAGAAATGTTGACACTGGATATCCACAAAAGTCTTCATTATATACCATACAATCTAAAATAATTATTACAAGCTGTAACTGAGTATCATCTCTCTCTCACCTGAGGTACACTCCTGTTTAGCTATTTACAAAGCTTACTTTCTAGAGTAAAATTTTCCACGCTGCTCTAAAAGCTGTTTCTTACTTAAGTCAGACACATGGTGAGGCCACACGTAAGACAAGAAACGGTCATTTTAATTTAGAAGACCATCACCATAATCCCTTTAAAATGCAAATGGTCATAAAATCAAGACCCAAATTAGACCACAAAATTTGCTACTGACTAACCATCACACTATACCTGAGTTCAGCTGATACAGGAATGAGTCCTCTTTTCCTCGTACTTTTCACCCTAATATACTATCACAAACTTTACTACCAATTGTATAATAGACTACATGGTTGACGCTACTTTTCTTCATTCTCTACAAGTAGTACACCTCCTCCACAACTAACACACGTACTAAACTACACACATCGCAACTCATGATCCACAAATCAATCAAAAACAATTCCAAGTTACTACTATTGAACAACAATAAAAGTTACACAAAGAAAATATAAGAAGACAAACATTGTATTCGTCAATGCAGCCATTCCCATCTTGGTCGATCAGCACCTAACACTTCTTTTGCTACTGGATCTGTGAACACTCAGTATAAGCAGCACATATGGTTAAGCAGAATGCAAAATATAAAGTTTAGCAATAAAACTCCAAAATTACTAAGTACAGTTACACGCATCTGGTTGAAGATTGTCGAAACGTCTACCTTCCCTTGCTTTCCTTGCAATATACTCCTCTTGATGTATCTTCTTTTCCCTACTTGATACATTTTCAATAGATCTGAATAGGTGTACATTCCTTAATTCACTTGTCATCACTCTGTGGATTAATTCCGTTTTTTCTTGACTGTCAACTCTCTTATCTCTGGATGCTGTTGTCACAGTAATCTTCCCATGGTCCCACCGGAGATGGTCACCCTATCGAAAATTCTACAAAAGAAACATGAATATTAGTCATTCTTCCTCAAATCCTCTGGCAGGAAGTTCATTACTGCAACTACATGACTCTACACACCTCTGCATCCATTTGCATCAAAACTCAATGCAGTACTCATTTCGCTATTGGCATTTAAAATTAGTAACACTCTTTCGTTGCGTCCATAAGTCAGTATCTCGCTTCAGGCACCCTTCATCTACATCTACATCCATACTCCGCAAGCCACCTGACGGTGCGTGGCGGAGGGTACCCTGAGTACCTCTATCGGTTCTCCTTTCTATTCCAGTCTCGTATTGTTCGTGGAAAGAAAGATTCTTGTGACTTCAGTAAAATCTTCTTCTTCACAACTCAATAAATCGATTACACCAATGAAAACAAAACATAATGATATTCCATTTCCACAACCCATCTCACACATAAAAAAACTAGTACTCATGTTTTCAAAAAACTAAACTTTCCAGCAAGTCATAGAAGATGGTGGTCAATGCATATACAGGGTGATTCAAAAAGAATACCACAACTCTAAAAATGTGTATTTAATGAACGAAACATAATATAACCTTCTGTTGTACATCATTACAGAGAGTATTTAATAAGGTTTTTTTTCATTCAAAAACAAGTTCAGAGATGTTCAATATGGCCCCCTCCAGACACACGACCAATATCAACCCGATACTCCAACTCGTTCCACACTCTCTGTAGCAAATCAGGCGTAGCAGTTTGGATAGCTGCTGTTATTTCTCGTTTCAAATCATCAATGGTGGCTGGGAGAGGTGGCCAAAACACCATATCCTTAACATACCCCCATAAGAAAAAATCGCAGGGGGTAAGGTCAGGGCTTCTTGGAGGCCAGTGATGAAGTGCTCTGTCACGGGCTGCCTGGCGGCCGATCCATCGCCTCGGGTAGTTGACGTTCAGGTAGTTACGGACAGATGAGTGCCAATGTGGTGGCGCTCCATCCTGCTGAAATATGAATTGTTGTGCTTCTTGTTCGAGCTGAGGGAACAGCCAATTCTCTAACATCTCAAGATACTGTAGTCCAGTTACAGTAGCACCTTCGAAGAAAAAGGGACCAAAAACTTTATTGGCTGAAATGGCACAGAAAACGTTCACCTTAGGCGAGTCACGTTCATACTGAGTTGTTTCCCGCGGATTCTCAGTGCCCCATATACAGACATTGTGACGGTTGACTTTCCCGTTAGTGTGGAAAGTTGCTTCATCACTAAACACAATCTTTGAAACGAAAGATTCATCTGTTTCCATTTGAGCAAGGATAAAATCACAGAAATCGATTCATTTAATCTTATCAGCTGCAGACAGTGCTTGAACCAATTTCATACGATAAGGTTTCATAACTAACCTTTTTCGTAGGACTCTCCATACAGTTGATTGTGGAATTTGCAGCTCTCTGCTAGCTCTGCGAGTCGATTTTCCTGGGCTGCGAACAAATGCTTGCTGGATGCGTGCTACATTTTCATCACTCGTTCTCAGCCGTCCAGAACTTTTCCCTTTGCACAAACACCCATTCTCTGTAAACTGTTTATACCAACGTTTAATACACCACCTATCAGGAGGTTTAACACCATACTTCGTTCGAAATGCACGCTGAACAACTGTCGTCGATTCACTTCTGCCGTACTCAATAACACAAAAAGCTTTCTGTTGAGCGGTCGCCATCTTAGCATCAACTGACGCTGACGCCTAGTCAACAGCGCCTCAAGCGAACAAATTTACAACTAAATGAAACTTTATAGCTCCCTTAATTCGCCGACAGATAATGCTTAACTCTGCCTTTTGTCGTTGCAGAGTTTTAAATTCCTAAAGTTGTGGTATTCTTTTTGAATCACCCTGTATAATTTATTACAAAGGAACCTCTATTTCCTTGGTAAACAATGAGCAGAAATCAGGAGCTTATGCTCTGCTGTAAAATGTATATCATGAAAGTTCCACTACCTGACATAATATGGTCCACTTTTTGTACATTTCTCAAAAATCTATCTGCAAATGAATTACACACAGTCTTTGTGGAGGTACTCCACAAGGGTGCAAAAGTCATATTTGACGACTATTCAACCGTAACTAACATGTACTGATAACCTTGTCGCGTCCTCAGGAGGGGCCAGACAAGTCAGTGGCGGCAGAAACCCACTACTTCACCAGAATAATGAGATAGATTGGACGGCCGTTACACAAAACTGTCATATTCTTTCCAGTAATTCTGTCAGCTCTTCTGATTCACTATGTTTTCGCCTGATTCATACCGAACCCAGCATTTGTACTATCACTTCCCACATTTGGTTGTGGTGTGATCCGTTGGAGCTCATGCAGTGCTTCCCCATGCTTTTTATATATCTCAGTCTGATTTCGCCTGAATTTTAACAGCGTCTGGATATGTGCCTTGTCGCCTACTGCAAAGGGACAAGTGCGAACAGAGTCATCTGTACGGAGAGAAAGTCGCTCAACGGCAGCGGCTAGCAACTCCAGATTATCCAAAACTTTTGCTACCTCTTCTCGTCATTCGTTTAATACTTCATCATGCTGCAGAACTTCCTGAAACTCGTTCTGTAGCAATTCCGTCTGCTCTCTGGTAATTTCACTTATGATTTTGCAACCAGCACAACACTGCGTAGCAAATCCAACTCTCTTTCAAAAATTATCAACGGTTATCTATCCCTTCAGTTGCGTTGGACTGGTTTTCTGCCACCTTGTCTGCCTTACAGCTCTCTTCTTGACGCCAGTCATTCACTGTTTCTGACTCTGTCCTGACTACATTGTCTCGCTCCTAATTTCTTTTGTGGCATCCTTGCTTTTGGCGAGATAAGCATCTAATTTGACATTTTCCATCTCAGTCGTTTTACCAACCTCTCCTCTAAACCAGAGCTCTGCGCTTTAATTTCCTTTCTCAAGCGCTCTAAGCCAGTATACTGTATTTCCAATTTCTTTCCTAGATTCTCCGTCTGCACCTGTAATTACTGCATAATTAGATTCTGAAAAGCGCCAAAGTCAAACCTGGAGATAAAAAATGAGCCTGCTCTCGCCGTTGTTTTCGTAGGTACAACGAACTTACACTGTACCTACCCTGCTGGTCCATCAAGTGTTTCTGTCGCTCGTTGTCTATAACCCTCTGTTGGAGTATCCAAGGGGCACGTCCCCTGCATTATATTTAGGTCACAGTTCGAAATTTCCCCCCAGCTTCGTGTAACTCCATTGTGTCTACCGACAAAACTATTTCATTCTGGAACAGATCTCCCAATCGCTCTCACTGACATCCCAACCTACGCTTTTGCCAAGTTCATGTATCATCTCAGATCAGTCCACGGTTTGAGACTGAGTGTATCTATGCATATCCAGAACAGAATATAAGAACAATGATAAAACCGAGATGGAATGCTAAATAAAATTTTTTCCCATTAATTAACTACACCTCCTGTCACGGGAACAGTGCTTAATGCTTTTCCCCACATCTACTCACAGATACTAATGCTCCATAAAATTCATACACATATAAAACAAAAACTCCCAAAATGTATGTGAAAATTACAACAAACAATGCCGTATATCAGTGCTGTTTTATGCAACACAGAATTGTGTGACGCCCTGCGAGATAAATTTTACAGATTAGACATTTCAGTAAATTTAACGACTAATGAAAGTTACGTAATATCAGAAAAAATCAAGGCAGGCGATATAAGACAAAAGACGCCTGTTGTTCTTTTAATTAGACTTAACCTTAACTTCGAACTTGATCACTATTCCAAATATGAGCTACACCCTTCAGCATACCTAATGGACTAAGCTTACTTCCTATCAAAAGCAGAAAGTGTCTCTATTGGTGAATTCCAGTGAGCACACTGTCGTCTGTAGTCAATAAGATAAAATAATGAGATTTGACCCTATGATTTATCTTGAACACGGAGCAGAATTTCAACAAACAGCTTCAGTATGACTGATCAAGGAATGAACTTAATGATAATTTGATAACACAGTTCTCAAGCCGGACAGCTATTCTCACTAATTAAAGGTCGAATGGAGTGATGGAAAACATGTGGGTGGAACGACTAGCGAATCACACTCCACGAAAATGGACATTTATTTATATGATGGAACGTCCCCTTTGAAAAATTGTACATGACTGTGCTTAAACTGACACACAATATTTTTTAGCGCAACGCAATCTGACTTTCAAAAATCCCTACAAAAGAATGGCCCTGACTAACATTAACCTATACCTTTCACAAATCACTTACCTCACAAAAATCTTCATTACTCGAACTACTGCAATACAGCGAGCGCCACTACTGCCAGTTAATTAAAAGATTCAAACTACTGAAGGCACTAACTACTGATAGGCATAGTTAGCAAATGAAAGATTTTGATAGAGAACAAACAATTTATTTACCTCAACTGTGTTCAAAAGTCATAATGTATATAGCAGTTCATGATATCCAGTATAACAAATTTCAAAACTCCACCATCTCTCTCCTCACATCCACCACTGCTGGCGGCTCACCTCCAACTGCACAATGCTACGCGCTGTTAACATCCAGCTGCCGGTGCCCAACACTACAATGGCAGGCAACAATGCAAACTAGCAACAGACTGCCTACAGCACAGCCAGTGATTTTCATACAGAGCGCTACGTAACATTGCCAATAAGAAAACATAAACAGCCTACTTACATAGCCCCCATGCTCCCCACAAAAAATTTTACAAATTGTTTTGGGCAGTGGCCAGTAATGATTTGATAAAATTTTTCATAATTACAATAACAAAGATGTCAAATGCACACACTTATTGATACAATGTTGGTCAAAAGCTAAAATTTTCTCACAGTCCATAAAGACAGTCCTGATGATTCATCACGGTAAAATTGCAGTGTTGTTTTTTTTTCCTCAAAGTCTGAGCAGTAAAAGAGAATGCACACAGAAGTAGTGGATTTCCATGCAGTCTTGAAGAAGTAGTGTTGTCCTTCCAACGGAAAGACAGTGCTGACTCTTGACATGCAGACAGGTAATGGGCCACAACAGAGCAAACCCACAGCAGAGTCATTCGAAGGTTTGAAGAATATTGGTAGGTAGGTCGTCACAGAGCAGACCCACTGTAGTCCTGGTAGAGATTATGGTATTGGTGGGCCACCAAAGATGCAGACCTACTGTAGTCCTTGTAGAGACGGCCAACAACCATCTGTTGCGACTGTGCAGGTGCACAATCACCATCGAAGAGTCTTAAGGAGAATATAGCAAGTCCATAAACCACCACTTGTCCACTCACAAAAAATTTGTTTGAATGTCCTTAGAACCAGCAATGCTGTTATCCAGTCCGTTGCTGAATTATTAACACACGTGCAAACACTAACAGTCCCTACTTCTCACATATTGTCCATATACTATGACCAACAGAAACGTGTACAGTGAAATGTAACTTACAAGTTAATAATATGATGAACTGGTGTCAATTACAATTTTATAACAAGAATACAATTACAAAGGTACAAAATACATCATTAAAGAACATAACAATACAGATAACATTTGTAGTACAGGCTTCACAAAAGAATCGAAATAACATATACATCAGTGTCACAGGAATTATGACATGAGTACATACATAAAAGATCAGAATAAATTTTGAAACATCAGCTTCACACATGAGCATTAAAACAAAACAGAATAAATAATGTCTAAGCATATTTACAAGGTAAATAACATATTATTAATGCCAATTATATTTGAGGATAACAGTATTCCTTATCATAGTGAATGTAGCTTAGTATTAGAAAAATTCTACAACATAAGTCTTATCAGATAAACATATAAATACAGGAAAAACATAAATACAGAAGGGTACACAAACATATAGCGGAATAATACAAGGAAAGGACAGGGTTTGTTTTACTGCAGTATTTTGCAGACAAAACTTTCTTTGCTTCTCAGAGATCTCCCTTCGTTCTTCATTATTTCCAAAAGTCCTATCTATACCTGCTTTCTGTACTTTGCTCATATAGCCTCTCAGTGCATTTCTTCAAATTCATCGCAACTCATTCTCTTATAGGCTACCCCCTCTTAAGCTAACTTAAATCTACTGAGCTCAGATGCTAAACTAAGGGACGAGGCAATGCAGCAGCACAAAACAATTAACACAAACAGCAATGGGGAAAAAAATGGAAATTGTCAAAGCAAGCTGCAGTACATCTAAATTACCACGCAATACAACATTACACCCAATATGAGCTAATGTGCAGCAACAAGAAAAATAAATCAGTAGTAAAACTAGATTAACAGAGTAATATAAAGTGAAATTTAATAGCAGTATGCCTGGCAAACAGCAGCAGCAAATGAAACAACTTATACCTAAACATGACAAAGTTCAAGCAGAAAAAATATTACACAAAAATTAACAATGCAGATAAGGGAATTGTATAATAACATCTTAATGTCTATGTAATTAAAGTGGTGCACCACAACTATTTCTACAAAATAAATTACCAAGTACTTGAAAAGAAAATTATATATGCAGTTACTGTTATTAGTCCCTTCTTATTGTTCTTTCCATTCCAAGAGCTCCCTTTTCGAAGAATGTGGATCATAAAAAAAAATATTTAATAGATCTGTTGACAGAAAGTGTTCACATTAGCAAATGCATCTAAGATTATTTTATAAAACTAATGCTGCAACACAGCTGGAAACCAGATATTATACAAAATGAGCAATCTCTCAACTACAAAGACAATAGATGTAAAATGTTTCTCATCATTTCATTAGGCATTTTAGTAAATATCATAAATTAAGAGCTCCACAGTGTTATCATATGTTTTCAAGTTCGAGTGTGTCGTATTTGCGATGCTTTCTACAAAGGAATGTCAATAGCGAGGATAATGGCCTCCCTTTTTTTTCTACCTGTGCCTCTGAAAAGGCCCTCACTAATGGCTTTTTTTCAGGCGTCTGACACAGCTGGGTGCCCACGACGCATTACGTGCAGGTGGTCCGTTAACTTTCTTACGGAAATATTTACGACAGCAGTTTCCGCTACAGTGACAGTCTCATATAAAAATACTTCACAGGTCAAGTATTTGCGTTACAAGTCTGTAGAAACAAAATGCTATTGATATAACAGTGTCCAAAAAATTTTCGTCGGCATTGTGATACATTCACGCATATACACACACATTTCATAACTCTTAAAGCGTGATTCTCGGTTTCCAACATCCTTTTTCATAAGTCAGAGTCCCTAACCACTACTCATTATTCCTTACCTTATTACACATATAAATATTCGTCGACACTTCTTCAATATTTCATCATAATAAATACATAGCATAACCAAATTCCTCATATATGGTAGCATCATCTTATTGATCATAAACATACCTCAACAGCATAATACATATCGTTGTCTAATAATATCATAACATCTCAGTCAATTCTCAAAATCGTCATAGCTTCCTCCAATAATTTCAAAACCTAAACAAAATTCTCTGCTCATTTCAATAGTGTCATCTACCTCAAATGTACTTTAAAATCGTGCTCTCTTACCAAATACATCATTCAAAGCTCTCATAGTATCACAATGGTTCCGAAAAAATATGAACAGTTCACAAAGTACAAACAACATACAATTTCGTAAGTGTGAAGTTGTCCAACGGTGTAATTACGTAAACGTCTGTCACTGATGTAGTAAAATAAATGTTTGTCTCTCTCAGGTAAATAATCAGATAGCTGTGTAATTTTGTGTTAGAGAAATATGGTACCGATGTGTAAAGTTGTATAAGCAAATACCATATCAGCTAGGGCTCCTTGTGCTTACCACACACATGGTACACAAAATAGCTGTGTACCTCCCTGAGGATTAATGTAATTATACCCTCAGGTGTTACAGATTACAACAATGGAATGAAATGTATTACGGAAAACCTTTGTATCATTGTACTTCAAATATCTTTAAAAATAAATGATTTAAGTACAAAATTGATCACTCAAATACGTGTCCTGTAGCGCTAAATGTGCGTCTTGTTGTAAAATAATCTCTGTGGAAGTGTCTTAGTTTTCGTCCCCCGAAACCTAAGTTCTGCAGAAGCCAATGTACTTACCTCATGATACACAAAAGTGAAATGCTTTGCGTATAGATATCTTAGTTATTCATCTGGCATTTCACAGAAAGCACCTCAAATCCAGAATCCACTCTCAAGCAAACCAAAATGTTGCATGAAAATCTCATTAGCAGTGCCGGTATATGTTCCAAGTATGTGAGCCTCATAGTCGTTACGCGATCGTGCAACTAATTAGCAAGAATGTACAAACAACAACACTGTGTCGTCCGTTCACTACAATGAATTCGTAATTTCTGTTTAAATAAGTTCTCTTGGTTCTTGACTGGATATTTAACTTCAAAACATTGTTGCATGTTAACAGATTCTAAGTCTGATAATGCATACTAGAAATGTGAAGTGAAAAGTTATATGGCAAAGAGAAAGTTAAAAAGGAGATTATCTTTCAATAAACGGTTTTACATGTGAAATGTGGTGTAAACCTTTACTCTTCCTAGTACGCAGAGTTTCAACTTCAACGCAATTATCATGTTGTATACGTCGGTAAGGAACGCTAAAATTTTTCTCAACGCCAGCGTCTATGTTATTTTTCCCTGAGTCAGCGGGCGCACGTGGCTGCCTGCGGTGCGAGTCATTGTCTGTTTCTTTGTTGGCGCGCGCCGTTATTGGGATTAGGAGACCTAACTTCTACGAATTCACCTTGACGAGAAGGCCCTGCCGTGTTTGAAGCTCGCCAGTTCTGATGGAATTCAGGTCGGTAGTTTACATAGTTTGTTTGTCGGTCATGTGGTGGAGAATTTCTCCCTGAATCATAACTGCGCGCTGGACCGTTGCATCTAAAGTTATTCTTTCTCCCTTGATAATAATTATTTTGGTTCCCATATTGTTTGTTTCTCTGATTGTCTCTGTGATAGTCATTACCGCGGAGAGGTGATCCTTCCCTGTAATTATTACTACTCTGCCAACGGTTGTCATACGGGTGGTGTCTGTTTTGGTCACGATTTTTGTTGTGAGAATAGCCTTGTCGCGTCCAGCTATTATTTCTGTCATCGCGGAATTGTGACGGATGTGACCTGTAATTGTTGTGGTGCTGTTTTCGCATTCTGCGATTGTCAGTGTCAATTTCCAGTTCTTGTAAGAGCCCCTGAAAAGCTTCAATGTCGTCTTTGCAACGTCCTGTCAAAATAATATGCCGTAAATGTTCAGGTAACTTGATTAAGCAAATGCGGATGAGTTCTGAGGGACTGTATGGGTTTGACAGGTACTGATTCTTGTGCAACATGTCTTCAAAATATTTCACAAGACTGGAAAATTGAGATTGTTCGAAATGTTTCATCATTATGATGTCATGTTTTACTCGGTCTTGTGTGGCTTGAGACCAATATGCTGAGAGGAAGGCATGGTAAAATTCTCCTTCACTGTGGCAATCGTGAATGACCGATCACATTCTTAGAGATTATTCATTCTCTAAGTAGCCACACATAAATTTTAATCTGTGTTCTAATGACCAGTTGGGAGGAAAACAATGAGAGAACTGATGGAGCCACACTTGTGGAGGAATGTCGTTGGCAGAATTCTTAAACGTTTTGAATTTACGTGTAGTAATGAACAGCTTATAGTCAAAATCATCATGTCGGCGAGTCGCATGTCGGTCATTGTTACGTCGTTTCGGCGGTTCCATCTCAAAATTCGGTGTACCTTACCAATTTCTTTCATAATTTCCAAAGTGCCCTGTGTTATTATTTTGTGGCTGTTCCGTATTTCTATGTCCCTCTTCCCGTATTGGAGCGTGAGTGTCCTCTGAAATACGTAATTCTTGTATTACCTGTGTCAGCTGATCTTGTACTTCCCGGATTTCTCTTTGGTGTTGCGTATTAATTTGATTCAGATTTTGTTTCAGTTTCCTAACTTGTTCGCACTCTTCTGTGTCATTAAAGACTACCGGTTTTGTGTCATTCAGATTATCATCTACCTTCGTAGATAAATTATTTAGCTGATCTGAAAGTTCAACTACTTTCTCTGATAATGAACTAATTTCCTCCATGTGTCTTTCTGAACCAATTTTCAGAGTATCTACTGTGTCCTTTAAGTTTTCTTGAGTTTTTGCAAGTTGCGTAACTGAATCGGTAGATGCAACTGAGTCAATTTGAGCTTGCAGGGTCTCATGATTTTTATGAACAATAGTTTGCAGTTCTTTTATGGCTGCTTCGTGATTCTGTAATGCATTTTCATGCCGTGAAAAAATAGGTTGAAAATGCTCACAAATTTGTGTTTTTACGTCATTACAGACTTTTTGACATTTCGATTCAATGTTATGTAACTCAGTAGTTAAATCTTCACGTGTTTGTTCAAGTGTGGTGTCTAACTTTTGAAGCTTTTGCTGTGTTTGTCTCTGATTTTGTTCCATTGTGTCTAACTTTTGAAGATTTTGTTCCATTGTGTCTAACTTTTGCTGTGTTTATCTCTGATTTTGTTCCATTGTGTCTAACGTTTGAAGCTTTTGTCCCATTTGTTGCATTAATTGTAATAACAATGCACTGGTGTCTGAAACATGTTCCTCAGTGCTATTCGGCAATGCATTTGAACCGGCAATATTCGCAGTTTGAAAAGCACAAAATGTGTCTTGACTTATTTGAGAAAAGGGTGAGGACGCAAAACCTGAATCTACAGTATTTGTAAGATTGTGTCCTGTCATTTCGGATTCCTGAGGCAAGCTGTTGCCGACCGATCGATCGATAATGCTTCCCTGTTCACTAATTGTTTCACTGTCTACACCATTGTTTGCAGCCCACTCCATTTCCCTATGTACAATTACCAAATTACTACTTTGAACATTAGTTAATTCAGTACTCGGTGGCGCTAACACACTGCTTTTGTCTTCACTGTCATTTCTCAGTTTTCTTTGGAGCCTAGTATTACGTTTTTCACACGCCATTATTGTCACAATATTTCACACGATAACACAGAAAAACACAATTTTAAGAGCAACAATAAGATAACACATTAACATAGCACTGAAAATAATATCTCGTTAATTGCAAGTGCAGCAGTGAAATACTTGGTGCAAATCTACATGCATGCCACAACTGTTTTACTGTACAACAATGAAAGGCTGCAACTATAAAGGAGATTCTCTCCACAATTATGTGCTAGCAATAAACAAAATCTACACTAATTGCACAAACTACAAGAAAAAATCAGAAGATTCCAGTGAGGTATCCTGGCAGGGTCGCCATATGAAACGTCCCCTTTGAAAAATTGTACATGACTGTGCTTAAACTGACACACAATATTTTTTAGCGCAACGCAATCTGACTTTCAAAAATCCCTACAAAAGAATGGCCCTGACTAACATTAACCTATACCTTTCACAAATCACTTACCTAACAAAAATCTTCATTACTCGAACTACTGCAATACAGCGAGCGCCACTACTGCCAGCTAATTAAAAGATTCAAACCACTGAAGGCACTAACTACTGATAGGCATAGTTAGCAAATGAAAGATTTTGATAGAGAACAAACAATTTATTTACCTCAATTGTGTTCAAAAGTCATAATGTATATAGCAGTTCATGATATCCAGTATAACAAATTTCAAAACTCCGCCATCTCTCCCCTCACATCCACCACTGCTGGCGGCTCACCTGCAACTGCGCAATGCTACGCGCTGTTAACATCCACCTGCCGGTGCCCAACACTTCAATGGCAGGCAACAATGCAAACTAACCACAGACTGCCCACAGCACAGCCAGTGATTTTCACACAGAGCGCTACGTAACATTGCCAATAAGAAAACATAAATAGCCTACTTACAATGAGATATACTGTCCTTGAATCTCAGCGATCATTTAACAAAGCAAAAACCACACTATTATTACGGTTCTTTATGGTGATTGATTTTTTAACAAATTCTGTGGACGTTATGCTGTCAGCAAAGATTTGTATCTTAAGAAAGAGGGAACGCTGTTGGTCTTGCAAACACATTAAAATCCCAAGCATTCACTACAGCAGTGGAAGGAAGACATAGAAGATAAATTCACCAACAATGCCTATGAATTGCGAGCGGTTGTCATCAAGCCTAGCTTGCGACCATTCATTCTGCTCAAGAAAATTTGTGGAACGTGATGGACAAATTCTAATGCGGTGGTTAATGAAGAAACATGTCGCCTTTCCAAGACTGAGTTGGAAATTGATAAAATTCACGCACGCGGAATTTAGGTGCAAATCTCCCTTGACAGTTTAATTACTGCAGGCATTACCTTCATTATGAAAGCGAAACTGCTAACCATATTCCTAACCAAAATGTTTTATCTTAGGTACACTCGAGAGCAGCACATATTACTCACCTCACCATGAGACCACGACTTACTGTAACCAAAAACTTTCTAAAACAACTCAGACGCTGTGTGCTCTGGTATAAACTTCATCAGGTGACCGCCAGTCAATTGTCACAAAAGCCGACCTCGGAGCTCCATACGCTTCGCCCAGTCGGTTGGAAATTGAGAATTACAACTTCTGTTACGCAGTCTCTCACCAGTTTACCGAACAAAAATTGCAATAAGGGTTCACCGGAAAATTTTACTAGTATCACGCTGACCTGACTGACCAGTCACAAGAAAAACTTCGAAAAAGAACAAGACAAGCTGTTGTCTCTGGTCCGATCATGCCACGAGCCAGCTTTGAAAGCTAAAAATCCAACATACGTTCCAATGCTTCTACAACGAGAGTCGAGGAAGCTACAATGATCCTGCGATTATACCTGCACTCCAATAACCATATATTCCTACATCACAGGTCTAACTGTCATTAGGTTATGGATAAGGGTAAAATAGGATGCTAATACGAGGTAAAAGGAAAATAAATCAATAAAGTTGGTTTTACCTGCATTCCTTCTCCCAGACACTGTTATATGATAAGCAAATAGCAGAAAAACAGTTTCCTGGACTAAATGGAGCGAAGTTAATCATTACAAATAAAGTTTTCATGAAAAGTTGCTGAGACCGACGACTTTCAAGACAAGACTCGACATAAAAGAATACGAAAGTTCTGTCTCTTACGTACATGTACTTGGCTACACTGGAAGAGAGATTTTAACCTGGAAAGTAACATAAAGTGTGGTATGCGCTACTAGCGTAAGCTTTCCTGGGAGTGGAAGGACGGGGCCAAATAAGGGTTGAACATCATTCGTATGATGATTTTTACTAACAGTTGTCAGCCAAAATAACTTTAGTAATTAGACCAACAGGACCTTGCCATATTAAGGCAAAACTGTCCAATCACATAAAATTATTCAAGGACAATTACAGGCAATCGACCAACAGTGTTATCAAATATTTCAGTTAGATCAAATAACAAATTGTGTTAATTCAGATAGTTGCTCTCAACTCTCCGAAAGTCATTCATCAGAACATAAAGGACGAAAATCTAAATTTACAACAAATATTATTCTCTTTCCAGAAATATACAAATCTTGTGTGCCACTGATTACTATTGTTGAAAAATTTACAGCAAGTTTCAGTTAGAGAAGCAAGATAATATTTCACGAATTGAAATTACATAACAATCTCTTCAAAGGTTCTAAGAAAACAGCCTCCAAGTAGGTAGTCCAGAAATATCTTTAGAATAAAAGGAATTCATTGAAAAGAAAGAAAAACAATTAAAGCCGCTTGATATGAAACCACCACGCGTTGCGCAGTGTGGTCCGGACGAACGGACCCCAAATTACTTAGGGCAGGTGTAATAAACTGCTCACCACACTCCTCCTTTTCTAAGCAACCAGGGAGAAAAAGCCTTAAGGCACAAACTTACAGTGGTAGCCTGATGAACAGAGAAATAATTTTTAAGTAAATCGAATAAACTTAAGACATCAGATTACACGCTGGCAGTGAAGACAAAACATTTGAGAAAAGTCGCTAATGATAAAAAGTTAACTGCCCAAGGCCACCACCCCCACTTACACCGATATTACAGAAGTTCAGCGGCCAATCCAGATTCAGCTTCATATCACGCCACGAGTCGGAAACGGTAAATTCTTAAAAGACGCGAGAGGCGGGAAAGATAGGTTGAAGAAAGATGCGAACGGTTGGCTGATGCACCTCACCTACGTAAACGTAAGTATGGCTTGGAAGTTGTTGTTGTTGTTGTGGTCTTCAGTCCAAAGACAGCTCTCCATGCTGCTCTATGGTGTGCAAGCCTCTTCATCTGCAAGTAACTACTGCAACCTACATCCTTCTGAATCTGCTTACTGTATTCGTCTCTTGGTCTGCCTTTACGATTTTTACTCCACACGCTTCCCTCCAGTACTAAATTGGTGATATCTTAATGCCTTTGAATATGTCCTACCAACTGATCCCCACTTTTTGTCAGGTTGTACCACAAATTTCTCTTCTCCCCAACTCTATTCAGTATCTCGTGATTAGGTATGTGATCCATCCATCCAAACTTCAGCATTCTTCTGTAGCACCACATTTAAAAAGCTTCTATTCTCTTCTTGTCTAAACTGTTTATTTTCCATGTTTCACTTCCGTACATGGCTACACTCCATACAAATACTTTCAGTAAAGATTTCCTGACACTTAAATCTATACTCGATGTTAACAAATTTCTCTTCTTCATAAATGCTTTGCCGGCCAGAGCCAGTCTACATTTTGTATCGTCTCTACTTCGACCATCATCAATTATTTTGCTTCGCAAATAACAAAACTCATTTACTACTTTAAGTGTCATGTCCTAATCTAATTCCCTCAACATCACCTGATTTAATTCGACTACATTCCAATATCATCGTTTTGCTATTGTTGATGTGCATCTCATATCCTCCTATCAAGAAACTGTACATTCCGTTCGACTGCTCTTCCAAGTCCTTTGCTGTTTCTGACAGAATTGCAATGTCATCGGCAAACCTCAAAGTTTTTATTTCTTCTCCGTAGACTTTAATTCCTACCCCAAATTCTTTTGTTTCCATCACTGCTTGCTCAGAATACAGATTGAATAACATCGGGGACAGGCTACAAGCGTGTCTCACTCCCTTCTCAACCACTGCTTCCCTTTCGTGCCCCTCGACTCTTATAACTGCCATCTGGTTTCTGTACAAATTGTAAATAGCCTTTCGCTCCCAATATTTTACCCCTACGACGGTTACCGTTTGAAGGAGAGTATTCCAGTCAACATTGTCAAAAGCTTTCTCTAAGTCTACAAATGTTACGAGACGTTGTAGTGTCAGTATTGCCTTGCGATTTCCTACATTTCTCCGGAGTCGTAACTGATCTTCCCCGAGGTTGGCTTCTACGAGTTTTTCCATTCTTCAGTAAAGGATTCGTGTTAGTATTTTGCAGCCGTGACCTATTAAACTGACAGTTCAGTAATTTTCACACCTGGCAGCACCTGCTTTCTTAGGAATTGGACATACCATATTCTTCTTGAAGTCTGAGGGAATTTCGCCTGTCTCTTGCATCTTGCTCATCAGTTGGAAGAGTTTTGTCATGGCTGGCTCTCCCACGGCTGTCAGTAGCTCTAATTGGATGTTGTCTACTCCTGGAGCCTTGTTTCCAATTAGGTCTTTCAGTGCTTTGTCAAATTCTTCACGCAGTATCCTAACCCTCTTCTCTTCTTCCTCTACGTACTTTTCTATTTCCGTAATATAGCCCTCAAGTGCATCTCCCTTTTATAGACCCTCTGTATACTCCTTCAACCTTTCATTGCTTACAAATATAACCCACCAAAACACAAGCAACAAAATTTGCCCCTGTGAATAGGCCTTTAGGCTCCAAGTAACTAAAGAAAGCGACGCGATGATTTTGTACACAAGGTACTAGACAAGAAGAACGTTTTGGACGTCATGATTAATGACATTGAACATAAAATAAATTTCCAAAAACCCAATAATTTAAGACGTCATAACTCCCTGACACTTACCAGCAGGCCAGAGACAGGAACAGGGAACAACAACAACAGTAGGCTGAACCGAGTGCAACATAGAAGCAGCAGGGCACAAACACGCACAGGAAGCAAACCAGTCGCGATTATCACGCTAACAGCGGGAAGGAAGAGCAGTCTTTATAAATGCCGCATGGTCTCAGCACCGAAACAACGAACTAAAAGTAACTCACCGAGCATATAAATCCGCTTTGGGATGACAGTGGAAAAGCTTGGAGAAGCCAGGAGAGCCTCCAGACTTGGTCGGCCAAAGGAACACTGTGTCCACTCCCATTTCAAGTGCACGTCCCTCGTGTCCGGAAGATGTTCAGCCAGACCAACTTGTAAGTCACACGGGCTGTAGAACGAACAGCCAGCCCGTTGCCTCGCAGACCTGCGCTGTCCGCGCTGCTACAATGACTGCCTCTCTCCTGCAAAACGGCCTCAACGACACTCGCGGCAAACGTGCCACGTCCCCTTCATGCCAAAGATTGTGTTCCAGGAGACGTGGAGCGAGCTATCGATTGCGCGACGACTCGAAGGGTAGAAGCATTTTAGTAGTATAAAAATAAACTGAATAAAATCTTACAGAGGGCGCCAGGTTACAGCTCATCAGCAGTAATCATGAGGTACGATTCAGGTGGGGCACAGAAAGAAGAGTGTAGAAACAGTTATCGGCAAAAGGTTTGTTATAGTTTACCTGAACAGAAAAAGGAGAAGGTGAACTATGAATGTGGAAACAGCACAATTTCATAAACTATACTCCTGAATGAAATAATATTTATTCCCATCGAAAACTTTTATCCATTTTTCTGATTTGCCTACATCTACATCTACATGGTTACTCTGCAATTCCTACGTAAGTGCCTGGCAGAGGGTTCATCGAACCAGTTTCATACTACTTCTCTACCATTCCACTCTCGAATGGCGCTTGGGAAAAAGGAACACCTAAATCTTTCCGTTCGAGCTCTGATTTCCCTTATTTTATTATGATGATCATTTCTCCCTACGTAGGTGGGTGTCAACAAAATATTTACGCATTCGGAAGAGAAAGTTGGTGAGTGAAATTTTTTAGATAGATCTCGCCGCTTAGAAAACCGCCTTTGTTTCGGTGACTGCCACCCCAACTCGAGTATCATATCAGTGACACTCTCGTCCCTGTTGTGCTATAACACGAAATGAACTGCCCTTCTTTGTTCTTTTTCGATGTCCTCCGTCAATCATACCTGGCAAGGATCCCATACCGCGCAGCAATATTCCAGCAGAGGACTGACATGTGTAATGTAGGTTGTCTCTTTAGTGGGTTTGTCCCATCTTCTAAGTGTTCTGCCAACAAAGCGCTGTCTTTGTTTCGCCTTCCCCACAATATTATCTATGTGGTCTTTCCAATTCAAGTAGCTCGTAATTGTAATTCCTAGGTATTTAATCGAATTGAAGCCCTTAGATTTGTGCGATTTATCGTATACCCAAATTTTATCGGATTTCTTTTAGTACCGATGTGGATGACCTCGATCTTTTCTTTGTTTAGTGCTAATTGCCACTTTTCGCACCATACAGAAATTCTCTCTACATCATTTTGTAATTGGAACTGATCGTTTAATGATTTTACTAGACGGTAAATTCAGCGTCATCTGCAAACAATCTAAGGGGACTGCTCAGATTATCACCTAGATCATTTATGTAAATCAGGAACGGCAGAGGGCCTATGACACTACCTTGCGGAACGCCAGATATCACTACCGTTCTACTCGATGATTTACCGTTTATCACTACGAACTGTGACCTCTCTGAGAGGGAATCACGAATCCAGTCACACGACTGAGACGATACTCCATATACACGCAATTTGATTAATAGTCGTTTGTGAGGAACGGTATCAAAAGCCTTCTGGAAATCTAGGAATATGGAATCGATCTGAGATCCCTTGTCGACAGCACTCATTACTTCATGGGAATAAAGAGCTAGCTGTGTTAGACAAGAACTATATTTTCTGAACCCGTGCTGGCTATGTATCAATAAGTCATTTTCTCCAAGGTGATTCATAATGTTCGAGTACAGTATATGCTCCAAAATCCTACTGCAAATTGAGGTCAGTGATATGGGTCTGTAATTCAATGGGTTACTCCTATTTCCCTTGTTGAATGTTGGTGTGACCTGTCCTACTTTCCAGTCTTTAGGAACAGACCTTTCGTCAAGTGAGCGGTTGTATATGATTGCTAAGAAAGGCGCTATTGTGTCTGCATACTCTGAGAGGAACCTGATTGGTATACCATCTGGACCGGAAGACTTGCCTTTCTTACGTGATTTGAGTTGTTTCCCAACACCTAAGATATCTACTTATATGTCACTCATGCCAACAGCTGTTCTGGTTTCGAATTCTGGAATATTTGCTTCGTCTCCTTTCGTGAAGGAATTCGGGAAACTGTATTTAGTAACTCGCAAGTGTAAGTGACGACAAAACTTTTTATTAGTACAAGTAATACAAATGAGATTTTTTCAGTCTAAGGATAAGAAACGAATGAGCACTTCTTCAAAATTTGTGGCTGCCTTCCGTACACGCTGGGAATATATACACAGAGCAAGGGGAAGATAATTTTTCGGAAAATGATTTCTAAATCACAGCAGTCCTACTCGATTACTTACCACGTCTTTTTGAAATACATGCAGAACAACTTCTCAGTGCGCCTCTTTTGACTTGTTGCGAATCAATTTGAGACTGTCGTCTAAAAACTCTAGAAACTGGCATTTCACTTTTTTTCTTTATTTCAAAGACATCAAAGTACTCTGCATATAACACCCACGTATACAGTTTTAATACCTACATATACAGTTTTTGGGAGAGGATGTTATGTTGTAGCGTCACTAGGGTCCCTTTTGCTCTCGTGAAGGCATTTTTAAAGGGTTTACATCGGACACTTTATTGAAGATTGGTTATTTTCCACCATAAAGCCTGATGCTGGCTGTATTTCTATACAGTTGTTTTTCTCCTACTATATTACATCACATTTGTTCAATGCCAGGACGCAGTCGATAGCTTTTGTAGACTATAACTTCACTAAGCGACATTTTTCCATCGTGAGAGCCTCGTTGCTTTCGTTATTATATTCAGTCGTCTAAATGTAGCTTGAGTGTATTTATAAATGTATTACACAAGTTTGGCATTCCTTAAATTCACATTACACACTGTTAGACAGCTTTTGAATCAACATTCCCCAAATGTAGTAAAAAAAAGTGCTTTAAATCACTGAGGTGAGTGATTCAATATTTGCTTCATTTCAGCATCATCTTTTAACACTATTGTTAGTGACATGGCCCGTTTCTGCCACAAACCACTGGAAGTTACCATCAAATGTGTGCAGCTGTCTAGGATGCCAAAATCTTGATAGAGCCTGCTAAATTTGTAGAGAAATCCAAAAGAAATTTACAAATTTCGTTCTGATAGTTTAGGTCGTTTACTGTTCTACATCCTGACCAACATAACGTAAAAGCATTTCTTTTCTCGCCAGAACGATATCAGAGTTCTGCAGTCCCACTCAGTAATGAAGCACACTGGCCAATAATGCTGACTCACAGCTGCGACAATGGATAAACTTCTAACTTCCCACAAGAAAACCTATATCATACAATGAAACGCATTTTTGACCTCAGCGCTTGGTGAGTCCGCCCTTCTGTTCCCTACTGCTCTGAGCACTTCCGTCTGTTATGAACAAACTAGCCTTTGCTTCGGCGCTATAGGGACCGACTCACTACACTGCAGAAAAGGAGGCGCGCGCGTATGTGGGCCGCTCTGCAGTCTTTCTCAAACAATTTTAAAAATACTATTCGGTAAAAAACATTTATTCTGCCACATGTCGTAGCCTCATCCGTTAGCTTCATGAGGAACTGCCTATAATTTCGTTAATGGTTATAGTTATTGTGATACTTCGTTGTTAAATAAGCTACTACACGAAATTCGAAAAATGGTTCAAATGGCTCTGAGCACTATGGGACGTAACATATCAGGTCATCAGTCCCCTAGAACTTAGAACTACTTAAACCTAACTAACCTAAGGACATCACACACATCCATGCCCGAGTCAGGATTCGAACCTGCGATCGTAGCGGTCGAGCGGTTCCAGACTGAAGCGCCTAGAACCGCTCGGCCAAATTTTTGTGATGAACAGTATGCAACAACTATACCTCACAAGGAAACCACTGAGTGTGAGGTCCCAAAAGGCATTCGAAGCCCCACGTTTGTCTACCATACAACCACAACATTGGCTGCTATCGGCAACAGGGGTCGACTGCAGAGTAATAAAACAATTATGATCAGATTTCTATAAATCCGTTGCAATAAATCCGTGTAGTGCACAGAAAAAACTACCGATATTCAAGGGAGGATAAAAACTGGTGTTTGCGCGTTTCAAGGATGCTCGACTCAGTTTACATGATGTGCATGGTAGTGACCTACTACGTTATGAACATGAAAATGTGCGCGACATACATTAACGCGATTTCAAGGGAAGCAGTGCGTGGTTGCATAAATTCAGACAGTGCTACACAACTGAAAGACGTACGATAACGAAATTTCAAACAAAGCGTCAACTTGACTATGCACTGGAAACTGCCGAATCGGCCCCTAAATTTGTACGTGAGATAAACAAACTTATCCCCTCGTTCAGTAAGGAATTTGTTTTCAACTTCGACCAATCATTATTTGAACAGGAAACATAAATGAAAGGAATCCTGCAAATAACAGGTACCATGAGAACTGTATCAAGATCAAGTAACATCAACACCTTAAAGCATCGTGTACAGTTAAGCCGACTGTTAATCTGGATGGTAAATTGGTTGCAAAGTTATTTACTGTGCTGCGTGAAGTTGGAGGTGCTCTGCCCCCTCCGATTGTTTCTCGTGTGTGATCTTGCAAGGGCAATACGGGATATTTACGTCATAGCAAGCAAGAGTGGGAAAATGTGCGCGACAGAACCACAGCTATTGTATGAGCACTGCTTTTGGCCAACAGCTGGTCAAAATAATTTGCTTTTTCTAGATTCTTGGTCTTCGTATAAAAATCATAATCCTTTAGAGCACACTATCCCTCCTGAAAAGTTCACGACATTGCAGTTCATATCTCTTGGAACCATTGAACGATTTCAGCCTCTGGATATTTGTTTTTTCTTCCCTATAAAGCATATTATCGCACTCTCTGCAGGTACGCCTTAAGGGATAACCAGTTTCACGATAAACTCCACGACAGACTGCTTCGCATTCGGTTTCATGCCATCACATACCATCAGTTCTTACCAACCCTTTACGTCAATATGACGGTTTGTAATCCCCAAGGAGTTCGCCTTCGATCTTGATGGTGCGAACCTTTATGATCAATGTGATGCGCCTTTTTTCATTCGGTGTTCATGGCGCAACTTAATGGTTTCTTTCGAACATTTCTTGGATGTCGATGATGTCCATTTTGTGAAGTGTAATACAGACATCCCATATAAGGTTTCCCTCTCCTAAACTCTTGTTCTGGTTCAAAAATGGTTCAAATGGCTCTGAGCACTATTCGACTTCACTTCTGAGGTCATCAGTCGCCTAGAACTTAGAACTAATTAAACCTAACTAACCTAAGGACATCACACACATCCATGCCCGAGGCAGGATTCGAACCTGCGACCGTAGCGGTCGCTCGGTTCCAGACTGTAGCGCCTAGAACCGCACGGCCACTCCGGCCGGCAAACTCATGTTCTGTCGCCCTCCTGATGCACATAGTGAGTCATTAGCAGCTTATCTTTTCCTGTCATAATTTTAACTCAACGCTTTCTAATGAGCCCTGTTAAAGACTGAACTTGCGACATCGCTTTCAAGAGGTTCCTTGCCAGTTACCTATTCATAAACGCCAACTCAGATTTGGAAGTATTTTGTAATCAATTAATGTGCTATAGTGCAATTATACATATACATCTACGTGATTACTCTGCTATTCACAATGAAGTACATGACAGACGGTTCAATGAACCACTTTCATGCTGTCTCTCTACTGTTCCAGTCTCGAACGGCACGCGGGAAAAACGAGCACTTAATTTTTTCTTTGCGAGCCCTGATTTCCCTTATTTTATCATGATGATCATTTCTCCCTATGTAGGTGGGTGCTAACAGAATGTTTTCGCAATCGGAGGAGAGAACTGGTGATTGAAATTTCATGAGAAGATCCCGTCGCAACGAAAAACGACTTTGTTTTAATGATTGCCACTCCAATTCACGTCTCATGTCTGTGACACTTTCTCCCCTATTTCGCGATAATACAAAACGAGCTGACATTCTTTGTACTTCTTTGATGTCATCCGTCAGCCCCACCCCCACACCGCTCAGCAATATTCCAGAATAGGACGGACAAGCGTGGTGTAAGCAGTGTCTTTCGTAGACATGTTGCACCTTCAAAGTGTTCTGTCAATGAATCGCAGTCTTTGGTTTGCTCTATCCACAATATTATCTATGTGATCGTTCCAATTTAGATTATTTGTAATTGTAATCCCTAAGTATTTAGTTGAATTTACAGCCCTCAGATTTGTGTGACTTATCGCTTAATCGAAATTTAGCTGATTTATTTTAGTACTCATGTGAATAACTTCACACTTTTCTTTATTCGGGTCAATTGCCACTTTTCGCACTATACAGATATCGTATCTCAAATCATTTTGCAAGTCGTTTTCACCATCTGATGACTACAAGACGGTAAATGACAGCATCATCTGCAAACAATCTAAGACGGCTACTCAGATTGTGTCCTATGTCGTTAATATAGATCAGGAACAACAGAGGGCATACAACACTTTCTTGGGGAACGCCGGATATTACTTCTGTTTTACTCGATGGCTTTCCGTCTATTACTACGAACTGTGACCTTTCTGACAAGAAATCACGAATCTAGTCGCACAACTGAGGCGATACTCCGTAAGCACACAGTTTGGTTAGAAGACGCTTGTGAGGAATGGTGTCGAAAGCCTACTGGACATCTAAATATATGGAATCAATTTGACATCCCCTGTCGATAGCACTTATTACTTCATGAGCATAAAGAGGTAGTTGTGTTTCACAAGAACGATATTTTCTGAAACCGTGCTATGTATCAATAAATCGTTTTCTTCGAGGTACTTCATAATGTTCGAATACAGTATATGTTCCAAAACCCTACTGCAAATCGACGTTAGTGATATAGGCCTGACAGAGATGAATGCATGATGTCTGTTCTTTTGTACATATCCGAAAGACACCACCAGCTGTGATACATATTATGTAAATTGAAGGTGGAGGGATGGGGGAGCGTGGAATGGAAAGGGAAGGAACTGATGATTTCAGCTGCATCGGGACTTCGTGTGGAATCATCAGCAGCGAGTGAAAATGTGTGGCGGACTAGGATTCGAAACCGGGATCTACACTCCTGGAAATTGAAATAAGAACACCGTTAATTCATTGTCCCAGGAAGGGGAAACTTTATTGACACATTCCTGGGGTCAGATATATCACATGATCACACTGACAGAACCACAGGCACATAGACACAGGCAACAGAGCACGCACAATGTCGGCACTAGTACAGTGTATATCCACCTTTCGCAGCAATGCAGGCTGCTATTCTCCCATGGAGACGATCGTAGAGATGCTGGATGTAGCCCTGTGGAACGGCTTGCCATGCCATTTCCACCTGGCGCCTCAGTTGGACCAGCGTTCGTGCTGGACGTGCAGACCGCGTGAGACGACGCTTCATCCAGTCCCAAACATGCTCAATGGGGGACAGATCCGGAGATCTTGCTGGCCAGGGTAGTTGACTTACACCTTCTAGAGCACGTTGGGTGGCACGGGATACATGCGGACGTGCATTGTCCTGTTGGAACAGCAAGTTCCCTTGCCGGTCTAGGAATGGTAGAACGATGGGTTCGATGACGGTTCGGATGTACCGTGCACTATTCAGTGTCCCCTCGACGATCACCAGTGGTGTACGGCCAGTGTAGGAGATCGCTCCCCACACCATGATGCCGGGTGTTGGCCCTGTGTGCCTCGGTCGTATGCAGTCCTGATTGTGGCGCTCACCTGCACGGCGCCAAACACGCATACGACCATCATTGGCACCAAGGCAGAAGCGACTCTCATCGCTGAAGACGACACGTCTCCATTCGTCCCTCCATTCACGCCTGTCGCGACACCACTGGAGGCGGGCTGCACGATGTTGGGGCGTGAGCGGAAGACGGCCTAACGGTGTGCGGGACCGTAGCCCAGCTTCATGGAGACGGTTGCGAATGGTCCTCGCCGATACCCCAGGAGCAACAGTGTCCCTAATTTGCTGGGAAGTGGCGGTGCGGTCCCCTACGGCACTGCGTAGGATCCTACGGTCTTGGCGTGCATCCGTGCGTCGCTGCGGTCCGGTCCCAGGTCGACGGGTACGTGCACCGTCCGCCGACCACTGGCGACAACATCGATGTACTGTGGAGACCTCACGCCCCACATGTTGAGCAATTCGGCGGTACGTCCACCCGGCCTCCCGCATGCCCACTATACGCCCTCGCTCAAAGTCCGTCAACTGCACATACGGTTCACGTCCACGCTGTCGCGGCATGCTACCAGTGTTAAAGACTGCGATGGAGCTCCGTATGCCACGGCAAACTGGCTGACACTGACGGCGGCGGTGCACAAATGCTGCGCAGCTAGCGCCATTCGACGGCCAACACCGCGGTTCCTGGTGTGTCCGCTGTGCCGTGCGTGTGATCATTGCTTGTACAGCCCTCTCGCAGTGTCCGGAGCAAGTATGGTGGGTCTGACACACCGGTGTCAATGTGTTCTTTTTTCCATTTCCAGGAGTGTATTTACTAGGCAGTTGCTTTAACCACTGTGCCACCCAGAAAAAGTATTAATCGCAAATGTGTGGACTATCGTGGCACGCTCCTTGGCCAACCCTCATACCCACCTAGCGCCGCTACCCTATCCATGTCGTCCGTGCTGGCTAATTTTAATTCCTGCCGGATGTCGAAGTAATTGCGCATCTGCAGTGATGGTTGTGGGCTCATAGCAGATCCGGGCTTATCACTATGAGTACGGAGGCCATGGACGGGGACAGCAGATAAGTGGTGGCACCAGGTTGGAATATAGGTCGGTTGAGGAGCGGCCCAAGATAGTATGCGTATTTGCAATCAACACTTTGTTCGGGTGGCGCAGTGGTTAATGCAACTGCCTACTAAATAAGCGATCCTGGGTTTGAATCCCAGTACAGCCCACATTTTCACTTGTCACAACTGATTTTTCACAAAATCCCAATGCAGCTGCTGTCATCGGTTCCTTCCTTTCCCTTTCCTTTCTCACACACCACCTTCCGTTTACATAATATATTCCACATGGAGTCTGCTTTTTTGGACATGCCTGAAAGAGCGGACGAACGGACACCACACATTCATGTAATTAATACGCCTATGAACCCACAAACGTCAGTACACATGCACATATGCACAGATGCACAATTCCGTTCGACCTCGAGAGGGAATCTAAAATTAACAAGCAAGGAGGACACGGAAGGAGACTGCTCTAGGTTGGAATGTGGGATGGCCGAGGAGCATGCCGAGATAGTTCCCTCGTTTGTGATTAATACTGTGTCTGGGTGGAGCAGTGATTAACGCAACTGGCTGGTAAGCAGGCGATCCTGGGATCGAATCCCGATCCATTACAGATATTGATTCATCGCCACTGATTTCGCATAAAGTCCTAATGAAGCTGATATCATCAATTCCTTCCTTTCCCTGTCCTTTCCTTTCTGCTCCTCCGCCTTCAACTTACATAATTATAAGAGAACTGAAATTATTGTTTACGATAATGATCGAAGCAGACAAAGTGAATTAAAATTCGTGCTGTGGCCCGGACTCGAACTCGGGTCTTCTTGTTTGCGAGACAGAAGTGTTAACCATTACACTACCACAGCACAATGATCAACATTGCTGCACGAACTACCTAAGCTGAGTGCCCTCCCCAACACAAATTTCAATTCATTTTTCCTTATATATCGTCACTGCTGCCAAGGCTCTCCGATATTGGCAAGCACCCCAACATTGGACGTAATGGGTCGTCCTTGTGCCATTGGTGACCTTATAGATCTTATACTTAAATGTTTCTTGAGACATTTAAGTCTCTCTTTTCATTATCAATGGTAATGACCGATGCAGACGAAATGAATAAAAATTTGTACTGCGGCCGGGACTCGAACGCGGGTATTTTTGCTCGTTAGGCAGAAATGCTAACCATTACACAACAGTCAACATTGCTGCATGAACTACCTAAGCTGAGTGCCCTCTCCAACAACAACGGGTTAGAGTCTGTAATGACACATTCCGACGCAGAGACTGCGCCAAAGATTAAATTGAGAGGCATGTAGAAAATAATCTTTGTAATGTTCATATTGGATTCTCTTTTGTTTCATACTCCAAGGAGAAGTTAAGATACACTTTCGATTGTTACCTTGTAGGGGATGGACGTAATTTTTGATGTGTGCGGAAAGGCATCCATCTTGTTAGTATTTCTGGTTTATGCGACGAGCAGAGCACGTCTTATTGTCTTGTGAATAAAAGATAGTGAGAAGTATCGAAGTTTTACGAGAATTAATTAAAGCGACGTAGCATTGTATTCCTTGGTGGCCACCGTCTTCGTGAGTAAACCGATGCCGACTTAGGAAGATACACACGGTCAACAAAGAGAACCTCGATGGCGACAAATGAATTAATATTGTGGCAAAAGGACTAATTCCACGTCTAAGCTGAGAACTCTGACTAAATCAACAATGACGTAGAATTCAAAAATGTAATTAATCGGAATTGTAAATTATATTACAGGCAAATTTCACGCAGCACTGAGTTTGTCCGCATTCAAGCTGGTCAATACAGCCCGTAAAAAAAAAAAAAAAAAAAAAATTCTAAAGTTACAGTTCCATATCCATTATTTTTTCCTCTTTTCAAAAAATTCAATAAATTTAAATTTTTTTATTTATTTCGCCACAAGTCCCGGCAGCAGCACAAATTTTAATTCATTTCTTCTGCTTCGATCATCATCGTAGATAATAAAAAAGAGACTTAAATGTCTCAGGGAAACATTTAATTATAAGAAATTATTGTTGTTGTTGCGATCTCGCATTATGAAGTCGTCTACGACTTCTGAGGCAACAGTAAAAGAACTTGGCATGGTTTTAGATTAACGCTCAAATTACATAAGCCACATTATTTATAACCAGTAAATCACCTTCAGTCAAAATTTAGCCCCAAAAAATTGCTGCGAAAATTTGATTCACAAACTATCGCCACATACTCGACTTACAGAATAAGTTGTTTATTGCTGTTAAATTACGTAAAATGAAATTGCAAAAGACATGACACGAGGAGACGTATTATATTTCCTCAAAGAGATAATACGCCAAGGAAAGGATATTCAGAGCGTTAATGCAATATACAACGCCACCACGCGCATTACATCAGGGTAAACAAACATAATACTGGAAAAACATGGCGTCCCGAGCTCTCAGTCAATCAGGGACGATATCATCATTGGACGTCCTCTATCTGTACAGGGTAGAAGAAAACAATCTCATACTAGGTCAGAGGAAGGATGAGGACGTCGAATCGAGAGAAGTTCTCCAGACAACCGTAGATCGGAGATGCACCGTTATGGGGCTACGGCCATAAAACGGCAGCCAATCAGCAGCGACGAGTTCTCGAGAGTCTGTCCGGTAAGCGAACGTGTTTGGACGTGTCTCTCAATGCGATTCTTGGTTTATTCTATGACGTCAACTTTGTAGCGATACCGGAGGTAAGAATTACGAGCGTTTGCTGTAAAAAAATAGTTTGAGAAAGAAACGATAATTTAAAGTTTAATTTTCTTTTTCTTTTCCGTTCTTGGCTTAGTTCACACTTTCTGAACTACTCTACCTGTTAAAATGAATATTACTACTCTCTCTACTTTAAGAAAAACTAAGACAAGTGGCCTTTAGATGTAATTATCGGACATGGATGTGTGTGATGTCCTTAGGTTAGTTAGGTTTAAGTAGTTCTAAGTCTAGGGGACTGATGACCTCAGATGTTAAGTCCCATAGTGCTCAGAGCCATTTGAGCCATTTGTAATTATCGCCCAGATTTTAAGGACCTAAGAAGCAGTGAGATATGCAAGCAATTATGACCTAAAATTCAAATAAATATCATCATAGAAAATAAAATGTGACTTCATATGTTTAATCAAAAACGTTCTTGTTGATTTTTTTTTATATTCCATGTAATACAAAATTCACTTTTGAACAAATTGTGAGTATACTACTTGCGTTTTGCAATTCCTGAAAGTAACTAGAGCTTATTTTTGAAATGTCATCAGTATGTATCTGAAAGAGACACGAAGTACAGTGAAGACAATAATGCCTTGTTTTCATTACTGCACACCAATTCTTAAAAGTATTGCGAATTAGTTGGCACGTCCTGTCAATCTTCAGTTTCTGCAGAGTTGCTTTGGATCGCAAGATGCATTTTCTGGTTTTCCAGTGTCAAAAATCTGTAGTTGCCGCTGAGGGTAATTTTGTATCTGTAAAAGCTCCTCTTCTCAACACAGGACGTCAAAGAAGCGTATTTGAAGGCGAGGAGGTCACTGAAGGCCAGCTTTGGTTCTTTCTCGCATACTAAATCTCTTAGAAATAAGTAATACTGAGCAAACATGGAGTATCATGACAGATGCAGGGATCAGTGACCAAGAGGTTACTGTAGCGCGTTTGACTACCAAACATCCAACCCCACCAAAAATAAACGAAAAGACACGAATTTAAATAAACTTAAAAAAATTCGCTTGACACCTTTCTAAGAAAGAGAGTCTCCTCTCCTTCCAATCTGACTATGTAAATGTAGTCCAGACGTGGTTTAAATTCAAACAAATAGTGTCGAGATATATATATAATAAATTAGTACTAGATGGTACTGATACCCCATGGTATACAAAACAGTTCAGAATACTGTTGCAGAAGCAGCGGAAAAACATGTCACATTTCAAAGAACGCAAAACCTCCAAGATTAGGGAAGTCTTACAGAATCTCGAAATTTAGCGCGTGCTTTAATGCGAGATGCTTTTAATAGTTTCCGTGACGAAACTCTGTGTCGAAATATGGCAGAGCCCCAAAGAGATTCTCGTCATATGTAAAGTACACCAGTGGCAGGACGCAATCAACACCTCCACTGCGCACTATGCAATAGTGATGTCACTGATGACAGTGCCACTAAAACAGGGTTACTAAATACGGTCATCCGAAACTCCTTCACCAAAGAAGACCAAGTAAATATTCCAGAATTCAAATCTAGAACAACTGCCAACTTGAGTTGTGTAGCGAAGCAGCTTAAATCACTTAATAAAGGCAGCACCTTAGGTCCAGATTGTATAATAGTCAGGTTCCTTTCAGGGTATGCTGATACAATAGCTCCATACTCAGCATTCATATACAACCGCTCGCTCGTCAAAAGATCCGTACCTAAAGACTGCAAAGTTGACCAAGTCGCAACAGTACCGAAGAAAGGAAATAGGAGTACCACCGAAGTCGTTTTGAAGTACGATTTTGGAAAACGTAAACTGTATCGAAATATTATAAAACTTCGTTTAAAACGCTTTATTGACAAATAGTCAGCACGGATTCAGAAAACATCGTTCTTGTGAAACACAAGTAACTATTTATCCTCGGGAAGTAATGGGTGCTATCGATAGGGGATGTCAAATTTATTCCATATTACCAGATTTCCAGAAGACTTTTGACACCGTTCCTCACAAGCGACTTCTAATGAAATTGCGTGCCTATGGAGTATCGCCTCAGTTGTGCGACTGGATTCTTGAGTTCCTGTCAGAATTTCAGAAAGGTCACAGCTCGTAGTAACTGACGGAAAGTCATCGAGAGAAACAGAAATAGTATCTGTCGTTCCCTAAGGAAGTGGTACAGGACCTCTGTTATTCCTGATCTACGTAAACGACATAGGAGACAATCTGAGTTGCTCTCTTAGGTTGTTTACAGATAATGGCGTCATTTACCATCTTGTAAAGTCATCAGATGATCAAACCGAACTGCAAAATGAACTAGGCAAGATATCTGTTTAGTGCGAAAAGTGGCAATTGACTCTAAATAAGGAAAAGCGTGAAGTCATCCACATAAAAACTAAAAGGAATGGACTAAACTTCGGTTACACATAAATCACACAAAACTAAAACCTGTAAATTTAACTAAATACAGTTAAGGGTAACTTAAATTGGAATGATCAAACAGATAATGTTGTGGGAAAAGAAAACCAAAGACCGCTTACACCACGCTTGTTCGCCCTCTCCTGTAGTATTGCTGTGTGGTGTGGGATCCGCATCAGAAGGTACTGACGGAGGACACGTAAAAAGTTCAAAGAAGGGTAGCTCATTTTGCATTCGCGCGAAATAAGGGAGAAAGTGCTACAGACTTGATACGGAAATTGGGGCTTCATCATTAAAATAAAGGCGTTTTTCGTTGTGGCACAATCTTCCCGCGAAATTTCAATCACCAACTCTCTCCTTCGACTGCGAAAATATTCTGTTGGTGCCCACCTACATAGGGAGAAACGATCATCATGATAAAATAAGAGAAATCAGAGCTCGCACAGAAAGATTTAAGTATTCGTTTTTCCCGCGTGCCGTTACAGAGTGGAATGGTGAAGAAATAATTTGAAGGTGGTTCAATGAATCCTCTGCCAGGAACTTAATTTTTAATTGCAGAGTAATCATATACATGTAGAAATGTTGTGGCATTCCCAAAAAGACTATCACTATTTTCGCACATTGTAGAATATCCAGAAATGCACTGGAGAAAATTTTGCAATTTATTGTTCACCTTGGCAGTCACATGATCACGAGTTCGATCCAACTCGCACTGCTCATGTTGCACAATATACGGAGGTCAAACAGTTGAGTACCGGCAGCTTTCAGTAGGCTGATGACTTTTGTACCCCGAAAAGTTGGCGTTGACGTATGCGAAGTTTCCAGAAAAGGTATCTGTAAACACTTCTTTCACAGATCTGATAGCTCTCGACTCATCGCTATCGAGCTCATAACAGATTGTCTTTAATTTGGTGTAGTTGGTTCAGTAATTCTCAGCAGCATTAAGTCAAGAAACCCGTCGTTTAGGAGCAGACTGGGGGTGGAGGAGCAACGAAGGTGCCTGTTTCTTGAATTTCTGCACCCGTAACAGAACTTTCACATGCATTTTCTGATCATAATAAACTAATTTATCAACATTCCGCCGGCCGGTGTGGCCGAGCGGCTCTAGGCGCTTCAGTCCGGAACCGCGTGACCGCTACGGTCGCAGGTTCGAATCCTGCCTCGGGCATGGATGTGTGTGATGTCCTTACGTTAGTTAGGTTTAAGTAGTTCTAAGTTCTAGGGGACTGATGACCTCAGGTGTTAAGTTCCATAGTGCTCAGAGCCATCTGAACCATTTTTTATCCACATTCCCGACTTCCGGCCATAACCATGTCAGAAACCTTTTCACATGGATCACCTGAGTACAAACGGCAGCGCCGCCAGTGCACCGTCCTTTTATACCTTGTGTACGCGATACTACCGCCATCTGTATATGTGCATGTTGCGATCCCATGTATTTCACCTCAGCGTACTCCTGGGAAATAAATCTTTGTAGTAACTCTTGTTTATTTGTGAGAGTATCACCCGAAATATTGTCATGTGAACAACAATTTCATATTTTTATTCTTCTGTCCTTAAAGACACAACAAATACGAGTACATGCATGTTTGGCAAAAAGTTGACCGAAATATGACATGTTACTAAAATGGTGTAACAACACCGTATATGCACAGTAAAAATACATTTTTCCTCACTACACTACCTGGATTCGTGCATAGCTAGTTGTAAAATTCAGCCTCAAGTCCAGCAAAAATGTATGACTCGTCATTAAAATTCGGGTTCTATTAACATCCACCTTACAGTAGGTGAGACTGTTGTACCCAAGAACAGTTTTCACACTTTCGCCTCTAGCCAATCTTGTAATAAGACTTTAATATATTATCTTATTTCGTTTCTAAATGATTGCAATCATTTTATATGTGCTGCAGTCTTTTTCTGAAATTAAAACATTACTATGGAAAATTAAGATTTCTCCAAATGTGAAAACCTCTTCCAAGGTACTACATGGTCATTTACCTAGGAACAAATATTCTGTTGGAATTTAAAAGTATGCAACTGAGAAATTTTGTCAGTACCGTATTTGATAGTCTAGGTGCTCATTATTACTTTATTATATACGAGTATAATAACCAGTAAGTGAAACCAAATTAATCATAAGTATTATCAAAAACTAGTTACAAGTTAAATAAATTTTGAAATAGAAACTATTAGTAACTAATGCAAATTTTCATTTTCAAGAAAGATAAAACTGCGAAGACATTAACAAAATTCAGTTAATATGTACATACCATCTGTGCCATGGTACGAGACCTCTTGTTTCAAGGTACAAGATGGTGCATGACCGACGAAGTAAGGGTTAACCGTCCACACATCATAAAATTGGTTATAAAATAAATAGAATTTCACTTGCCATAGGATTCTGTAACTTAGGAATTAACAACATATTCGAAGTATACTACTGGCCATTAAAATTGCTACACCACGAAGATGACGTGCTACAGACGCGAAATTTAACCGACAGGAAGAAGATGCTGTCATATGCAAATGATTAGCTTTTCAGAGCATTCACACAAGGTTGGCGCCAGTGGCGACACCTACAACGTGCCGACATGAGGGAAGTTTCCAACCGATTTCTCATACACAAACAGCAGTTGACCGGCGTTGCCTGGTGAAACGTTGTTGTGATGCCTCGTGTAAGGAGGAGAAATGCGCACCATCACGTTTCCGACTTTGACAAAGGTCGGATTGTAGCCTATCGCGATTGCGGTTTATCGTATCACGACATTGCTGCTCGCGTTGGTCGAGATCCAATGACTGTTAGCAGAATATGGAATCGGTGGGTTCAGGAGGGTAATACGGAACGCCGTGCTGGATCCCAACGGCCTCGTATCACTAGCAGTGGAGATGACAGGCATCTTATCCGCATGACTGTAACGGATCGTGTAGCCACGTCTCGATCCCTGAGTCAACAGATGGAGACGTTTGCAAGACAACAACCATCTGCAGGAACAGTTCGACGACGTTTGCAGTAGCAAGGACTATCAGCTCGGAGACCATCGCTGCGGTTAACCTTCACGCTGCATCACAGACAGGAGCGCCTGCGATGGTGTACTCGACGACGAACCTGGGTGCACGAATGGTAAAACGTCATTTTTTCGGATCAATCCAGGCTCTGTTTACAGCATCATGATGTCTGGCGACATCGCGGTGAACGCGCATTGGAAGCGTGTATTCGTCATCGCCATACTGGCGTATCACCCAGCGTGATGGTATGGGGTGCCATTGGTTACACGTCTCGGTCACCTCTTGTTCGTATTGACGGCACTTTGAACAGTGGACGTTACATTTCAGACGTGTTACGACCCGTAGCTCTACCCTTCATTCGAACCCTGCGAAACCCTACATTTCAGCAGGATAATGCACGACCGCATGTAGTAGGTAATGTACAGGCCTTTCTGGATGCAGGAAATGTTCGACTGCTGCCCTGTCCAGCACATTCTCCAGATCTCCCACCAATTGAAAACGTCTGGTCAATGGTGGCTGAGCAACTGGCTCGTCACAATACACCAGTCACTACCCTTGATGAACTGTGGAATCGTGTTGAAGCTGCATGGGCAGCTGTGCCTGTACACGCCAAGCTCTGTTTGACTCTGCCCAAGCGTATCAAGGCCGCTATTACGGTCAGAGGTGGTTGTTCTGGGTACTGATTTCTCAGGATCTATGCACCCAAATTGCGTGAAAATGCAATCATATGATAGTTCTAGTATAATATATTTGTCCAATGAATACCCGTTTATCATCTGCATTTCTTCTTGGTGTAGCAATTTTAATAGCCAATATATTTGTCCAATGAATACCCGTTTATCATCTGCATTTCTTCTTGGTGTAGCAATTTTAATAGCCAGTAGTGTAGCTTGAATATATTATACAGCATGTGTAGAACTCGAAACATTTACAAACCCTGCACAAAACACGTTCTCATGTCTAACAACAACAAAAACTGTATAAATGGTGTAATCTGCTTATGGCATTACTTCATGTGATTCTAAAGCCAGTCACTAAACTGATGCCGGCCAGGGTGGCCGAGTGGTTCTAGGCGCTACAGTCTGGAACCGCGCGACCGCTACGGTCGCAGGTTCGGATACTGGCTCGGGCATTGATGTGTGTGATGTCCTTAGGTTAGTTAGGTCTAAGTAGTTCTATGTTCTAGGGGACTGATGACCTCAAAAGTTAAGTCCCATAGTGCTCAGAGCCATTTATTTGAACTAAACTGGTGTACTGATCAGGAAACATTAAGCATTCCTCGGAACATTATCCTCCAGGTACAACACTCTCCTCTATTACATGTCGACAATCTTACAGCATGCCGTTTCTGCAGAATAGCCTGTTACCTTAATAAATTAACGACATTATGTTGCGTTTAATGTAGTTTTTCAGTAGTCCAGCCTTATCCCGTAAACATCTCAGAAAATTCGAGACTAACCTAACCAATCACGGATAGGAATTTAAAGGTTTCACTGTTCAGCTGAAACAGTTATCTTCAGCTAATCCAATCCTTAACTTTATTCTTTAGCAAAACAAATGTTAACTGGGGCAAGTCAGTTAAATGCACACACTTCCGCTCCCTCGTCAGTGAATGGCTCACGCCTTAAGGTCGTAGTTCCACAACGGTGCAGTTCCGATCTATGGTTGTCTGGAAAATTCTATGTCCCCTGCCCCTATTACGTCATCAGCTAATTTTCCTCCACCGTGTATAGGCTGGCTCGCTATGTGAAGCCGAGCATTAACGCTGTCTATGATACGACGCCTTTGTTATATCACCAGCTAATTTCCATCCGCTCAGTATAGGCTAGGCTCTCTGTGTGAATCCGAGCATTAACGGTGTCTATGGAACGACGCACAAGCTACAGCATGCAGCTAACATCTACGAGCAGCCCCCTCCCCCCTCCTCCCCAACCAATCATTCAAGTTGGTATTTGTGGCTTTTCACAGGAAACTGGAATCTCCTCAGAAGGAATTTCACCGGGGCAGCACTAGGTGACGTTTTGCCCCAAGCCGCATGCTACACGTTGTCTAGTGTGATCACGATTTGGTGTGCGACATGAAACGGTGCTACATAGTTTGTTGCTCAGACAAAAGTGTTGCCTGATGTCGAATGCTATAAATTGCCACTGTTTGCATCGCACACCTCCGTCAGTTCCACTGAAGAAACATCAGAATGGCGCAATATGTATTTCTAAACAGTAACAGTAGCTATTTTCTTGGTCGTCATCTTAGCAACAGAAGGGAAAGCAGAAAGCCAAAACGCTGGAGAGAATAATTACTTGTTGGAGGTCAGGAACATTGCAAAAAACTTCTAGGAAACAGGTTAGTGACAATGAAACTTCGTTAAAACGTTTTACACTAATGAGATTGGAAGTTTTTAAGTTGTTGCTGTATAAAATCACGTCGATGATAAGAAAATCAGACACCAACTATAGTGAGGTGATTCCGGCTGATGGTAGATTGTTAGTGACATTGGGGCATTGAGTGGCAATTGATATTTGTTCTTCGTTGATGTACATATTCTGGATCTCTGCACCAAATGTTTAAGAATCATCCCACAAATTCGCAGAGCTACAATACGTGTTCTCCACGATTGTGTACAGGTAATTAGGTAAATACTGGCATTCAAGACATATTATATAATTTGTATACAGGGTGTTCCGAGACTTCTTGTTCAAATTAATACAGGATGTGAAGAACATCGAAACAAATATATTTCGATAAGGACCATATGGTCACTGAAGTGAACTTGTAGTGTTTGGGAACATTTTGTTAGTGATGCTGATGTAAGCTGTTTAGTCACCACCGCAGAACGGGAATGTGTACTGACATTCAAGACTGTTCTTTGTACGGATGTTTAGACCTGAGGTGTGCTTAGACTGTAAGATAAATTATGAACTTCCAGCATGATGGGGCGCCAGCGCATTTCACCATTGCTTTGAGGAATCATATGACAATCACGTCGAGGATCATATGTTCCAAAAATAAACATGTTTATTTTAATGTTCTCAACATCCTGTACTAATTTAAACTAACAGTTTCGGAACCCTGTACACACTCAGTGTACCATAACTCCACCGACAAAGTTTCTTCATGGACACCTCCTGAAAATTTTGGTATAAGGGGCGCACGGTCGCAGGTGGCTCTTTACTTGTGATTTACTAAGTTTGTTGCTCCAGTTACCTATCTTTCTGTGAAAATATTTTTCACCAAACGCTAAACAAAGAGTACTGCAACAAACCTTGAATGCAAAAGTACTACGACGTGGTTGCCTTCGGTGCGGGAACAGTGTGGCGTAACATCTTTGTACCGCTCTTCCTTTGCGTTCAGTGAACTCACACACAAGATGTACCTCTGCCAACTCTGCATCAATAAACGTATCCACACTGCGGTATACAGTACGCTGTTAAGCTACAACTAACATTGCTGGAAAAACGGACCCTGGAGAGAACAGAGCAGCGCTGAATGCAGGCTTCAGAGAGAAGAGTTAAGTGGGCATTTTGACAACAGTAAATACCGTGAGTGAATGGAACAAGCTTCTTTCCAAACAAGACGTAGCGCACACCGTCGAAATTTGCGCATTTTTAGTGCAGTACAGATACAAAGCTAATTGGAGTAAGAAATCAAACGGAATGCAATAACTCTGTAAGGAGCTGCTGGAGGCCGTTGGGTCCCATATATCCAAGTACTCAGAAGATAACCCCCAGAAGGTATCCCCGAACAAGTTCTGAAAATTTGTCGGTGGGGTGCTGGATCATCCTGCGTATCCGAGACATATTCCTGCTTCCCTACAGGAAGTCTTTCTACGTTCACAGTGCATACTGTCCACAAGTTCTTGATTTTCTTCTTGCTTTCAAAACACTAAAACAACATTTATTGGCGAAACACCGGGCGATGTGGCGCAGTGGTAGCACACTGGACTCGCATTCGGAAGGAAGACGGTTCAAACCCGCGTCCGGCCATCCAGATTTAGGTTTTCCGTGATTTCCCTAAATCGCCTCAGGCAAATGCCGGGATGGTTCGTTTCAAAGGGCACGGCCGATTTCCTTCTCCATTCTTCCCTAACCCGAGCTTGTGCTCCGTATCTAATGACCTCGTTGTCGACGGGACGTTAAACGCTAATCTCCTCCTCCTCCTCCTCTTGGCGAAACGCCCAAGCCCGTTGATTCTTAATCCGTCATATTCGTAGTCACACCCTTTAATGCCCGACAGCTCACGTGAATTACGATAATCTTCAGTGAATTAAGTCCTGTTCTGAATCTACCGCTCCATGTCGTATGCCACAGGCCGTACAGATCAGTGACTGGCGGACAGCTGGCGGCAACGTGCGGTTCGTCGTTTCTTGTCGACTCGTGGCGCCCTGGTCGAATTGCTCTGTGTGGAACTGCGCCTTTTCGAGCTTTTAGTAAATGTTCGAGTCAGAAGTGTATGGCAGCTTTTCGGACTTTTACATTAATTCCAAGATTTTATTAACGTAATATTTTCTCCTGCTCCTCTTTTGTTAGTTAAATTCGTAATTTTTGTATTGCCCCCCTAAACAACATAATACTAAAAATTAGTTTCTAAGATGCTTGGGGGTGCATATGGATGTGAGACAAGGATGTAGTCTTTCGCCCCTACTGTTCAATCTATACATCGAAGAAGCAATGACGGAAGTAAAAGAAAGATTCAAGTACGGAATCAAAATTAAGCGTGAAAGGTTATCAATGATAAGATTCGCTGATTACACTGTTACCCTCAGTGAAAGTGAAGAAGTATTATAGCAACTGTTCAAAGGAATGAATGGTCTGATGGGTACAGAATATGGACTGAGAGTAAATCGAAGAAAGACGAAAGTAAATAGAAGTAACAGAAGTGAGAACAGCGAGAACGTTAAAATCAGAATTGAGGCTGAGGAAGTAAAGGAAGTCAAGGAATTCTGCTATCAAAGAAGCAAAATAACGCACGACGGACGGAGAGGGGGGATATAATAAGCAGACTAGCACTAGCAAAGATGGCATTCCTGGCCAAGAGAAGTCTACTAGCATCAAATATAGGCCTTAATTTGAGGAAGAAATTTTTGGGAATGTTCGTTTGGAGCACAGCATTGTACGGTGTGAAACATGACTGTGGGAAAACCGGAACAGAAAAGAATCGAAGCATTTGAGATGCGGTGCTACAGAAAAAAATGTTGCAAAATAGGTGGACTGATCAGGTAAGGAATGAGGACGCTCTCCTCGGAATCGGAGAGGAAAGCAGTTTATGTTATACATTGACAGGATGATAGGACAACTGCTAACACGTCACTGAATAATCTGCACGGAACTAGAGGAAGCTGTAGAGGATAAAAACCGAAGAGGAAAACAGAGATTGGAATATACCCAGCAAATATTTGAGGACGTAGGTTGCAAGTTCTTCTCTGAGATGAAAATATGGGCACAGGAGAGAAATTTGTGGCTGGCTGCTTCAAACCAGACAGAAGACTGATGACTCAAAGTAGGAGCAAACAATACAGATTTTTTATTGGGAGAGGGAGAGGGGAGGTGGAGTCAAATATATTTCTCACCTAAAGAGCCAAAATACCTACAGCCAAACCCGATAATCGTGAAGTAATAGGCGTTGTCATTTTATCTGACAAATTTTTATGCAGTTTCATACACAGTTTTATTGTCTAAACGTTAGCTCCCCAGGGTTATTCATAATAAGTTTTGGTAGTGTCGTTTGTATGGTTTAAGACCTACTTAAGGACCTTCATGTAGGCGCTGTGTAATGAAATATTTTCTACCATCCTATGTGTAGCACAGGTCTGGCTGTAGTAACTGTAGACGTGTCCGCGACACTTTCATGGAGTGACTCTTGTGCGGAAATGAATGTGTTGACATTTCTGTGGAGCCTAGGAGACTTCAGTTAGTGGAGTTCGGAATAGGATGTTCCAGAAGTAGGATAAAGTGGTCTGTCTGTCACTACCTGCGAAATACTACTGGGAGAGACCTCACACCCGTTCACTCAGTGACGGCTGTCGTGCGTACCTTGAAACTTCTTTACTTAAATGACTGAGAAGATGAAACTTCTACGTTGTTTGATTCTGAAACAGCTGAGTAAAACAGAACGTACTTTCTCTTTCCTTTTTCTTATCATATCAACACTGACCCATAATATTCTAGCACAACGCAGTGTGACTGTTCAAAAAAAATTACAACCTGACTTCAAATAATTAATTCAAAAGAATGGCCCTGAATAAGAAGCAACCGTGGCAATAACATATGCATTTCATTAAACGCTTACCTCACAAAAGTCTAGCGAGCGTCGATACTGCCAGCTAAATAAAAGATTCCAACTACTAAAGCAACTAACTACTAACAGGCATGTGGTTAGCACAGGAAAGATTTTGTTGCACACCAAATAATGTATTTTTTACCTTAATAATGAGACATCCAGTTCAAACACTAATATAAATCGTCAGTGACATCCAGTATAAAGATATATAATCATGAATAATTTTCAATCTTCAGACCTCTACCCTCCATCAATGCTAACTTCTCACATTTATCATCTGCTGGCTGCTCACCTACAACTGCCCAACAGTACTTCCATCACTGTTGGCGACTAACTTCCGACTGCCCAACACAACAGGCGATTAACTTCCAACAACGAGTCCAACCAGCCACAGAGTCTCTTACAAAGAACGCGCAGTCAGAGATCCAATGCAAAGCGCTACACAGCACTGCCAACACAGAAGCAGCCCACTTACAACCTTTTTATCAGAGTTCAGTCCTGCAGTTGATCTCTGACTGGTGTCCCGTGTTGCAGAGGTGGAGTTCACCGAGACAACCGAAAGGGAACTTTCATTGATTTACAAAGGGCGTCAGTATATAGTGCACTATACCAACAAAGAAGATGCAACTCACTTGTCTTGCATAAACGTAATGAAGAATGAATGCCAAGGAAAACCATCCACTAAAAATAACATACTTTCAGGCGAATGTTTGTATTCCAGGCGAAGCAGAAAATGAACAGCGAAAACACGTTGTTATGTGCGAAAGAAACATATGCCAGTTTCATCGGTTTACGTTGAAGAAGTAGGTAGCTCTTCGGCCAAGGCTATGAATTACTAACATATTAATGTGGAACAATAGATACATCATATTATGCGAAAATATATGGGACTTACACGAAAGCCAACCGATTTTGGAGGAATATTCATTCAAGAAAACAATTCACGAGTGAATGATGGCAGCAATTTTCTACTTACAGATGCCACCATAGGATCGAATGAGAGAGTATTGGTATTTGCCAGCGAAAAGGGGAAAGCTGTGAATCATTCTTTTTGGACTGAACGTTCAAGAAATCGAGGAAGCTGACTGGACAGTTGTTTATTCTTCACGCTAATCTTAAAATTTATTGAAAGCAAGTAAACACTACTTCAGCTGTTTACGTTTTGCAACCCAAGAAAATGCGAGAAATACCGGGTGATCAAAGAGTCAGTATAAATTTGAAAACTGAATAAATCACGGAATAATGTATATAGAGAGGTACAAATTGACACACATGCTTGGAATGACATGGGGTTTTATTAGAACCAAAAAAATACAAACGTTCAAAAATGTCCGACAGAGGGCGCTTCATCTGATCAGAATAGCAATAATTAGCATAACAAAGTAAGACAAAGCAAAGATGATGTTCTTTACGGGAAATGCTCAGTATGTCCACCATCATTCCTCAACAATAGTTGTAGTCGATGAATAATGTTGTGAACAGCACTGTAACGCATGTCCGAGTTATGGTGAGGCATTGGCGTCGGATGTTGTCTTTCAGCATCCCTAGAGATGTCGGTCGATCACGATACACTTGCGACTTCAGGTAACCCCAAAGCCAACAATCGCACGGACAGGTCTGGGGACCTGGGAGTCCTAGCATGACGAAATTGGCGGCTGAGCACCCGATCATCACCAAACGACGAGCGCAAGAGATCTTTCACGCGTCTAGCAATGTGGGGAGTTTTTTTTCGTTCTAATAAAACCCCATGTCATTCCAAGCATGCGTATCAATTTTTACCTCTCTATCTACATTATTTCTTGGTTTATTAAGATTTCAAATTTATACTTACTTTTTGATCACCCGGTATATCATCGGTTTTTTAAGATATTAAAACTAACGTGCCTTGATGGAACCCCTGAGCCACTGATGATGAACTTCAAAATTGTTTTCATCCAGTCAGTTTGAACTATGTTTCCTGAAACTGAAATTATCGACTGCAATTATCATCCTAGTGAATGTTTGGGAAAACAGGTTCAGCGTTGTAGTCTTGTTCCTGCCTAAGGAAAGCGAAGAAATACTTTATCGCATAAGAATGACAGCACGCCTGAAAACCGAAACCTTCATGACTTCTACGACTACTTTGTAGACCAGCAGCTTGATAAGGAGCATATACCAAGAGATATGTGGAATTTCAGTGGAAGGAACCATCGCACTAACACGTTTCTGACGGGTGGAGCCGAAGGTTAAATACGTTATCAAAAGTTTATCCAAATATTTACTCATTAGTAAAACAAGCCTTTGAGAAGGCGCAGAGTACCACGGCCATCAGTTTGACCTATTAATTTTAAATTTCGTTGGAAAAGATGAAAGAAGTTAGCAATTAAGACTGACGAGATTAATGCAAGGGTTTTAAACAGATTCCAAATTAACGGCAATTTAAAATCACTTCCATCGTGTATGGGCAACGAACAGGAATTACAATATAGAAGAAAACATAACAATCATTGGAAATTACGTAAATACTGAAAAACAGTTTAATGCACGTCGTACTCATTGGCAGTGGGGTATCTAGCGACTGGGAGAAAGTTTAGGCCATTCCCGTTTTCAAGATGGGCCGCAACACAGATACACACAGTTACACTGAAGCACCAAAGAAACTGGTATAGGAATGCATATTCAAATACAGAGATATGTAAACAAGCAGAGTATGGTGTTGCGGTCGGCAATGCCTATATAAGAAGACAAGTGTCTAGCGTAGTTGTTAGATCGGTTACTGCTGTCACAAGGGCACGTTATCAAGATTTAAGTGAGTTTGAACTTGGTGTTATAGTCGACGTGCGAGCGATGGGACACAGCATCTCCGAGATAGCGATGAAGTGTGGATTTTCCCGTACGACCATTTCACGAGTGTACTGTGAATATCAGGAATCCGGTAAAACATTAAATCTACTACATCGCTGCGACCGGAAAAAGATCCTGCAAGAACGTTACCAACGACGACTGAAGAGAATCGTTCAACGTGACAGAAGTGCAACCCTTCCGCAGATTGCTGCAGATTTCTATCTGGGCCATCAACAAATGTCAGCATGTGAACTATTCAACGAAACATGGCAACGAAACGATATGGGCTTTTGGAGCCGAAGACCCTCGGATGTACCCTTGAAGACTGTACGACACAAAGCTTTACGCTTCGCCTGCCCCATCAACACCGACATTGGACTGTTAATGATTGGAAACATGTTGCCTGGTCGGACGAGTCTCGTTTCAACAGTCTACAAAACCATAGAAAACATTGAACTTACAACAACATCAGGAGACAAGATTAATCGCATTCCAGTGAAGAGTGTTGCAGCCCACGCCCTCGTCGATGGACCCTGTGTATTTCTTGGATGTTCTCTTAATTTCAGTTTGGATATAAACGACACTTTCTCACATGGAAATGGATGGTTCACCGTTGCCAGAGTAAGAGGTGGTAGCGGAGTACCTAGTGTACCAGGTCTTGAAAGTTTTAATGATAGAGATGTAATTACCTATCGTACCTATCATATGTTTGAAACTGGTGATAAAGATTTTGGTAAATCAGCTTATGACTCAACCTCTCCTCTTGTCTTGTATACTCGTAGCAAAAGAAAAATTAATCAAAATGAGTCTGTATTTATTTGGGTTAAAGGTAAAGGTGTATGTGAATATGTAAAATTTGCACAAGCCCCACACCATTACAGAGTCTCCACCAGCTTGAGCAGTCCCCTAATGACATGCAGTGTCCATCTGTTCGATACAATATGTCCGACCAGGCTACATGTTTTCAGCAATCTACAGTCCAATGTCAGTGTTGAAGGGCCCAGGCGATGCGTAAAGCTTTGTGTCATGTAAGTCGTCAAGGGTACACGAGTGGGCCTTCAACTCTGAAAGCTCATAACAATGATGTTTCGTTTGATGGTTTGCACGCGGACGCTTGTTGATGGCCCAGCACTGAAATCTGCAGCAATTGGCGGAAGGGTTGCACTTCTGTCACGTTGAACGATTCTCTTCAGTCGTCGTTGGTCCCGTTCTTGCAGGATCTTTTCCCGGCCGCAGCGGTGTCGGAGACTTGATGTTTTACCGGATCCCTCATATTCACGGTACATTCGTGAAATGGTCGTACGCGAATATCCCCTCTTCATCGCTACCTCGGAGATGCTGTGGTTCAAATGGCTCTGAGCACTATGGGACTCAACTGCTGAGGTCATTAGTCCTCTAGAACTTAGAACTAGTTAAACCTAAGGACATCACAAACATCCATGCCCGAGGCAGGATTCGAACCTGCGACCGTAGCGGTCTTGCGGTTCCAGACTGCAGCGCCTTTAACCGCACGGCCACTTCGGCCGGCGGAGATGCTGTGTCCCATCACTTGTGCACCGACTATAACGCCAAGTTCAAACTCACTTAAATCTTGATAACCTGCCATTGTAGCAGCAGTAACCTATCTAACAACTGTCCCAGGCACTTGTGCTATATAGTCGTTGCCGACCGCAACGTCTTATTCTGTCTGGCTACATATCTTTGTACTTAAATACGCATGCCTATACGTTTCCTTGGCTCTTCGGGGTACATTTGACACATGTTTACGTGAGCAAAGCCATGGGTAGAAAGCTCATCCCAAACACCTGGAACGATTTCAACGAAATTTGGTGCACGTATTAGCTCTGATCTGGAAAGAAATACTGTGGCGGTGAAAGCCACTAGCCTCCTATCGGGGAGGGGGTGCAAAGTGGAGAAAGAAGGGGGTAGAAGAATGGACAGATGAAGGGGGGACAAAGAGGAGATGGACACAGCAGGTGGGAGGAGGAGATTGACAGAGGGGAGAAGAGGAGATGGGCAGGGAAAGGAAAGAGGAGGAAATGAGAGGAGGGAGGAGGAGATGAACAGTGAGGGAGCAGGAAGAGGTGAACTAAGAGAAGACTGGAATAAATACAAACGCGGACAAGAGACTACCTCCTGTGGTGTTCTCTGGAAACGACACAAAACCGGGTAATGTCCCTTGCAGTTTGTAAAATATTCGCTAGTGAAGACGGAGAAGACGGCCGGATAACTGTGTGCGTTAAAGCGCCGCTCCGGGATGGGGAGGTGCTCCGGCCCCAGATGGAATCCGCCCGGCGGACTAAAGACGAGAGTCGGCGTGCCGGCCAGCCTAGATGTAGTGTTTAAGGGGGTAGCCACATCCCAGTAGGTGAAGGCCGGGCTGGTACCCAAATCTCACCTCAGACATTTAAAAGCTTTCGCCCACTTTCACTTGACTGTACACACAGACAGTGGGGGGTACACAGACTGCGTCCTGGGGTTAGCGGGATGGCGATAGGAAGGATATCCGGCCACCTTTCAAATCCATAACTAACAGTGTCGACCATACGCTGATACGGCACAGATACACAAGAAAAGAAAGAAGAAAGCAGACTTTATCAAAGACCATGCCTCTTCTGGGAAATCATTGCGGAATTTCCTTTGCGAGATTATTAAAATCAATATTTGTAGACTAGATTAAGGAAAGGCAAAACAACGTTTCTAGCATTTGTAGACTTAGAGAAAACTATTGACAACGTTGATTAGAATAATCTCTTTCAAATTCTGAAAATGGCAGGGGTAAAATACAGGGAGCGAAAAGCTATATACAATTTGTACATAAACCATGTGATAGTGATAAGAGTCGAGGGGCACAAAAGAGAAGCAATGGTTGAGAAGGGAGCGAGACAGGGTTCTAGCCTATCCCCGATGTTACTGAATCTGTACATTGAACAAGCAGTAAAGGAAACCAAAGAAAAATTTGGAGTAGGAATTAAAATGCAGAGAGAAGAAATGGAAACCTTGAGCTTTGCCGATGACATTGTAATTCTTTCAGAGACAGCAAAGGACTGGGAAAAACAGTTGAAAGGAATGGACAGGGTCTTCAAAGCTGGATGTAAGATGAACATCAACAAAAGCAGAACGATGATAATGGAATGTAGTGGAATTAAATTAGGTGATGCTGAGGGAATTAGATTAGGGAATGAGGCACTTAAAGTAGTAGATGAGGTTTGCTATTTTGGCATCAATATAACTGAGGATGGTCGAAGTAGAGAGGATACAAAATATACGCTGGCATGGCAAGGGAAGCGTTTCTGAAGAAGAGTAATTTGTTAACATCGAGTATAGGTTTAAGTGTCAGGAAGTCTTTTCTGAAAGTATGTGTACAGAGTGTAGCTTTGTATGGATGTGAAATATGGACGATAAACAGTTTATACAAGAAGAGAATAGAAGCTTCTGAAATGTGGTGCTACAGAAGAATGCTGAAGATTAGAGAATTAGATTAGGAAATGAGACACTTAAAGTAGTAAAGGAGTTTTGCTATTTGGGGAGCAAAATAACTGAAGATGGTCAAAGTAGAGAGGATATAAAATGTAGACTGGCAATGGCAAGGAAAGCGTTTCTGAAGAGGAAAAATTTGTTAACATCGAGTATAGATTTAAATGTCAGGAAGTAGTTTCTGAAAGTATTTATATGGAGTGTAGCCATGTATGGAAGTGATACGTGGACGATAAATAGTTTAGACAAGAAGAGAATAGAAGCTTTCGAAATGTGGTGCTACAGAAGAATGCTGAAGATTAGATGGGTAGATCACATAACTAATGAGGAGGTATTGAATAGAATTGGGGAGAAGAGGAGCTTGTGGCACAACTTGACTAGAAGAAGGGATCGGTTGGTAGAACATGTTCTGAGGCATCATGGGATCACCAATTTAGTATTGGAGGGAAGCGTGGAGGGTAAAAATCATAGAGGGAGACCAAGAGATGAATTGCACTAAGCAGATTCAGAAGGATTCTGCAGTAGAATTCTAATCACAAGCTAATAAGCCATAAATAGAACCTTCCTGTTTGCTAACAACGTACTGGGAGATGAAGCAGCTTGCTCCGGATAGAGTAGCATGGAGAGCTGCATCAAACCAGTCCCAGGACTGAAGACCACAACAACAACAACAACAACAACAACAACACTACACTGTCCGCATCTGCCATAAAGAAAATCACTTCATGCATGAAATTTATCTTCTCATCAAAGGCAATTTCACTCACCATCAAGATAAAACCAACAATCTTCCAAGTTATTATTCTCCCTGCGACCACTTATGGCTCTCAAATCTGGTCCTTGGCAGCCACTACTCATTTCAAGGAAGTATAAACTGTGCAATACAAATTCCAATCGATGCACTCTGTTACCTACCAAACTCAGTCATTCGTAGAGATCTCCAGACCCCGAAAATTCATGTATCAATTCAGCAAAAAGCCTATAAATTCTATGTAAAAGCATAATGTTCGCCCTACCATTTCATCCGTTCCATAAGACAAATTCCACCCACCCACAGGAACAACTTTCTCATAATACCTGACCGTCAATTCGACTTTTAAATACTACTAGCTGTACCGCGCCACGCTTTAGTGTGGCTGTGCTTCAATGGAAACGAAAGAAAAAAAGCAAGTACACGTTTTTAATATGTATGGAAATTGGATATACATCCCAAATCTCCTTCTATTCCCTCTCTCTGTCCGTCTTTCTTTCCCCCTTTCTTTGTCCATCTCCTTCTCCTTCCCCCTATCTCTGTCCAGCACCTCCTCCCACACTCTCTGCCCATCCTCTCCTACCCATTTTCTCCATCCCCTCTCTCTACCCTTCTGTCAGTCCATCACCTCCTCCCCCCTTTCTCTGTCATCTCCTCCCTCCCCCTCTTTCCATACCCTCCTGCCTCCTCTGTCTACCTCCTTCTACCCATTTTTATGTCCATTTCCTCCCACCCCTAAGTCCATCTTCTCCTTCCCCTCTCTCTGACCTCGGCCCCTGTTTATCGTTACTGCAAATTCATATTCTGCAGTAGAATTCTAATCACAAGCTAATAAGCCATAAATAGAACCTTCCTGTTTGCTAACAACGTATCGCTGTTGTATATTTATATATTAAAAAGTATATAGTCTATATGTATTTAAACATTTAGTACAGTAACGCGAAAAGGTACATTTTGAGATTTTTTGTAAAAATGTTTTCCCTTTGTATATTACATATAACTTATACGTATTAAAATATACGTATATTAAAGAATTAGGTACCTAAAACGACGCCTGTATTAGAACTCGACGTGTGTCAAAATTTAATGCAATCAGTCAAAAACTTCCGGAAATTAACCATTTTGAACAAACAAACATTTACTTTTTTATTACGTATATGTTACATATGTACCAGATGCCGTTTCAATAAGTATAAAAAAACACTTTTGTATTGGAATGCGACGTTGTGTCAAAATTTCAAACCAATCCGCGAAGAACTGTCAGAGGTTTGTGATTTTGAAGAAGCGAACATCTAAGTTTGCACTTATACAAAAACTGTAAATGTTCCTAATCGCAAATCTTCGAAAGTTTTTGACAAAATCCTTTGAAATTTAGATACAACGTTCATTGGGATACGCGTGTGTTTTTACATAACTATTTCTTAATATATATGCAATCACTCATCTTTGCTTCTCCCTCCTCCATCCATTTAGAGAAACAAAACGCTCCATCACTATTCCTACATTACTCTTACACAGTATATAAATACACAGCAACATAATTAAACAGAATAGCACGCATGCCCTTGACTTAAAAGTGTAGGTCCAAGACAAACTAGTGGCAATTTTAAGTTGGCAACACTACAAAACGCAATACACACTTAGAAGTATAAAAATAGAAAGTAAACAGTGGTGTACGAAAAAGTGTGCTCTGTAAAACATAAGAAATGCATAGTTCTGCAGAGAAACGAAAAATTAGTCTACAAGTATCAGTGTCTAAAGAAGAAAGACACCAAAGACATGTTAGGAGACGGGATTTCCTGATGTAGGCGAGAATCCAAGCAAAAATCACTAAGTAAAAACCAATAAATTGTTGACGAACTGTTTTTTGATCTTAAAAACAAGTTAGATTGTAAATATCTTTAATTTCAGACCACTGATGGTGCTTTACCTGAATAAAGCGAAACTCGTCTAGTAAAAAACAAATGCATTTCCTTGTAGTTGTAACGGCGGAACAAAATACCCTCGCGAACTGTAAAGCAACTACGAACAATATGGCCACACAAATGAAGAAATTAGTAGTTGGGTTGGGTTGTTTGTTGTTTGGAGGAGGAGACCAAACAGCGAGGTCATCGGTCTCATCGGATTAGGGAAGGACAGGGAAGGAAGTCGGCCGTGCCCTTTCAAAGTAAGCTCCCAGCATGTGCCTGGAGCAATTTAGGGATATCACGGAAAACCTAAATCAGGATGGCCGGACGCGGGATTGAACCGTCGTCCTCCCGAATGCCAGTCCAGTGTACTAGCCACTGCGCCACCTCGCTCGGTAAGAAATTAATAGTACAGTCGATGGTGAATATGGCATCATTTGAAAAATATTGTGTTACGTTACTGATTGGACATTTCCTGACAAGGAGAATGCATCCCTGTTTTCCTGTACGAAACGTTATCTACAGCACAGGAATAACATACTGTATGCTCCACGGAAGTGTAATAAGAGCATTGTTCATTTTATACGTTAATTACTTAGCAGGTACTACTAGTTATAATAGCTCTAAAAAGTGACTCGCTTAGAACTGGGGAGAGGGTACACAGTTGTATATTAGTGAGGACTAACGGAAGTCAGCCTTGGTGGATCCCAATATCCAAGACGTACTCACGCCAAACAGCTATTAGCACCCTTAAAGTAACAAATCTTAATAAATCGCTTTATGAGAAACATGTCTGGCTGGAGTGGTCGCCAGTCCGTACTGCAGACAGCGCCGTGAGTAGAAGTCTCCTAACACAAACATTGGTTCATTGTTAAGTGACAGCAGTGGCCTCTATTATCTGGTGGCTCGCGATCTGCACGCGATCTGTTGGAACAGATTGCAAGCCCTGGGAACCAGAAGAACTCAGATGCTGCTGCCAGCATAGTTCTGTCCAATCGTAGCACTCTTCACGTGTCGCACCAAACCCTTAGCGCCTCGGAGGACTGATGTACTCGTGGATAAGGTTGTCGGAATCCCTCGCGATATGTGCAGGTTTCTAGGAAATCGGTTTCCGGTCCAGGTGAAAGACTAGTGGAAGAAGACAGAAAATTATCCAAGAGTTCGAAGTTTTTTTTTATCTATTTGTGTAGGTCAAAAACTAAGTCAGTAACACAGATAACTGATAATAACAATGGCATCCTGGGAATAATAGCACATAAACTGACGGAAATGGAAGATATTAAACGGTGAACACTCTACCAAACTGGTACTCCAGCATTTTCACGCCTGTGAGACATGTTGATTAAAATTTCATCTTTAAGTAAACTTATTTCCTTTATTCTCAGTACAGAAGAAAACGGCATTCCTACAGATGAAGAATGATGTGTCTCTTCGTCCATCTTTTCAGAGATGGTTCGGGACCTTGGCTGTTCAGTACAGAATATCAAATCAAACACCTTTCAGCCGCCTAAATTTCCAAATTGCTATTTTATTGGGCTACCAGTTTTGGCGATATACTACACCAGGCAGGTGATGTTTGAAATGATCGCTGTCTCAAATTCTACAGATGCCAGTCTTAGAATGCTGGCACCTATTTTGATCAGAACCGAGGTTGTAATCTTCCTACACATCAGTCAAGGGGCCTAAATATGGCGTAACACATCGCCGAAACTGGTAGCCCAATAATATAACAATTTTGAAATTTAGTGGTCTGAGACGTGTTTGATTTGACATTATACGATGAATAATGATGTGAACACGTGATGGCCATGAGTTTGTCTAACGTCAAAGGAACATTTCAGTTGGAGATCACAACACAGTACTCTCAGAAGATGTGCACGTGGAGCTTACCGCCATCTTTCGGACTTTGAGAAAGGTCGAGTCATTAGTATGAGGGACGTGGCAGCATCTTATGGACAGATCATGCAGGCAGTTGGCTGAAGTGCAATGACGACAGAACTAGTGAAGACAATGGCGTGGCAATAAGAGCAGGCCTGGGTCCTTCCACAGGGGCTACACTACGAGAATATGATATGATTGTTCAACTGGCTCTGGGGAATAGACGAATAACAACATCTGAAATCTGGCCACAAATTCCAGGCTATCAACACGAATCGTCAGGAATAGATTACTTGTAGCTCAGTTGATACCTGCAGTTGATACATGTCTCTTATCGCTGACACCCCACCGCAGGCGATAGAGATGTGCACGGTGTGGAAACCGAGACAACTGGGACATTGAGTCGCAGTCTGTGGTGTACAACGATGGGTGTTGCTTCTTTTACTGGCGGTCACAGAGACGCCAACGTGTCCGTAGACGCAAAAGTAACGGAAAGCAATGAGTCTCGACACGTGTACCCTTCCAACTCCTGTTGAAGGGGGGCTGAATGCTCGCTAGTACGTGACAAGAATGTCAAATAAACCCTGCGTGACCAGGATACCAATTGGCACATTCCAGCAGTTAACACTAAAAACGCTAGAAAATGACTTTTATCTTAATAATATGAATATTTATATATGTTTTTCGAGAGAGAGAGATTGATTTTGATTAATACTTTAAGTCGTAATTGGTACCTGAATTTTGGTTGCTGCCTCCTTAAATGATCAGCTTCTGCATCAGTTGGTGATGTATTATAATTTGGAGGAAGTTATTGTTCTTTAAGATCTAAAGTTCGATTCTGTTGGTTACTTGACCGTATTGCGGATAGCTTTGAACCCAAGTTTTCGTAGCTTATCATACCTAAGGGGCCACTGATGTAAGTGAGTAAGATCAAACAGCAATCTGCTTTTCGTGAGAAAAGGAGATTACTTGGCCCACAAACTTCCTTCAAACTACAGGTCCTGCTACATCAACATTGGTCAGTGGGGCTCAGCACCATACTATTTACAAGATCATAATCCAATTACATGTAACAATACGTTCTGAGCGACGGCTTAACAACACGTCCTCTTTCCACAAGAGACGAATTAACAGTCCTCTTTTTTTTTAATAAATCAATTTACTTTTAGAGTCCATACTCAAAGATTCACTACTACTATCATTGCGGGGATTGCGCGCTAAAGAGTTTCTTGCTGTTCAACTGCGCTTCACTTGGTATTTACATACATTACTGAGCTTCTCAGAATAAAATTAGGCGCAAATTAGTTAAGAAAAGGGCAGATAGGCTCACGTAACATTACAACGCCTTGAGGAATTTCACTAAGATTCTTGACTGGTCTGCACAATACACTCATTCGTCTCTCACACAATATATCTGGAATGCAATGGGAAGCCACGCTTTCACACCAGCTTACAGCTGGCATCCTTTTTAAACTGACACAGCACATGTTTCAGATATGACATACATTCCTCATGTTTGCTCTCATGTCACATGGAATACAAGAGTGATGTTGATGATGTACATCAGCCCCGAATGGAATGAAAGTTTAATGATTTAATACACATTATGTCATGACACCTCCCAAAACTTAGGTAAATATCAGCCTGGTACTACATAGTGTAACACTTTTCATAATCTTCATTGTAAACTGCATAAAGCCATTAGAGGAATGAGCAGGGAAAGATGATGTTGACGATGTTTCAATAGAAATGGTTAAAGATTAAGGAAAATTAATACAAAAGTGTCATGTAATTGAAAAGTGCCACGATGATCTCTCCATTGCCAAAAGATTCCGGGAGAGGACTGCCAAGGGGCAGGTGACCATAAGAAAAACATTGAATAACCAACGAAAAGATAACGTTCTACGAGTCGGGGCTTGAAATGTCAGAAGCTTGAACGTGATAGGGAAGCTATAAATCTGAAAAGGGAAATGCAAAGGCTCAATCTAGATATAGTACGGGTCAGTGAAGTGAAATAGAAAGAAAAGGATTTCTGGTCAGATGAGTATAGGGTAATATCAACAGCAGCAGAAAACAGTATAACATGAGTAGGATTCGTTATGACTAGGAAGGTAGGCCAGAGAGTGTGTTACTGTGGACAGTTCAGTGACAGGGTTGTTCTGGTCAGAATCGACAGCAAACCAACACCGACAACGATAGTTCAGGTATACATGCCGACGTCGCAAGCTGAAGATAACGAGATAGAGAAAGCATACGACGATATTTAAAGGGCAATACAGTACCTAAAGGGAGATGAAAATGTAATAGTCATGGGGGACTGAAATGCAGTTGTAGGGGAAGGAGTTGAAGAAAGGGTTACAGGAGAAAATAGACTTGGTGCAAGGTATGAGAGAGGAGAAAGACTAATTGTAATAAATTTCAGCTAGTTATAGTGATTACTCTGTTCACGGATGACAACTGGAGGAGGTGTACTTGGAAAAGACCGGGTGATATGGGAAGATTTCAGTTAGATTACATCATGGTCAGGCAGAGATTCCAGAATCAGATACTGGATTGTAAGGTGTACCTTAGAGCAGATGTAGACTCAGATCACAATAAAGTAGTGATCAAGAGTAGGCTGAAGTTTAAGAGATTAGTAAAGAAGAAAGAATATGCAAAGAAGTGGGGTATGGAAGTACTAAGGAATCACGAGGCACGCTTGAAGTTCCCTAAGGCTATAGATGATGCAATAAGGAATAACCCAGTAGGCTGTACAGTTGAAGAGGAATGAACATCTCTAAAAAGGACAATTACAAATGCTGGAAACAGGAAGATAGATACAAAGAAAGCAACTGCGAAGAAACCATGGGCAACAGAAGAAATACTTCAGCTGATCGAAGAAAGTAGGAAGTACAAAAATGTTCAGGGAAATTCAGGAATATAGAAGTACAAGATGCTGAGGAATGAAATAAATAGGAAGTGCAGGGATGCTAAACCGAAATGGGTGCATGAAAAATGTGAAGAAAATGAAAAGGAAATGATTGTCGGAAGGACTCACTCAGCATATTGGAAAGTCAAAACAGCCTTTGGTGAAATGAAAAGCGAAGGTGGTAATATTAAGAGTGCAACGGGAATTTCAATGTTAAATGCAGAGAAGAGAGCAATACGTGGAAATAGTACACTGAAGGCCTCTGTGAGGGGGAAGATTTGTCTAACGTGATAGATGAAGAAACAGGAGTCGGTTTAGAAGAGATATGGTATCCAGTATTAGAATCAGAATTTAAAAGAGCTTTGGAGGACTTCAAATAAAACAAGGCAGAAGGGATCGACAACATTCCTTGAGAACTTCTAAACTCAATGGGGGAAGTAGCAACAGAACGACTATTCACGTTGGTGATGGTGACATACCATCTGACTGTCAGAAAAAAAAATCGCATAATTCCGAGGACTGCAAGAACCGACAAGTGCGAGAATTATCGTACAATCAGTTTAACAGCTCATGATCAAAGTTACTTACAAGAATAATATACAGAAGAATGGAAAAGAAAATTGAGAATGTGCTGGATGACGATCAGGAAGTTGCGGTTGATAATGGAGGGAAGATTAATGAAAAATCAAGACACTTTCATAGGGTTTGTCGACCTGGAAAAAGTGTTCGACAATGTCAAATGGAACAAGATGTTCGAAATTTTGAGAAAAATAGAAGTAAGCTATAGGGAGAGACGGGTAACATGCAATATGTACAAGAGCCAAAAGGAAATGATACGAGTAGACGACCAAGAACAAAGTGCTTCGATTAAAAAGGGTGCAAGACAGGGATATAATCTTTCACCTCTACTGTTCAATCTGTACATCGAAGAAACAATGATGGAAATAAAAGAAAGATTCAGGAGCGGAATTAAAATTCAAGGTAAAAGTATATCAATGACACGATTCGCTGATGACATTGCAATCCTGAGTGAAAGTGATCTGCGGAATGGAGAGAACAGTCTAATGAGTATAGAATATGGATTGAGAGTAAATCGAAGAAAGACGAATGTAATGAGAAATAGCAGAAACGAGAACAGCGAGAAACTTAACATCAGGATTGATGGTCACGAGCCGGCCGGAGTGGCCGTGCGGTTCTAGGCGCTACAGTCTGAAGCCGAGCGACCGCTCCGGTCGCAGATTCGAATCCTGCCTCGGGCATGGATGTGTGTGATGTCCTTAGGTTAGTTAGGTTTATTTAGTTCTAAGTTCTAGGCGACTGATGACCTCGGAAGTTAAGTCGCATAGTGCTCAGAGCCATTTTGATGGTCACGAAATAGATGAAGTTAAGGAATTCGGCTACCTAGGCAGCAAATAACCAATGATGGACAGGGCAAGGAGGACATCAAAAGCAAACTAGCAATGGCAAAGATGGCATTCCTGGCCAAGAGAATTCTACCAGTATCAAACATAGGCCTTGGTTTGAGGAAGAAATTTCTGAGAATGTACGTTTGGAGCACAGCATTGTATGGTAGTGACACATGGACTGTGGGAAACCTGGAACAGAAGAGAATCGAAGCATTTGAGATGTGGTGCTACAGACGAATGTGAAAAATTAGGTGGACTGTTGAAGTATGGAATGAGGGGGTTCTACGCAGAATCGGAGAGGAAAGGAATATGTGGAAAACACTAATAATAAGAAAGGACAAGATGATAGGACATCTGTTAAGGCATCAGGGAATGACTTCCATGGTACTAGAGGGAGATGTAAAGGGACAAACCTGTAGACGATAACAGAGACTGAAGATTGCGAGTGCTACTCTGAGATGAAGTGATTGGCACAGGAGAGGAATTCGTGGCGGGCAGCATCAAACCAGTCAGAAGACGGATGACTCAAAAAAAAAGTACAAATGATGCTTGCAATGTTGATTTCGGTATGTCTGCGGAAAAACACAATTAGCTAAAACTAGGATGTTGTTGCGATAAGGAGAAGGGAGGCAGACAAGAGACAAAAAATATATAGACCTATTTCCCTCCAATGTGTAATGTGGCCGGCCGCTGTGGCCGAGCGGTTCTAGGCGCTTCAGTCTGGAACCGCGCGACCGCTACGGTCGCAGGTTCGAATCCTGCCTCGGGCATGGATGTGTGTGATGTCCTTAGGTTAGTTAGGTTTAAGTAGTTCTAAGTCTAGGGGACTGATGACCTCAGATGTTAAGTCCCATAGTGCTCAGAGCCATTTTTTTTTTTTTTTTTTTTTGTGTAATGATCAGAATATTCACTAAACTAATCTATCACAAACTGCGGTGGCTGCTTATCTTTCTTACTTGTTTTGTCTTGAGAATATGATATACATTTCACTATTTTCAGCTTTTCGCACCTTATTTTCTTCTTTGATCATTGTACTCTTCCCACTCCAAGCTGGAAATTGTGGGGATTATCAGGTATTTCCCGGCCCGCGAGTACGTCCTAACTTTCCACACGTTGCCAGGCGTTTGCTAATTATGGTGATATGATTCGACCGTGGCGTTTCTAGCGTCGGACCTGATTCGAATAGAAGTGATGTATTTTGAGGCGAATATAACCAACCTTTGCGTATTCTGGTAAAATTGTCTTGAACGACGTAAACCAACGATGCTAAGTTTATGCAAGGTAACTCAGGGGAAGATGCAACACCTAACATATTGAAGAATCACACCTAACACTCATGTCCGTCTACGAACCTGTCTCACACAAACGATAAAACAGTTCGTGGTGCGTTTGTTGTCGGCGGGGATACTACTCTTCGGTTAACATCTGCTATGCGGCGAATCTGGCGTCCTGGAACCATTGGTACGTTACGCGCCTTTGTACGGCGGCCTGGACATAGTCAAGTCGCATCGGCAGTGTACCAATATGTAACGAGGAGGCACGCGAGTAGGTAGAGGTCAGGAGGTAGAATTGTTAAGATGCGGATCGGTTGTAGTAAAAGCTAAGGACGGCGTTGAGAGAAAGAGTTACGTTAAGAAGCCGAGCGGTTATAAATTATTAATTATATGTAGAGTGATTTTGCTAAACAGGGACAAACTGCAGAACAGATACCTGAGAGGATAAGTAGAAAAACAGATCACATGGACGTACGGTCGGAAACGCGTGGTGTCTGTGCTGCACGGTATTTATTAACTCGTCATGTCTGTATAGCACAATGAAGTGTACGACATGCTGTGACAAAACCGCCCTTCACAAGGTGATCGAATCAGCCTCTACGAGCCTTTAAGCACCTCCTCGACGGACGACTTCAAACCTTCAATCAACCAACAGGGAAGACTGGAAGCACGTAAAGTTTTAGAACTGTATGGCAGACCTCAGCTTTTAAAAATGTTCCATTTGCCTCACAAAATTACAGCAACTTAGCATGAACCTTTTTTGCTCATTGTCCCAATTGCATTACCAAGCAGGGCCCCTTCCTTTTCCGAAATGAACCCGAGTGTCGTTGAAATTCAAACGCCAGCATTAAAGTAATATCATTCGATTTCACTGCTTTAATTTCAAAGTTCAGTTAAGGTATTCATAGCTGGCTGCAATATTTAGATTACACAAGCACAAATTAAGAGTGCGAGTTTTGTTACCATATTTTAGATTACCAGTGACTGCAGCTCAGCTTGGTACGTACTAAATTTTACTATTGTTAATTGTTCAGAATCATTTAATTCAAGTTCAAAGTTAAATCTCTTATTTCTAAATCGCGTAGATTCAAGTATCTTTTGAAATGATTGTTGAGGTAGCCCAAGACTAACCTTATTTTACTGAATTTCGTAGTGCTTCAGAAACAAAGCTCACTATTAATTTCAGTCACTAAATAAAGTTTCAGTTTTCCGGTTTTATTAATTCTTTTGCTAAATTAAGTCAGAGTGTAGCGAAATTTATTACTTCTGACAAACATTCAGTTTTCACACAATACGTGTCAACCTTCAGTTGCCACGCTTTTAGTGCTAATTATATGTGCAATCACCTTTCTCTTTTCAGTTGTTATAGTAGTTGTCCATAGGACTGGCGACCGTAATTTTCCCCAAATCACAAATATCTAATTAACGCCACTTAATTGTTAACGTAAAGACCGCAAATTTACTTTCTTTATTAACTTTACCCCTTTTCAAAATTAATTTCCACCAATTTCATTCGCATTTTTCCTTTCATTTAGATGTAACCCTTCCTCCCTATTTACCGACAGATTAACTTCGGTGACGATTGCTTTTCCCAAATTTCCATTAGGTACACGCGGTTTAATTTTTCACTGTCATTAAGGCCGATAAGTGAGGGGGAGGTTACAAGTGGATGCCCTGTAGTACCGATGTGTGAGCGCATCGTCATAATGGATGACATTACTGCCCTCTTGAGTGTGGATCTAAAACACTAGTACAGACAGGAAATTCCTGAATGAAATTTTCAATCTGCGCTGATTTTGAGACTTCCTGGCAGATTAAAGCTGTGTACCGCACCGAGACTCGAACTCGGGACCTTTGCCTTTCGCAGGCAAGTGCTCTTACCAACTAAGCTACCCACGCACGACTCACAACCCGTTCTGACAATTTTACTTCCACCAGCACCTCGTCTCCTTCCTTCCAAACTTCACATAAGTTCTTCCAGTAGTACTAGTGCTGCAAATTCCGCAGGAGAACTTCTGTGAAGTTTGGAAGGCAGGAAACGAGGTACTGGCGGAAGTAAAATTGTGAGGACGGATCGTGAGTCGTGCTTGGTTAGCTCGGTTGGTAGAGCCCTTGCCCGCGAAAAACAGAGGTCCCGAGTTCGAGTCTCGGTCTAGCACACAGTTTTAATCTGCCAGAAAATTTCAGGAAATTCCTTTTCACCTGGTGTGTTCTCATGTAAGTTTTCGATTAGTGAAACCTACAATGTCAAATATCTGTAATCTCCACGGAATGGGTGTACCTCCCTTTGAATGCATTTCCAGATATATGTGCGTATGACCCTTTTTTTGCTCCTTATCCGAACTTTTCCTTCTGTTTGCACCCAAGTAGCAGAATTACCCTCTGTGTAAAACATAAGCAGAAGGAGCGAGCATTAGCCTTTCTAGTGTGAGTAGAACTGAAGTTACTAATCAGAATCACCGACACATAGGGGACTAATGTAAAAGTTGACACTGGGATCAGTGAAAGAATCAGAATCAATTAAATGTAGTGACTCTCCGAAATGACAAATAATCAGAGTGGGTTACAAAATTGTAGGTATTCAAAAATGGTTCAGAACATTCATTGCTAAGCTTTTATAAAGGTATCTCGGGGGAAGATGCAACACCCAACATTTACTGGCAGAAATAAGTGAGGGACAAAGCATCAATTATGTAAACGCCCTGGTTGGGTTTTATACTATTAATCACAGACATATTATTATACACTCCTGGAAATGGAAAAAAGAACACATTGACACCGGTGTGTCAGACCCACCATACTTGCTCCGGACACTGCGAGAGGGCTGTACAAGCAATGATCACACGCACGGCACAGCGGACACACCAGAAACCGCGGTGTTGGCCGTCGAATGGCGCTAGCTGCGCAGCATTTGTGCACCGCCGCCGTCAGTGTCAGCCAGTTTGCCGTGGCATACGGAGCTCCATCGCAGTCTTTAACACTGGTAGCATGCCGCGACAGCGTGGACGTGAACCGTATGTGCAGTTCACGGACTTTGAGCGAGGGCGTATTGTGAGCATGCGGGAGGCCGGGTGGACGTACCGCCGAATTGCTCCACACGTGGGGCGTGGGGTCTCCACAGTACATCGATGTTGTCGCCAGTGGTCGGCGGAAGGTGCACGTGCCCGTCGACCTGGGACCGGACCGCAGCGACGCACGGATGCACGCCAAGACCGTAGGATCCTACGCAGTGCCGTAGGGGACCGCACCGCCACTTCCCAGCAAATTAGGGACACTGTTGCTCCTGGGGTATCGGCGAGGACCATTCGCAACCGTCTCCATGAAGCTGGGCTACGGTCCCGCACACCGTTAGGCCGTCTTCCGCTCACGCCCCAACATCGTGCAGCCCGCCTCCAGTGGTGTCGCGACAGGCGTGAATGGAGGGACGAATGGAGACGTGTCGTCTTCAGCGATGAGAGTCGCTTCTGCCTTGGTGCCAATGATGGTCGTATGCGTGTTTGGCGCCGTGCAGGTGAGCGCCACAATCAGGACTGCATACGACCGAGGCACACAGGGCCAACACCCGGCATCATGGTGTGGGGAGCGATCTCCTACACTGGCCGTACACCACTGGTGATCGTCGAGGGGGCACTGAATAGTGCACGGTACATCCAAACCGTCATCGAACCCATCGTTCTACCATTCCTAGACCGGCAAGGGAACTTGCTGTTCCAACAGGACAATGCTCGTCCGCATGTATCCCGTGCCACCCAACGTGCTCTAGAAGGTGTAAGTCAACTACCCTGGCCAGCAAGATCTCCGGATCTGTCCCCCATTGAGCATGTTTGGGACTGGATGAAGCGTCGTCTCACGCGGTCTGCACGTCCAGCACGAACGCTGGTCCAACTGAGGCGCCAGGTGGAAATGGCATGGCAAGCCGTTCCACAGGACTACATCCAGCATCTCTACGATCGTCTCCATGGGAGAATAGCAGCCTGCATTGCTGCGAAAGGTGGATATACACTGTACTAGTGCCGACATTGTGCATGCTCTGTTGCCTGTGTCTATGTGCCTGTGGTTCTGTCAGTGTGATCATGTGATGTATCTGACCCCAGGAATGTGTCAATAAAGTTTCCCCTTCCTGGGACAATGAATTCACGGTGTTCTTATTTCAATTTCCAGGAGTGTAGTTAATGTCACGTCAAACTGAGAAATATGCATTTACATGGACGGCAACAACCCTGGCGTGTTCCCCCCATAATGTGGGGAAGATGCCACATAATGCAGGGGAAGAAGCGACATATCTGGAAATAACAGTTGTGATGGACAAAATTACAAAATTTATTTCAACATAGAAGGTACACTGCACAGTATCCATTATAAATCATTGAGGGAGGGGACGGAGGTGGAGGGGGGACACTGGACAATAAATTTTGAAATGTCCCCTTAGAAATATTAATGAATTACTGTGCTGATAAACCTCTTACATTATTTGATTTTCAAACAGCTGAGCAGAACTGAACGTACTCAGACATTTCGCTCTTTACCTATTCTGATCAAGACTAAACTGACACACAATATTTTTAGCGCAACGCAATCTGACTTTCAATAATCCCTACAAAAGAATGGCCCTGACTAACATTAACCTATACCTTTCACAAATAACTTACCTCACAAAAATCTTCGTTATTCGAACTACTGCAATACAGCGAGTGCCACTACTGCCAGCTAAATAAAAGATTCAAACTACTGAAGGCACTAACTACTTATAGGCATAGTTAGCAAATGAAAGATTTTGATAGACAACAAACAATGTATTTACCTTAATAATGTTCAAAAGTCATTATATATATATATATATATATATATATATATATATATATATATATATATATATATATATATCAGTTCATGATATCCAGTATTACAAATGTACTCTTTCTGGCGGACACATGTCCAGATCATCCGCTCTTAAAATTCTGCTATCTCTCTCCCCACATCCACCACTGCTGGCGGCTCACCTCCAACTGCGCAACGCTACGCGCTGTTAACAGCCAACTGCCCAACACTACAGTAGCGAATATTACAACAATGCTAACCAGCCACAGACTGCACACAGCACAGCCAGTGATTTTCATACAGAGCGCTACGTGGCGTTACCAATATAAAAACCTAAACAGTCTACTTACAATTTGTTTTATTGTTTTATTTTTAACGTTTAATGGAATGCAAATTGTCTTTGCAGTAAATTTCATGGAGCCGTTTCTTGCATGTTATACATTGAAGCCAAACGCTTTTTGGGCCCTTGTTGTCAAGAAAGTATCCCTTACACACAACGCAAATATCATCGTCCTCCTCAGGAGCAGAGGTTGCTGAAGATGAACTGCCCTTCCTCTTCCTCTTCTGTGCAATTTTTCCCCTTTTCTTTGTCGTCGAAGCAGCCTTTCATCTCAACACATCTCGTTTCTCCACGTCATAGGGATTTCTGCAGTTTCATTCTTTCTTCTAGTTTTTTTATGTGTCTGTCGTCTGCAGATAGGACTGATTTCCGCAAAAGAAGTTGTGGCACCGCTGCTGCTTGTTGTAGCTACGGCTGGATGGGCATTGACTTCGTTGTTGTCAGATAAATTCCCTTTTACATTGTCACAAATGGTAAACGCTTTTTCTGAAAGTTTTTGTGGGTTATACGGACACGTTCCACATGCACAAAATCCCACACTGCCTTTTCCAACAATGGCTGTGCAATCCCAGGCAGCGCTCAGCAAAGACACAAAATGAAGTCTGATTCTGTGGCCCAGGTCAGATTGGATCCAGTTGTTTAGGGTCTGCTGCCAAAATGTCTGCTATGGCTTGAAGGACGACCTATCCATGGGCTGAACATGGTGAGTCGTGTGACTTGCGAGGCATATCAGTATCACTTCATGTTCAGATGCGAAATCCAGCACAGAAACATCAGAACAATGTGTTCTGTGCCCATCTAAAATAAGGAGCACCTTCCCAGGGTCTTTATGTGGGGTGAAGTGTGTCCTCAGCAATTGAAAGAAAACATCTGAATTCACATACGCTGGTTCACCTGAATGATGGCCCCCAGTGGCATCCCATCTTCAAACTCGGCCTTCTTTCTTTGACATTTAAAAATTGCAATACAGAGACAGAAATCTTCCATCTGCACTGCAACATGCCATTACAGTGATGGCCTCACCCTTCTCTGATGATGCAAATGGTTCAAATGGCACTGAGCACTATGGGACTTAACATCTGAGGTCATCAGTCCCCTAGAACTTAGAACTATTTAAACCTACCTAACCTAAGAACATCACACACATCCATGCCCGAGGCAGGATTCGAACCTGCGACCGTAGCGGTCGCGCGGTTCCAAACTGAAGCGCCTAGAACCGCTCGGCCACAGCGGCCGGCTTCTGATGATGCGACATGATGAACATCACAGGGACCCTTCATTGTCAGGACATTCCCTGGATCATTAGTCAACTCCAGACCGCATTTATCCACATTGTAAATCTAGCTTGGATGCCCCCCAAAGCCATTTTCATCAGATATTTGCAGTAGCAGAGTGAAATAGTTTCCAACTTCAGCGCGGTTCATTCCCAACCCTTTTGCCATCGAAATTCCCTGCGCCTTTCGCTCAGCTACCTCGGAATGTCTTCTCCGAAATGACTGCAGCCAATCGCAGCCTGCGATTTTCGTTTCTTTGTTGAAGGGGTGGGCTATACTATTCTTTTCGAAAAATGAAAAGAACAAACGTCGGATATCTGCTTCAGCAGGTGGAAACCTTGAAATGTCCCCTTAGAAAAATTTATGAATGATTGTGCTGGTAAACCTCTTAAATTATTTGATTTTCAAACAGCTGAGCAGAACTGAACGTACTCAGACATTTCTCACTTGACTTATTCCGATCATCACTAAATTGACACACAATATTTTTAGCGCAACACAATCTGACTTTCAAAAATCCCTACAAAAGAATGGCCCTGACTAACAATAACCTATACCTTTCATGAATCACTTACCTCACAAAAATCTTCGTTACTCAAACTACTGCAATACAGTGTGCGCCAATACTACCAGCTGAATAAAAGATTCTAACTACTGAAGGCACTAACTACTGACAGGCATAGTTAGCAAATGAAAGATTTTGATAGAGAACAAACAATGTATTTACCTTAATAGTGTTCAAAAGTAATTATATATATATATATATATATATATATATATATATATATATATATATCAGTTCATGACATCCAGTCTTACAAATTTACTGTCTCTGATGGACACACGTCCAGATCATCCGCTCTCAAAACTCCGCCATCTCTCTCCCCACATCCACCATTGCTGGCGGCTCACCTCCAACTGCGCAACGCTACGCGCTGTTAACATCCAACTGCCCAACACTACAATGGCGAATATTCCAACAATGCAAACCAGCCAAAGATTGCACACAGCACAGTCAGTGATTTTCATATAGAGCGCCACATGGCGTTACCAACATAAAATTTAAACAGCCTACTTACAACCTGTCTTCTGAAGATGTTAAATATATTCAACAAGTCTTTTCTCATTTTCTATTCCGAGACATTCTGCAAATATCAGTAAAGAATATTGTAAAATGGATTTCATTTAACCGAACAAACATTTATTAAAGAAGCCTTGCGCGATCCTTCCACAAAAATAAATGTCTCAAGATACCGCTTTAATGTTTTGTAAGGTATTCCAAATGTTTTTGCTGCATCCCATAATTTTAATGACCCGCTGTTTACTGATTCACAGGCCTCTTGCAGATCTTCTCCTGTGTAAGCTGCATGTTGAGTTTTACGATCATACGTTCTCCCCATGATTTGTTTTAAGGCAGGATGAATAACTAATTAAACACATGAATAAACAACGTGTTTTAATATGGTTATTAATCATGTTATGTTCAGTTTATGGCATTATTTACACTAAACTGACGACTTCTTTAGATTACTAATGCTCCTCTCTCACAAAATACCGTATTAAGTGTTTCGATGTGAATTGTTTTATGTTAATAAGCATTGGGGGAAGATGACACTACGATGTCTTTGTGCACTGCGGCTTCCCCCTGGTTGTTTCGCGCTACCACATGCTCCCCAAGCTGCGCACGACATCACATCACACCATTATCGCGTCTAATCTAATGATCCCGTCACCAAACCTTAAGAATCGACAGCGCAATGATATAATATGTGAACTCATCACAGTCAAACAGTTTACTTTTCAGACGATTAAACCCGATGAACACAGTGGCATTCACAAGCACAGCGTCCACAGATTGTAGCTACACGCTCTGACACTGGAGGTGCTGCCAGCTAGTTGTTTGTTCAATGAATCTAACGATGTTTGCGTCTTCCCCCAACTTGCGTCTTCCCCCAACTTACGTTGCATCGTGTTGTCATTCGTAACGGATCCTGATCATGTGTAATTATCCATTGTAATGTTGTTATGTGTAATGTTGTTGCATTAATTTATTCTGAAAGCGGTGCTGATATTCAAGACAATAAAAGCGGGTTAAAAGTTGTGAGCTATCTGGGGAAGTTAACCTTGTATTACTGAGCAACTGTTTCACCAGGTATCCAGTCTAGCTTACCAAATTCCCAACCAGACTAACATTAATTATAATCTTTTAGTACTCATCTTATGATAACCAGTGATTATATATATATAAGACAATTTAAATAAAAAGAAATAAATCAGTTTATATTTGCACATTTATTTTAACATTGACCATTGTGCAGTTAAAATTTCAGCATAGTAAACTTGATTCATAACTAAACTGGTGCCTTATTTAGGATTGTGAAAATGTGAGTTTGTAATCTTACGGAACACATCAAATATGGAGCCAAGATTGGGAGACTGCATACAACACTGCATTCATAAAATAACACACAAAAAACATTAAAACATATGCAAGAGGAAATTAACCACAACCAACCGATTCAATTTTCACCCAAAGAAGTTACGTTCGTAGCGCAATCCTGTCCGTCATGTAATTACCACACAGTGGTATACTAAATTCATACTGACTCTCTGTGAAATTTTCCCGAAAAGAATAGCTGAGGGCTACTTTGATGATTACACCAAATGCTTCACATGGTCAACTTAGTTTACACAAAGAGCATAACTCCACAATAATATTGATAATTAAAATAAATTACATTGAAACGCAATTTACAAAAGAAAAACCTCAAAATGGTTACTATCGTCTTACTATTAACCTGATGGGTCAAACAATTGTATAAGCACGTGGTACTGGTCTCACAAAGTACACCCCACGTGGGTTGAACATAAAGAAAAGTTGCTATATTGAAAAATATTGTCAAGACGAGACGTTATAATCTCACACACATTCGCATTTAAGATTGATGATCTTAGTTAGAGTTACTGATCAACACGTGGTTCCACTTTACTCACAAAGTAGTGACAAAGCAACTACCGGAAGATATTCTGAACTTCACACTCGAATTACACTGTGTTGTAATTTAAGATAACATTAGATATTTTAGAACTAAACCTGAAATAAAGGTGATTAAATTTTCAGTTAGGCTGAACTTAAGAAATCCATTGTCCTACGGACTTAGCAGACACGCGCTTAGCCGGAGATCTTACCACTTCAGACGCTCGCCGCGGACAGACTGACCTGGGCTCCTACCGAGCGTGCTTAACAGATACAAACGGAAGTGACCAGAGAGGCAGCTTCCTATACCAATATGACAAGGGATGGACAGGACCATCCTAAGAATAGAAACCTCTCTGCTTTTAGAAAGCGTAGCTACCTGTTCCGACGTTGGTCCTACTGTTCTCTAGCAGACAGGCCTGTCTGCTACCATCAAGCATGCAATTAGAAATACATTTGCTCATTCATCCTCTCACACAGAAGGGGAGTGGAATGATAGTATCTTATCATATACAGTATATAAAAGAAAGCGGATGTAGGTTCCGTATGAGACTGTGTGACATGAATTACATATAAACTGTGTTTTAAAGTGTAGTAGTGTGACAGATCATGCTTGTTTATGTGCAAAAGTAACACGTTTCACTGCTCAGTCTCCTCCCAGATAGTCAGAAACACCACAGTAAATTTAGAAGAGGAATTTATGCCGTAAATGACAACATATTTAAGAAATTAACATGAAAGGAATTCAACAGAGACCTTTCACCATTACAGCCATTAATTACAGAAATGTCATGAAAATTAGATGGACGGTTTATTTCATGTCGGACGTGCTATGTTTTAAGTCGCCTCCCTTACAAATCCGATTGCAGAATAACTAAATAAATAAATGAACTAATGAAACGGCAATACGAGTATACGCAAAATCCAAAAGGGAGAGCTTACAATGGTAAAATAAAGGCGCAAGTTTCTTCATGTTCAGTTTTAATTTTCTTCATTTTGTTAGCGGGGTCGGATACATCTTCATCCTTCCAACACTTATAATGTCTGTTCAGGCCATGACGCCCATATTGGTATTCAAAATGTTTGTACTACCCTCGCGATCAGGGCGATTAAAGCTGTCCACACACGGGACATGGTTCTCGTCGTGAAGCACGTCATAGGTGGTTTACAACGTGTCTGGTGTACGCTCAGACAAAACATTGTTTTTTTGGGACCACTACGATCTCCAAAGGTAGTTGTCGCCTATAACTGGCGGGCAAACAACAATTTGTTTACGAAAATGGCCGTACATAAAAAGTTACGTTAGCTCTGTGAGCTATAGTCGAATATGAGCGCAGAAAATCACAATGAAGGTTGTCGACACGTCAATGGATTGAACAACTAATTATTACACATATTTAAAAATTTGCTTTGACATTTCTTTCGCAACGGTCGCAGGTTCGAATCCTGCCTCGGGCATGGATGTGTGTGATGTCCTTCGGTTAATTAGGTTTAAGTAGTTCTAAGTTCTAGGGGACTGATGACCTCAGAAGTTAAGTCCCATAGCGCTCAGAACCATTTGAACCATTTGATTTGACATTCTTTTGGAGTAACTTTTGCCTAATGCAAATAAGCAGGAAACCGCCTCGGGCACTGTTCGTTAAGATAATTGTTACTTTTAACATTATACAAAAATCTACTCATCTTTCACTGTTTCTATTAAGATATACATCATCTCCCTTGTATGCATGTAGAGCAGGTTGTTCTGTCTGCGGTAAGCGCTGTGCCGAATTGTGAGGGACCAGCCAGTGAATTTTGCAGTTCATTGGTCCACGTTCCATGGCACGTACACAAAGTAGAACAAACTGGCTACTGAAAGGAGAAAAGGGAGAGCGTTCTTATTTATGCATAGCATCGAATATTCCCGAACATATTTCTGTCACATTAATGAGAAAGTTCCAGAATACTTTCATCTACATCTATATCTACACGGATACTCTGCAAATAACACTGAAGTGCCTGCCAGAGGATTCATCGAGCCACCTTCACAATAATTCTCTATTACTCCAATCTCGAAGAGTGCGCGGAAAAAATGAACATCTAAATCTTTCCGTGCGAGCTCTGATTTCCTTTATTTCATTATCGTGATCGTTTCTCCCTAATATTTTCGCATTCGGAGGAGAAAGTTGCTGATCGAAATTTCGTGAGGAGATTCCGCCGTAACGAAAAATCCCTTTGTTTCAATTATGTTCACCCCAAACCCTGTACCATGTTAGTGACACTCTCTCCCCTATTTTGTGATAATACAAAGCGTGCAGCTCATATTTGATCTTTCTCGATGTACTCCGTTAATCCTATCTGGTAAGGATCCCACACCGCGCAGCATTACTCCAAAAGAGGAACGGAAATCGTAGTGTAAGCAGTCTCTTCATTGATTTGTTACAATTTCTAAGTATTCAGCCAATAATATAGTGTCTTTGGTTTGCCTTCCCCGCAACATTTTCTATGTGTTCTTTCCAATTTTAAGTTTTTCGGAATTGTAATTCCTAGGTATACGACGAAATAAATCTCGGGTGAACAGCCTGGTATGAGTGTGTACAGTGTACCAGGCTGTTCACCCGAGATTTATTTCTTAAAAAAAATTTAAAAAAAAACACCTGTAGAAATTGAAGAATCACATCCTAGGTATATAGTTGAATTTACGGCCTTCAGATTTGACTGATTTATCTTGTAACCGAAGTTTAACGAATTCCTCTTAGCACTTTTCATTATATGAAACTCTACTGTAGATACAGAGGAAAACGCAAGAGCTGTGTCTAATAAATTAGATTAATACGCATAGATTCAAAATCTGAACAACCAAAGGACTCTGGTGAGACTAAATAATTCGCTCCTGATTAGGATCTGTTGACTTTCCGACACAAACGAAAGCGCGAAAACTGGGTCTCTTAAATATTAAATTATCACGCAGAAACTCAAGAAACTGCACTACCAGAGCACGCAGATGAAATTATACAATTCGCTCCTGGCCAGAAACTCGTAAAATGTCACAAAATCGGTTACTTACCTGATGCTGCTGGTGTCTCGGCCGGCTGCTACGCCTGAGAACATGAACATGCGTTAGAACATAAAGATGAATTACATAACGCAGCACGTGATCTAGCTAAATGATTCCTACTCAGTTTTCACTTAACGCATCCTACTGAATGGCCAAGACGAATGACTGGTTGGTGCTCGTTCACTCTGAGTGAATAAATAATTCAGTTAAAATAAAGGGAGCTGTTACAAAATTACCTCTCTGATTAGTATTTCATCGAAATCAGAATAGAGATTCTTGTATTAATTAAGCATATGAAGTAAAATATTAGAGTCAAACAGTTTTCATTGAGGGACTGGTAAGCGGATGGCTTTGAAGAAGCTTAGGCTGGAAAGTGGCGCTTGTTTGCATGAATTAACAATAGGACCGCAATTAAGAAATTTTTATTTTCTGGTTAGATTATTCAACACAAAAGATATCAAATGAAAATCAGAATCGCAAGGGAATGCTGGTGCCTGGTGCTCATTAGACAATGCAGTTCGCACTTCATTTATTGTAGGATAAATAAAAGGAAAGATTCGTCAAAGCACAGGCACATTCACAATAATAATTCACACACAGAGAAGAATAAAATCTATGGGGATGTTTCTATTTGGGCCAGAGAGTGACTAGTTTTACTGGTCGACCGCAGGATCAGTAACTTAAATACTTCGGAAATACGACTGATATAGAAAAATTTGGAACTAAAGTAATTTGACACACGCTACAGAATAAGGTGAAATTGGTATTCGGAGCATGCAAGAACGGATTATATTGTCTTGAAAATTCGCCACGATTCGAGAACACAGGAGGTCTGACTCAGACAAGATACCCAATGGAAAACACCCAAGTCGCGAGAGATATTTGAATTAAATGAAAGCACACACATGGAAGATTATAACAAAGCCTACGGCATAAGAAGATGAATTACCATAGCTGAAGAGTACACCATATGCGAAGCACGTGGGTGCGATCCTACAATCTCGCATACTACTAGAAACACGAATCGCGTGCTAATTAAATGACATCGAAAGATATAAAAAGAAATCAAACACGAACATAAAACAAACAACGCATTCACACATAAGAGACAGAAAATAAATGTTTCCTCCATTAATTTCATAACCCTAAAACAAATAATCAGAGAGTCCTTATGTAGGATTATACAACATGATTGGTTAAAAGCTTTTGAACATTGAAAAGAGTTGAAGATGAATATTGGCGTAGACATGGGTTAACGGAAGAAGCAATAAAGAATATAATAATCAATATTGATTAGGAGAGTGAGGATGAATATGCAGCAGATAACGACGACAGTGGAAACTGACGCGATGCATGAAATTGGAACAGATTCCAGTGAAACAGATACAGCAGGTGAAGAACTCGTGTGATGGACCATTCACTTCATAACTCTAATCTCCAAGGTTGGTGCAGTTTTCAGTGGATAACTCTAGTTATAACACCCCTCTCTCCCTCCACTACACTGATTACACGCTGACTCACGATAAGTTGACAGAAGCTCGCTCACTCTCGGGTGCAATATTATTGCGATAGACTAATGTTTATGTTGACAACAGCATTTCGCACTTGGAAAAGCGTGGGAATGGATACCTGCCGTGGCCTTCCAAAGCATCCATCCCAACATTCGCTTGAAGCAATGCAGGGAAAATCTAGATCTGGGTGGTCGGAGGGAGATATCAACAGTCGCCGTCATAAATATGAGTCCAGTGTGTCTATCGTTCGGTGTGATGCCTCGACAATATACAGTATTATGTTGCTGCATAAGTTCGTACTGTATTTATTTTTAATGTTGGTATTCCGGTTGCTTTGGGTTTATTTATCGAATGTTATGTTTATTTGTGGTGCACTGTTGCTATTTGAGTTTACAAATTGTCATTTGGAGTCAGTGAGCGGAACTCTAGACGCTAGAAAATGGAGTGCCTAGGCAGCAATTGGAACACTTCCGACATATTCTTCTGTTTGCGTTCAGTAGACGGGTGACAGCATTGGATGCAGCCGGAAACGTATGAGGATAATGGTGTTGAACACAGCACGGCAAGAAAATTGTTTTCTCGTCTTAAGGAAGATCGTTTTGACATTAGTGATTCTCCACTTTCAGAATGACCTTCGGGCTTTGATGAAGATCGTTTAAACGCTTTAATCCACAACGATCCACTTTAGTGTACTCGAGAACTGGCAAATGTGATGAACTGTAATCATTCCACCACCGTGCGACGTTTTCATGCAGTGGGAAAGTTTCAAAAATCGGTTGTATGGATATCGCATGCTCTGAGCCAAACTCACAAAAGTCAGTGGGTGGCCATGTGTGCATCTCTGCTTGTTCGTCATCAACTGGCTCTGCTGTATCGTTACTGGTGACGAGAAATGGTCTCTTTATGCTAACATATGGTAACACATTGAGCCCAAAGAAATCAGTAACTCCCTACAAAGACCTGCGCGCATTCATAAAAGATAGCATCATGCATCCGGTGGAACAGCGACGGTATGGTGTACCACGAATTGCTTCCCCGGGGTGTAACCATCACTGCTGATATTTCTTGTTAACAACCGAAATGTCTTCCAGACGCAGTCAAAGACTAACGATCAGGACGGCTGCGTGAAGTGATGCTACTTCACGATAAGACCCCGCCCACCCCTCCCCCCGCCCCGCCCGCATTCTGATATATATATATAAATATATATATATATATGTATATATATATATATATATGCGATACGATAAATAATACACTATACAGGAATTGAGTTGGGAAGTCATTCCGCACTCAACTTATTCACCTGACCTTGCACCCTCAGATTTTCACCTTTTTCTCTCTCTATAGAGCAGCCTCAACAGATCTTCCTTTCCGGATGGAAATGGACTCCAAACTGGGCTCGAGGAGTTCGTCGCCTCAAAACCACGTGATTTCTACATTAGCGGAATCGAAAAGTTACCCCTCCATTGGCACACTGTTGTAAATAGTGAAGGAGAAGATATTATTGATTGCTAAAGTTTCTGTTACGTGTATCTGTTGTGTTTATTAAACTTATGGAAGGACGCTACGAACTCACGCACCAATTCAATCGTTTGAGCTATATGAGTAGCATGCGGAAATAATGAAGCTTTCATTGACTGGACGCAGGGCGTTTTCTCTCCTCGTCTTTGCCTCTCAGTTAACTAAACCATTAAACCTCCACTCCAGACTCTTTAAAGAATCGAATTCCCATTTATGAAACATCAAATCTCATTAGCTGTGTGTCGTAAAATGATATAATTTTGAAGCTACATTCGCTGTTTTCAGTCTTCTGACTGGTTTGATACGGCCCGCCACGAATTCCTCTCCTGTGCCAACCTCTGCATCTCAGAGCAGCGCTTGCAACGTACTTTCAATTGTTTGTTGAATGTATCCTAATCTCTGTCTTCCTCTATTGTTTTTACCCTTTACTGCACCATGTAGTGCTATGGAAGTTATTCACTTATGCCTTAACTGATGTAACTTTCTTCATGTCAGTGTTTTCCACATATTTCTGTCGTTGCCGATTCTGCGCAGACCCTCCTCATTCCTTACCTTATCAGTCCTCCTAATTTTTAACATTCTTCTGTAGTATCCACATCTCAAATGCTTCTATTGGCTTCTGTTCCGGTTTTCCCACAATCCACGTCTCACTGCCACACAACGCCGTGCAGCAAGCGTACGTTCTCATAAACTTCTTCCTCAAATTAAGGACGGTGTTTGATACTAGTAGACTTCTCTTGGCTACTGATGATCTGCTTGTTATGTCCTCCTTGCCCCGGCCGACATGGGTTATTTTGCTGTCTAGGTACCAGAATTCCTTAACTTCATCGACTTCGAGATCAACAATTTTTATGCTAAGTGTCTCGCTATTTTCATTTCATCTACTTCTCATTACTTTCGACTTTCTTCGACTCCATACCTGTTCTCATTAGACTGTTTATTCCACTCAACAACTCCTGTAATTCTTCTTCACTTTGACTGAGAATAGCGATGTCATCAGCAAATCATAACATCGATATCCTTTTACTTTTCTTTTATTTCCGTTATTGCATCTTCAACGTGTTGCTTAAACAGCAGGGGCGAAGAACTACATCTTTGACTTTCACCATTTTTGATCTGAACATTCCCTTCCTGGTCTTCCACTCTTATTGTTCCCTCTTGGTTCCTGAACATAATGTATGCTACCTGTCTTCCCCTATGGCTTATCCCTGTTTTTCTCAGGATTTAGAACATCTTACACTATTTCCAGGTCGACAAATCCTATGAATGTGTCTTAATTTCTCTTCACTCATGCTTCCTTTATCAACCGCATTGTCAGAACTGCCTCTCTGCTGGCTTTGCTTTTCCCGAAGCCATACTGAGAGTCATCTGACAAGATCCTCAACTTTCTTTTCCATTCTTCTGTATATTATTCTTGTCAGCAACTTGTATGCGTAAGCTGTTAAACTGATTGTGGGATAATCCCCTCACTTGTCGGCTCTTGCTGTCTTTCGAAATTGTGCGGATGATATTTTTTCGTAAGTGGCTTACCGCCGGACTCATACACCAGAGTCAAAGATTCTACACACCAAAGTGTTTAATCATTTTGTTGCCTCTTACCCTAGTGGTTTTAGAAATGCCGATAGTATTGTTATCTATCCCTTCTGCTTTATTTGATTTTAAATCTTCGAAAGCTGTTGTAAATTTTGATTCTAATACTGGATTCCGTATCCCTTCCCTGTCGACTGCTGTTTCTTCTTCTTTCACATCAGGTAAGTCGTCCCCCCTCGTACAGACCATCAATGTACTCTTTCCACCTATCACCTCTCTCCTTACCATTTAACAGTGAAATTTCCTTTGCTTGCTTTTAATTTCACCGAAGGTTGTTTTAATTGACTTCGTGTAATGTGAATCATTGTCTTGTGTAGCATAACGACGCGCTCAGTGAGAAAGACAAGCGGCGCCCGGTTTCTTCGTACCGGCCGTCAACAAAGCTTTGTGAACATACTGCACTGTAGGTCGTTATCTCTTAGATAAGACCCATCCCCCGCCTTGGCGCGCGCTATATGTGTCGACCTTCCTGTTTCGGATGCACAGTCATTCTGAAAAAAGGAAAATACTACGTATTTGTCGTAAGCGAGTGAACCACGATCAAGAAAGCGGCCTTCCAGCCACTTAACGAGATGCCGATAGCAGAAGGCGCACGGCAGACCGCATTCCTCGCCCCTCCACAGGCGGCTGGCGCTCCAATGGCGTGCGGCGCTAGCGCTCGTGTTGGCTTGGCGCGAACCGCTGGCGGGACAGTTGGGCAAGGAGCGGCCAAGGTTGCTATATAGAAGGTTGGGCCAATGTGTTCGGCAGCGATCGGGCGCTTCCGTGTGACGTCACTGTCGAGAAGCGTCAGCAGCGCGAGACGTTCGCATACGGCACTATTGCGCTTAAACTAACATTAATTTACGAAAAGTGAACGGCAATATAATGAATTATGGATTCGATCGAAGCTTATAAATACAGAGACTGAATGTTAATACCTGCTACGACTGTGAAACTCTTATATTGTCTCTCTGGTAATGACAAAAGTAAAACTACAGATTTGTGGCTCCCCCTCAATTTATATTCTATTACTCAATATTTTTTGTTAGATAACAACGATCTGGTATGCTTCAGTCCCTTTTTATATATTTTACAATTTTTAATAGTACTGTAAACGCAACAATTACAACAAGAGCTTTCAGTTTACTAAACACATTTTGTGCATCACAGTCGGCAATAGTTTGTACCATCTTATTCATGCAGGTATTAAGCAGCAACCGTGCGTCTAGTTAGATGAGACATTACTACACATAATGATACAGAAGCCTGGTTTAATGAACTCACATTCAAAATTTTTAAGAAGAATTTAAATACCTTAATCAGATCTGGAGGGGACTGCAGAAGCTCTCCACCTGTGTGCTGCTTTCTGCTGCTGCTGTTTGGCCCTCTGTGCCTTTGCCGATGTGTTGAAGTGCCTTAACCGGATGAAGGTTCTGGTTTTAGCGTACACTGTGATTACCTCTTGAGGAATAGTAGGAAACTTCCCAATTAAAAGTCTCGTCAGGTTTCTGATCACATTGCCGTCTTTACACAGACTGCTGCCATGAAAATTTAAAAAAAGCACCTCTAACTGCTTAACAACATCAAACCACTCATCTGAAGGGATGATTAAGCCACCACGAGACAGTTTCTCAATCCACCCAGAACTTGCACGGTCTTTCGACACTTCGAGTGTTTTACCACTAGGATGACCAAGTGATTTGTCAATGGAGACACACCTGCAGGCAATATATCCAGCGATGTAGCGGAGACCTTCTAGAGAACACTCTGAATCTTCTATCAAAGGTGGAACAATTAAGTCATGTAGTGTAATGTCCCTCATTTGTTGGTCACCTTCTACCATTGACAACGCTTCTTCAATGCCCGGCACAAGTCCTGCAAACAGGTTAGAAGTCAAATAATTTGTATCAGTTTCCACTGAGACTGGACAAGAACTGCGTAACTGAATGTCAGCGATACTTTTGTTCATAACTAAAATACGCAAACGGCTTTTAAATTCCACTGGTAAGGGATGATCATAGGCTCTGCCAATTGCTCTAATCTGGGAAAATAAGTTTTCAAGGCAGTCTTGGTTGAACCTTGAGGTCAATACATACTTCAAACCGTAGCCATGTTTTAAATCCGAAAAACAACCCAGCAGTGACCGAATCGAGGTGAGTAATCCCTTTTGGAAAGGAAGTAAAGTTTTACGATTTCCCACTCTCATTTTTTCACAGACGGAGTAGAATCTACGAAGAACTTCCTCCTGCGTCTCCTTACACAATCCAAACGCACTTGAAATTGGTCGTTTGCCGACAGGTACCCTCGAATTCATAACATCAAAAGTGTCGTTCACCAATTTGAAGAATTCTGCCGTGTCTTTTTCTTCAGGCAGTACAAAAGAAATTGCTTCTGATACAGTGTTAGAAAAGAGTTGGCAAGCAAGATGAACACGCTGTCGATCTCTTCCACAAACAGTCAAATGATGAGCAGTAAGCTTAGGGCACAGTTTCAGTTCTCCATTATCTTTCGACAATAGCTGCTCGATTACGCCCTTTGTTATCGTTCTTCCGTCACTTAATGAGAAACCATCATCTAAAAAGTGGTTTCTGAGAAGTTTCACCATATGTGGTACATCAGCAAATACCCAAACACGTTTCGTTTCATCATCTGGGTTGGTGAAGCACGTGTTTGTGTAGTCGATGTGTAATTCCTTCCACACTTTCCCATTTTTACCCCCCAAATCAGACACTATACCAACTACGACAAATCCCACTTTCTGCGTCTCTCTGACGATACTGATCAGTAAATCCCGATTCATCGTAGTGTCAAAGTTATAATATACGGGCTGCTTCCAGGTTCCACACAAACCACGTGCCATAACAACCTGTACCTGGCTATGTGGTCCGTATATTGTGTCAGTTTCTTGATCGTAGCATATGCGACTGTCCACATTCATTTCGTCAAAGCTTAACACACACAGCTTCTCTGCTTGACTTAAGTTTGTTGCTTGCTTATTCATTAAGTACAATACATCAGTCAAAATTCCGGGAACACAACGAAAAGAATTGGAAATCCATCGTTTTAACGTAGAAAGTCCAGGTAATGGTATTCCCATTACACTTCTTAAATAAATATAAGTTTTTCTGGACAGAGAGCGCAGAAGCAAGGCTTTGCTTATATCTTCCTGGGTCCAATGGGTGCTCTTCTTTGATTTAAGAAGACATTCAATTTGTGCGTTCGTAAACACTGTTTTTAAAACTTGGTGTACTTTAGTTGTCACTTTAGTACTTCGTTGATACTGAAGGCTTTGGCATAGCTTTCTCTGTCTGCTTAATGCATGAGCTAGTAATTTGTTTCTCGTTCTCAGCGTGTTGTTTTCAGCTATCAAACGCTTATTTTCTTCTGTCTGTAGCGATAATTCCTTATGAAGCCTCTTCATTTCATCCTCGATGCGGCCTTTTTCAGTTTCTGTGCTTTGATCCACTTTTTTTTTCTTCGGTGACAGTGAAGCTAGTCTGTTAAGTGCACGTTTACGTGTTTCACGATCTTTCCTTCTGTCATTTCTTTCTTGGACAGAAGACGAAGCAGCAGCAGCAGCTGCAGATGTGGCTTTAATGAGGTGCAAAGAAGGAACTGCAGTCGGCTTTAAGATCTTCTTTGGCGGAAGTTTCATTAATTCAGCTTGGATATCACGTAAATAATCGTCTTCTTTAAAATGTACGCTACAGATAGTAGCATTTTTAATGTTTATACTATCACTTCTTCTACAGAGCTGAACCCACCGAGCACAGGTTTCAGGATCTTTCGGAAACTTATGATAGGAAATACTACTCCCTTTAGTCTTCTGATTATAGTTTTCACACATAGCCACGGCACAATTCGGCATTGTTAAAGTGTCGCAGAAAGAATAAACACGATTCAACACGATAACAAACAGCAACAACACAAAACTTACTTGCTTCAACACGTAAGAAAGCGCGCGAACTGAGCGGAGTTTCTCGACGCTGACGTCATGCGCAGTACGACGAAAAATCTCTGTTCTGCGCACGCACTATGGGCCCCCCCTGAGGAGCGGCAGTTCGCCAGGGCCAACATGAGCTCCGCAACCATCCAGCAGCGCAAGGCGGCGCTCCGGAAGCAGGTGGCCGCCGCCGTCGACGCACTCACCGACGCCGAGATCCAACGCCAGTCCCGCATCATCACCGACAAGGTATAACCCTCAGTGGCTCGTAAAAACCTCCACCACGCTATGTTTACAGGAACAATCGATCAGTCCTCGTAAATGCGTAATGTACCTGATGTGTGTATTCTCCTTTAGCGACGCAGACTCTTCTGCACGTACCTAGTTATTCCATCACCTTAGACAATAATTCTTTAAGGGCATCTTTGGCCACATTGGCACTAACGATTATACAGTTATCTTGGTCGCCAAAGTCTTTTCCCTTTGTTCTTAAATTTTCATGGTGCATTTTCCATTACACCACTATCAGATCTTTAAAATCGACACACTTATGAATATTTCACTACAACATCAATGCCCAAAAGTCCGCGGCTCATGGTCTTGCGGTAGCGTTCTCGCTTTCCGCGCAAGGGGTCCCGGGTTCGATTCCCGGCGGGGTCAGGGCTTTTATCTGCCTCGAGATGACTGGATGTTGTGTGTCTTTCATCATTATTTCATCCTCATTCACTCGCAAGTCGCCGTAGTGGCGTTAGAGAACTTGTGGAGCGGCGGCCGAACCGCCCCGCGAGGGGTCTCCCGGCCATGCTCATTATTAATGCCCAAAACCTACGTACTTAATGCCCACTTTACACATCAATGTCTCCCGCCAGAAGTTCGAGTCCTCCCTCTGGCATGGGTGTGTGTCTTGTTCTTAGCATAAGTTAGTTTAAGTAGTGTGTAAGTCTATGGACCGATGACCTCAGCAATCTAGTCCCTTAGGAACTCACACACATTTGAAAATTTTTTGAGCACATCAATGTTCACTATTGGGCACGTGACATGGAAGGTGCCTCGCCGCAGAGGGATAGCATTAAGGAAGCGGGGATGTTTTGCAGAGAGGGCGCAAGCACCTTCCATGTTGCTAAGCCTTACAAAGTGCTGCTGCGGACGGCTCTGGGTAACATTGCTTCGCCACTTAAGTATGGCTATACTACAGCCAGAAGATGGCTGAGGAGGCAGCTTCCGCAATGCCCGGCAAGGCGTCTGGAGGAAGACTGAATCTCATTGGCCGCCGTGGGTTAATAGAAGGGGATGTGCTGATCGGTTTCCTACGTGAGGTGCACTACAGTTGCCTAAGTCTTCGTACTCGAGTTGTTTTTCCTTCCGAAGAAGTTACCCAGGAAACAGCAGCCTTAACTATGATAGCGTACTTGCGTTTGCTATTACTTACCGGACTCCGACACTCGTCTTATATGACAAGCTTAAAAACATCGTTTAAGGCAAACAGGCAGATACAGTATATCTTCGCTTTCGAAATGTTTTTGACGCAGTACTAGGCCAAACGAAAGTACCATCATTTGGGCTGGATTGAGGATTTCTTGAGAGGGAGCAGAGGCGTCTGTAAATGGAGGCAAGAGGGGGCACTTTCTCCCTCCAGGAATATAGGAGTACAGATGTTTCATTCATTACAAGATTCCAACTAATTTCTAGCGAGTCTACCACATCGCAGTTTTAGCATTGCGGAATGCTTTGAGGAGTAATGTGGATTTAGCCGTCACTATGCTACTTGCGTTTGTTTGATTGTCACTCGGTTCATGGGATATAGCACGTTCCTCGGCGCGGGGGATGGTTTGGAGCTGAAGTCCACTTCGAGGGTTATTAATGTGGCTCAGATTCACCGATCAGATACAAGAAAAAGATAATTTTAGGATCTTGCGCCCTCTTTTCTACGGTCGCCTATGAGAAGTGAGAGGATTTCTTGGGAGGGAGGACGCAGAATGTTACCTTCAATGAAAAGTTGTCAACAGAAGCAGAAGTAGCCTCGGACTTTTTGCAGATAATGCAGTTACATGTGGAATGATAATCTGAAAAAAAGCTGCTTCTATCCAGTCAGATCATGACACAATTTCCAGGTGATGCTAGGATTGCTAACTTGCTCTATATGTTCAAATATGTAAAACTGTTCACAAATTGCTAAAACGAGGTATCGTACGACTAAGGTCTGAATATTTCACCAATGGAATCAATAAACTCATAAAAATACTTTAATGTAGTAATTTGCGAGAACATGAAATACGATGATGTCATAGGCTTTGTAGTACGTAAAGCACGTGGCAGACTTCGATTCACACCAAACAGGACTAACAAGAGATACTGAAGGTATGTAAAGAAGTACATCACGAATGGTCACATGTTTGTTTGACTCGTGGGAGACCGTCACAGAAATGTGCTTATAAACGTTCGAGAAGCTGTATTAAGTACTACAATCTTCTACGAGTCCCTCCTGTAGAGATTGCGAATATAAGGTTACACTAAATACAACATAGAGGCTTTGTCGTAGACACTCTTCCCGTTCTAATCATTCGAAGGAAAAAGCAAGAAATCTTAAAATCCTATTATGTGATACAGTAGGGAGTATCCTCCGCCATGCACTTCACAATGGTTGTACGGGGAGTGTGGATGTAGATGTAGGTAAGGCGTTCCTCTGATTTCTGGTAGAGTTGTAGACGAACTTGTTTACGCTCGTCCTGATGAGGAATAGTTGATGTCGCGTTTTTCTGCACACTGATCTGTCACGGCAGTGGCATTTTGTGAAGTTCAAGTCGAGACACTGAGTAGACCAGTCCACCACAACCATGATGCAATGGACCCCGTTTTTCAGGCAGGAGACATTGCGTATGCAGAACAGGTATGTTTAGAAATTATTGCCACATTACGGGAACCGTGAACTGCGATGTCATCGAGTAAAGCTACTGATGGGAGCCCAAAGCTAGGAAAGCAGCCCCACGCCGTTACAACTCCTCCACGCCGTTACAACTCCTCCCCTCCCCGCGTAACGCGCTTAGGCAAACAGGTTTGGACAGGTCCACGCGCATCTGTCTGAATACCACGTCCTTGTGCCCTGACTCACGACTGTGTAAGAAGCCCTCCTTCCACTGCTCCACTGACCAATGATGGTATTGTTCCGACAACACAAGGGTTGGTCATACGTTATTTCTTGTCGTCAGTTGCTGCTGGGCGCTGCAGGGCAATGACAATCGTGCCCTGTTACTTACCGACAGGTATTTCTGTCGTTTACATCTGTATCGGAGACGCGACGATAAATATATGACAGTAATGTCTTACTAGGATTGCCATTACTTAAATTGCCAACCCTTGACACGAGTGCTAAAAGGAACGCGTTACACTTCGGTTACACGATAAATCAGTCCAATCTAAAAGCCGTAAATTCAACTAAATACCTAGGTATTACAATTACGAACAATTTAAACTGGAAGGAACATATAGAAAATGTTGTGGGGAAGGCTAACCAAAGACTGCCTTTTATTGGCAGGACACTTAGAAAATGTAACAGACCTACTAAGGAGACTGCCTGCACTACAGTTGTCCGTCCTCTTTTAGAATACTGTTGCGCGGTGTGGGATCCTTATCAGATAGGACTGACTGAGTACATCGAAAAAGTTCAAAGAAAGGCAGCACGTTTTGTATTATGGCGAAATATGGGAGAGAGTGTCACAGAAATAATACAGGATTCGGGATGGACATCATTTTTTGAAAGGCGTTTTTCGTTGCGACGGAATCTTCTCACGAAATTCCAATCACGAACTTTCTTTTGTTGACACCGACTTACACAGGGAGGAACGTTCACCACGATAAAATAAGGGAAATCAGAGCTCGTACGGAAAGATATAGGTGTTCATTCTTCCCGCGCGCTATGGGAGATTGGAATAATAAAGAATTGTGAAGGTGGTTCAATGAAGCCTCTGCCAGGCACTTAAATGTGATTTGCAGAGTATCCATGTAGATGTTGACGAAGACTTCGAAAATCCCGGACTTTGAAGCGGTTTATTTTCTCGGGCACAAACCGTCATGATTTCCTGTTTTCAAAGGTGGATATTTCTTCTGCAGTTCGCTATTAAATAAGCATTCACGTTGTGATGTTTTGCATCTGGAAACAAGGAATAGGCTGTTGTTATTCGGATTTTATGGCGATTAATAGTAAGATTATTAGCACGCTTACAGTTTTAAAAAAATAGGTAAGAGATGCAAATAAAACCAAGGCGAGTTAATAAATCTTAACGAATACAAATGATACGAAGTTATATAAGTCGATGTACTGCAGTATTGACATATGTTTGCGGCACGGTGTGGAATGAAATTTAGACTTGCACAGTTGGCTTGCATGAGCAAAACTGTCTGGCGGCCAGGGCCGCAGAAGCTCGGGGCATGTGATCGTCGATTGTCGGCACCTTCTCATTCTTCTCAACAACGAAGTGTGGAAAATGTGTGTGTAGGAGAGCGTCTAAGTGTGCTGGCCGTTATTTTTTAGATATAAAATACGAACGAAACTACCTACGCACTAGTCTTCATTTGTGAAATTTAACTAAGGTTTTTAAAAATCTATTTATTTCCATTAATTGAATTTATCCAGACATAAATAAGTTCGTTTTTACCGTGGTCACTTGCGTAACCCCTCACCCAGGACGTCCCCGAAAGCCCCCAAAGCCGAACAAACCCTTACATATCGGAGCCCTGTCTTACCATCGGCCCGAACAGTATGCTTTAGACCTGCTGAGTAGCCAACAGGAGACCTGGATACATTTAACGCTCGCGAACAGGCGCGGATCTTGGAGAAAGGTAGCTTCCTTCCTCTCTGTCTCCCTCTCTTTCTCTCTGTCTCTGTTTCTGTTTCTCGCTCTCCAGATAACCTACTGTCATCTCAACTTTTAACGTGACACAGGTCCCTATGACGTTAATAAATATAATAATATTAGTTGGGTGCTTAAGTTCGTATTATTTTTTCACAAGTTTAGTAAACACAACAGGTACACATAACAGAGACTGTTGTCGTCAATAATATATTTTCCTTCTCTATTTACAGCACCTGCCAAGGCTGGGGTAACTTTCAGATTCCGCGACTGTAGAAATCACGTAGTTTTGTTTGAGGCGAAGAAGTCGTCGAGACCTGTTCGGAGCGCATTTTCATCTGGAAAGGAAGTTCCTTGCCGGTTGTTCGATAGAGAGCGTAGAGGTAAAATCATGTGCATACCGTGGGTGTGGAATGACTTCCCAACCCAGTTCCCGTGTAGTGTTTTTTGTCATTCTAGCAGAACGCGGGCGGGCGTTATCATGGAGCAACATCACTTCACGTAGCGTTTCTGGTCGTTGTTCTTGGAGTGCGTCGGCAAGAAGTCTCAGTTCACAACGATCGTCAGCAGTGATGGCTACACCTCGGGGAAGCAGTCCGTAGTACACCACACCCTCGCTGTTCCATCAGATGCATAACATTATCGTCCGTTGACGCGTAGGTCTTTTTATTTAGCCTCACCCAATCCTTTCTTTTTCCTGTGTTAGCGTAAAGACACCATTTCTCGTCTCCAGTAACGATACAGGATAGGAATGGACGGTGCTGTTCGCGAGCCAATTGATGACGACCAAGGACAGGTGCACATGCGACCACGCGCCGAGTTTTGTGCTTTTGGCTTGAAGCATGCGGCACGCATACAACCGATTTTGGACCGTTCTCATTGCATGCAAATGTCGCACTATGGTGGAATGATCACAGTGCATCTTATCTGCCAGTTCTTGAGTACAATGACGTGCATCTTTGTCGATTAATGCGTGTACAGGATCTTCATCAAACACTCAAGGTCTCCCCGAACATGGACAGTTCCTAAGGTCAAAATCATCCTCCTTAAAACAATAAAACCATTTTCACGTCTTGCTTTGTCCAACAGCATTATCCCCGCTGCTGTCACCCCTCTTTTGAACTCAAACAGAACGGTGCTTCGGAAATGTTCCTATTTCTCCACTTGGAACTGCATTTTCTAGCGTCCACAGTTCCACTCATTATTTCCATGTGACAAAATGACAACACGTAAACCCAAACACCAACAGTGAATTACAAATGAAAAATTACAGTCGATAAATTAACTCATAGCAATCGGAATATCAACGTGCAAAACAAATACTCTACGAACTTATGCACCAACCTAATACTAATGATAGCAACAAATTCTCGCAACTCCCTCAACGTCGTAATCTACCCGATGTAAAATAGGAAACTGGACTCACCATTATCAGAATTCAACTTAGCACCGCGATTCTGCAGTCAGTCGTGTAAAATATGGCTGCGCGAGCACGTAAACGACGGGAATGCTGGACCTTTGAGTCGTTCTTTGCTGCGTTCAGGTACCCAACCTTTCTGTTGTGCCCCCCCTCCCCCCTTTAGCGGAGTGTCATTCCTCTTGTGTCTTGCCCTGCTCGACTTCCTGTGGTTAGGCAAGTTTTACCTGTGGACTGACGAACCGTAACGGATTTGTTGCTGGCAGCAGGTACAGTTAACCTTTGAATGTGCACACTTAGGCAGCTGGAATGTCACTGGCCAGACACCAAGCATAAAGACGTGGGCAGGTCCCTTCATGTAAGCCACTGTAAAGCATTCAGTGTTAAGAGTAGCTTGTAAGTTATAGAACTCATTACCATTTTCGAGACTCTTAGTTTCCATGCAACTTTATTCTCCGAAAATTAGACGCGAAATTTTGAAATTGAGACACGTAAAAATATCATAACAATATCATCGCTTGCAGGAAAATGATTTTGGAGGGAGGTCGTGATGCCACCGTCTTTGGACCGGCGCCAGCCTTTGAAATCTCTCCGGCAGAATACTTGGTTGTGCGGGCCTTTCATAGCTGATGCTTTTGTCTCTGCACTTGCTCATTTTATGAAAATTACTGTATAGGATAGTCGTACTTTGCCTGCACTTATATTCGGATATAGTTCTGACTTCACCCCGAGAAAGGAATGGCGGTTATCTTTGGAACAACCGGTTTTTGGTTGTGCTGGTTTTTTTCATCTCCAGTTTAACCTGAGAAAATAACTGGTTTCCGAAATACTCGATTTTCGGTTTTTTGTTGCCATTATTTCAGCGATAAACGTGGACAGAGACAAAAACTGGATAATTCTAAGGTTCCCTCGCATTTCTTTTATACATTTCATGATGCATACAGTCAAAATAGCAAATAAAAGAAAATTTAGTCTGTCCAGCGTTTTTTGCTGTGCTCGAAAAATAATCGGAGATTGAACGCTACAAAAAATTCACCAGTGTTCTCTACTGATTCAATTTTTTCTTTTTTTAATCACTGCTCGAAAATAATAGAAATAGTCAATGCTAAAGAGTGAGAACTGAGGTTGTAAAACTCTATTTTTCGTGGTAAACTGTGTGTTTCCAAGGACAACAAGTAGATAAGATCATATATGTAGGCATAGGCAGCAGATCCGCTATTTTCTATTTTTATTGCAAATTATGTATAAATTGTTAAGTTTTTAATTTACTGCTGTTGCCACAACTTCATTTCTCTTTTATAATTTCATAGAAATGACAAGGAATAAGCTTTTCTGAAATATTTGTTGCATTTTTCTTTTATTATTTTAAATTAAAAACTCATGTTTTTTATGGGAATTTGAGTACAACTGATTTTTTAATGACAACATGAGAACTGCACTTTCAAAAAATTCAGATGAATAAGTTCGGTAATAGACAAAATACGTCATTCACCAGAAACGATTACATGTCAAATTGAAATTAAAATTTCAATAATGAATTAATGCATTGACTGGTATTTATTCCCCAGTCTGTTCATATTACTCGTTATATAATGTGTTGATCTGTAAGCTGACTCCTTTAATCAGAATCAATATCATTCAAAGACAACACGAAATCTTTCAGAATCTACAGAACTTCCTACCAAACTCGTTTTTTTTTAAAAAAAAAAAGGGTTATTTAAAAATCAAAAATTGTAACATCATTGCCATGATAGAGATATATCACTTTTTAATCGGTTTTCAGTAAAAAATAAAAGTACCTTTTATAACCAAGACCAACAGTTTTGGTACTGCTCACTCTACTGAGGTACTATTTGTTGTAGAGCAATGGTGCACGACTGCTTCCGACGCTGAACGCTGTGGCAAGTTTTATCAAAGCACTCCAGCTCACTGCCGCTGGACGAGCAGTTTATCACAGACGTGTTCGCTGAAAATTTCGTGTAAGAGTGGAAAGAAGATTATTAGGTTCCATCATTTCTCCTTTACCGGAATGTAACCATTACACAAGAGGCTATACACCTCATTTGAAAGTGTCCACAGTGGCCAAAATCAGCTCACAGTGTGAGGCATGAAGCCACATGTATAACGCTTAGAACCTGATAAAGAAAACATGCGGCTACTTAGTAATTCTGTAAGGATTGTGGGTCCCACTTCCCAGACGTTATAAAAAACTAGACAGATACTGAGGCATCCCTGGCGTAAAAAAAAAAAAAAAAAAAAAAAAAAAAAAAAAAAAAAAAAAAAAAAAAAAAAACAGCTGAAAGAGTTGAAAACGAATAAGACGCCAGATCCGACGGAACCCCTATTCGATTTTACTTGGGAGACTCTCTTGCCCAGCGAAAATTCCCAAACAACTGGAATAAAGCGCAGGTCAGCCCCGTAGAATTTCGGACCAATATTCTTAATGTCGGTTTGCTACGGAATTCTTGAGTATATTCTAAGTTCGAATATCATAAATAACATTGAGAGAGAACAGCTGATAGCCACAAGGCAACACGGATTTCGAAAACATCGCTCGTGCGAAACTAATGTTGCCCTTTTCTCGTATGATAGCCTGCGTACCATCCTAAGAACAACAGGTAGATTCCATATTCCTGTGTTTCCGGAAAGCGTTTGACACAATGCCACGCTACAGACTGTTAACGAAGGTCCGAGCATACGGAATAGATTGTCAAATAAATGAATGGCTTGAAGAGTTTTTAAGTAACAGAACCAAGCACGTTGTCGTGGATGGCGAGTGTTCATCGAAAACAAAAGGCATCATCAGGACTACCGCAGGGAAATGTAACTGTACCGCCCTTGTTCTCTACATCAGTAAGCGACCTGACGGGAATAATATGCAGCAATCTGTGACAGTTTGCTGATGACACTGTAGTGAAGGGAAAGTGTTATCTTTGAGTTGAGTATACAAGGATACAGCATGATTTGGATAGGATTTCTGTTGTGTGTGATGAATGGCAGCTTAGCTTTAGTGGATAAAAAAGCAAGAAAAACAACCATCTAATGTTCGAATACATTATTACTGCCGTGCTGCTTGACAAAGTAAGGCCGATTAAATATCTAGGCGTAACGCTGCAAAGCGACATTAAATACAAAGATTATTAAAGATCAGTTGTAGGAAAGACGAATGGTCGACTTCGGTTTATTGGGAGAACTCTAGAAAACACTAGCTTGTCTATAAAGCAAACCGCGTTCAGAACACGTACGACCCATTCTTGAGTGCTGCTCGAGTGTTTGGGATCCTCTTGAGGTCGGATTATAAGAAGACATCGAAGCAGTTCAGAGGCGGGCTGCTAGTTTTGTTAGCGGTAGGTTCGATCGACACGCGAGTGTTATGGAACTCAAATGGGAACACGTGGAAGAAAGATAACGTTCTTTTCACGGAACACTGTTGCGAAAATTTAGAGAAACGGCATTTGCGACAGACTGCGGAACGATCCTACTGCCACCAACATACATATCGCGTAGTGACCACGAAGGCAAGACAAGATAAGCTAGGGCTCGTACGGAAGCTTATGGACAATTGTTTTCCTCACTTTGTTAATTTGTGGGTGGAACAGGAAAGCGAATGACCGGCGGTGCTCCAAGTTAATCTCTGTCAAGCACCGTATATTGGCTTGCAGGATATTTAGATACAGATTTATATGCTTTAAATTTGTGAACATATGAATATAAATAAGGATAACTGGACTAGTCATTTATGAAATGTTTGTTAATTTACAGTAAACCTTTTCAGGCTTATCTTCTATACATCTTATCTAAAAATGAGCCTGAAAAGGGCGAAAACTAGTTAATCGAAATAAACAAATATTTCTTAAGTGAATGATCGGAGTTATCCGTATCTATTTCCATTTATATACAATTATGTGTCGTACAGAATCGATAATAGATAAGCATCGTTTCTGTACACACGAACTTACCAGGCATGTTCAGTTAGTGATGTCACATTCGAAGTAGGATGCATTCGAGACCGCAAACGCCTGAAGCATTTAGTGCATACACATTTAATGCATTGAGCAACTGCTGACAAGCATCGACAAGCGATGCCAGTCTCCTATAAATTTCGAGGTAGTTGCAAAGGACCTGCTCGATTTTAGTAAAAACCGTGTAAGTAACAAACTGTAACCCTGTTTCAGGAGACTATTTCAGGCATTTGCTTTATGTTTAATAAAAGAAAGGTTTTTTTTAAATTTTTGGCCGCATTCGGATCAAATTTCAAATCTAAGGTTCTGCTGCCGCACCAGTTACAGACAGCCACTTCACTACAGAAGAAAAGAAAGTTACACAAACAAGCGCGATAGGAAGACGCTGGCTTGCCAAGGACGCCAATGAGGTATTGCGCAAGGCTGCGGGGTATCTGCTAAGGAACCCCGTTACGTGATATGTGTTGCAGCGAGCAATTCATACTACAGCAGGGGCATTAAACTGGACGAGACAGCTGTGCCCTTTATCTAGGCTCCAGGGCATTACACATATACCTGATGAACTTAAATAAGGAGAACGACATTTCTTTCGCAGTAATCATCCCAGTTTAATTTATGCGCGAAACAGTTCGTCAAACGTCGTTAGCTTTTTTCGTTAAAGGTCGCACGGAAGAGATCAGAAAGATAACGCACGACTTTCTCCTTGACTTGAGGCTCACCTTTAAACTCTTAACAATCGACCACTGGATGGCACAGTTCAGACGTGACATTACTATTATCTCAGAATTCATGTCTAGTACTTGTTAAAGCAAAAGAGCTCAGAAATTATCCGAGTAGTTCGTTTACAGTCAGTGTTTAATGAAAGTGTTGTGTAAAAGTCGAAGTTTCACCTGAATGTTTTTTCTTTTATTTTTTATTTACTATTTTATGAAAAGACTACGTCAATAACAACAACAACTGAGTCGCTTCATTGAGCTGTAGGTAATCAGTCATCTTCAGAAAAGACGGTTTGCCATTGCTTTGCAGAATTCTGTCGTAATGGTACTTACGTCGCTACAAATTGCGTGAAGGTCTACCAAAATCGATTTTTGTTCCAGAAAACGTCTAGGCTGAAGAGAATCGGCATGTAATGTAGCGCGAGTTGGTGGCATCCTTTGGCATTTCGAAAACTACAGCACATTCGATTTTCGCTTCAACAATTCAACAAATCAAATGGTTCAAATGACTCTGAGCACTATAGGACCTAACTTCTGAGGTCATAAGTCCCCTAGAACTTAGAACTACTTAAACCTAACTAACCTAAGGACATCACACACATGCATGCCCTAGGCAAGAATCGAACTTGCGACCGTAGCGGTCGCGCGGTTCCAGACTAGCGCCTAGAACCGCTCGACCACCCCGGCCGACAACAATTAAAAAACCGATCAAAATAATGGGGATACTCCCATGCAATGCAGAAATGACCACTAGATGTCACGAGAGGCGGTCCCGCCAGTGTAAAACGAGGCGAGGGAGTATCGTGTTGTCAGTAGAAAGGAGTAACAACACAGTGGGTCATTGAGGAGAGCTCAGCGACCTCGAACGTGGGCTAATCATTGGATGTTTGGATGTCACCTGAGTATCCAATCAATCACGGACGTTTCAGTTCATCTAAAGCAGTCAGCATCCAAGTGTTGTCATCAGAAAAGCGGACAAGAAGTGTCGATACTGTGGCGTAAAGAAAAATAGTATGGCCGCGCGGTTTGAGGCATCATGTCACGGACTGCGCGGCCCCTCCCGTCGGAGGTTCGAGTTCTCCCTCGGGCATTGGTGTGTGTGTTGTTCTTAGTTTACGTTAGTGTAAGTAGTGTGTAATTCTAGGGATCGATGACCTAAGCAGTTTGGTCCCTTAGAAATTCACACGCATTTGAACATTTGGAAAATAGTACACTACTTACCATTAAAATTGCTACACCACGAAGATGACGTGCTACAGACGCGAAATTTAACCGACAGGAAGAAGATGCTGTCATATGCAAATGATTAGCTTTTCAGAGCATTCACACAAGGTTGGCGCCGGTGGCGACACCTACAACGTCCTCACATGAGGAAAGTTTCCAACCGATTTCTCATAGCCGGCCGAAGTGGCCGTGCGGTTAAAGGCGCTGCAGTCCGGAACCGCAAGGCCGCTACGGTCGCAGGTTCGAATCCTGCCTTGGGCATGGATGTTTGTGATGTCCTTAGGTTAGTTAGGTTTAACTAGTTCTAAGTTCTAGGGGACTAATGACCTCAGCAGTTGAGTCCCATAGTGCTCAGAGCCATTTCGATTTCTCATACACAAACAGCAGTTGACCGGCGTTGCCTGGTGAAACGTTGTTGTGATGCCTCGTGTAAGGAGGAGAAATGCGTACCATCAAGTTTCCGACTTTGATAAATGTCGGATTGTAGCCTATCGCGATTGCGGTTTATCGTATCGCGACATGGCTGCTCGCGTTGGTCGAGATCCAATGACTGTTAGCAGAATATGGAATCTGTGGGTTCAGGAGGGTAATACGGAACGCCGTGCTGGATCACAACGGCCTCGTATCACTAGCAGTCGAGATGACAGGCATCTTATCCGCATGGCTGTAACGGCTCGTGCAGCCACATCTCGATCCCTGAGTCTACAGATGGGGACGCAAGACAACAACCATCTGCACGAACAGTTCGACGACGTTTGCAGCAGCACGGACTATCAGCTCGGAGACCATGACTGCGGTTACCCTTGACGCTGCATCACAGACAGGAGCGCCTGCGATGGTGTACTCAACGACGAACCGGGGTGCACGAATGGGAAAACGTCATTTTTGCGGATGAATACAGGTTGTGTTTACAGCATCATGATGGTCGCATCCGTGTTTGGCGACATCGCGGTGAACGCACATTGGAAGCGTGTAATCGTCATCGCCATACTGGCGTATCCCGTGGCGTGATGGTATGGGGTGCCATTGGTTACACGTCTCGGTCACCTCTTATTCGCATTGACGGCACTTTGAACAGTGGACGTTACATTTCAGACGTGTTACGACCCGTAGCTCTACCCTTCATTCGATCCCTGCGAAACGCTACATTTCAGCAGGATAATGCACGACCCCATGTTGCAGGTCCTGTACGGGCCTTTGTGGATACAGAAAATGTTCGACTGCTGCCCTGTCCAGCACATTCTCCAGATCTCTCACCAATTGAAAACGTCTGGTCAATGGTGGCCGAGCAACTGGCTCGTCACAATACGCCAGTCACTACTCTTGATGAACTGTGGTATCGTGTTGAAGCTACATGGGCAGCTGTACCTGTACACGGCATCCAAGCTCTGTTTGACTCAATGCCCAGGCGTATCAAGGCCGTTATTACGGCCAGAGGTGGTTGTTCTGGGTACTGATTTCTCAGGATCTATGCACCCAAATTTCGTGAAAATGCAATCAAATTTCAGTTCTACTACAATATATTTGTCCAATGAATACCCGTTTATCATCTGCATTTCTTCTCGGTGTAGCAATTTTAATGGCCAGTAGTGTATATAAGCAGCTACTGTAACGAAAATGTAAACAACGACTGTGATTAAAAGTCTTTTACGTAATAACAGCCAAACAAACTCTTTTATGTAAGAGTAACCGTTTGTCCATTCAAAATTATCTAATGCAACTAGTAGCCCCATAAATTATCTGACGTCAAGTATCCTGACACCATTATGAAATGTGGAATAGTAATTAAATGCCACGAGAGGCGGACTCGCCAGTATGAAAGGGGGCGAGGACTATTGTGTTGTCAGCAGAGAAGCTGTAACGGCAGAATGAGCGGTCAGGAGAGCTCAGTAATATCATACCTCGACTAGTCATTTAATGTCACCTGGGTAACAACTACGTGAGGGACATTCTGACCCTGCGAATGTCGACTGTTGGTTATGTGGCTCTGAAGTGGAACCGCGAAGGAACAACCTTAGCTAAACCAAGGCCAGTCAGATCTCGTGTACTGACGGACAGTATCGTCGAGCATTGTGGAGCGAGGACGTAAAAATCGCATTAAATCGGCGGAAGGGATCACTCGTAAGTTCCAAAGTGCTACCAGCAGTCTAACTAGCACCATGAGTGTGTGTAGGGATGAAAAAGAATGGGGTGCAGTGGTCGAGAAACTGCTAAGCGGCGCTTGAGGTGACGTAAAGAGCAAGGACGACGGATGTCTGGAGACTGGTGATAAGGAGTGATGACTCACACTATGCTCTGTGGCAATCCGATCGGAGATATGGATTTGTCTGATTCCTGGAGAACGTTATCTGGCATCATGTATAGTGCCAACACCTAAGTACAGAGGAGGTAGTGTTACGGTTTGGGGGTGTTTTTGGTGGTTAGGGTGTGGTCTCCTTGTTGCTTTTATGAAAACGCTAAATGCATAACATTATGAACACACTTCACAGCATTGTGTACTGTGCACAGTAGAGGAACAGTTCGGAGACTATTATTACATCAGTACGACAGTGCAGCCTGACATACAGCACTAGCTATGAGGTAATGGTTTGTGGACAATAACGTTCCTGAAATGGACGTGCCTGACCACAGTCCCGACCTGAACCCAGTTTAACACCTCTGGGATGAGTTAGAACGTCGACTTCGCTCCAAGCCCCAGCGTACATGGTACTTGGTTTCGGCTCTTGAGTCAGAGTGGGCTGCCATTCATCCACAGACCACCTCACTGAAACTGTCCGCGGGCAGAATTCAATCCGTCATAAAGGCGAATGTCCAGTAATAGGTGCCCACATACTTTCTATCAGATAGCGAGTTGTGAAAAAGGGCTTTTCGTGATGGATTCTGCACAAAAATCTGATATATAAAGGGCGATCAAAAAGTTTCCGTTCGAGGGCGTTATTGCAGCGTGTATGCAACCTAGCGCGACCCTGATGCGTGTATATAAGCACCGACAGGTAGGCATGAGATTAATTAGCAGCCGCGCGGGATTAGCCGAGCGGTCTAGGGCGCTGCAGTCATGGACTGTGCGGCTGGTCCCGGCGGAGGTTGGAGTCCTCCCTCGGGCAAGGGTGTGTGTGTTTGTCCTTAGGATAATTTAGGTTAAGTAGTGTGTAAGCTTAGGGACTGATGACCTTAGCAGTTAAGTCCCATAAGATTTCAAACACATATTAATTAGCATTCGTGTCTTTCCAACGCGCATGCGGTAAATACAGAAACACAAACTATGAGGACGTTTTTGCCAAATGTGTTCAAAAAGGACCAACGTACTGTTATTGTTTATTAGGGGGTTCAAGCACGCACGCCAGTAGACATCCACCGGAGAATGGAGAATATGTATGGGGCAGCATGTCTGTCCACCGTTGTGGAATGGTGCGCCACGGCCCTTGAGCGCATTGTTGCAGCTGTGCCGCCACAGGGAATCGTGGTCTTAAGTGTCGATTCTGCAGTGGTGTCATACATCGTCCCCTCGGAATTCAGGAGTCAGCCACCTACTGTAAAGGTGATGCTTACCCTGTTCTCGAATTACCAGGGCCCATATCACAAATATCATGAAGCATAAGTTACGCCAACTCGAGCGGGAGACACTCGAGAACCCCTCCTATAGCTCTGAACCTTCACCATGCAATTATCACTTCTCTGTCCCTTAAAAAAGGCCTTGATGGGACGACGATTCCTGTCGCACGGGTATGTGGTGCAGGCGGTTACGGACTTACCGACGCATGAGGACATGGTGTATTACCAGAAGGGTACCCGCCAACCTGGCGCTTCAAAATGGTTCAAATGGCTCTAAGCAGTATGGGACTTAACATCTGAGGTCGTCAGTCCCCTAGACTTAGAACTACTTAAACCTAACTAACCTAAGGACATCACACACATCCATCCCCGAGGCAGGATTCGAACCTGCGACCGTAGCAGTCGCGCGCTTCCGGACTGCAGCGCCTAGAACCGCTCGGTCACAGATCCCGCTGGGATGATTGCCTCATTGTTGACGGCGATTTAGCCTGATTAGCATACCGATTCTGGACTGTACGGCCTTCGAAAGAAGGCCCTTTATATAACATCGCAACGAGACTTGAAACTTGGGTATTGTCGTAGGAGCCGGAAATTAAGCAGCAGTCGATAATTGTTCGGGTGTTCCAAGATTAACGGAAAAACCAACAAAACGAGGTTCGTTAGCGAAGCATTTCCAAGAAAATGGTTGTTCGTTCGTTTATTTGTTTACACTTGATATGTAGCAGCCACTACTGTTGAGGATCTAAGCATATAAAATTTTGTTTGCCGCAAGTTAACAAAAAATCAGGAGAAACAACCGACAACATCGATAATTCTTCATAATGACAGTTCCAGGTGTCACACAACAAGTCAAACAATTGATTATTTGACGAGGAAAAACAACGAATTCCAATATCATTACCCGCACTATCTCAATTCACCCTCTGTTCTCTTAAGTCAAACTAAAAAAGCATGGACAGCGATTCCCATCACTCTAAGAAGTTGCTGAATCCTTCCAGAACCATGTCTTGGGGATGGCACAGAAAATGTTTTTCTTTCATTGGTATTGTAGAAATGAAACAGATGCCTTCCTAGTGAGGGAGGAGAGTGGGGGTAGGGGGGGGGGGGCAGATAATATAGGGGTGGGGTATCACAAGCGTCTAACATCAGTCGCGAGATAAAGCAAACACAATTGTTGGTTAGAACACCACATCCACTACGTCTACACAGTAACGCTCCTATCACACTTCCTTGGTGTATTCCAGAACTTACTTTTACATCTGTCGATTTTGTTCGTTAAGAGCAGCGTGTTGAGCTCTATCTGCAAGGAAGCCTTGAATCCAGCACGAAACTGGTACGATACTCGGTAAGCTCGTATTTTTTTTTTTTTCACTAAATGGCTGTTCGATGCGGTGTCAAACGTCTTCCTGAAGTCAAGTCACGGCATCAGTCTAAGCGCCGTCGTCTACAGCTCTAAGAATCTCATGGATGAACAGAGCGAGATGAATTTCGCAAGACCTCTGTATGCAGAATCCATGTTGATTTTTGTAGAGATTTTCGTTCTTCAGAATCATCACAATACGTGAGCAAAAACATGTTCCATAATTCTGCAACAGTGTCGCCTTAGCGATACGGGCCTGTAATTACACCGTCGGAAAACAGTTGGTACACCAGGGAAGACGATGTTGATTTTGATCCGATGACGGCATATGCCACCTGGGGGATAACAGATATGCTAATAATGGTTTCAACGTCGTCCACCAACAGATAGTATATTGCCATAGTTGCCAGCGCTCCATCTGTGTGTACCCTTTAATAGGGAGTGCTCACTGCGTACGATGTAGAACTGGTGAGCGCTGTCTCGTAGAGAGCATTCGTCCAAGACACGCTAGCCCCATCCCACGTCTTATGGTCTAGGATGCGATAAGCACAACTCTCGTAGACCTGTGGCGTTTCTGGAGGGGCCGCTAAGCAGATCTCGTTACGTATAAGGCTAGGCGCAAATTGAGACGCGTATAGCACGTGTGACGTGACACGACGCTACAGCGCGACACGCACGTGCCGCACGAGTCGCGCGGATGCAGCGCATATTGGGACGCGTACACCGTACTTCGCACGCACCGACTGGCGACGCTCTGCGCTGACAGCACCGAAGCGCGCGCAACCTGTTATCTTTCTCAAACGATTTTACAGAAACTATTCTCTGAAAATGTATGATTTTTGCCTTACTTGTAGCGTTATATGTCAGCTTTGTGCCCATCACCTCGCTAATGACCATTCTTATTGTGATGTACATGTTTTAGTAAGACACTACGCAAAACGCAAAAAGTTTGCAACGAAAATTAGGGGGCGCTATGATTTTGCGTTTGCTGCGTATGAAATTTAGCTAACATGCTGAATTTTTGTTTAGACTTGGGAGGAGATCTCTATCTGCCTCCGATCTCGAGAAAATGGATCCCATGCAGCGCGCTCACTTCCGATCTCACGCCCGCGAGAATGAAGAAATACTCGCAACATCTCTCGTATCTCCTAAACCGCTCGAGACATCGAAACGAAAGTTGGGCGAATGACAGCACATGAAGAGGAGAGTGTTTTACCAATTATTAAGCACACGGAACTTTCTTATCTATGGCGATATATCACTACTTATACTTCTTTTTTTATTTATTTCACTCCAGTGACTGTAACTTTTTAAGAGTTATAGACAGCTAGCGAAACAAGAGCTTCCTAGCATGAAAATAAACATGAAATTTCTTCTTTTATGTTACTGCAAACCGACCTATGAGGTTTTTCGTAAGCTATTGAACTCTGTGACTGCCAATTACTTGTTTAATGAGGTCCTACGTTTCGGAATTCTGTCTCAATAGCTGCTGTGAGATGAGTTTGGCAAATTACATTGTGACAAAGGAAGTACAATTAAACTAGTCACCAAGAGAAATGTGGCCTTGACTCATAAATGGTGATGCATCTTCGAATGAGAAAAGGTTAACAACTCACACAAAAACAGATTGGCAATTCTGTTGGAATTTTGGTGGAATCCTCGTAACCCATCGTATTTTTAACACTGAGCGACTGGAATGGAAACTTACCAAAGGATTTTATTCCTTCTCTTGATCTGAGCAGTATTAAAATAATGACGAGCGTTCCTTCAGGCGCAATGATAGGCACATGCCAGATACTGTTGACTCACCTACGGCTTACCAAACTGACAATGCGTGATCGCGAATAAAATAGTTGTTATTGAAAAAAATAAACAATTGATCTGTCGCGCAACACAATGGTCAGTGTATTGTCAGCAGCGGAGGATAATGCGCGCGACAGGAATGCACAAGCTAACCACGTGTGCCTTGTGAGATGGAGTTCGAAAAACATTGTCATGAAAGTAGATCTGCCTTTGTCAGCAGCACATTTCAACAAATTAAATATATCTAATCGTAACACTCTTTTAGGATATTCCTACTTTCGTAATAATACCGACCATTTCTTCATTTGTGTAGCCTGCTGTATAATTAGTTTATTAATGCTGATAATGCGCGTGCAACAATTGAACTGCTTTTTCTCATCACGGCGAGCCAATTAAAACATTGTTATTTGTGACTGCTTTTCGACTGTTTCTAGCCTCAAGTGAAAATATGTTGTTCATATGCATGTAGTACAGTGTGTCGTATTACATTATTACATACATATCAGAGTAATCACAGTGAAACTTATACGCTTCAGATCTTGGACGCTTTTTACCACAAGAACAAAGGGATGACACCTGTGGAGATTATCCCTTTCTAAATTTTTGTAACAGATCGTACAGATACGCCAGCTTACTAGGCAGCGAGAATATAACCTTGCTTTACTTTCTTGCCTTGCTTCTTAATCACATGATTTTATAATATTCCTTGCTTCCTTATTCACTACCCTCTGTCCCTTCTTGCGATCTCAAAACATCACGGAGGCATATGGTGCAATTTCAGCGGCCAATGGCTCATCAGTTACTGAAGTATACATTTTTCATGACAGAAGAAATACAAAACAAAACTATGCAGATATAAGTAACAGAAAAGTATAACGTGCTAACGAAGAAAGCTGGAGCGTTTAAATGGCGAAAAACGAAACACTACCCAAAGGCAATAAAACTCAGTACACAGCAAGGCAAAATTTATCGTATGGGCAATATTACCACTGCTCATATGCGCCGTTCCGATGTGAGCATATGGCCGGGCTACTTTACCGCTCCCCGCCTCAAATTTCCCACGGTGCTAGCGAGTCAAGCGCGACGCGCGGCGCGAGAAACTGTGCCTCAACCACAACGCCGCGCGACCTGGCGCAGGCGCGTGTCGCGTCCCAGTCGCGTCGCGTCGCAATTAGCGCGGCCCCATTTGAACCTGTGATGTTACAAAAACGCGCGTGTGGCGCGACCAACGCCACCTAGGAACAAGGCCTCACAGCGCGACTCGTGACGTCACGACTAGGGGTCCGAAATACCGAGCGGCTTGTTAGGCTCTGCGCCACGTATATGAAAACATTAAACAGTTTCCTGGTAGACTACTCACTGTTTTATACACAAATCTGTAAACAAACGCTAATCATTCTCACAGGAGAATTACATTGTTCAAATTTCGTAAACTATAGCTCCAAAGGTGAAAATACTTTTTAATTTCCGTCACTCGCGTTTTGAAAATGCGAATTTCTAATTCCATAACTCTGACAGCACTATTTTCACCGTGTAAGTCACCTTGCATAATTTAATTGAAAATGAGGTACCGCAATTGGAAAGACTGACAATCAATCGAAGCAGGTACTCTGGGACTTGTATCTATGTCAAATTCTAGTTTCGTATGACAGATACCTCATTTGGCAGTCATCTACAGTTTCATACTTAAGAAAACATTACCGTACAGAAACTTGTGTAAACTTCACTGAACCTTCTACATACTACTTAGTTTAAGAGATTTGCCAGTAGAAGACTAGGTAGTGTTAAGTTATTAGGTATTATAAATTGACATGGGAATCACACATTAGAATCATTACAAACTCTGACAAACTTGCCCACTGTAAGCCATTGTTTATCAGCTTGAAAATATTAATTGTTATAAATTTGCACATTTTCACTGTTCTACTGTATTCAAAGACTAACTTAACAGAATACCAGCTTAGGCAGGATTTACACTCTCATGGAACTGAGGTTTAACTGAAGAATGGGACACCACCCATCAGCTTCATGTAATGACATCTTAAGAACCTGTTGTTACTTTTTACTGTACAAACTGATCCATTTATATTCACCCATCCACATACTGATCCCCATCTTTTAATTGAAATACTTGTCATTTGATACACTGATAATTGGCAATGGGTATTACAGCATTGTAAAAATTTAAAATGTCATCTATAGAGCCATTTGTGAAAGCAGATGAGTGGTATCCCAATCTTCAGTAATGCCAGAACTAGAAATAGTGTGCATCTTCACATACCTTACTGCAGATTATCTAAATCATAGAACAGCAATGTAGTGAGTATGAAGCTGTTTAACAAACTGCCTCTAGAATGGGTAGAAGCTTTATTTGATTTATTCAAGCACAAGTAGTACAGTTGGTTATCAGTAAATCCTCCCTACTCACTTGAATGTATGAGTGTAAATATCACAGTGATAACTGCTCGGTGAGTGTACCATAATTTCCTTAATGATTTCAATTTAAGATGTACTATACAAATCGTTTTAGCTTGAATATTTTACTTTATGGAAAATCTGTTGTAACATTGTTTTTTAATTTGTGTAAAGTAATTTTTGTATACATGCTGTATACTTTTTAAACATTTGTAATTTGACTGTCTATTGCTGCAATAGCTAAATGACAATTAAATTCTTTTACTATTCACTATTTAATGTTGTCCCAGAGGAAAAAAAGCACTGCTATTCCATCCTCCAAAAACATCATCAATTTCTCTCAAATGAAGAATGGCTTAAGTTATGTATAGTCCTCCCACCTCCCCGAAATATTGGTTGTATTGACAGACTGGACCTGTTCTGCAGATTAATATTTACTTATGATGATGGCAGACTAGCATGCTAATACTAGCAATGAATTGTTCTCCTTGTGAGAATAATTAATTTACTGACTGGACAAAAATATATACAAAAACTTGTCAACCACAGAGCAGGAGCAGCATTAATTATATATTTACTGATGAACAGAAAAGACTATTCCCCTAATTCTATGAGATTGGGGTTTCACAGAGAATTTGTGGTAACAAATTAATCTGTAGCAAAGACTCATGTTTACGGCTGCACCATTTCGAAGAGAGCAGAAGGGGTCCAATACATAACATTTACCAACAAGATGTATGGGATACTGTGCATGAAATAAAAACAGAAAATAGAAATAAACATTTATTTCACATCATCTTCCCAAGCCCCAAACAGTATAATTTAACATTTTTTCAATCTTTTGTACACAGTTACATTTTTAACAGTAGTTACATCATTTCTCCTCTTGGTGTAATTGTTTAGCAAAATATTTGCACAGCAAAACAGTATGCAATTCATGACTGAATCAATTGAGTGTTTATTTTTACAGTGAAACCCATAAAAAAGATTGCTGGGAATGTTGTGGGATGCTACCTTCACAAGTACATTTCTCTGATTTGCCTGTTCTAAAAATAAAATTTCCTGGTCTTTTAGAATTTTCTGTAGAGTTAAATAGACATATGTCACACACACTACTACATCATCTGCAGGATATGTCAACCCTCCTCTGTCTTTTACCATAATCAAATCATCACCACCCTGCTTCATTTCATCTGTAGTAAGGAATACCTTACGATATTCACAATGGTTTTTTTTAATAGCTTGGTGTGAGCAGTAACCTGCTATGTAATGCAACAGTGGCCAAGTATTCTCATCTATTCCATCAACATCATTTTCATCTACTGCTACATTTAAAAATTCTGGTATTGATGTTTCTTTTAATCCTTGAATTTCAGTATGAGTAGAAAAAATATCAGTGGTCTTAATAACAACATCCCCAACTACTTTCGACCGAAGCACAAGGGAAAACATAGACTGTGCCCTTAGTTTTTGTTCAGTTTCAAAAACTTGTCTTAGAGAAACATGATAATTTCCCCCACATAGCTGGCGGTATTTGCCGAACCTGTCTTCTAAACTGTCTATCTGTACTTTTCCTAACAGCAAATATGATCTGTTTTTCTCAGAAAGCCAGTAGTCACTGAAGTCTATCAAAGCAGCAGTTGTGTGTTTCAAAGCGCTATGTGTCTCTCGAGTAAGTTTTCTTTCATCACTACACTCTTCCCAAGAACATAACCATGAGATGAAGCACTGTAAGAATTCTTGTATGTGATGGGATTTACTAGTCACAGGTTCTTGGAAAATATTTCTTAACCTCTGTCCCTTGAGTAATGTTTTTACATTTACAATATCCCACCAACGAACTATTATTTTGATGAATGTTGCAGTACTTTCCCAGTTGCTAATTGCTTTCTTTGAACCAGATGTGTCCAAAGCAACAACTGTCGTATCACTGAAAATACGCAACACTAACTTGACATTTTGGCGCTCAATTGAGTTAGGAAATAGAGACTTCAAAGTTAAGGAACTGCCATATTGCAATAGTTCATCTTTTTCTATCAAGTGCAATTCTTTCAGTGCTCCAACAGAAGACAAACCTCCCTTCAAACTGTCACTGAAGTCAGGAAAACACAAGATCTGCTCCTTTTGGTTAAACCAGTTATTGCGGATACACTTCAAAATATGGACAGTGTCCACAAAATAATACAATGGGCGATTTGGAGAAGACTGTACAGGGTGATCATACTTTATTTTCACATCTGGAGGGGTAGAAAACTTAGACATTGCTTTCTTATTAATTGCATTATTGTCTGCTACTATACCAACCACCTCAAATCCAACTGCTTCTAATTTAACAATGACTGCTTTAATGTAAGAGAACAGAACATCACCCTGAATAGTATGAACTGGCAGAATAGACACCACATCCTTGTAAGGTGATTCCATGCTCTGAACCATAAAAACATAGGCGCTGGTTGCACACAAAAATTTTTCAGTGTTAAAGGCACATCCTACAACATTTCCAGCTTTGTAATCAAGCTGAGACTTCAGATGAATTTCATCCATCAACAGGAGCACAGTTTTATCATCTGAGGATAAAGTACCTACTTTATTTGTGATGTAGCTCATAAACTGATGACCCTGTTGCTCAATGACAGGATTTGTTGAGAGTTTACTACAAAGCCTTGAAAGGGTGTTAGGACTAGGCATAGAAAAACTGTCAGTGTTCCTCAAAAATTTGTAAGCATGTGGGCTTATAGAATGTACTAATGACCACATTATCATAGAGTTAGTATCATACCTAAATTGAGTTGAACTTCTGCACTTCAAAAATGAAATCTGTTCCTTCAAAAATGTAATTTTAGTTTCGTTTCCTGGCAACTTTTCTAATAAATTTTGTAATAACAGGTCAATTAAAGACAAAATGTTATCTACAGGAGCCTCAGAACTATTATACAGAAGATAAATGTTCTTAAGAACATCACTTACCACCTGTATGTTGTTTACTTTCATGGGAAATTTCATGTTTCCAATACATTTCACTTCAATATCATTATTGAAGACACTGAGTAATAAACCACTGCTTATAACTACGTGGCAAAAAATTCTTGGGTAAGGATTATGCTTTAGTAACACTAGGCTCACACTGTCAGATTTGTTTATCACTACCCAGTCACTGTGCTTTTCACATTCACTCAACTTTGTTTTCATTTGTTCTAAACTATCGACCGATATCGCATCAATCATTTTCGCTTGTGTGTCCACACTTTCTTGGATAGCAATTTGAAGAGCACGATTTTCTAAACGCCCCCTACGAATTTCTGGGTCCTCTCGTACTGCAGTTTGATGACTCGACAAGTAAGATGGGCATCCAGGCAACTTCGATGGGATAGCATCTGAAAAAATTAATAACGAAGTATGAAACCGATCTCACAGCATATACGTGAAATAAAGATAGTTCTTATGCCACTGTACTTTACTAAGAGCGTGTTTCGTAACTCACCTTTTCTCAAGCGTCGACGATCCAACGGTGCTGTCAAGAGTATACCAGTTTTCGGGTCATACATGCTGGTACTGCTTAAAATGTCGTCCTTGTTGAAATGCAGTTCACATATCTAAAAACAACCATACAGTTCTCTTTAAAACATATAACGAAAATTAATGAGGTATGAGATTATAAATACGTTCTTCTGTTTACTGTATTTTGTTCAGCTGTACCACATTTCAAGTAACTACGACACACTAACCAAACAAATACACTGATACTTACAACAGAGTGCTTACTCGGTGTCCAGTCTTGTCTGTGAACAGCCGATAACCATTTTCGTCTTAAATTCTCGTCAGATGGAAAATAAAATACACTGACTTTAGGTCCATTATCGTAATTGCCCCTGCAATTCGGCATACAACACCTTCGGGGCATCGTAACTGAGTATAGATCAAATAACCACTCACGAACAGCACAAAGTACAACATGGAAACGCTACGAATCACGTGTGTCTGTAGTCGGTTCCTAGCTTCTCAGACCGCTACCCGTGACGTCACGGGCTCCTTAGACTCACGATGTGAGGCCTTGTTCCTAGGTGGCGTTGGCGCGACGCAGCGCAGCGCGTGTTTTTGTAACATCACAGGTTCAAATGGGGCCGCGCTAATTGCGACGCGACGCGACTGGGACGCGACACGCGCCTGCGCCAGGTCGCGCGGCGTTGTGGTTGAGGCACAGTTTCTCGCGCCGCGCGTCGCGCTTGACTCGCTAGCACGGTGGGAAATTTGAGGCGGGGAGCGGTAAAGTAGCCCGGCCACATGCTCACATCGGAACGGCGCATATGAGCAGTGGTAATATTGCCCATACGATAAATTTTGCCTTGCTGTGTACTGAGTTTTATTGCCTTTGGGTAGTGTTTCGTTTTTAGCCATTTAAACGCTCCAGCTTTCTTCGTTAGCACGTTATACTTTTCTGTTATTTATATCTGCATAGTTTCGTTTTGTTTTTCATCTGTCAAGAAAAATGTATACTTCAGTAACTGATGAGCCATTGGCCGCTGGAATTGCACCATATGTCTCCGCGATGTTTTCAGATCGCAAGAAGGGACAGAGGGTAGTGAATAAGGAAGGAAGGAATATTATAAAATCATGTGATTAAGAATCAAGGCAGGAAAGTAAAGCAAGGTTATCTTCTCGCTGCCTAGTAAGCTAGCGTATCTGTACGATGTTACAAAAATTTAGAAAGGGATCATCTCCACAGGTGTGTGATCCCTTTGTGCTTCTGGTAAAAAGCGTCCAAGATCTGAAGTATAGAAGTTTCACTGTGATTACTCTGATATGGATGTAATAATGTAATACGACACACTGTACTACATGCATGTGAACAACATATTTCCACTGCAAGCTAGAAAGAGTCGAAAAGCAGTCACAAATAACAATGTTTTAATTGGTCCGCCGTGATGAGAAATGTAATGTAATGTAATACACTGTATTACATGCATGTGAACAACATATTTGCACTGCAAGCTAGAAAGAGTCGAAAAGCAGTCACAAATAACAATGTTTTAATTGGTTCGCTGTGATGAGAAAAAGCATTTCAATTGTTGCATGGTCATTATCAGCATTAATAAACTAATTATACAAAAAGAGGCTACACAAATAAAGAAAATGGACGGTATTATTACGAAAGTAGGAATATCCTAAAACAGTGTTATGATTAGATATATTTAATTTGTTGAAATGTGCTGCTGACAAAGGCAGATCTACTTTCATGACAATGTTTTTCGAACTCCATCTCACAAGGCACACATGGCTAGCTTGTGCATTCCTGTCGCGCGCATTATCCTTCGCTACTGACAATACAGTGACCATTGTGTTGTGCGACAGATCAATTGTTTATTTTTCTCAATAATAACTATTTTATTCGCGACCACGCATTGTCAGTTTGGCAAGCCCTAGGTGAGTAAACAGTATCTGGCATGTGCCTATCATTCCGCCTGAAGGAACGCTCGTCATTATTTTAATACTGCTCAGATCAAGAAGGAATAAAATCCTTTGCGAAGTTTCCATTCCAGTCGCTCAGTGTTAAAAATACGATGGGTTACGAGGATTCCACCAAAATTCCAACACAATTGCCAATCTGTTTTTGTGTGAGTTGTTAACCTTTTCTCATTCGAAGAAGCATCAACATTTATGAGGAAAGGCCACATTTCTCTTGGTGACTAGTTTAATTGTACTTCCTTTGTCACAATGTAATTTGCCAAACTCATCTCACAGCAGCTATTGAGACAGAATTCCGAAACGTAGGACCTCATTAAACAAGTAATTGGCAGTCACAGAGTTCAATAGCTTACGAAAAACCTCATAGGTCGGTTTGCAGTAACATAAAAGAAGAAATTTCATGTTTATTTTCATGCTAGGAAGCTCTTGTTTCGCTAGCTGTCTATAACTCTTAAAAAGTTACAGTCACTGGAGTGAAATAAATAAAAAAAGAAGTATAAGTAGTGATATATCGCCATAGATAAGAAAGTTCCGTGTGCTTAATAATTGGTAAAACACTCTCCTCTTCATGTGCTGTCATTCGCCCAACTTTCGTTTCGATGTCTCGAGCGGTTTAGGAGATACGAGAGATGTTGCGAGTATTTCTTCATTCTCGCGGGCGTGAGATCGGAAGTGAGCGCGCTGCATGGGATCCATTTTCTCGAGATCGGAGGCAGATAGAGATCTCCTCCCAAGTCTAAACAAAAATTCAGCATGTTAGCTAAATTTCATACGCAGCAAACGCAAAATCATAGCGCCCCCTAATTTTCGTTGCAAACTTTTTGCGTTTTGCGTAGTGTCTTACTAAAACATGTACATCACAATAAGAATGGTCATTAGCGAGGTGATGGGCACAAAGCTGACATATAACGCTACAAGTAAGGCAAAAATCATACATTTTCAGAGAATAGTTTCTGTAAAATCGTTTGAGAAAGATAACAGGTTGCGCGCGCTTCGGTGCTGTCAGCGCAGAGCGTCGCCAGTCGGTGCGTGCGAAGTACGGTGTACGCGTCCCAATATGCGCTGCACCCGCGCGACCCGAGCGGCACGTGCGTGTAGCGCTGTAGTGTCGTGTCACGTCACACGTGCTATACGCTTCTCAATTTGCGCCTAGCCTAAAATGTTGTTAGACTCGTTCTTTTGCCGTTCTTGCAACAGGAAGGATGTATTGTTCCAACAGGATAATGCTCGCCCACACACTGTCCATGAGACTCAACGTGCTCTGCAAGACGTGCAGAAACTTCCCTGGCCAGCACGATCTCCGAACTTGTCTTCAATCGACACGTGTGGGATATGATGGGACGAGAAATAGCTAATGCGACTCGCCAGCCAACAACTCTTACAGAACTACGTGAACATGTCAAGCATGCGTGGCATAACGTATCCCAGGACAGTATTCGCCTTTTGTACGATCGAATGGATGCCGGAGTCAGCGCCTGCATTGCCACCTGTGGAAGCGTACTGAATACTGATACGGGTGCTGCAGCACAGGTCGATACCTGATACCTCAGAACCGCTTGTGCTATTGATCTGTTAAGTGTAATCATTTCGTGTACTCCCAATGCACTGTTGCAACAATAAATTTTGAGTGGATTGGAAGCCTCTAAAATGGTTTACTAATTTTTTCCAGCGATGTGTATGCAACTGTCCTACGATCCTTCTTGAACACGGAAATGACCTGCCCTTTTTTGCAGTTGCTACACTCATGCTCATAAGTTAATGAGAATGTTGATACATGGTGAAACAACGCTCTGGTGGGCGGTTTGCGGGTTTAAATTACCTCGGGGTATGACCATGCGGTGCATTTGACCTGCGGTCGTCGCACGGTGGCGCTGGCAGCAGTCCACGTACGCAAAGGTGTGTTGGTGCATGTCAGAGTACGGTGCAGCGAGTAAGTGTGCAGACGTTTTCAGACGTGTTAATGGTGACTGTGTGTTGAATATGGTTCAAAGAACACTGGAGGCTGGTCAAAGACAGCAGGTCGTGTGCCACAAAGTATAATCTCAAGATTATGGCAACGATTCTAGCAGACAAGAACCGTGTCCAGGCGCTAAAGTAAGGGACGTCCACAGTGTACAACACCACAAGAAGACCGATATCTTACCATCAGTGCCCGCAGACAGCCACGGAGTACTGCAGATAGCCTTGCTTGGGACCTTACCACAGCCACTGGAACAGTTGTCTCCAGACACACAATCCACAGGCGACTGAACAGGCATGGTTTATTCGCCCGGAGACCTGCAAGGTGCATTCCACTGACTCCTGGTCACAGGAGAGCCCGTAAAGCCTGGTGTCAAGAACACAGTACATGGTCATTGGAACAGTGGTCCCAGGTTATGTTCACGGACGAGTCCAGGTATAGTCTGAACAGTGATTCTCGCCGGGTTTTCATCCGGCGTGAACCAGGAACCAGATATCAACCCCTTAATGTCCTTGAAAGGGACCTGAATGGAGGTCGTGGTTTGATGGTGTGAGGTGGGATTATGATCGGTGCACATATTTCCCTGCATGTCTTTGACAGAGGAACTGTAACAGGTCAGGTGTATCGGGACGTCATTTTGCACCAGTATGTCCGTCTTTTCAGGGGTGCATTGGGCCCCACCTTCCTCCTGATGGATGATGACGCACTGCGCCACCGACCTACCATCGTGGAGGAGTACCTTGAAACAGAAGATATCAGGCGAATGCAGTGGACTGCCTGTTCTCCAGACCTAAACCCCATCGAGCACGTCTAGGATGTTCTCGATCGACGTGTCGCTGCACGTCTTCAAACCCCTAGGACACTTCAGGAGTTCAAACAGGCACTGCTGCAAGAATGGGAGGCTATACCCCAGCAGCTGCTCGACCACCTGATCCAGAGTATGCCAACCCGTTGTGCGGCCTGTGTACGTGTGCATGGTGATCACATCCCATATTGATATCGGTGTACATGCGCAGGAAACAGTGGCGTTTTGTAGCACATGTGTTTCGGAACGGTTTTCTCAACTTATCGCCAATACCGTGGACTTAACAGATGTGTGTCGTGTGTGTTCCTATGTCCCTATGCTATTAGCTCCAGTTTTGTGTAGCGTCACGTTGTGTGTCACCACATTCTGCAATTATCCTTAATTTATGAGCATGAGTGTAGTTACCTTCGTTGCTCCAGAGTCCTACGACAGACTATTGCCAGCGAGGTAGCAAGTTCTTTTGCATAATCTTTGTAGAATCTCACATGTATCTCATCCAGTCCAGCTGCCTTTCCACCGATGAGCGACGGTAGTTGTTTTCCTATTCCGCTAGCACTTATGTCAACGCCCGCCATTTCGGCGTTCGTGCGATGATTGAAAAGAAGAAACATATTACTACCAACCACGAAAACAGTTTCGGAAGGCTGAAATCAGTATTTCGACCATCTCTCTGTCGTCTCCTTTTCGGTGCCAGTATGGTCATTGGGCGAATATTGTGATCAATTTACTGACTTGACGTATGATCATATCTACTTAGGGTTTTCAGTCAGATTGGCTGGCAAAATTTCACTTTTAGTGCTGTACAAAACAGAGTTCTACTGGACGTCGTTTGCCGTTGTCTTCCTCCGACCTTTGAACTGACACTGCGTAACCGCCGAGCGGAGACGTGTCTCTTGTTTTCGCAGCGTCCGGGCAACATGAACCGCGCCAAGGAACACGGACCGCGTGTAAACAGCAGAGTCCTGTCTGCTGCGAAAGCAACAGGTGGCCCTGCGGACGGCGCTCGGTGATTGCCAGCTTGGCGGTGCTCTGCCGTGTGACGGCCGTGTTTCTGCTGCTATTTGTTTCCGCCCATGACCCAAGCCAAGGCGTACATCACTGTCTGCGGGGTACTACTGACGCCGGCCGCGGTGGCCGAGCGGTCCTAGGCGCTTGTCTGGAACCGCGCGACTGCCGCGGTCGTAGGTTCGAATCCTGCCTCGGGCATGGATGTGTGTGATGTCCTTAGGTTAGTCAGGTTTAAGTAGTTCTAAGTTCTAGGGGACTGATGACCTTAGATGTTAAGTCCCATAGTGCGCAGAGCCATTTGTACTACTGACGCAGTAGCACTTACAATGGCCGTTAATAATTTTTGAACGATCTAAATGTTGGCGTCAAGACAGCAACGGTGATGTTGGGAATCTCTGTTTAGTCTTACTTGTTTCCTGCCGACTCAAAGGCGCTACGGAGGACTGTTTCTCCTGATTCGTTCCTCATTTCAGAGCAGTGACATATTTCTATGTTGCTATTATTCAGGCGTCACTTTTAAAAAGAAATAAAAACTAGAAACTTCAGCGGAGTAGACTTTATTACTGAGCAATCGGGAAGTCTTCACGCGACGCTACTTTCTTAATGCATATACTTACGTCGCTATGGACTTTCTGAAATGAAAAATTGCAGAAGATACTGTCAAACAGAAGTGATCAGAGTTAGCGTAAATCTTTAAGCGATCGTAGGAGTTATAAGCTGAGATTAATAAAATTAGGCTATAAATAATAAAAAACGGCGTTTTTGAGGCTGAAGCAACAGTTACTTACACACACACACACACACACACACACACACACACAACAAAAGTATTCCGTATTCTGAGAAGTGATAGTATGGACCAAAACAACAGAAAAATATACCGTAGACAAAGGCTCTGAAAAGCATGAGCTACGAGTACTTGTTCATCTTCGCGAGTCTGAAACGTATCTATTCTATTGTAAGCCCCTTGCTATTACGGACGACCTGCAGAATGCAGTAAACAAGTGAGGACACATTCCTCTCTTCTTGTCAATGGACGCAGCATGCAGTAAACATCTGTTGTGCTATTACTATAAACTATGTTCACAGTTCTGGGTAATCGCTACGTATATACAGGGTTATTACAAATGATTGAAGCGATTTCACAGCTTTACAATAACTTTATTATTTGAGATATTTTCACAGTGCTTTGCACACACATACAAAAACTCAAAAAGTTTTTTTAGGCATTCTCAAATGTTCGATATGTGCCCCTTTAGTGATTCGGCAGACATCAAGCCGATAATCAAGTTCCTCCCACACTCGGCGCAGCATGTCCCCATCAATGAGTTCAAAAGCATCGTTGATGCGAGCTCGCAGTTCTGGCACGTTTCTTGGTAGAGGAAGTTTAAACACTGAATCTTTCACATAACCCCACAGAAAGAAACCGCATGGGGTTAAGTCGGGAGAGCGTGGAGGTCATGACATGAATTGTTGATCATGATCTCCACCACGACCGATCCATCGGTTTTCCAATCTCCTGTTTAAGAAATGCTTCTGCTTTAGCCTTTTCCGTAAGATTTTCCAAACCGTCGGCTGTGGTACGTTTAGCTCCCTGCTTGCTTTATTCGTCGACTTCCGCGGGCTACGCGTGAAACTTGCCCGCACGCGTTCAACCGTTTCTTCGCTCACTGCAGGCCGACCCGTTGATTTCCCCTTACAGAGGCATCCAGAAGCTTTAAACTGCGCATACCATCGCCGAATGGAGTTAGCAGTTGGTGGATCTTTGTTGAAATTCGTCCTGAAGTGTCGTTGCACTGTTATGACTGACTGATGTGAGCGCATTTCAAGCACGACGTACGCTTTCTCGGCTCCTGTCGCCATTTTGTCTCACTGCGCTGTCGAGCGTTCTGGCGGCAGAAACCTGAAGTGCGGCTTCAGCCGAACAAAACTTTATGAGTTTTTCTACATATCTGTAGTGTGTCGTGACCATATGTCAATGAATGGAGCTACAGTGAATTTATGAAATCGCTTCAATCATTTGTAATAGCCCTGTATTAGTTCTGAGGGGACCAGTTTGTGTTTTGATGAGTATGTGAAATGCTTTTACATCGTAGTTTTATCTTTGCATTTACCAGCACAATGGAAGCTAATTATTCGACGTAGGAAATGATAGAGATGATTTTTAGCGATGGCTCAAAGTGTAGGTCGTATGCAAAAATGGTTCAAATGGTTCTAAGCACTATGGGACTTAACATCTGAGGTCATCAGTCCCCTGGACTTAGAACTGCATAAATCTAACTAACCTAAGGACAACACAAACGTCCATGCCCGAGGCAGGATTCGAACCTGCGACCGGAGCAGCAGCGCGGTTCCAGACTGAAGCGCCTAGAACCGCTCGGTCACAGCGGCCGGCGGTCGTATGCAATAACAAGTAAATTTTACATTCCAAGGTCTACTGTTTCGCCGTAACAGAATAAGGTGTTCTGATTTGTTTATTGCATTCTGTGGGTCGCTTGTAACTACTGGACTTTTTTTTCGGGTAGTGTTTGCAGGGTAGTCTCACATCCACTATCGCTGTCTTCAGAGTCGTAGATTGTGCAGTATGGTACAGAGATGACGCCTACAGACTGTCTGCTGTGGAGGGCCACAGGAAGAATGGAAGCAGGAGAGTCAAACTGATGTGGCCGATGGCTTAATTTGAATCGTTCTGTTGTTTCTCGGATGAGGTTACAGATTATAGAGACCGAAACTGTATCCCGGAGAGCAGGTCAGGGCCGACCATGCGTGACGTCAGAAAGACTGGGCCGTTATCTGGCTGTAAGGGCACGACGGTACCGCCTTATTACAGCACTGCAACTGCCATCTGACCTCGCAGTATCCCCTGGACGTGTTGCATCGAGGCAAACGGTGTACAGAAGGCGTCAGCGGAGTGGCCTTTATTGTTGGAAATCTACTACCTGTTTACCTCCGGCGTGCAGAAGGGAATGTCTGGAATGGAGCCGTCATCATGCCAACTGTACGGCCGAATGGTGGGCCAATTTTCTTTCTACAGATGGGCAGATGAGTCCCGATTTGGGCTGGGGGGTCATTCCCGAAGGATTCGTACCTGGGAGGGGGGGGGGCACATTTAACATGATTTCGATGATTTCGGGACCCAATCGTGGAAGGAGACCGATATCGAGGAGGATCCCTAATGGTGTGGCCCCCCAGGTATTATGTTGACCACCCGAACACCCCTTCATGAAATTGTACGGGTGAATCAGCAAGATTTAACTCCTGTCAGATACCGTGAGGAGATCTTGGGATCTCATGTGCGGTTGTTGCGAGGTGCTGTGGGCCCAGACTTCGTATTGGTGGGCGATAATGCTCGATCTGGTGGGTGGTTGATGTCTTTTCTTTTTCTTTTTTGGAAACGGAAGGTATTGCAAGCATGGCGTGGCCTGCTCGCTCTCCCGATTTGAATCCCATAGGGCATGTCTGGGATGCGCTAAGGAGACGGGTTGCATCACATCAGCATCCACCAACCACTCTCCAAGACTTCTGAGCTGCTCTGTAGGAAGAATGGGCGTTATGGCCTCAACAGGAGACTGATGACATCATTCACCGCATGTCCCGTCATTGTCAGGCCTATATTGGTGCCAGAGGTGGTCACACCCCATTCTGAGCACATTAAACAGTTGCCAGAATGTGTATGCAAATCCGTCAAGTTGAAAAAAAACGAAGAACATTTTTGTCTGACGTTATGAATATTCCAGATGATTACGTTCTGCATTCTTTACGTTATTTCTACTTTACTATCACCTGTTTATACTGTTTTGTGGCAAAATAAACGCAACTTGGCAAATTTCCGTTTGTTGTTTCAAAGTGCTCTGAGCACCATGGGACTTAACTTCGGAGGTCATCAGTCCCCTAATACGTAGAACTACTTAAACCTAACTAACCTAAGGACATCACACACATCCATGCCCGAGGCAGGATTCAACCTGCGACCGTAGCGGTCGCGCGGTTGCTGACTGTAGCGCCTAGAACCGCTCGCCCACTCCGTTTGTTGACTCTTGGGATTATACATATACATAATCCCTAGAGTTTTTTCTAGCAATACAGTACAACGCGAAGAATAACGAGTACTCCAGCAGAGACTCGTATGCCGCCCTGGCCTGTGCTGACCGCTACTGCCAAGCAGCAGTGTTGTTCAATCGCTGCTGGACTACTCGCCATTTTGTTTGTAACAGGAAAATAAGCAACCCATTCCGTCGACACTGGACGTCGTATGAAGAACGTGACGAGCAGTATTTGTTTGGGCTGATTCCAGCTCAACATTGCAGAAACTAAATTACAGATATGTGCCAAAACATCAGAGAGAGTGCTCCTGAAGACTCTTAGGAGAAACGCCATTTATATACTGCTCAAAATAACTAGGGAAACCCCACAGAGCAATAATTGAGGTCTAGGTATGTTACCAAATTATAATTTTATCTATCAAAAAACTAAGTAAACTATAAAACATCATTTCGTCTTCGATCGTTTACATAAAAAGAGCTGAAATGTCAGTCAGATGTCGGAAACAATCATTCATGCCGTCGTCCTGGGTGCCTGTCACTGGACTTTGAGAGCTTCAGCAAGGTATATGCCCTCGGTGAGCGTTTATCACTGCATGACACCTAAGTGGCATGCTCCCTATAAGTCTACGGAGGTCAGCCTGTGCATCAGTTCCCATTCTTCAATGAGAGCCCAAGAGAGTTCTTGGAGAGTCCGTGGTGGAACAGCACGACCACGAACGCGCCTGTCAAGCAAGTCCCAAATATACGCGATGGGTTTTAGGTCGGGACTCACCCCTGACCATTTCATTACTTCAGTTTCCAGGCTTCGCAAAACATCCCAATTGAGGTCCGCCACATAGGCCCAGGTATTAGAAGGAATTCAGGGCCACCACCCGATGCAGCAGCCACCACACGAGTCCAACATGATTTGTTGTTGTTGTTGTTGTTGTTGATGATGATGATGATGATGATGATTGGTTTGTGGGGCGCTCAACTGCACGGTTATTAGCGCCCGTACAAATTCCCAATCTTTACTCAGTCCAATCTCGCCACTTTTATGAATGATGATGAAATGGCGAGAACAACTCAAACACCCAGTCCCTGGGCGAAGAAAATCCCCAACCCGGCCGGGAATCGAACCCAGGACCCGTGTTGGATCTGTTCGAAGTACTGCCTGCCATGGACAACGACAAGATCCGTATAGCTGTCAACACTGAAGCCTCCCCACAACATTGGAAAATGTCAATTTTCTGGACAACAGTTGGCATATACCGCACACCACATGTCTCCGCACGCGAACATTGTCATCACCTTGTGTCAGAGAATATCTGGACTCGTTTGTGAATAACACGTTCCGCCAGTGACGAAGTTGCCAGTTGACATGGGAACGGCGCAACTGAAGGCTTGTTGCAAGATGTTGTCGTGTCAAGTGACGTACTCGAAGAGGACGTCTGGGTCATTAGGTCCTTCCTCCTAACCTGTTCCTTACAGTCTTCCTGGACATAACGGCTCATCTACATCTACATTCTACATCTACATCTACATTTATACTCCGCAAGCCACCCAACGGTGTGTGGCGGAGGGCACTTTACGTGCCACTGTCATTACCTCCCTTTCCTGTTCCAGTCGCGTATGGTTCGCGGGAAGAACGACTGTCTGAAAGCATCCGTGCGCGCTTTAATCTCTCTAATTTTACATTCGTGATCTCCTCGGGAGGTATAAGTAGGGGGAAGCAATATATTCGATACCTCATCCAGAAACGCACCCTCTCGAAACCTGGCGAGCAATCTACACCGCGATGCAGAGCGCCTCTCTTGCAGAGTCTGCAACTTGAGTTTATTAAACATCTCCGTAACGCTATCACGGTTACCAAATAACCCTGTGACGAAACGCGCCGCTCTTCTTTGGATCTTCTCTATCTCCTCCGTCAAACTGATCTGGTACGGATCCCACACTGATGAGCAAGACTCAAGTATAGGTCGAACGAGTGTTTTGTAAGCCACCTCCTTTGTTGATGGACTACATTTTCTAAGCACTCTACCAATGAATCTCAACCTGGTACCCGCCTTACCAACAATTAATTTTATATGATCATTCCACTTCAAATCGTTCCGCATGCATACTCCCAGATATTTTACAGAAGTAACTGCTACCAGTGTTTGTTCCGCTATCATATAATCATACAATAAAGGATCCTTCTTTCTATGTATTCGTAATACATTACATTTGTCTAAGGGACAGTTGCCACTCCCTGCACCAAGTGCCTATCCGCTGCAGATCTTCCTGCAATTCGCTACAGTTTTCTAATGCTGCAACTTCTCTGTATACTACAGCATCATCCGCGAAAAGCCGCATGGAACTTCCGACACTATCTACTAGGTCATTTATATATATTGTGAAAAGCAATGGTCCCATAACACTCCCCTGTGGCACGCCAGAGGTTACTTTAACGTCTGTAGACGTCTCTCCATTGATAACAACATGCTGTGTTCTGTTTGCTAAAAACTCTTCAATCCAGCCACACAGGTGGTCTGATATTCCGTAGGCTCTTACTTTGTTTATCAGGCGACAGTGCGGAACTGTATCGAACACCTTCCGGAAGTCAAGAAAAATAGCATCTACCTGGGTGCCTGTATCTAATATTTTCTGGGTCTCATGAACAAATAAAGCGAGTTGGGTGTAACACGATCGCTGTTTCCGGAATCCATGTTGATTCCTACATAGTAGATTCTTGGTTTCCAAAAACGACATGATACTCGAGCAAAAAACATGTTCTAAAATTCTACAACAGATCGACGTCAGAGATATAGGTCTATAGTTTTGCGCATCTGCTCGACGACCCTTCTTGAAGACTGGGACTACCTGTGCTCTTTTCCAATCATTTGGAACCCTCCGTTCCTCTAGAGACTTGCGGTACACGGCTGTTAGAAGGGGGGCAAGTTCTTTCGCGTACTCTGTGTAGAATCGAATTGGTATCCCGTCAGATCCAGTGCACTTTCCTCTATTGAGTGATTCCAGTTGCTTTTCTATTCCTTGGACACTTATTTCGATGTCAGCCATTTTTTCGTTTGTGCGAGGATTTAGAGAAGGAACTGCAGTGCGGGCTTCCTCTGTGAAACAGCTTTGGAAAAAGGTGTTTAGTATTTCAGCTTTACGCGTCTCATCCTCTGTTTCAATGCCATCATCATCCCAGAGTGTCTGGATATTCTGTTTCGAGCCACTTACTGATTTAACGTAAGACCAGAACTTCCTAGGATTTTCTGTCAAGTCGGTACATAGAATTTTACTTTCGAATTCACTGAACGCTTCACGCATAGCCCTCCTTACGCTAACTTTGACATCGTTTAGCTTCTGTTTGTATGAGAGGTTTTGGCTGCGTTTAAACTTGGAGTGAAGCTCTCTTTGCTTTCGCAGTAGTTTCCTAACTTTGTTGTTGTACCACGGTGGGTTTTTCCCGTCCCTCACAGTTTTACTCGGCACGTACCTGTCTAAAACGCATTTTACGATTGCCTTGAACTTTTTCCATAAACACTCAACATTGTCAGTGTCGGAACAGAAATTTTCGTTTTGATCTGTTAGGTAGTCTGAAATCTGCCTTCTATTACTCTTGCTAAACAGATAAACCTTCCTCCCTTTTTTTATATTCCTATTAACTTCCCTATTCAGGGATGCTGCAACGGCCTTATGATCACTGATTCCCTGTTCTGCACTTAAAGAGTCGAAAAGTTCGGGTCTGTTTGTTATCAGTAGGTCCAAGATGTTATCTCCACGAGTCGTTTCTCTGTTTAATTGCTCGAGGTAATTTTCGGATAGTGCACTCTGTATAATGTCACTCGATGCTCTGTCCCTACCACCCGTCCTAAACATCTGAGTGTCCCAGTCTATATCTGGTAAATTGAAATCTCCACCTAAGACTATAACATGCTGAGAAAATTTATGTGAAATGTATTCCAAATTTTCTCTCAGTTGTTCTGCCACTAATGCTGCTGAGTCGGGAGGTCGGTAAAAGGAGCCAATTATTAACCTAGCTCGGTTGTTGAGTGTAACCTTCACCCATAATAATTCACAGGAACTATCCACTTCTACTTCACTACAGGATAAACTACTACTAACAGCGACGAACACTCCACCACCGGTTGCATGCAATCTATCCTTTCTAAACACCGTCTGTACCTTTGTAAAAATTTCGGCAGAATTTATCTCTGGCTTAAGCCAGCTTTCTGTACCTATAACGATTTCAGCTTCGGTGCTTTCTATCAGCGCTTGAAGTTCTGGTACTTTACCAACGCAGCTTCGACAGTTGACAATTACAATACCGATTGCTGCTTGGTCCCCGCATGTCCTGACTTTGCCCCGCACCCGTTGAGGCTGTTGCCGTTTCTGTACTTGCCCAAGGCCACCTAACCTAAAAAACCGCCCAGCCCACGCCACACAACCCCTGCTACCCGTGTAGCCGCTTGTTGCTTGTAGTGGACTCCTGACCTATCCAGCGGAACCCGAAACCCCACCACCCTATGGCGCAAGTCGAGGAATCTGCAGCCCACACGGTCGCAGAACCGTCTCAGCCTCTGATTCAGACCCTCCACTCGGCTCTGTACCAAAGGTCCGCAGTCAGTCCTGTCGACGATGCTGCAGATGGTGAGCTCTGCTTTCATCCCGCTAGCGAGACTGGCAGTCTTCACCAAATCAGATAGCCGCCGGAAGCCAGAGAGGATTTCCTCCGATCCATAGCGACACACATCATTGGTGCCGACATGAGCGACCACCTGCAGATGGGTGCACCCTGTACCCTTCATGGCATCCGGAAGGACCCTTTCCACATCTGGAATGACTCCCCCCGGTATGCACACGGAGTGCACATTGGTTTTCTTCCCCTCTCTTGCTGCCATTTCCCTAAGGGGCCCCATTACGCGCCAGTGGCCCTTCTGAAATCGTCTTGCAGTGCTGTGGCGGTAGCCGTACGACGCCGCAGCACAGAGTTGGCGAAATATCAGACTTCACGTAGGGTAGTAATGCGTCGGCGACCTTGTCGAACTCACCTTGTGCACTGATGTACTGATCTGTTGCCCTGAAGCGTGTCCACAACTTACGGATGACACTTGGAGAGGCATTGACGTGTGCAGCAACGGAATCCAAAGTCCATCCTTTCTGGATCAAATAGAACGCTGATGCAACTTGCACTGCGTTAAGACGTCGCATTAAATGCCCTTGGTTGAATACAACGTACACAGATGACAACTGTCGTCTGTGTGCCTCACTAGAAAACACTGCGACACCGGTATTCATTTGCTTCTGAGCGATCACCTGACAGTGTAATGCATAACAGCCATAATTGTTGTCTGTTCTGAAAGCGAAGATCTCAACTCTTCTCAGACCAGAGGTACAGCCTGTATCAAAAAACTAAACTTAACTCCGCCCCAACAGGCCATGAAGGCCCCATGGTACCCATCGACCGCCGTGTCATCTTCAGCCCACAAGCGTCACTTGATGCGGATATGGAGGGGCATGTGGTCAGTACACGAGACCGGAGCCGCTACTTCTCAATCAAGTAGCTCCTCAGTTTGGCTCACAAGGTCTGAGTGCACCCCGCTTGCGAACAGCGCTCGGCAGACCGGGTGGTCACCCATCCAAGTGCTGGCCTAGCCCAGTAGCGCTTAGCTTCGGTGATCTGACGGGAACTAGTGTTAACACTGAGGCAAGGCCGTTCGCGCCTGTATCATAATAGATTAGCACAATGGACGTTGATACACATGTTCCCCTAAATAGTTTGAACAGTTTATGTATAAAACAGGAAAATGACGTGAATCTGATCTGTAATGAAGGAAGACAGAGGTGATCATAAAAATTGTTTAATAATGGTAGAGTTCGGTTCCAGTGCATGACAGTAATGAACAGGAAAAAACGAGTGAAAGGAACGCCTCAAGACTGATGACGATACAAAAATAAAGAAACATATAAGATGGAGTGGAACTATCGTAAAGGGAAACACACTGGTGGAAGTCACACAAAAAAGTTACAAGAAAATAGTAGAAGAAATGAGTACTTTAACCGAGGCTTGATAACAATAAATTATTTTTTTTATTTTCGTCGCTAACTTTTTATGGTGGCAAAAAAAGTACTTTGTTTTATTACATACTGCATTTTGCTCTGTCATGCATAACGTATGGGTACATGATCATGTTCAGTTGAAATAAATTCAAAACAGGGCTTGCCCGATTTGAAAATAGACAAATCGCAGCCCTTTGGATTCCATTACACGGATCCCGCCAGTTACTGTCTAGTTTTTTGCGTTATTTCGCCACGACAGACGTGCAGCTTTTTGTGAGGCTGTGAGCGGTGGCCTTTCGCGAGGTACCCCAATCCAGGTGTCCACTGCATACAATTCTCTTGCGATGTGCAATGTTCGGTCGGAAACTGGTTGTGAAGGATCTGCATTAACTGACAGCAGCAATTCCTGTCGAGTTTGACACTGGTTACGCGAAACAACTTGCCAGCCTTCTAACAGCCGTGTACCGTAAGTCTCTAGAGGAACGGAAGATTCCAAATGATTGGAAAAGAGCACAGATAGTTCCAGTTTTCAAGAAGGGTCGTCGAGCAGATGGGCAAAACTATAGGTCTATATCTCTGACATCGATCTGTTGTAAAATTTTAGAACATGTTTTTTGCTTGCGTATCATGTAATTTCTTGAAACCCAGAATCTACTCTGTAGGAATCAACATGGATTCCGGAAACAGCGATCGTGTGAGACCCAACTCGCTTTATTTGTTCATCAGACCCAGAAAATATTAGATACAGGCTCCCGGGTAGATGCCATTTTCCTTCACTTCCGGAAGGCGTTTCGATACAGTTCCGCACTGTCGCCTGATAAACAGAGTAAGAGCCTACAGAATGTCAGGCCAGCTGTGTGGCTGGATTGAAGACTTTTTAGCAAACAGAACACAGCATGTTGTTCTTAATCGAGAGACGTCTACAGACGTTAAAGTGACCTCTGGCGTGCCACAGGGGAGTGTTATGGGACCATTGCTTTTCACAATATATATAAATGACCTAGTAGATAGTGTCGGAAGTTCCATGCGACTTTTCACGGAGAAGTTGCAGCATTAGAAAACTGCAGCGAAATGCAGGAAGATCTGCAGCGGATAGGCACTTGGTGCAGGGAGTGGCAACTGACCCTTAACATAGACAAATGTAATGTATTGCGAATACATAGAAAGAAGGATCCTTTATTGTATGATTATATGATGGCAGAACAAACGCTGGTAGCAGTTACTTCTGTAAAATATCTGGGAGTATGCATACGGAACGATTTGAAGTGGAACGGTCATATAAAATTAATTGTTGGTAAGGCGGGTGCCAGGTTGAGGTTCATTGGGAGAGTCCTGAGAAAATGTAGTTCATCAACAAAAGAGGTGGCTTACAAAACACTCGTTCGACCTATACTTGAGTATTACTCAAGAGTGTGGGATCCGTACCAGGTCGGGTTGACAGAGGAGATAGAGAAGATTGAAAGAAGAGCGGCGCGTTTCGCCACAGGGTTATTTGGTAAGCGCGACAGCGTTACGGAGATGTTTAGCAAACTCAAGTGGCAGACTCTGCAAGAGAGGCGCTCTGCATCGCGGTGTAGCTTGCTGTCCAGGTTTCGAGAGGGTGCGTTTCTGGATGAGGTATCGAATATATTGCTTCCCCCTACTTATACCTCCCGAGGAGATCACGAATGTAAAATTAGACGGATTCAAGCGCGCACGGAGGCTTTCCGGCAGTCGTTCTTCCCGCGAACCATACGTGACTGGAACAGGAAAGGGAGGTAATGACAGTGGCACGTAAAGTGCCCTCCGCCACACACCGCTGGGTGGCTTGCGGAGTAGAAATGTACATGTAGATGGTTGCCATTGAGAAGGCATAACACTCTCGGTGTGGCCGAGCGGTTCTAGGCGCTTCAGTCTGGAACCACGTGACCGCTACGGTCGCAGGTTCGAATCCTGCCTCGGGCATGGATGTGTGTGATGTCCTTAGGTTAGTTAGGTTTAAGTAGTTCTAAGTTCGAGGGGACTGATGACCACTGATGTTAAGTCCCATAGTGCTCAGAGCCATTTGAACCATAACACTTGTCCCCGGCTTCTATCGGTCAGTAATTTTTTACGGCTGCTTTTCGTAGGCCCCGTTACATGGGTGCGAGTGGTACACCATTCCTTTTAAGTTCACTGGACAGTCGGCGTTGATACACCAACAAATCGAGTAACTTTATTCACAGTGTGGTCATGGACATGTACAAATACGATAGCTCCTTACGGCCACGTCGACCCACCTCACTGCTGATACTATACAACCGATTGGCACTCACACACACACACACACACACACACACACACATTTATTACGTCTGAGGTGGAAGGTCACATGACGGCTTGATACCAGTTGTAACCCAAAGGAACCATTAGGTTCTGTTAGGTGGGTAACGCTAATGCATCAGTTACCAGAGAGAGGCCCAACCACGGGTGTATTTGCTCGAGAGCATAGCAGCGGCGAGGCATGAGTCTGTCAAGTAGGCCACGGGACGAAACGACACTCGGATCGTGTCGCTCGCGTCGCACGCACGCGCGCCAGAACAACTCCGCCGAGCAGCGCTGTCGCTTACGTAACATGTCCCGAGAAAAACTACGTGCTGGATGCAGCGTCGTGAGGTAGAAATGTGCGCCGGTCGTTGGTCCTTGGACCGGTGTACCTGACTTTAAAGCAATCCACAGTTACTGTTGTGCGTACTTACATTTCTCTCCTTTTATCTAGGGGAAGGGGGGGGGGGAGGGGGAGGGGTGTCATCAGTCTTGTGACTGGTTTGTTAGATTCCACCATGAATTCCTCTCATCTCCCAACCTCTTCACAAAATGTTCAAATGTGTGTGAAATCTTATGTGACTTAACTGCTAAGGTCATCAGTCCCTAAGCTTACACACTACTTAACCTAAATTATCCTATGGACAAATACACACATCCATGCCCGAGGGAGGACTCGAACCTCCGCCGGGACCAGCCGCACAGTTCATGACTGCAGTGCCCCTAGACCGCTCTTCTAATCCCGCGCGGTCCAACCTCTTCATCGTTGAAGAACTTGCGCCCAGCGTCCTTGACTATTTGTTACAGTTCTCCGTTCTGTCTTCTCCTATAGTGTTACTTTCTATGTTGTTGTTGTGGTGCCGCGCTGGATTAGCCGAGCGGTCTAAGGCGCTGCAGTCATGGACTGTGAGGCTGGTCCCGGCGGAGGTTCGAGTCCTCCCTCGGGCATGGGTGTGTGTGTTTGTCCTTAGGATAATTTAGGTTAAGTAGTGTGTAAGCTTAGGGACTGATAACCTTAGCAGTTACGTCCCATAAGATTTCACACACATTTGATTATTTGTTGTTGTTGTGGTCTTCAGTCCTGAGACTGGTTTGATGCAGCTCTCCATGCTACTCTATCCTGTGCACGTTGCTTCATCTCCCAGTACGTACTGCAGCCTACATCCTTCTGAATCTGCTTAGTGTATTCGTCTCTTGGTCTCCCTTTACGATTTTTACCCTCCACACTGCCCTCCAATACTAAACTGGTGATCCCTTGATGCCTCAGAACATGTCCTACCAACCGATCCCTTCTTCTAGTCAAGTTGTTCCACAAACGTCTCTTCTCCCCAATTCTGTTCAATACCTCCTCATTAGTTATGTGATCTACCCATCTAATCTTCAGCATTCTTCTGTAGCACCACATTTCGAAAGCTTCTATTCTCTTCTTGTCTAAACTATTTATCGTCCATGTTTCACTTCCATACATGGCTACAGTCCATACAAATACTTCCAGAAACGACTTCCTGGCACTTAAATCTATACTCGATGTTAACAAATTTCTCTTCTTCAGAAACGCTTTCCTTGCCATTGCCGGTCTACATTTTATATCCTCTCTACTTCTGACCATCATCAGTTATTTTGCTCCCCAAATAGCAAAACTCCTTTACTACTTTAAGTGTCTCATTTCCTAATCTAATTCCCTCAGCATTACCCGAGTTAACTCGACTACATTCCATTATTCTCGTTTTGCTTTTGTTGATGTTCATCTTATATCCTCCTTTCAAGACACTGTCCATTCCGTTCAACTGCTCTTCCAAGTCCTTTGCTGTCTCTGACAGAATTATAAAGTCATCGGCCAACCTTAAAGTTTTTTATTTCTTCTCCATGGATTTTAATACCTACTCCGAATTTTTCTTTTGTTTCCTTTACTGCTTGCTCAATATACAGATTGAATAACATCGGGGAGAGGCTACAACCCTCTCTCACTCCCTTCCCAACCACTGCTTCCCTTTCATGTCCCTCGACACTTATAGCTGCCATCTGGTTTCTGTACAAATTGTAAATAGCCTTTCGCTCCCTGTATTTTACCCCTGCCACCTTCAGAATTTGAAAGAGAGTATTCCAGTCAACATTGTCAAAAGCTTTTTTTCAAGTCTACAAATACTAGAAACGCAGGTTTGCCTTTCCTTAATCTATTTTCTAAGATAAGTCGTAGAGTCAGTATTGCCTCACGTGTTCCATTTCTACGGAATCCAAACTGATCTTCCCCGAGGTTGGCTTCTGCCAGTTTTTCCATTCGTCTGTAAAGAATTCGCATTTGTATTTTGCAGCCGTGACTTATTAAACTGATAGTTCGGTAATTTTCACATCTGTCAACACCTGCTTTCTTCGGGATTGGAATTATTATATTCTTCTTGCAGTCTGAGGGTATTTCGCCTGTCTCATATATCTTGCTCACCAGATGGTAGAGTTTTGTCAGGACTGGCTCTCCCAAGGCTGTCAGTAGTTCTAATGGAATGTTGTTTACTCCCGGGGCCTTGTTTCGACTCAGGTCTTTCAGTGCTCTGTCAAACTCTTCACGCAGTATCATATCTCCCATTTCATCTTCATCTACATCCTCTTCCATTTCCATAATATTGCCCTCAAGTATATCGCCATTGTTTAGACCCCTCTATATACTCCTTCCACCTTTCTGCTTTAGCTTCTTTGCTTAGAACTGGGTTTCCATCTGAGCTCTTGATGTTCATACAAGTGGTTCTCTTTTCTCCAAAGGTCTCTTTAATATACCTCCTTATAATACGATGGAAATTATTCATGGATACGATATTGCAGTGCCTGTGTTGTTCTGAAGAACGATGCAATGTTCCGTCAGACATGCATGCACTGTAATATCGTATTTATACGCAGACAAAGGGCGAGCAACTTTCAATTAAAATGTCTCCCCCGTGCGAGAATATACATAATGGATGTACGGGGACAGGTTGTAGACACATACTTGACGACATATGGAATTTTGGGTCTGGACCTGAGTCACGCTCGGATAGCCTAACGCAGGGGTTCCCAACAAAATTTTCTCGAGGACCCCCTCATCGAACATGATTGGTACCTCGTCATATCACAGCATCAAGTACCTAAAAAAGCCAAATTTACAGTCTTTTTATACGTTTTCTATTTTTGGTACTTAGAAAAAACATTGACATATTCATTATTGAAAAAATATTGAGCTTAAAACTTTTTCAATTTAGCCACCATTGTTATTGTTAAATTTTTGATTATTGCTCAAAACCTTAGTCTTCAAATCTGGGTGTTTAGTATAACAAACTCCTTAAAAAATAAAAATTGAATATGAACTGAAAATGACAGAAAAAATTAAAACTGAGTGTATTGGTCTTTCAATTTATTTCAATGAAGGTTTGGAGCACGGTATTTTCTGGAAGTGAACCGTGTGGTGTGGGGAAACCGAAAAAGAAGAGAATAGAAGAGTTTGAGATGTGTGCTTAGAAAGATGTTGAAAATTAAATAGACTAATAAAATAAGAAATAAGATTCTTCGTGGAATCTGCTGGGACAGGAATACACAAAGACCTTGTTCATCCGGCTCTCATTAATCCGGATTTCCGGTTTATCGGATTTCGTTTTTTGTTTCCTTTTCCTCTTTTTAACGCGGAAATGTGCGGTATACAGTTGGTACCGCAAGGTATATGTACAGTTGTTACTTTGAGAACTCAGGTAGCATAGAGATCGCTGGTCCCAAGTTCACAACTACCGTTGCCTCGGTCAGTGTGGATCTGCACCTCACAGAGTTACGAAACTGTAGCAATATATTCTTGATACGTGAATCTTCACTGAGTCCTTCGGAGAGGAAAGACGATTTTGATGTTGCATTTGTCTAGAAGCCTAATGGCCGAGAGTGGTTCCTGCACCGAGCTAGCTGCCGCATAGTTTAGCACACTGGACTAGCATTTAGAAGGACGACTGCTCGAACCGCTCTGATATCCAGATTTAGGTTTCCCGTGATTTCCGTAGTTCGCCTCTGAAGCTGAGGGGCATCGTGCCTGGCTGCTACGCCATGGACCGGGATTAGATTCTCGTAGGGATTTTTCCATAGTGGGAGGACTGGAACGGAGTGCACTCAGCCTCGTAATTCCAACTGAGGAGCTACTTAGTGAGGAGTAGCGGGTCCAAAGTCAAGCCCTAGAGAGCGGTGTGCTGAGCCCATACCACTCCATACCGCATCCAGTAGCGGCGGTCGGTCGCTCCCGATCTGGCCAGAATGCGGTCCCTTCCTTTACCCAAATCGCTCAAATTAAATGCCGGGCCGATTTCCTTCCTTAACCTTCCCTAATTCAGCTTATGTTCCGTCTCTAAAGACCTCATTGTCGATGGGACGTTAGCCACAAACCTTCATTCTTCCTTTTTTTCTCCTTATTTAGTGCCTCATCTTCCTGGTTTGCTGCATCATTTCTTTCCTTAAAACCTTTTCTTATATGGGCTTCACTTTACGCATTTAGACGGAGACTTCTTTCAGGTGTTATAGCTCGGCTGGTTCGTTTTCTTCGACGCGCGCCATGTGTACCAGAGTGATTAACAACGTATGCATGCGTCTGCGCCCGATGCTGGCACATCGTTACGTGCAGGTACAAGTCTGTGTGGAACTTTTTCCTGTAAAATGTGTGGCCTAGCACGCCATCGACCTAAAGAAAGGAATGCTCTTTTGTAGATCCAACGTAAATACAACACTTTGATGGACAGATGCCGAAATTGAGCCAGTGTGACACACTGCGCCCGTTGGGAAGTCTCGTGCGTCCCGCGTGACTGGGAAGCAAACACAAAAGGGTAACGATAGGGGTCCGTTAATCGTAGACAGCTCCAACGTGTGGCGAATAATGGTTGCTCTCGAGGAAATGGCACAAACGGATAGCAATAATCGCCTCGTGCACTAAATGTATATATCTGGGGACCTCATTCGACACGTCAAGACAAGTTCTCTGGCAGCCAGTGAGTGATCAGGGTGCAAACAGTTGCAGATTGAGGCGCACTTTGCCTAACGATGCCTGTCGCCAGGGTTCACAAGGGAAGACGTCACACATGACCAACCGAATAGGCTCATTCCTTATTTGGTAGGTCGCTTGTGTGCAACCTAAAACGGAAGTCTCTAAGATTATTGGCTCAACAGCCACCTGTTCTTGAGAAAACACCCCTAAGAAGGGTAAGAGAATGGACCCGCAAAATTACAGACCAATATCCTTAACATCGATTTGCTGCAGTACTTTATAACAATATCGATTTGTCTGCAGAATTCTGCAACGTAGTTCTGTGTTCGAATATAATAAATTCCCTAGCGACAGAAAGCTAATGTCCACGAACCAGCAAGGTTTTAGAAAGCATCGCCCGTATGGAACTCTGCTTGCCTTTTTCTCACATGATGTACTGTCTAGAAAAGCAAGGTTTTAGAAAGCATCGCCCGTATGAAACTCAGCTTGCCTTTTTCTCACATAATGTACTTTCTAGAAAAGCATTTGACAAAGTACCCCACTGTAGACTGTTAACGAAGATAGGAGCATATGGAACAGACTGCCAGATATGTGAGTGGCTCGAAGAACTCGTCAGTAATACACTCCTGGAAATTGAAATAAGAACACCGTGAATTCATTGTCCCAGGAAGGGGAAACTTTATTGACACATTCCTGGGGTCAGATACATCACATGATCACACTGACAGAACCACAGGCACATAGACACAGGCAACAGAGCATGCACAATGTCGGCACTAGTACAGTGTATATCCACCTTTCGCAGCAATGCAGGCTGCTATTCTCCCATGGAGACGATCGTAGAGATGCTGGATGTAGTCCTGTGGAACGGCTTGCCATGCCATTTCCACCTGGCGCCTCAGTTGGACCAGCGTTCGTGCTGGACGTGCAGACCGCGTGAGACGACGCTTCATCCAGTCCCAAACATGCTCAATGGGGGACAGATCCGGAGATCTTGCTGGCCAGGGTAGTTGACTTACACCTTCTAGAGCACGTTGGGTGGCACGGGATACATGCGGACGTGCATTGTCCTGTTGGAACAGCAAGTTCCCTTGCCGGTCTAGGAATGGTAGAACGATGGGTTCGATGACGGTTTGGATGTACCGTGCACTATTCAGTGTCCCCTCGACGATCACCAGTGGTGTACGGCCAGTGTAGGAGATCGCTCCCCACACCATGATGCCGGGTGTTGGCCCTGTGTGCCTCGGTCGTATGCAGTCCTGATTGTGGCGCTCACCTGCACGGCGCCAAACACGCATACGACCATCATTGGCACCAAGGCAGAAGCGACTCTCGTCGCAGAAGACGACACGTCTCTATTCGTCCCTCCATTCACGCCTGTCGCGACACCACTGGAGGCGGGCTGCACGATGTTGGGGCGTGAGCGGAAGACGGCCTAACGGTGTGCGGGACCGTAGCCCAGCTTCATGGAGACGGTTGCGAATGGTCCTCGCCGATACCCCAGGAGCAACAGTGTCCCTAATTTGCTGGGAAGTGGCGGTGCGGTCCCCTACGGCACTGCGTAGGATCCTACGGTCTTGGCGTGCATCCGTGCGTCGCTGCGGTCCGGTCCCAGGTCGACGGGCACGTGCACCTTCCGCCGACCACTGGCGACAACGTCGATGTACTGTGGAGACCTCACGCCCCACGTGTTGAGCAATTCGGCGGTACGTCCACCCGGCCTCCCGCATGCCCACTATACGCCCTCGCTCAAAGTCCGTCAACTGCACATACGGTTCACGTCCACGCTGTCGCGGCATGCTACCAGTGTTCAAGACTGCGATGGAGCTCCGTATGCCACGGCAAACTGGCTGACACTGACGGCGGCGGTGCACAAATGCTGCGCAGCTAGCGCCATTCGACGGCCAACACCGCGGTTCCTGGTGTGTCCGCTGTGGCGTGCGTGTGATCATTGCTTGTACAGCCCTCTCGCAGTGTCCGGAGCAAGTATGGTGGGTCTGACACACCGGTGTCAATGTGTTCTTTTTTCCATTTCCAGGAGTGTAGAACCCAGCAAGTTCTCCTCGACGGCGAGTGTTCATCAGAGTCAAGGGTACCACCAGAAGTGGCCCAGGAAAGTGTGATGGGACTGCTTTTATTTTCTGTGTACATAAATGATCCGGGGAACAGGGTGGGCAGTAATCTGCAGTTGTTTGCGGATAATACCTGTTGTAAGGGACGGAATCGAAGACAAGTGACCATAGGATGATACAAGGCGACTTACACAAAATTTCTAGTAGGTGTGATGAATAGCAGCTGGCTCTAAATGTAGAAAAAAGAAAGTTAATTTTCGGATATAGCATTAGTAGTGTCCTGCTTGACCCAGTCACGCCTCACGCCGCTTAAATGTCTGGGTGTAACGTTGCAAAGCGATATGAAATGGAACGAGCATGTGATGATTGTGGTCGACTTCGGTGTATTGGGAGAATTTTACGGAAGTTTAGTTCATCTGTAAAGGGGACCGCATATAGGACGCTGGTGCGACTGATTCCTGAGTACTGCTCGAGTGTTTGGGACCCGCACCAGGTCGGGTTAAAGGACGACATCGAAGTAATTCAGAGGCGGGCTTCTGGATCTGTTACCGGTATGTTCGACCAACGCGCAAGTGTTGCGGAGATGCTTTGAGAACTTAAATGGGAATCCGTGGAGGAAAGGCGACTTTCTTTTCAAAGAACACTATTGAAAATATTTAGAAAAGCGGTATTTGAAGCTGACTGCAGAACGATCCTACCACCGCCAACATACACTTCGCGTAAGGGTCACGAAAATGAGATGCGAGAAATGAGGGTTCATATGGAGATGTATACACAGTCGTTTTTCACTCGCTCTATCTGCGAGTGAAACAGGAAAGGAAATGATAAGTGGTGGTACACAGTACCCTCCGCCACGCGCCGTACGGTGGCTTCCGAAGTACGCTTGTAACGTTCATGACACTTAATCGATTCAGAATTGTCGGTAACATAGTGAATTGATAACTGAGCATGTTTCATCATCATATGTGGAGTCCGTAAACACGTATTTTTCTAGAAATCTAGGAGGAGGAGGACATTGGTGTTTAACGTCCCTTCGATAACGAGGTCATTAGAGAAGGAGCACAAGCTCGGATTAGGGAAGGATGGGGAAGGAAGTCGGCTGTGCCCTTTCAAAGGAACCATCCCGGCATTTGCCTGGAGTGATCTAGGGAAATCAAGGAAAACCTAAATCAGGATGGCCGGACGCGGGATTGAACCGTTAGAAATCTAGGACATATGAGTAAACTGCTACGACTTCCGCTAATGTACACATAAGCTAAACGCTGTCAAATATAAATGCTGCTGGTGTGGCAATGAGGGCTTCTGGCTGGGGAGGAGGAGAACCAGTGTTCGATTCCCAAATGCATCCTGCAGTTTTTTTTGTGTATTTGTATTTTTTTCAGTATCGAAATTGGTAGAAACACGAGGGTTAATAAGATAATCAATAAGGAAGAATAACGAGGTTTCTCAGACTACTTGGATTAGCACAGAATTAAAATGTTAATCCTGGTTGCCTTACAATGGCTCATTCACTCACTCTGTTACATGTCCTCACTTCCCTTCGAACAACTATAAGGATAATGCTTGTCATATAAACATTCGAAACAAATATACACGCGGCACCAAGAACAACCAATGATTGCAATCTTCGTTTCTTCCGAATATTTGACGGGAAATAGACTTGGATTACATTAAAAAACTTCTTTTTCGGGAGTTGATTTTAATGTATACTTTTTAACGTATACCGCGCATACATCGCCTGAAAAACAGGTGCTAAAATTGATAATGAATTATGCTAAGAATCGTTGATGCATCCGCCCGGTTGTGCAGTTGCTGCTGGCTTTGCAGATGCACTTTACAGTTCTGAAACCTCCAAATAAAATCGGTCATCCGTGCTCCCTCGTGACGAATTCTCAGCAGTATTAATCGAAATTGTTTTCATAAAATGAGGCTTAAAATTTCAATTCTTTACTAACCTTCATGTTTACCAATCGTTAAGATTAGGAACTGCCAGTAATCCACCTGCTACGAAGGTAGTGTAGATGATTAGCAGATGTGGTACAATGGCTTAAGAGTTTTGGGTCTTCTTCCTTTTCACTTAACATTTTACAAATTTTCTATTTTTCTTATAATTAATTTCACTAGTTACGGAGTATAGCCATGCATGGAAGAGAAACATGAGCCATAAACAGTTCAGACAAAAAGAGAATAGAAGCTTTTGAGTTGTGGTACTACAGAAGAATGCTGAAGATTAAATGAATAGATCGCGTAACTAATGAAGAGGAACGGAATAGAGTTGGGGAGACAAGAAATATGTAGCACAAACTGACTAAAAGAAAGATGGGTTGGCAGGACACATTCTGAGACATCAAGCGATCACCAGTTTATTATTGGAGGGGACTATGATAGAAAACGCAGAGGGAGACCAAGAGATGAACATAGTAAGCAGACTCAGAAGAATGTAGATCGGAGATAATGAGGCTTGCAGAGTAGCTTGGAGAGCTGCATCAAACCAGTCTTCGGACTGAAGACCACAAGAAGAACAACAACAGTTAATGAAAATCCTTAAATTATGAATAACAGTTCAAATTATAAAAATTACAACAATTAAAAAATCTAGAATGATGAGGTGTTTCCAATAGCGGCATATCTGTACGAAGGTGCTTTATTCGCAACTACCGGTTTCACATCAATATAGACGCATCTTCAGGTTTATAATGGTAAATGGACAGTTACGGAGTCCCAACTTTCGAGGAATTATCTACATTAAAAACCAAACCACACTGATAGGTTCAGACAACTTTCTGGGGAGGGCAACCACAGCGCAGAGCCATTATGAATAACAATAACAATACTCAATAACCGTTCAAGTTATCATAAAAATAACAATAAAAAGTCAAGAATGATGAGGTGTTTCCAAAAGCTGGTAGCTTTATGAAGACGCTTTATTCGCAACCATTAAATTACACTTCTTGCACTGAACAACCTCCACTGGATTTCAGGTGGCGGGTGCCGAAATTATTAGCAATAATAAATAAGTAAACAATCAACCTCTTTTGCGAAATTTATTTGTACCACATTTGCTGATTGGTCGTTACACCAGCGGCGTTTTCATTTAACAGCCTTTACGTTATTGGTACATAATCAGTAGCCGTAATAGTTTCTTTCCTCGATTTCTGGGAGAATATGCATTTGCGGATCCCACGTATGATAATGAAAAAATACCAATTTTTAATTATCTATCGAGCATTTCAATTTTGAGTCGTTTGCGCGTGATGAACTTTGGAGGTGGTTTTCTCAAAACCGGAGAGCTGTTGAGCCAGAATATCTCAGATACTTTCATTTTAGGTTGTACACAAGTGACTTGCCAAATATGAGCCGAATGGTGTATGAGGCCTGCCCCTACAACATGGTACATTCCAGCGACTGGCAGAGAAAGTGGACAAAACCAACTTTGCACATCGAGTTCCAGCAAAGCTCGAAGTCTGCAGCATTTTCTCCAGAACAGATCGTGGGCCCTTGGTTCTGATCCCTGTAGAATATTTGAACTAGAGAACAGGAAGGTTCTGCGACAAGCTAGGCTTCGACTTGCGTTTGAGAATTGTAGGGTTCACCCAAATGAGTCAGGAGCACACTACACATCAGAGGTGCTATCCTACTACCCAGTGGCTGACTGCACGCGGAGTACAAGTACACAAGGTTAAAAAAAAAATTTAAAGAAAGCTGTGGCGACACTACATCCATTCTAGAATATGACCGCTGTAGGGAACCCAAAAGTATTAGTGCAAGACCTAAAAACTGCTGTCCACAGGTGAAACGATTAAAATGGAAGTGAAGAACTGCCGAAGCATCAGCAACACAGAGTCATAATTTGAAGCGGTCGTAAAAAGTAGTTAGGCTCATATAACAACCGCTACTGAAAACTGCCTAAAACCCGACATTGACAGCAGTGACATTTTTGTGATGAATCTACATCGGAAGGACAGGCTACTAAGAAGTGGAGGTGGTGTATTTGTTACAGTAGACAAGAAACTCAAATCTAGCGAGATAGAAACTGAAGCTGAATGCGAGATTGTTTGGGCAAGATTCCCTACGGTGAGCATAAGCTTATAATTCGATCCTCCTATCGACCACCAGACTAATACCCAGATGTAAATGAAAACACCAACAGCTTGGTAATACGTAATTTCTCCAATCACTGTCATCATTGAAGGAGAGTTTAATTAGCCAAAAATCGACTCGTGTAGTTACAGTTCTGTAAATGATATGGATGACAACACGTCCTTCTTCCAGTGATTGGAAGAAATTAGAAGTTACACCCATCTACAAGAAGGAAGCAGAAGCTATACACGAAACACAGTTTCATTTAATGACGTCCGTCTGTTGTAGAATTTTAGAACATATTCTGAACCGAAGCACAATGAGTTACCTTAAAACAGAATGACTTCCTCTGAGTCAACAAGCATGAATTTAAAAAAAGAAGTCTGTCATCAAATAAATCATAATTAGGTCATTACTCTGTACCGTGCCTCAAAAATTAAGTGTGAAGGGCACTGATGCAAAGCAGTTAGATGCACTCGATTTTTAAGACATGCTTGTTGTTTGATAACAAGACTATACAGGGTATTTGGGGTATAGATACAGATATTGTGATAACTGGTACCTCAATATGAACCCACTTCGAGGAAAATACAGTAAACGTCAGTGGCTGGCTTATGCCATACATACATGGAGGCTCTAACCAATCTCAAAATATACTACTCGTAGTAGCTATAACGACTAGCCTGCAAATAAAGTAAATACCGATGTATGTTGTTCAGTACACTGTCCTCAGTCATGAAGAGAAATAGCCTCACTTATACCCTACCAGCCTTTATAGTCTTGAAATCAATTGTGCATTAATTGAATATCTACATTTGATATCGATATATTGGCATTGTTGCTGAAGTAAAGTAAACACCTGAAAAAGACTGCAATGGTATACGACCATCAACAGACTCCGAGAAAAAAAATGCAGCGAGGAAGACTTCATAGCAGCACGTCGGCTTTACTTATTTTGGCCAAAGGTCGAGTCCTCGTAATAAACTGTGAACTTCTTTTTGTAAACATAAGTATGATTTTGCTGAAGAAAGCTGTACATAGCACTGCGTTCAAAAATTCGATAGGAACAGAACTTCTCTGTTTATTGAAGCTTTTTATGGATATTTCTTATTTTTTCATCGAGTTTTTCTTCATTCATTACAAAGACTGCACTCCTAGAAGCGTCTTACTTCTCCAACACAAGTCTTCCGCATTGTCACGTTGCGAACCATAAGTCGAAATTTGGCACCTAAAGGTGACAAGTACCACAGTGACACAAGTTTGTTCATAATGAGAATATGATACTCACCTTAGTAGTATTTCTATAAATAACTTCGGCTTGCAGTACCACACTAGCACAAGTCCGTTCATCATGCGAACATCGTACTCACCTTCCTGTAAATAACTTCAGCATTCCAGAGTGTTAGCTGTCTCCCGCTAGTTAACTGTATGACTAATGGTGTGATATCCTAAGACATAGTTTCTTAATCTTCTCGATGAGTGGAACGGGTTTTAATGTTCACTTTCATTGTGGAACCTCTGGTTTCTTTTCATAGCATGTTTTAATGTAATATTCTGTAAATGGATTATTTACAACAAATATGACAATCATATATTTATTTGCTTCAGAAAGTAATTTCAGAATTAACCACCGTTACTAGATAATGATCTGAAAGATCAGCACACTGGATGCCTTATAGTGCAAAATCTTATTCCTGCGTTCCATTCTGGTCCTCACTTTGTCTTCGTAGTAGACCTATACCTCTACCTCTCGTTATTATCAAATGAGTTTTGTTTTGTTCGACTAATGAACACTTATAGTGAAATACCTGAAACTTTCTTCGCTTTCATTTGTTACCAGCAATTCATACTCCTTTCCTCCCGCACAATAGAATTACAGCATATATGATTAAAAGCTACATCATGTGATTGTAGTCCATTAGACATTTCCGTTTACACACATTTCTTTTGTTCTTGCCATAGCAACCTTTCAGTTTTTCCAGCTCCTTTCGTAGTAACTGATGGAAAGTCGTCGAGCAAGACTGAAGTAATATCTGTAGTTCCTCCCCAAGGAAGTGTTACAGGCCCTCCACTGTTCATAAACGACTTAGGAGACAATCTCAACAGCCCCATAAGATCATCTACAGATGATCCTGTAGTTTCGACCGTATTGTAAAATCATCAGGTGATCAAAACCAATGGCAAAATGATTTAGACAAGATATAACTATGGTGCGAAAAGTAACAATTGACTCTAAATAATGAAAAATGTGAAGTCATTCACATGAATACAAAAATAAATCCGCTAAATTTCGGTTACACAATAAATCACACAAATCTAAAGTCAATTCAACTGAATAACTTAAATTGGAACGATCACATAGATGATGCTGTGGGGAAAGCAAACGAAAGGTGCGAGTTATTGGCAGAAGACTTAGAAAATGCAACAGATCTAGTAAAGATACTGCTTACATTACACTTTTCCCTTCTTCTGAAGTATTGCTGTGCGGTGTGGGTTCCACATCAGATAGGATTGACGAAGGACATCGAAAAAGTCCATAGAAGGGCAGTTCATTTTGTATTATCGCGAAAAGGGGAGAGAGTGCCACGGGACGTTGCAGGGACGTCCTCATGAAGTTTCAGTCACCATCTTTCTCCACAGAGAGTGAAAATATTTTGTTGGTGCCAACCTACATAAGGAGAAATGAGCGTCATAATAAAGTAACAGAAGTCAGCACTTGAACGGAAAGATTTAAGTGTTATTTTTTCCCGTGCACTTTTCGATAGTGGGACGGTAGAGAAATTGCTTGGAGGTAGCTCGGTGAACCCTCTGCCAGGCATTTAATTGTGGTTGCGGAGTAATCATGTAGATGTAGATGTAGATGTAGATTCGAGTATCACTTGGAGACTTGTAACATAAAACGCCCTCATTCATGAAATAACATTTGTTTGTTTTTCTTTTGGCTATCCCCACTAACATCTGGGCAGAAAATTGGATTGCCTCGAGCATTTTTCTCTCAGAACGACTTTCTTGTTAAACAAAAACACACACACACACATTGTTTAGATAACTCATACGTCTTTAACATCACTGTTTGTTTTGTCTTGCGTAGTAGAATGCAGCTTATCTGGCCACAGGGCCAGTTTTCCATCCGAAGACTAAAAAGGTGCCGCGAGCTTCTGCCGCTTCCTCCGTCCTCTTCACAAGACGATCGATGGCAGTTTGAGGGGTTGGGTTCTTATCACTCAATCTCTAGCATCCCATCACTGGAGAGAACAAGGCTGAAAATTTGGTTGGAAGAAACCCTTCAGGACACATCCCAGTCCCTTCAGTCTATCTTCCTACGAGCGGGAAACATGTGTCAATGTTATTTTAACCATGCAGGACCTTGTTGAACTCCGTGTTTGTTATTCAGTTACCGATTGTTGGTGGAGAGTGGAACGAGCCCCACATACTTGTAAAAGGCGTTACCGGTTTCAGGATATCATGTCCATCTTCAGATGGCTACACTTGTTTAATTACAGTAATGTATTCATTAGCAACATTCCTTCCGCTCCTGCAATAATTTCTATTGAGCGGCGTTTCGTCACGTTTTGGGCCTTACGCAATTTCAGGGTGAGGCAGAAAGTGTTTTAAACAATGGTGTGCAAAACTTAAGGACGAAAATGACTTTCGCGCGATGTGTCACTGCCAAGCAACATAGCTCCATGAAGCTTGGATCATACATGGGAATAACTGCTTCAGTATAGTACAAAAGGTAACTGAAAGAAATAGGCAATGCGAAGAACAAAAAAGACACTTTAACTCTAATTGCACTGAATTCACAGTCTTCTGGACATTATAAAAGGCGAGACATGGTTCTTAATTGGGTGTGCGGTCACCGTGGGCGGCAGTGCGTGCTCTGCAACGCGCTCTCGTGCTGGCCACAACGGTGGTAAGGAGTTCTTGTGGCAGGGCGTTCTGTTCCTCCACCTGCACTGTTGACAACTGCTGGGCGGCCGTTCGTGCAGCATGTATATGTGCTGCAATACCAACCCCCCACCCCCCCCACACACACACACACGCGCATATCGCACAAGTGCTCGATGGTATTTTTACGTCGATGCAATAGGCAGGCCAGCTGATTCGCTTATCTTATCGTTCCCAGAGCTCCCCCACCTGCGCTGTTCGATGCGGCCGCGCAGTTTTCTTTAAAAATGAACCCACGGTCAAATGCACCCATGGGAAGGCGCACATGGAGAAGTAGTAAGGCGTCACAGTAACGTTGACCGGTGAGTGTGCCTTCTTCAAAGATTCGTATGTCAGTCCATCCAAGCTACATTATGCCTCCTCGCACCATAAAACCAGGAACCAAAACTATCATATTCAAAATTGTTCCTGAGTGCATTACATGTTCCACCTCTCGCCAAATGAGGGTACGTCCAGCGTTACGTATTAGGAAAAGTACAATAAAACTTGTGATGAAACATTACTAGCAGTTAAAGTGTCAAGACAGGGAAAGCAATTGTGAAATTAGTTGCCGTTTGCATCGGACAGCCAGAATGAATCAAATGGGCCAAGGTATATTTTGTCGAATGTTGTTAACCAATGCTCATCGTATCTTCTCGGAAAGGCGACAAAAGAAACATAACTAACACCAGTTAATAGCGTGCTTTCTGGGAGATCGCATAATTAGCATCCATATCATAGCCATCCGCGTAAAAAAAAAATGGAAATGAGCGTACGGTCTTGTCGGCCTGGGTTCCCCCATTCGGGGAAGTTCGACCGCCGAGGGCGAGTACTTATTGCATTCGGCGCCACATTGGGCGACTTGCGCGTCTGAGACGGGGATGAAATGATGATGAGGACAACACAACACCCAGTCCCTGAGCGGAGAAAATCTCCTGCCCCAGCTGGGAATAGATCCCAGGCCACTTGGCGTGGCATTCCACCGCCTGACCACTCAGCTAACGGGGACGGACTGCCGTCCGCAAAGGGAGGGCAGTGGGGGAGTGTAAGAGGGGCCCCTTGCCCTCCCATCCGCCTGGAATAATCTACGATATAAATTTCTCATTTATTTCAGTATTCTCACGCATTTCTGCCAATGATTGTTGGCACGCCACTAAATGCATTTTAACGTCGCCGAGCGCGATGGGAATTACTAAAATTTTAGCAACCGCTACATATCTTTTTTTTTTTCCATGGCTGTCACATTGCTCACGGTAAATTATGCTGATTGCTACTTCGACGGCAATTTCAGCGCTGTTCTGCGGTCAAGATGGATGCGAATATTTATAAAACATCGTTGAAATAGTGTTCTCAATATTTGTTCTGCCCCTTTCTCGTACAGCTCTTATCGAACTACAGACAAGCATCGGCACGCAGATTCCCAGCACAACGTAACTACATGGCAGCATTACCGTGCGTGCTGTTCATCCGCCAGAGACGCTTTCCCTACCCCTCCTTGCTGCGTAACAGTCACACAACTGTAGTCCACGATTGGCCTGTGCACCGGACCAATATATTCAAAAAGCCGCATGCGAAAATGAGAATATTAAGGGGGCCATATCTCGGTTTCTATTGGTCACAGAGATAAGGGGTCAAGTGTCTTGGATAGCCCTTGGCCTAGCGATCATTTGTGCTCCTATCGGAAGAACGGGCGCACTGTAAGGATCCTGCAGTACGGGGTCAAAATTTAAGCATTACACGCTTCCTCCAGCCCATATAAACTGAACAAATCGTTGGTTATCTTGCATTAGGTATGGTCCACGGTGGGCCTTAGACGGCTTATAAAAGCACCATTTGTTCACGGGCGGTTCAAGAGAAAACTCTGAAAAATCGGATATTGTGGTACTAGGATTGTGAGGATGTCCACTTGAACCAGAGGTTCAAAGTTACTGTACTTGTCCACGCAAAATACGCATGTAATATCCCATCTGAGGCGTAAATGTAGTTTTAACTGACGTAGTGAACACATGACAAGTATTCTGGAATCATATGAAGGATTCTGAGGTTAAGAAACTATGTTTTTAGTCGCTGATTTTTCACCAATAAAACTTTATGACCTGCTGTCTCTGTGTAATAGCCACGTCACGCCTGTACAGGCTGTCTATATCCGGACATTATTCTATGGTGCCACCTGGCGGCGTCAGAACTTTACAGAGCGAGATACAAAGTGGCAGTGGCAATAGGAGAGATGAAGCATGGGACAAAGACTATGGCAGTGGGGCAGAGAGAGTGAAAGTGGCAGAGAAGAAGACAGTGGTAAGGAGGAGTGAGAGAAAGGTGTGAGGACGGTGACAGTGGGGGAGAGAGAGAGACAGGAGGAAGTGCCAGTGGGAGAAAAAGGCCACAGTGGCAGTGAGAAGGAGATGCTGAGTATGAAGGCTTCACTACAAAGAGAGAGTGGGTAATAGGATATAGAACGTTCTGTGTTAAAGAAAAGCGAGAATATGTTCCCATGTCGAAACTTTTTGGCGAGGACTGAGGTAGCTGATTCCCCAGTTTTCTGTCAGAGTCTTTTAAAGAGCAGGATATTAACCTTTTTTGTGCTCAAACAGGAACTGTTTTTCGCTGGTTTGTATACAGGCAAACAAGACACCTGTGTGCTTTCTACTTTCAGTTTTACACGGCAAAGCTGTTACAGAAGATCCATTGGCTCAAATGTATCACATGAAAAAAGGAAATACCAGTTTCTGTGCTAGAACAGAGGCAAATTAGGTTAAATTTCGAGGTCGAAAAGAATACCTCTCTAAGAATTGGTACGTGCTCAAAGTATATGAGTTGTAACGCAGAATTCTTCAGGCCAGTGCGCATGGATGCACAATAACGTGACGAATTGCAGAGACGTGGACTCGCTTGGTTCAGTCGAAACCTGCTAAAAATCGAGTCTACCGGCCAATCTGAGGCTGCATCTAGCAGAGTTCCCTCGTTCATGTAATCGTATACTGGCCCCCTTACACTTCAGCCAACCATCCCAAAAAGTGTAGCATTCAGAACACGTTTTCTTTAATGTTAGTTATGCTAGTCGAGACAGAAAAAAAAAACAGAAAGCATGAAAGTAATGCAATAAACCCATTAAGATGTAAAGTTTTGCAAGCAAACGAAGTGTTGTAGATGAAATAAAATTTGTTTTGTTATTTTTGTAGACGTTCAACAGGATATTCTCAACCATTTTGACATTTTCCTATTTCAGATTTATAATTTTCAATTGCAGTGAAACATAATGAAAACATTAGTTCATGGTGGGCATATTTTCTAGCTTTATTTCACCCTGGTTTTAATCATATGACGATGTAATTTCAGATCGTTGAATAAAAACCTGTCATCCCCGTTCATCTTAATTAATCCACCTTTACATTACAATGGACTTTACATATAATATTGAAACATGCGTTCCATTTAGAATTGTAGAATTTTAGAACATGGTTTTTGCTCACGCATCATGTCATTTCTGGAAACTCAGAATCTACTCTGTAGGAATCAACATGGATTCCGGAAACAGCGATCGGATACAGTTCCGCACTGTCGCCTACGGAGTAACAGACCAGCTGTGTGGCTGGATTGAAGACTTTTTAGCAAACAGAACACAGCATGTTGATCTCAATCGAGAGACGTCTACAGACGTTAAAATAACCTCTGCCGTACCACAGGGGAGTGTTATGGGACCATTGCTTTTCACAATATATATAAATGACCTAGTAGATAGTGTCGCAAGTTCCATGCGGCTTTTCGCGGATGATGCTGTAGTATACAGAGAAGTTGCAGCATTGGAGGATTGTAGCGAGGTGCAGGAAGATCTGCAGCGGATAGGCACTTGGTGCAGGGAGTGGCAACTGACCCTTAACATAGACAAATGTAATGTATTGCGAATACATAGAAAGAAGGATCCTTTATTGTATGATTATATGATAGCGGAACAAACACTGGCAGCAGTTACTTCTGTAAAATATCTGGGAGTATGCGTGCGGAACGATTTGAAGTGGAATGATCATATAAAATTAATTGTTGGTAAGGCGGGTACCAGGTTGAGATTCATTGGTAGAGTGCTTAGAAAATGTAGTCCATCAACAAAGGAGGTGGCTTACAAAACACTCGTTCGACCTATACTTGAGTATTGCTCATCAGTGTGGGATCCGTACCAGATCAGTTTGACGGAGGAGATAGAGAAGATCCAAAGAAGAGCGGCGCGTTTCGTCACAGGGTTATTTGGTAACCGTGATAGCGTTACGGAGATGTTTAATAAACTCAAGTGGCAGACTCTGCAAGAGAGGCGCTCTGCATCGCGGTGTAGCTTGCTCGCCAGGTTTCGAGAGGGTGCGTTTCTGGATGAGGTATCGAATATATTGCTTCCCCCTACTTATACCTCCCGAGGGGATCACGAATGTAAAATTAGAGATTCGAGTGCACACGGAGGCTTTCCGGCAGTCGTTCTTCCCGCGAGCCATACGCGACTGGAACAGGAAAGGGAAGTAATGACAGTGGCACGTAAGGTGCCCTCCGCCACACACCGTTGGGTGGCTTGTGGATTATAAATGTAGATGTAGTTGTAGATTTAGATATCGAAGTTATCTACCGGATAACTATCAAGGGTTTGAGGTATTAAAAGTATTGTCTACGATACTTCTCATCAAATTTACCTCTTGGGACAGTACGATCTCGAACTCGCCAAATCACTAGGCCTAATAGTAGAACTAGCAATTTTTTATTCCTATCCCCTCCTAAAAAAAATCTGCGGGCGCCTACATCCATAATTAGACACACTAGTCACTTTCATCCTGTATAATCATCCGAACACAGGCAAAAAGCTAGAGGCGTTTTGAACATTAAATTAATTAAAGTAAGGATTACATTAAACCAGTGTTTATTATCTCTATGTGACCGTATCTTTTATATAGCGCCGAGTACCGTAGTTCAGTAGCGGACCTTGGCGAAGATAAAACAATTCTAATATGCTGATTGTTTCAGACAATTAGCAAGAAAAGTCAACGAATTTCTTAATTAAATATAACCTATATGCCTTCACGTTCATCACATGCTGATGTCCAACGTTTGAAAAATTACTGCCGATGCAGACGTGCTGGATATAGTTTGTCGCAAGTGTGGCGTCAGTGTCTCACATGATGCATTGCATTTGTCAACAGAACCAATGATGTACGAGTAGTTGCACTTGCACAATACGACTGACGCCAACTGTGTTTTGTATGACACGATAATTCTCGCCATACGGTTCTGAAATTATGTTTACATGAATCGCTCATTCAGTCGCTCCAGGCGTACACGTTTAACGAAAGCCTCATGTTTCCCGTGAGTAGCGATTTTTCTCCGTCTGAAGAACAGGTTAGCACCAATGAGGTCGGTTCCAATGCACCCGTAGAGTCCAGTCAAAACCTCAACTGTCTTATAAAGCGTACAAAAAAAAAAGTTTTCTTTATATTTATCAGACTTACCTTCGACACCCTGCTCGGCCCGTCATAAAATAGGTACGGTAAGCCGTGTATTCAGGCTAAAGATATGTGTGTGTGTGTGTGTGTGTGTGTGTGTGTGTGTGTTATAGAATAAGCTCCTCAGGCAACAAAATAAGAGCCATCTGCAGCTTAGTATGAAACGAAACATGAAAAACAAATCAAGAAAACGAAGATATTTCTTTAACAGCACCATTGATAATGGACTCATCAAAGATAACCCTAAAATGGCAGAAACTTTTAATAACTGCTACCGTCAGTAACAATAGGTATCTTAGGTCTGAGCACTTCCTTAGTAGAAAGCCTTCAGTTTCTAAGTAAAGCCTTCCAAAACTTGTTCGATAAAATACAGCTTCATTCTACACGACCAAAACAAGGTTCCACCATTATCAACTCTCTCGGAAACAAATGTTCAAAAGGTTATGACGAAATCAGTAGTAAAATACTGACAAATAATCCTGAGTTAATAACGAGCATGAAAATGGATACAGGGTTTAGTGAACACAGGGTTGTCGTAACGAGATTGAATATTGTAACCACCAAATCCTCCAAAAATAACGAAAAATATACCTATTCAAAAAGGCAGATAAAAATTCACTTGTCGCCTTCCTGAGAGACAATCTCCACTCCTTCCAAATTAATAACATAAGTGTAGACAAGATGTGGCTTGAATTCAAAGAAATAGTATCGGCAACAATTGAGAGATTTATACCAAATAAATTAACAAACGACGGAGCTTATCCTCCTTGGTACACAAAACGGGTCAGAGCACTGTTGCAGAAACAACGAAAAAAACATGCCAAATTTAAACAGACGCAAAACTCCAAAGATTGGCGATCTTTTACAGAAGCTCGAAATGTAGTGCGGACTTCAATGTGAGATGCTTATAATAGTTTCCACAACGAAACTTTGTCTCGAAACCTGGCAAAAAAGCCAAAGAGATTCTGGTCGTATGTGAAGTATGTTAGCGGCAAGAAACAAACAATGCCTTCTCTGCAAGATAACAATGGAGATACTATCGAAGACAGTGCTGCTAAAGCAGAGTTACTAAACACAGCCTTCCGAAATGCCTTCACAAAAGAAAACGAAATAAATATTCCAGAATTCGAGTCAAGAATTTCTGCCAACATGACTAACGTAGAAGTAAATATCCTTAGAGTAATGAAGCAACTTAAATCACTTAATAAAAGTAAGTCTTCTGGTCCAGACTATATACCAATTGGGTTCCTTTCAGAGTATGCTGATGCATTAGCTCCATACTTAACAATCATATATACAACCGTTTGCTCGACTAAAGATCCGTACGGTACCCAAAGACTGGAAATTTCCACAGGTCACACCAATATTCAAGAAAGGTAGTAGGAGTAATCCACTAAATTACAAGCCCATATCAATAACGTCGATATGCAGTAGGATTCCGGAACGTATATTGTGTTCGAACATTATAAATTACCTCGAAGGAAACAGTCTATTGACACACAGTCAACATGGGTTTAGAAAACATCGTTCTTGTGAAACATAACTAGCTCTTTATTCGCATGAAGTGTTGAGTGCTATTGACAAGGGATTTCAGATCGATTCCGTATATCTGGATTTGCGGAAGGCTTTTGACACTGTACCACACAAGCGGTTTGTAGTGAAATTGCGTGCTTATGGAATATCGTCTCAATTATGTGACTGGGTTTGTGATATCCTGTCAGAGGGGTCACAGTTCGTAGTAATTCACGGAAAGTCATCGAGTAAAACAGAAATGATTTCTGGCGTTCCCCAAAGTAGTGTTATAGGTCTTTTGTTGTTCCTTATCCATATAAACGATTTGGGAGACAATCTGAGCAGCCGTCTTCAGTTGTTTGCAGATGACACTGTCGTTTATCGACTAATAAAGTCACCAGAAGGTCAAAGCAAATTGCAAAACAACTTAAAAATGATATCTGAATGGTGCGAAAATGGACAGTTGACCCTAAATAACGAAAAGTGAGGTCATCCACATGAGTGCTAAAAGGAATTCGTTAAACTTCGGTTACACGATAAATCAGTCAAATCTAAAGGCCGTAAATTCAACTAAATACCTAGGAATTACAATTACGAACAACTTAAATTGGAAGGAACACATAAAAATGTTGTGGGGAAGGCTAACCAAAGACTGCGTTTTATTGGCAGGACACATAGAGATTGTAACAGATCTACTAAGGAGACTGCCTACACTACGCTTGTGCGTCCTCTTTTAGAATACTGCTGCACAGTGCGGTATCCTTACCAGATAGGACTGACGGAGTACATCGAAAAAGTACAAAGACGGGCAGCACGTTTTGTATTATTGCGAAATATGAGAGAGAGTGTCACTGAAATGAAACAGGATTCGGGCTGCACATCATTAAAAGAAAGGCGTTTTTCGTTGCGACGGATCTTCTCACGAAATTCCAGTCACTAACTTTCTCCTCCAAATGCGACAATATTTTATTGACACCGACCTACATAGGGAGAAACGATCACCACAGTAAAATAAGGGCAATCAGAGCTCGTGGGGAAAGATATAGGTGTTCGTTCTTTCCGCGCGCTATACGAGATTGTAATAATAGAGAATTGTGTAGGTGGTTCGATGAACCCTCTGCCAGGCACTTCAGTGTGGTTTGCAGAGTACCCATGTAGATGTAGATGTAAAAATGTTGTACAACTGATATTGAGTTCAGCCGGCCGGTGTGGCCGAGCGGTTCTAGGAGCTTCAGTCTGGACCGCGCGACCGCCACGATCGCAGGTTCGAATCCTGCCTCGGGCATGGATGTGTGTGATGTCCTTATGTTAGTTAGGTTTAAGTAGTTCTAAGTTCTAGGGGACTGATGACCTAAGATGTTAAGTCCCATAATGCTCAGAGCCATTTAAACCATTTTTTGATATTGAGTTCCTTATGTAACAAATCTTTTCACAGTGGTACTTTCCTAGAGAAATTTGTCAAGCCTTTTCAATACAAGGAGACAACATTGGTAAAAAATTACCAGCGCATCTCATAACTGCCAGTATTTTTTTAAAGATCGAGAAGAGTATGTACAATAGACTAGTACAGAAAAACATACTCAGTACCAAAGAGTTTGGATTCTAAGAACTCTGTTTACCATGACAGATATGCTAGAATCAATCAGTCAGAAAATACTGATATTGGGGATATTTTGTGACTTACGAAAGGCTTTTGATTGGGTGAACAATGATACCCCGCATATGCAAAAGTTACAAGTATTATTACATAGCAGACACAACGAGTTCATGGTTTTTTTGATCTCATGATGACTTGGTAATAAGTCTTAACTGGTTATGATACCACATATGTGACCTAAGACTGAAATATACGAAGAATGGTCAGAAAGCAAGTGTACTGTGTGGTGTTTTGAGGTTTGGCAGTACTAAATAGGAGAGGGGGATGGATTCCCTTACCGAGCGAGCAGCGCAGGAACAGGGTAGCACGTAAACTCACGTTTTAGCGGCCAGTCGTGCGAACGATGTCAGTAAGAGCCACGTGGTGTGATCCGATTCGCGGAAGGAATAACACCAACCGAATTTTTTCGAGGATCAAAACGATTTACAGCGAAGGTGTTATGAACAGAACGAGTGTGTTTAAGTGGTGTAGGAAGTGCAGTGGAGGCAGAACAAACGTTCATAGCAAACAGAGGAGTGGAAGACCTTCCATTCTGACTGATGAGCTGGTGTAAAAAATCGAGGAAACTGTTCCCGAAGACCGTCGATTGACAGTGGATGAAATTTCGGCGATGTTACCACAACTCTCCAGATCACTGTTATACGAAACACTCACAGAAACGCTGGGATGCCGGAAACTGCGCAAGATGGGTCCCAAAACAGCAGCATAAGAAAAATTGGGACAGTAGCACCCATTCGAGTTGCTTGAGCGACTCGAATTGGAAGGTGAGAATTTTCCGAGGACTGTTGTGACTCGAGATGCAACATGGGTCGCTCATTGCACGCCGAGTCAAAAAGACAGTCGTCACAGTAGCTTCATACCAGTTCCCTATGTGCGAAAAAATTCAGAACCACAATTCCGGGCAAAAAGAAGTCATGGCTACAGAGTTTTGGCACTGAAGAGGCATTATTCTGATTGAATTTGCGCCTCAGTGGGAGATCATAAACGTACGACGATATTCTGAGACCCTAAAAAAACTCAAAAGGAGCATTCATAACAAAAGGAGGGGAATGCTAAGGAGAGGAATGTGCTTGTTGCACGACAACTCTCCGTCCTCACACAACCTTAGCTAGCACATCGTTCTTGAACTGATTTGGTTGGGATGTTTTGAACCCCTCCCCATATTCCCCTGACTTGGCGCCTTCAGGTTATCATCTTTTCACTTCCCTGAAATCACACGAGTTGTATTAAATTTCACCGACAAGCAGGTGCAGAAAGCGGTTTGAAGTGGGAAAAGGAGCTATCTGAAGAGATCTTTGAGAAGTGCATAAGAAATCATTTGCCACGGCTCAACACATGCACTGAGCGGGATGGCGATTATGTAAAAATAAAAAAAGTCAACAAGTTTATCAACAATATACCATAATTTTTTTCAAATGCATTTTTTCTAAAAAGAGTATATAAATGCCAGTACACTTACTTTCTCAACATGTCCCATATAATTAAAAACTTTACACGACAGTTACTGTGTTTATCTAAGGCAGTAAGCCTAGTCTGTGACTTTTATGAATATACACTGTCCAACCATATTTAATGCGGCCACCTGTCAAAAGCCTGAATAATCACCTTTTGCGGCACAGAGCACAGTGAGACACGCCGAAACAGTATCAGTGAGGTTCTGGATGGTGTTGACAGGGATGTGGAGCCATGTTGACTCCAGTGCAGTGGTCAGCTGCACTAACTCTCTCTGCTGAGAATCCACTGGGCAAACAATCAATCAAACTGGTCTCACAGATTCTCTACTGGCTTTAAATCTGGAGAGTTTGGTGGCCAGGGGAGCATCGTAAACTAATCCTGGAGCTCTTTGAATCACACATATACAACACATACGCTGTACGCAGTGTTACATGTTGCATTGCCCTGCTGGTAGATGGCATCATACTGAGGAAAAACAAACTGCATGTAGGGGTGGCACGGTCCCCAAGTGTAGATGCCTACTTGTGTCATCGTGTCTTCCAGAATCATGAGATCACCAACAGAATGGCACAAAAACATTCCCCAGACTTTAACACTCTGGCAATTGCTACAGGGTGTTTGCTTTCAGACATTTCATGCTGTGCACACCAATAGCCATCTATCTGATGGAGCATAAGATGAGATTCATCTGAAAGAGCCACCTGTGATCATTCAGTGGACGTCCAGTTTTGGTAATAGCATGCAAATTCCAGCCTTCATCGCTGATGAACAACAGTCAGCATAGGCGAATGAACTAGGCATCTGCTGTGAAGCACACATGCAGCAACATTCACCAAATGGTCATTGAAAACACACTGTTTGTAGCCTCTTGATTTACCTGGGCAGTAAGTTACTCAACAGGTGCATATATATTCGGCTATACAAATCTCCACAGTAGTCATTCACCCCTGCCATCTATGACCTGTGGTGCACTGCAGTTGCCTTGGCACTGGTTTTAGGATAGTGTCATTTTGCCATGTTTGGTATACATCAACAAATCGCTCAACTTCTGCATTATGGCAGCAACTGCACTGTTTTCAACTGCCGCCTCGCCCCCCCCCCCCCCCCACACACACACACAAGTACACTTTATACACCCGCCACTGCTAGTGCAGCCACCTGCCATAAGTGAATGTCTATTGCACACTGATGTCAAACATAGGCAGTAGTCACATTCATGTGACTGGACTGTATACAAGCACTGCTGAAATAAGACACAAATTGCAATACACTCCTAAGAAATGGAACTGCGAGAAACTAGGACTATACAACACAGACCATACTACATTCTTTTTGGAGCAACAGTAGTCTTTGTCAGAAAGAAAGAAAGTGAAAAAGTAGGTTAAACAGGTGAGGAAGGAACAAAATGAGCCCACCTAGATGTTGGGTCAAAAGATGCTAGATGAACAAGTAAGCTTTATGTCAGCCATGACTGCCTGAGTAACAAGGCTGGAGTGCCACAACAAAGAATGTAATACCTTTCATTCTACATTGTTGTATACATAAGTTTTGAAATGATCCTTTTTTATTCTCATTTTTCTCACATTAAACCATGCCGACTCTACGTCTCCCTCACATCAGGTTGCGGTTGAATCACTGTCAGTTTTCACATAATTTGATATTATTTTATTTATGTCCCTGTCTTCTCTAGGAATCTACTAAAGGCAGTGCTTTAATTCTACTGACTGTGAAGTATGTACAGTGATTCATTTTCTGTGGGCAAAAAATTAAAAAAAAAATCTGCTGATGTCCATAATAAAATATGTGCAGTTTATAGAAAGAATGTTGTAACTGACAGTGTTGTAAGACAATATACATGAAAAAAACTCAATGCTCAGTCTTGGCGCAATTTAAATTTATCAACACTAACACCATCTTTAGTTATTACATTAATCAGAATGCTGTCTCCTGTGTATATGTCTCTCTCAGCAGCAGAAATAAACCCATCCTTAATTATTGCCAATGCCTTCTCTGCTGGAACAGGTTCTTTGGGTACATTTTCCATGTTTTTGTAACCAATCTGGTTGTCTAACAGAGGTTGCAGAAGAGCACCAGCCGATCCACCAGCACGATAATTAGATCTTTCACAATGACCAATGTTTTAGGCTGGATGATGTAATGAGCATGATCGGGCGAGGAATAAAAAATTATCTGTAGGCACCAACAAACCTACACAAGAAATGTAGTTGAAACAACAGGTGTAAGCTGACAATTCATTATTACAGAATTATCAGCCTGCTCCCTCGTGTTTCACAGATAGGTCCATTTGCGGTGGTAATTAACAGTTAATGCTACTGCAAGTTTGGTGCTCATTAAATGCCTAAAATTTATTTCTGATGACCAAAACATCCAGAGAAGAGGATATGTTGTCATGTCCCTTTTTTGGCTTGCATATGAAGATAATTGTGTTATTGATCACATCACTACAGGTAATGACACATGAGATCCATAAGCAAACATCAAGACAAAACTATAGCCTATGGAATAGTGTCACACCATTTTGCCATGGAAACTTGTGAAATAAAACTAGACAGTTTTTCAAAAGATAATATGAACCGGACATAGAACCGCTAGTTCAGTTTATACAGAAACACACATAGGAATGAATTCAATAGTGAACAGAGAAAACAAATGGCATGGTGAGTTGAGTTTCAATGACTATTTCTGGCATGATGATAATCATTCATACACTGCATCAAAATTTTAATGAAAATGAAAACAATCAATTTTGTAATTCATTTAGATAGATAAAAAAATTAACTCACCAAGCATCAGCAGGACACATACATAAAAGAGGATTGTAATTAGGCAAGCTTTCAGAGTCAGTGGCTCTGTCTAATAGCAGAAGGGTTGAAGGGCAAGGAAGAGGGATGAAGAAACAGGACTAGAGAGGTCCAGGAAAAGGGGGATTTCCAGAAAGTCACCCAGAACTTTCCTGAAACCTACCTCTTTTCCTAGACCTCTCCAGTCCTTTTCCTTCACTCCTCTTCCTTCCCCTTCAACCCGTCTGTCTGAAGAAGGAGCCACTGGATCTGAAAACTTGCCTAATTACAGCCCTCTTTTATGTGTGTGTTCAGTTGCCACTTGGTGAGAAGATTTTTTTCTATTCATCCAATTAAAAAAATTTGACAGAGTTATTTTCCATCCCCATTGTCTTGCACAGAGCACACATCTTAATGTTTATTTAATTTGAGAAGTAAATACTTACTGCTGCCTACACAAGTTATTAATGAACAGTTTTTGTGGCTGCTGCTGAACAAAAATATTGCACACTTTTCTCTTAACATTTCTTTCAACACAAGTAACCTGATGCTGCAGTATCCTACAGTTACTGATTTCTTCCACTGTGTTGATGAGTTGAAACAATGAGGTCCTTTTGTTACCAGGAGAGCTAGGATATTGGCGTAATATGTGGACTGCTCAAATAGCTTTACTATGCGGAGATCTTTATTCTGGTGAAAAAATTTTACATTTTGCCTATTGACATAAAACTAAACTTCCATTAACAACTTGTTCTGTGAAGTATCTACATTTTTAACTTCTGAGTTTACAAATCCTGGTTTTCAGTGTTCATCATAAGAAAGGCTTCAGTCATACAGTACATATTAAGTGTTAATATTTAACATCAATGAGACCTTACACTTGCATTACTGTTGCGTAGATAGTAGTAGATAGATTGCTGCTAATAATGTGCTCATAAAAAGCAACAGCATTTTTTTAAATTATATATTTTCTCTCAGTTATTTAATACAATAATTTGTAGTCTTCTGAGTGTAAGCTAAGTGTAAAAAGTGGCCTTCATAAATAACTTCAGCAGTCTGTCTTTAATAATGGTTACCGTATCCACTGTAGTGTACAAAAGCATTTCATCACAACTGCATCAGTGTGGTGACAATTTTTCCTGACTTCACATCTGTTAAGAGGTTTCCCTTAAAAATTCGATCTATGAAATTAATGTGTGGCTGAATGAAAATATCGTATTAAAGTCAAAGGCAGCTATTAAGAAGAGATACAAATTTACAGAATTGAACCTTTTGTGGCCACTTGTTGATGAATTACATGTTAGCTTTTCTCCCAAGATCATCAGCCAGTGTGTGTTTAAGAATTTTTCTGATGCTTCACCAGCATGGTGACTGGCATTGCCAAGGTTCACCCTACATAGCTGATGGCAAACTGGAGCCGATTTATCTGCCTGTCCAAACTTGTGATACTGTACTTTTTATAATCCTGGTATCAAAATCAGGCAAACTGTTAAATACAGGGTTTTTAATATTAGATTTTCACATTTAAAATTTGTTGATGAACATATATTATAAACAGCTATCACTTAGAAAAAACTCAGTATACCTTAAAGTTTTTTTGTTTTGTTTTTTTACTGGAATTGCTCTCTATCAAATTATAAAGTGCTCTGATTTATGACACTTCAGGTATACAGGAAAGGAAATGTATGTCAATAGAATATGTGTAGCACAGGGTTTTAGAAAAATGCTGCTAGATTCTAGTCTATGCATTTATTGTGTATGACCTATACAGCATTAGTTTGAAACACTGTGCCCTTTGCCCAACTGTAGGCAATTGAACAAGGGTGAGCCATTAACATTTCCTTCCAATCAAAATTTACAGAAAAATTTTTCTTACATCAAATAAAACTCTGTGGGCATTAGTTTGGATACCAACTGATACCAGACAACCACATGCAATCAGTGTAGAAAGGAAATTAAAGATTCGTAGCTCTAAATCATAAATGGGGACTTACCTTCCACACATAATTTACAGGCCTAGGTTTTTACTTTTAATAACAGTGCATTCCCTCTATGAAACATGGACCATGCAGAGATGGGGGCCTCTTCTTCCTCAACGATACAGATAAGACTTCGTGCAACCACAGCAGATGGGTATCTGTGGAGAGGCCAGACTAACCTATAGTTGCTGAAGAGGAGAATCAGCCTTTTCAGTAGTTACAGGGGCAACAGTCTAGATGAATGATTGATCTAGGTTGCAACATTAGCCAACATGGCCATGCACATCTACTGTATGTAATGATAATGCTTAGGTAAAATATTGCAGATGTAAGGTAGTTCCCCATTTGAGTGTAAGGTAGTCTCCCTAGGTCTCTAAATTATGTGTGGAAGGTAAGTGCCCATTTATGATTTAGAACTTTCATGTAGTTGTCAGGAATAGTCCAGGGACTACTCAGGAGGACATCATCATTTCGATAAACAAGACACATTCCACGGGTCGTCAGAATGTGGAATGTTAGATCCCATCAGGTGGATGGTAGCTTAGAGGATTTTAAAAGGAAAATGAATTGGTTAAAGTTAGGTATAGTGGGTCCAGAGTGGGAAGGAGCGCCTGGTCCCCGGCACGAATCCGCCTGGCGGACTTGTGTCGAGGTCCGGTGAGCTGGCCAGTCTGCGGATGGTTTTTAGGCGGTTTCCCATCTGCCTCAGCGAATAGAGGCTGGTTCCCCTTATTCCGCCTCAGCTACACTCTGTCGGCAATTTCTGCGCAAACAAGTCCTCCATGTACGCGTAAACCACCATTACTCTAGCACGCAAACATAGGGGTTACACTCGTCTGGTGTGAGACGTTCCTGGGGAGGGGGAGGGGGTGGGAGGGGGTCCACCAGGGGCCGAACTGCACGATAACCCTGGGTTCGGTGTGGGCTGGTGGAGGGGTGATGTGGACTGCAGTAGTCATCGTGGTGTTGTGGACCTCTGCGGCTGCAGCGAGGGCGGAGCCTCTCCGTCGTTTCTACATCCCCGGTTAACATACATACATAGGTATAGTGGGAATTTGTGAAGTGTGATGGCATGAAGAACAGGACTTTTGGTGAGACTAGTATTGGGTTGATACATAAAATATAGGGAAGGCAATCACTCACCTATTGCTGATCAATGTGTGGCACATAGATACATGCAACAGAAGACTGTGTTTCACTAACTTTCAAGCACTTGCTCTTCCTCTAGTAAAAGTACACAGATTCACAATACTTCACTGACACAGACCAAATCCCACCACAGCCACATGTGTGTGCATTTATATGTCTGTGTGGTGGTGTGTATGAATGTGTGTAGAAGAAGAGCAAGTAGAGTGTTTCTATATGGCACACATCAGTCAGCTGTAGTCAAGTTTATTTTACATATGATTCCATCTAGGAATTTCCATTTTTGTTCTGTTATTGAGTTATCAACACAAAATCAGATAGGGGTAATACAGGAGTGAGCCTAATAATGAAAAAGAAAATAGGAATGCATGTAAACTACTCAGAACAACATAATTAACACATTACCATAGCCAACACAGATACAAAGCAAACACCCAACACAGTAGTACAAGTTTATATGCCAATTAGTTCAAAAGATGATGAAGATACTGAAAGAATGTATGATGAGATAAGGAAAGTTATTCATGTAGTTAAAGGAGATGGAAGATTATTGTAATGAATGTCTGTAATTCAGCAGAATGAAAAGGAAGAGAGGGAAAAATATTAGGAGAATCTGGACAGTGTAAAAGGAATGAAAGAGGAAGGTGCCCGGTAGAATTTTGCACAGAGAATAATTTAATCATTCTTTATACTTGGTTTACGAATTGTGAAAGAACGCTGTATATACACTGGAAGGTGTCAGATTGAATACGTAATGGTAAGACGAGATTTTGAAACCAATTTTTAAACTGTAAAACATTTCCAGGGGTAGGTGTGGACTCTGATCATAATTTATTGGTTATGAACTGCAGAGTAAAATAGAGGAGATTGTGAAAAGGTGGGAAATGAAGGATATGGAACATGGGTGAACTGAAGGAACCAGAGACTGGTGAGAGTTTCAGAGGGAGCATTGGGCAACACAGGAGTGAAACAAAGGAAAGGAATATTGAATGAAATGAATGGGTAGCTTTGAGAGGTCAAACAGGAAAGGTAGTAGAGGATTGCATAGGCATACAGACAAGGCCTAGTAGAAATTACTGGATGACTCAGGAGATATTGAATATAATTGATGAAAAGAGGAAATATAAAAATGCAGGAGATGAAGCAGCCAAAATGAAGCACAAACACCTAAAAATGAAATTGACAAAAAGTGCAAAATGGCTAAGCAGAAATGGCTGAAGACAAATTCAAGGCTGCAGAAGAATGCATAACTAGGGGAAATTTAAATGTTACCCAACGGAAAATTAAAGGTATCTTTGAAGAAAAGAGAAGCAACTGTATGAATATCAAGAGCTCAGATGACAAGCCAGTACAAAGTACAGAAGGCAAAGCTGAAAGTTGGAAGGAATGTATAGAGGTCTATATTAAGGTAAAAAATTTAAAAGCAATATTATAGAAACAGGTGATAGATGAAAATGAGATGAGAAATACGATACTGTAAAAAGGATTGGACAGAGCACTGAAAGACTTAAGTAGAAACCAGGTCCCTGGAGTAGATGATATTCTCTCAGAATTATTGAGATACTTTAGAGAGCCTGCACTCATGGATAATTCCATCTGGTGTGCAAGATATATGAGACAGGCGTCAGGAAGAATGTAACAGTTCCAATCCCAAAGGAGGCAGGTGCTGACAAGTGGGAATACTGCTGAACCATCAGTTTATGTCATTGTTGCAAAACATTTTGACACAAATTATTTACAAAAACACTGATGGAGCCCAACTTGGGAAAGATCAGTGTAGGTTCTGGAGAAAAATAAGGATACGCAAGGCAATACTAACTGTAATACTTATCTTAGAAGATGTGTTGGGGGAAGGGGGTGGGGGTGGGGTGGGGTGGGAAGCAAACCTATGTTTATATCCTTTGCAAACACAGAGAAAGCTTTTGACAATGTGGACTGGCTACATTTTTTGAAGAAAAATACAGGGAACAAATCATTATTTATGACTTGTACAAAAATCAGACTGGATTTATAACAGTCAAAGGACTTGAAACAGAAGCGGTAGTCGAGAAAAGTGTGAGACAGGGTCATAGCCTATACCTGATATTATTCGATCAGAACATTAGGAACACTGGAAGGAAACCAAGGAATAATTTGGAAAGGGAACTGAAGTTCATGAAGAAGGAATAAAAGCTTTGCGGTATGACGATGACAATGTATTTTTGTCAAAGATAGCTAAGGATGTAGGAGAGCAGTTGAACAGAGTGGATAGTGTCTTGAAAAAAGATTATAAGATGAGCATCAACAAAAGTAAAAAAATTGTAATGGAATGTAACTGTAATAAACCAGGTGATGTTAAGGAAGTACATTAGGAAATGAGACACCAAAAACAGTAGATGAGTTTTATTATTTGGGAAGCAAAATGACTGATGATGGCTGAAGTAGAGAACATATAAAATGCAGACTGGCAGTATTAAGAAAAGCATTTCTGAAAAAAAAAGATTTTGTTACTGTTTAATATAAATTTAAGTGTTGAGACGTCTTTTCTGATGGTGTTTGTCTGCTGTGTAGCTTTTGCAGAAGTAAAACATGAATGGTAGGTAGTTCAGACAAGAAGACAGAAGCTTTTGACGTGTGTTTCTATAAAAGAAGATTAGATGAGTGAATTGACTAATGAAAAGAAATTTGTGGCACAGCTCAACTAAAAGAAGAGATCGTTTGATAGGACACACCATGAGGCATCAACGGATGAAAGGTAAGATGTGTGAGTGTATAGAGGGGAAGAGGTAGAAACTGTAGTGGGAGACAAAAGTATGAATACAGGAAGCAGATTCAAAAGGATGTAGATTATGGTAGTTATGCAGAGATTAAGAGGCTTGTACAGGATAGACTAGCAAGGACAGCTGTATCAAACTACTCTTCACAATGTAAGACCATCACGACCACAACTGCAACCACAACAACAACATCAGTGCATTTGTTTGGTATGTCTCAAACTATTTTGCATAGGTGCAAGACCTGTACAGTAACAGAGTGACCAACTTTGACAAAACTAAACAGCCAAGAACCATGCAGTCTCCACAGTGAGGTTATTTATGTTTTTAACAACTGACTAAATTCATTGTGTTATTAAAAGAACAAGTTCAATTAATTTTAATCTACAGTACCAATTTTCCAGTTTCTATCAGATGCTAAATATCCAGTGTATTAGTTCATGATTGGTAACATTATGACCTTTTGTGAAAATTATATTATTTCTCACTAATAAATGAATTATACATTAAATCTGCTTTATATTCCTGGTTTAGACGATTATTTATTATGACATTATTGTGTACAAATGTACTTCTATGAATACAAGTATCTTTGTCAGTCTAATTTCGAGACAGTGATTGTGATCTAGCCAAATTTTCATTGGTATCTTGAGATGATTCAATCTGTCATCAAAAACATTTGTCATTGGTATCATTAAAATGAAGAGACAGGATATCTGTGCAAAGATAAGAGTCCAGGTTGACTTTAAACTTCTGAGAAAAGAGTGAAGAGCTTTAAGCAGGCTTTTGCGCAGAGCCCATGAAAGTACACTCCTCATGCAAGCAGAGAAGTTGCAGTTCTCCATAAAAATGTATGTAGAGTGTTAAGGTGATGTTTGGTGTGCTAATTAAAATTAGTGCATGCTCTTCAAATTTTGGTGCTAAAGGAAAGCACACTAATGTCAGCAACATTCTCTTAGAGGACATAGAAGGCAACAGATTTTTATCATGATTAATTTTCAGTAAATTTAACTGACATAAAGTGTACTTATCAGGGAATCATTGAGTATGAAAGAGATTCACATAAAGAGAATGTGTTTTGTGGCCATTTGTTACAAAAAAGTGTATGGTCCATTCTCTTTTGAGGACAACTCAGTAACTCGAATGAACTACCTCAAAACACTACATAGCATTTTCTTCTATAATGGCATAAGCACACTAATAGTTTCACTCTTCAACAAGATGGAGCCTCACAACAATAACACACCAATGTATGACAATTTATCAATGACACACTCCCTGTGTGCACATGTTTTGAATTTTTTCATGAAACACCCCTTAAACATAGCTAAAATAAAACCTTACAAATACAGTATGAAAAGTTGTGGTAAATTGTAAATCACTTAGGAGTAAAGTACAGTAGCAGCACTGAGTTGTTGACAGACACATAAATAAGAATGAAAACTTTTCTAGTGTTTGGACATATCTGTTTTCGAGCTAGAGCAGGGTCCCTAACCCCCTCCCCCCCACTCGAAAATTTCACTACTTCTAACTTTACACATACGGATACATAGAACACTGGCTGAATACACAATATCAGAACTGCAGTTCTGCAGGTAGTAGACTGGGGTGAAGGGTTGCGTTTGGTGGGGTAGGTGAGGGAAGAAAGGAGGTGGATGCAGGAGGGATTGGGGAGTTCATGCTGTGTACAATGTTAGTGACCTGGAGGAGTGGACAGGGAGGGAATAACAGAACAGAGGAAGGGAGACTGGGGGGAAGAAGGTGGGGTTGCAGGATGAGTGAAGTTTGGGGATTATTGCGCAAGGTGGAGGTGGATGTGGTGGGCAAGGGTAATTGAGGACAGGAAGACTTTAGAAACAAAGAATGAGTTGCAATGGTAACACCCAAATGTATAGCTCAGAAACAGATGCAGGTGGCCCGCATGGTGAAGCAGCCATTGAAATTGAGCATGTTGCACTCATTGTGCGTGGCATTCCTATCCAGTGCACTTGCTCCTCCTCCGTGACACATACTTACCCCATACACATGCTGCCTCCCTTCAAACAGTCAGTCAGTCTTCCCAAATCCAGCCTCCTGCTTCCCACCCCTCTTCAACCCTCACCCCAGTCCACCTGCAGAACTGCAGTCCTGGCACTGTATATTCAGCTAGCACAGTGTTCTCTAGCTTTAAAAAGTACCATATTTGTCCAAAAGCTAGTTAAGTTTTAAGTCTTGTTTATGTGCCTGCCTATACTACTTGGTGAGTAGTGCACTTACTTTCATATTATTCAGATGAAACTTTGTGTAATAAAATGTTCTTATTAATTTTTAAGGTCCTGAAGCATCCAGCATATCAAAAAGCAAACTCTGTTTCAATATACCTAAGTTTTGATAAGGAAGTGCAAACAGGAACTTTAGTTGAAGACATACTCAAGAATGGAAAGACATGTTACATACCCAGGTAAGTGCAAATGAGTTTGTTTCTAAAAAAGAATTATTTGCTTAGAAACAAGAATTTAAAAGCAATTCCTTAAAAGATTTCAGAAAGGTATTCCTGAAATGGAGATGATTATACTTCGCTCACTACAAGACTACAACAGTCTACCAGTAAATAAATGGAACATAAAACAGCCCTCACCTGATGACCAAAGAGAGAGTGTTTTTGATAATGGTATGTTTTAGTGCAGTTACCTGTAATTTGTCATATACAATTATGTATACTGTGAGGAATCAAATTCCATTGCATAATGGTTAATTCAAACATAAGTAGTGCTTTCTCCTTTTTTTTAGTTTGTGTATTTGTAAAATATGATGCTACATATGTATAATGACATATTTTGAAATAGCTAAAATAGCATGAGAACAGTACTAGATGACAACATTATTTTAGCTGTCAAACTCCAGTGACAGGGTGAGTGGGGTAGCACAGTGGTTAGCACACTGGACGTGAATTCGGGAGAATGATGGTTCAAACCTGCATCTGGCCACCCTGATTTAGGTCTTACATGATTTCTATAAATCACTTAAGCCAAATGCCAGGATGGCTCCTTCAAAAGGGCATGGATGCTTTCCTTCTCCATCCATCCCTAATCCAGGCGTGTGCTCTGTCTCTAATAACCTCCTCCTCCTCCAGTGCCAGTATAAACTGGATTGTGGCACGGAGCGATTAGAACACATTTCTGTCCTAACTGGCCAAGTTTCCCCATTTCAAATTTTGTAGAGTAGTAAAACGTTTACAGTCTGCATTTGCCTCCTGGCCTTTGTTTTGGATCAAGGCAGTCTATTTATAGACCAAAACCCTCTTCTCATCACAGATAAACAGATAACTCACTCCCATAACACAGCTTCTGTCTTTGATGCATACTGTTCTTTCAGCTAAATGAAGGCAGGTTCTTCCACTCTGTTGATCTGGAAACCACCTTGGCTTGGCAACAACTCACATTTTAATGGTTCACTTTTCCAAGCTGTTCTAGAAATTAGGATTAGTTTTCTTTAGAAAATTTGTGTTTAGTTCCATGGTCCTACGTAAGATGATGTTTTGTGATGAATGATTTTTTGAATAATTCAGCAGAATATACCTACCATTTGTTGCATTTATATGGCGTTTACTTGAATCTGGTATATTCAACACTTCATATTTAAATAGAGAGCACTTAATAGCCAAAAACATCCCCAATACTGCATGGGTACCTGCAATGTTACTAAGGGAAACACAAAGATTTACATATTTTGTCAATTGTTTCAAAGAAAAGAGCAGTAAAATCCTTCCTACAAAAATCAAATTAATTCTAGATGAGGAGGGAGACTTTTCTCCCTTATACACAGGTACTTCAGTTTGCCCAGCCACAAAATTCTCCAAGTCTGTGCTTCCCCCATGTTTGAAGATGCAGCTTGAAGGAATTACTCCAAAACCTTAATGGACTGAATTTCAGTGCTACTGTCATTTAGATAGAGTTTTCCCATTCATCTGAATGTCTATAGACACATTAGAACTGATTAGTTAAAGGTTTCTTGACTCCACAATATTTAACATGCTCAGGCACATTAACATCTATCAGAATATTATTAACAAACAGAAGTTGTAGCCATGCACAGTGTGTTCTCTAGGATGGTTGCTGTTTATGACACACTTTGAGGGAGTGGCCTTGGAATCATTCACTCACAAACTAACCTGTCTCTCTTGATATGATAAGTGGATTACACTTTTGTAATTAGCACAACAGACTAGATGAACTCAACAAGTTCCTTCAACATCTCTGCTCATGCCATTCTACTATCATCTATACCATAACAGTAGGAAAGAATGGACAGATGATTCAGTAAGAGGCATCAGGTAGGTCACACAGACACAGCAACTACCAAAATCCAACACATACTAACTTGTAGAGCCACACAATTTATTTTCACCATTCTGTACAGCAGAATGTTAAGGTGAAGACCCATTCACAGAACACACATCCTGCCATATTAAGATAGTCTCTGAGTTCCAACATCTAAGGAGTTATTTCATTGTCAAGTTGAACGTGTCTGACTAACTGCACCCAGAAAGTAAGAGAAAAGCCAAAGACTTAAGTGTACCTATATTACACAGGATAGTTCCCACAAAAAGTCAACAAAATCCTCAAAAGTTGCAGTGGCAAATGTGTGGCATGGTCACTGATCAAAAGAAACAATCTACTTGGCTATGTTAAAGATGACTTACACTTACAAAAAGCTAGGAATCTATAGCAGTCCATTTCAATGTAACTGAATAAAGTAATTCTTCCTGCTGCTGCTTGGTGAGTCGATTTTTTTATCTATCCAATTACATGACAATTAAATGTAATCTGTCATATGCTGGACAAAAAAGTAAAACAGTGGAGACTCATGCTGTGGAACATCCACACCACATTATGCTAATACAAAAGTAAGTCCAGCTGGACCACAGTCTGGAGTGGAAGCAAATGTGGTGAGACTCTCAGGCATTAAGATATAGTCAGCAATGAAGCAGTAAAATTAAGCTGTATGAAAACCTAATCAAAAGGGACATGGAATCCTGATCCAAATTCATTGAAAGAGCAACAACATAGATGTTGTCATCTCAAAACAGACCTGTCAATGCTTCAGCAGCTCTACACGCTGTTCACAGAATACAAATTATTTGTGACTCTGCAAAGGATGGGCATGGATCTCATACAGATCACATATTTCAATGCAGTGGTACAGGGCTGGAAAAACAGTCTTATAAAGAAGTGTCTGGACTGTGTGGACCTCACAAACGATGACAGTGACTCATGAGCAGCCAAGGGCAGCAGTTTGCAGATAAAACATGACAACTGTTATGGATAGGTGTAGAGATCATATGCAAAGAGAGGAACAGCTCCCTAAAAAGTCGAAGCTGGACTGCTGTAATTGCTACAGTCTCATCCAAAATGTTCTGCTGCAGTTATTGAAGACTATGAGGCTTGTTGTGATACACCTTAGACTTTGAGAACTCCCCACACAAGGTAATTGCACACTGACCAGAATCAAAATGACAGTGGACTCATTTAACATTACCAAAGAAACCGAAGTCCAAGAAAACAATTTCAGCCCTAAAATCATGTGCACTATACTTGGGTCAAAATAACAAAGTGACTGACAGCTTGTTGTTTATAGGATGATTGTTGTGACTTGTTCTTATATGCTTCATTTGTCTGTCCAGTATGTTCGTTTTTCAGAATGTGTGAAGATAGCTGTGAAGTTGTGTAAAAAAGTGTTAAGATTATTATTACCCTACAAAGCAAACTCAACACTTTACTTTAATGGGCAACATAGGAATGTAGTCAGTATGGAGCCTCACAGCTGATGTTATGGGAGCCATATTGCCCTTGCATGAAACAGCAAACCAGCATTTCCCCCTTCCATGTCCAACTGCCAATCACATTATTCTGATCCAGATATAGGTCCTGGAATAGGCGTACAGGGAGAGATGGGGAGGGGGCTAAGGGGAGGAGTAACTTTTTTTGTGTCAAGGAAACACAATTCTGATGCACATTGTGAGACTGCAACCAAACTGTGTAAAACAATCAAAAACAAAAGGTGTGGCATGCTCAGAAACTGACATTTGTGCTTGCACACCAAATAGCACAGTTTTATGAGAATAGAATTCAGATGTATGTTGTTTGATATGGTGTATTCATATTGGTGTATATTATGTTGGAAAAGCAGGTTCAACTATTGGGTTCCAGGTATATATACAGTCCTTAATTAAAAAGCACGCCTTATACAACAGCTTTTACATAATACCAGTAAAAAAATTTACCTGCCAGGTATACAATAACAGGGAGAATCCATAAGCATGATCATCAAAGATCTTACTGTGCAAGAACAGTCAAATTGTCAAAAGTTGTGGACCATTTCACAATCAGTATCCAGTTTTTATATTCTTCAAGAACCCCTTATTGGGCCAGTATGATAGTGACAAGTGACAGGAAGCATAGGATAAAACAATAACCTCAGTGTAACACAAATGGTAATGATAAAGGAGCAAGAATATCATTTCCCACCAACTCTACAGAAACTGAATAACAGACAATCATGACATGGAGACGTACTGATCAAAAATATTGAGTAAGTGGGCACATGAATGCACCTGCAAACCACAGACTGATTTTGTTAGCCAAAAATATCTGAACCCACATACTACATCAACTCTTTACTCAAAACATGTGTTTTAAAGTTCCAAGTAAGATATTAAATAGTGAAAACAAATTCATTCCTATACTCTCAGAAACACATAAACAGATATAATACAAGGCTACTGACATGTGACATTACCATTGTTTTACATTTTGGTCATTTGATATTGTTAAAACAATGGTAGCTCAGAAACTGGTTGAGTAATTTGTTTACCACGAGTGCTTAAAGAAATGGTTAGCATGAGTGCTTAAAGAAATGGTGCTGTTAATAAAATTGATATTTCATGTAATGGTCTTTGTTGGAAGATTTTTTACAGTTTTTGTCACACCAATATCTCGAAAAATCTTCATTCATCAATTATCTTCAAGCAAGATTTACAATCGATACGCAACAAATTTTATGAAGGCCAACCAAACCTAGTTGATGTTTGCAACATGACTGATGAGGATCAGTGTGTGACATATTCTCAGATACAGTCATCCTTAGGCATATCACGGAAGTCCTTGAAGATACCAAGAATATACTGAGAAAATTCCTCTACTCTTCAACATGACACTGCCAGTTGGCACACAGCACATAAACTAATTGATTAATTTGATGTTTTTCTCCACCAAATAATGTCTCATTGCCTGTATTCACCTGATATATTCTTTACTCCTTTTTGTTCTCCTACATCAAACAAAAACTGTGGACACAAGTTTCATCACCTCAAGCATGAATGTTTCCAACATCAGAATGAAATAAATGTTGAGCATAATTTGTTCAAACACATCCAAAAAAAATATAAATTTTAAAGGTGTTTATTTTAAGCAACAGGAAAACGAAATCTAGCGTAAATATATTTTTATTTCATTGATTTTGTGAGAATTTAAAAGGCAATCCTCGTAAATAAAACAAAGTGAGAGTGTAAAAGGTAGGGGATTCTTATTTGGTATCCACATTGTCAGAGTTCAGCCATCCTTGTACATTGGCAACATCCAGTTGGATAGATTTGTTCTGTCATATTGCTAGCATTAAAGTGCATAAGTTTTTTCTGTCTTACTGATAAGTTTACAAGTGTAAAGTTGTTTATTCCAACAGATAATCTCAGTATAGATATATCATACTGAAATAATTCTTGATTTCTACTACATTTTCCTTATTCAGTGATTGAAATTAACAAAATATGATTACAGGTACTTTGGACTTAGTTCTGGCTCCTGGGCAGGCGTTCACCAAAGATGGAGTCAGATTAGGAAGAGGAAAAGGCTATTATGATAAGTTTTTAGCCAAGTGTTTCAAGAAACTGGAGAAACGCCCTACAATATTAGGACTAGCATTTAAAGAACAAATTGTACCTGAAATTCCACAGACTGAGACTGATGTTGTTCTCGATGAAGTTCTCTTTGAAGACAAATGATATTTTCTGTCTCAACAGTACTTTTCTGCTCTTAGAAGGAAGATGTAGAATAATGTGATGCAACTAATGTTTCCCTACTGCAATAAACACATATTTTATTATTTTTCCAAAGAAAATATTCTCTCTTTACATTATTACTGGATACAGATGTGAAAAGGTCACTATAATAGTTGCTTACTTATGATATGTGCCAATTTTAAGCAAGGATTTTTCTCCCAGTAAGTGACAAAACTGGTCAATTTATAATGTATTTAAAAATACATAGGTAATCAGGTGGTAAATATTCATACCAATGCACAAGGAGAAAAAATTATTGCATGGTAGTTTCAGTGGTATATATATTTACAAGTGTTATTTAAAGGGTTAAAGTGAAGGACAACAATGATCTTACCATTCTTTCTTACTTCTTATAATTTTGAAACTTTAAATAGCTACTGCAGCCTGCTTTCGACACACAACATCACCAGAAATTATATATACAAACAAGTGAGTCAATACCCTTCATAGATGGAAAATACATATTTATCAAAATCCCACGACAGCTGTCTCCATAGATCTCTTTTTCCATTAAGGAAAAATACTCTGTTTCAATCAATAAGCTGCATCTGATTGTCACTAATAAAATTTTTATGTGGGTCAATTTTTTTAAAATGAGAGACATGCCTCGATAACTGACCCAGAAAGAGCATTGCTCTTCAAAGACATGGAAACTATGTTTGATTCCTGTTCTGGCACACACTTTTAATCTACCAGGAAATTTCAAGTCAGTAGACAATAATAATACTCCAATGTTATGGTTATTACAAAACAGATTTGTTTGGAGACTTGTTGAAGACTTTCTTGTTAACTTTCATCGCAGGATCCCCAGTTGACATTCTCTGAATTTTTTTCTGACACTTTAACTGTACAAACGAACATCAGTTAAAGATCTTGAGATAAACATCAACTGGCAATAACATGAACTACATTTTCCATCAGTGCTTTGTAAAATGTGATAACAACATTAGATAAGGAAACACTTCCTAATATTTTGCATAGTTATATTTATTTGGTAATAAACTTGCTTTTGGTGATAACCTGAAGCTGACCTAAGAAGCCGAAATCTAGTTCATGAGTGCAATTTTTCAGAATATTAGGAAGTGTTCCTTTGTTTAACATTAGCTCGCAATATTCCATTATGATTTCCCATTGGAATGGAGTCATCCAAAATCACACCAGTAATACAGGGTGTGTCAAAAAGTACCACCCAAATTTAAAAAATCATAATTATTATGTTGTTTGAGATATGTGCGTGAACACTGTACTGTTGGAAAGAGCAAACTCAAGTTTTCCATGGTTCCACATGAAGTTGTATAACATGAAAGGGACTCTCCAAAATTTACTGTGTTTTGTGCAGCTTCACAGGAAAAGGGTGTATGGTCCATTTTTCTTTGCTGAGCACACTGTTACAGGAAGCACATATCTCGATATGGTTGAGAACTTTCTCTTCCCTCAGTTGGAGACTGCTTCAAACAACTTCATCCACCAACAGGATGGGGCACTGCCCCACTGGCATCTGGAAGTGCGGGAATTTTTAAATCAAAGGATAACTGGTCAATGGATCGGTCGCACTGGACCAAGTGATTCAGCCTTACGTTACTAGACTCCAAGGTTACCAGACCTGGCTGTATGTGATTATATCTTGTGGGGGTTTATAAAAGACTGTTTATGTGCCTCCATTACCAACAACAGCAAATGAACTGAGACATCGCATAATAGCACTGTGGAAGCTGTAACTCAAGATACACTCGCTGCAGTGTGGGAACAACTTGAATATTGCACTGTCATATGCTGTGCCTCTCAAGGTGGGCGTATTGAACACCTATGAAAAGGTATGAAAAAAAAACTTTTTTGAGTTTCCCATTCATCAAAAAAACAAAATTCATTGTATATGTTTATTAGTTTCAGAAATACAGACATGCCAAATCGGCATACTGGGTGTATCAAAAAGAATCATCTGATTTGGATGATTCTTTTTGATACACCCAGTATATTAGATTCACAGGTAGTGACATAATGCTACAAATGGAAATGCGTCAAATACTTCTGATTTGCAAATTTTTTTAAACTGATCTAGTATTTTTGTGTCATAAAAATCATGTCTGGTTTTTTGTGAACAATATTTAGTTTTCTTTACATGTATTATTTAATGTACGATATTTTACCTGCATGCAAATGTGGCACCATACTGTAAAAACGTTAACAAGAAGAACTCACTTGATGTTCAAGTAAAATAATATAATTTACCATCAACAATTCAGTGCAAGCATCAGATGTCATGACAGATATCTGACCATTAGTTGAACATTATAGGAGGTAAAAACACAACTGTCTCACTTTTAATACCAGCTGAGTGTGTTCAGTCAATAAGAATGCCTATTGTGCAAATTATAAAGGGTGATTTTTCTCAATGGGGGCAAACTGCACAAAACAGCCCCTTAGAAGATAAGAAGCAAGAAAGGTTACATGTACATGGAAATGAAGTCCCATACTGCTTGACAGAGCGTAGGGGAACGATGCGGGAGACTCGCACCGCTGTACTAGGCAAGGTCCTAATGGAGGTGGTTTGCCATTGCCTTCCTCCAACCGTAATGGGGATGAATGATGATGATGAAGATGACACAACACCACCCAATTATCTCGGGGCAGATGAAAATCCCTGACCCCGCCAGGAATCAAACCCAGGACCCCGTGCTTGGGAAGCGAGAACACTACCACGAGCTGTGGACTTACATGGACGTACAGCCAAAAATTAATTCTTCATGCCTGTACAGTGCAAATCAGTGCACACCATACTGTGATGAGACCACCATTACACAAACTGTTCAATGCGATATCCATAGGTCTCTTAAGCACGTGTGAACACAATTCCACAGTGACTGGTCCAGGATTGTTCTGCATACACAACTTCTTCCAGGTGCCCCCACAGGAAGAGATCTAAAAGGCTGAGAACCAGTGATAGGGCAGGCCATGCAACTAGACTAGCTCATCCATTCCATCAGCGAGAGTAGATGTTGCCAAGATGTCTCTGCATGGAAATGTGGAAGCGAGTTGGGGCACTATCACGTAGTAGCCATATTGCCTTTTGTACCACCAAAGTCAAGTCTTCTAGCAGCGGAGGCAGTGTCACTCACAGGTAGTGCAAATATGCCTCATCTGTGAGGCATTGTGGAAGAATGATTGGTCCTACGTGACAGTCACCAACAATCCTCACCCACACATTGAGAGTGAACGGGTTTTAATGGTTCACTGTCAGTATACCACTGGGTTTTCCATAGCCCACAGGTGATGTGAAGGTTGCCAACACTGCCTCTCATAAAGTCGCCTCATTTGTGAATAGTGTGGATGACAGAAATACCAGCACCATGGTGGTCTGTGTAATGAACTGACAACAAAACAGTCACTGTGAAGGCAAGTCCACAGATAAGAAAGCATGCACACATTTAAGTGATATAGATAGTGGCAACTGTCATGCAGAATGTTCTATATGGCTGGCCATCTTACCCCAAGCTGGTGGGCCATCAGCCTTGTGCTCATACTTGTGTCACATTCTATAATGTTCAATGCCTGTTCCTACAAAGCTTGCATATGTCCAGGCACTTCCTCTGATGGTTACCCATTCTCATAAAGGAGCCTGCCTCACACAAACAATTGCTGCAAACAGTTTATGATATGGTTGCTGTCAGCAGGGATACTTCAGTCTTGCTGCCATTTGCGTGTCCATATGTAAAGACCTGATTGGCCTGTTCCTGACTAGTGTACTGGGCCACCTGTACAGTACACTACAGTACTACATGACACATGTTCCCACCAACTATTTGGATGAACTTGGGTGAAATGTGTCAAGTCAAGCAAGCGGATCTCTCTAAGTTGTTGGTGTTGAGTAGGATACTATTGTGGCCAAATGAAGATTCAGATATCTTAACTTCATTAGGAGTATACAGAAGATGCTTCAGTTCTGGTAAACTGCTAAGTTTAGTTAGAAGTTAAAAAAATAGCAGTTTAATTAGAAGTTAAAAATAGTCCCTACTGTTATATCTCAGACATCTTTGTCACCCAAGACCTGAAACAGCCAGCTGAATGTTATAGCTCCTATGTGAACACACAACCCAACACCACCACAAGCAAGTACAATATAGAACTGTCTCCCATGGAACACCTAGAAGGGCTGAAGTCTTAGAGTGGTTCCATGGTCTCTTGCAGTACATGAATGAATGGAAGGGGAAAGAGGTGGACATTCTCTTATGGCCAATAGACACTTCTACCACATCAAGGAACTGACAGCCTATAGTACCTGGGCCTTAAAAGAAAATGGTGTGAAGCATCAGGGATCAAGGTGACCCTTCTGGCCATACTAATTTAGTACAACTATATGCCACCAGAAAATCTCAATATAATTGTTCCAATGAATCAATCTACCTTTGAGATACTTATAAATCCAAGATATGACAAATGGTGGGATGTTAGTTTAGAACTATATAAATGCAAAATTAATGAACTTGACTTACAAGGTATTGAAGAAATGTTAACATCAGCAGTAAGTGACAAAACTGGTCAATTTATAATAACGCTTTTTATAGTAGTTTAACCCTTTAACTGCTCTGGACGTGTTAATGCGCGCGCCTTTGTACCTGTCCCTGTGTGCTCTGAACGTGTTTACGCGCGCCACCAATCCTTCTACCTGGTACTCTGAACGTGTCTACGTGTAGGTAGAAGGACTGGTGGCGCGTAAACACGTTCAGAGCTGTTAAAGGGTTAAATGAAATTTGGAACTATTACTATACTCTTTTTGATAGCTTAACATGGTTGAATAAAATTCTTCTTTTTCAGTTTAAAGACAACACTGATGTTTCTTAATAATTTAGTTCTGTGGTTCAATAAAAATGCTTGGAATAAATGGATGTCAAAAGTGGAGTTTCTGATAACAGATTCAACAGAAAGTTAAATGCTTTAATTATCATTGGACTAACAATAATGGAAAAACTGTTTTTTTTAATTGTTTCATCAACTTAGCAATAAATGTTGGACATATTAACCAGTACAATAATAAACAAATCAGTCTGTGCTCCGAGATGCTGTAAACAGAAGGATTATACTCGATAATGAAATTTCAGTGGAAGATGGTGCTATAGAGGATTTTAAATGTGTTGCTTCTTCAGTCTCTTACTTAATACTGATGTGGTAAAAGGCGATTTTGGACTTAGAAATAAAAAAATGCATTTATTAAAACCTTGTTTTATTTATCAGCCCCAATCCATATTTAGAATAAATGTTATAAAAATTAGTTATTTGTTTTTGGAATGGTATATTATATATCATACTGGTTACTGAACATAGTTGAATGACTGCCTCTGACTAGACCAAGTACTGTTTCTGAGCTATTCACATTACTAATATGCTCTTGGCTAGTGTTCCTTGTCAATCACAGTACACTCTGCAGTTGTTTCAACAACATCATAGTATCTGTAAATGAAGTTTCATTTGGAGCAGTTAATGTGGATAAGGAGTACGTAGGATTTATGCCAACACATACACTCGACTGCAAAGATGGGTCACTGTTATTTCTATTTCCTAGATTTTATGTGTCAGCTTTCCCTATGAGATCAGTGTAACTTCCAACACTTGTAACAGTTTCAGTTGCTAAGGCAGATTCTGTAGCAGTTAATACAGATGCTGGGTTTATACCAAAATTTAACCTACCCACATGTGGATTAATATAAGGTCCTTGTTTATTCAAGTATGTAATGTGTATTTGATTTTCTAATACAGCTGGAAAAATAATATTAAGCAATGGGTATGGATTACATACTAAATCAAGTTACGGAGAGTACTCAGAATGAATAACAGAACTATATGTGATTACATCAGAGTCAATTTCTGAGACAACTCTGTAATCATCTCCAACACCATGTGTGTGTGTTATTAGTTCCAGCATGATTAATGAAAGAGTATTAAAATTTTCTATTAAAATGAAGACCCGTTTTATACTTTTCAACATTTGCTGAGAAGCTGTTGTGTGTATTATTAAATCCATACCAAGTATTCACATATAACCTACTAATGCTGTACCTCATTCTTTACTAATAACAGTTGTTACCACAATATTAGTAGCTTCAAATGCAACACGCTGAAGACTAATCCTTGGCATTTGTAAATTCAAACCAATGTCTGTTACCAAATTTTTATTTTGATCCAGTGTTGCAAGATTTCAAAATGAGGAATTTGTGGGGAATGCTATATGCGAGTTATGTGCCCTAGCATCCCCTCTACTGGCACCCCACTGGTAATAAATCAAATGGAGAAGATGACATATACAAAAATGGTCGAGCAAAAAGTATTTCAGCTAGTGGTCACCATTACTACGAAATCACCATTACTACGAAATCACCATCTACAATAGGAGAATATGTGGGTGCAGGTAATGGATAGTCTCTGGTATTTGAGGAATTACTAATTTGATTGCCACCTTTAAAAGGTCCACTTATTTTAGCTCTTTTTAGATGGACCACCATCACTGTCAGGACTCATTATTTGATGTCCTGCACCTCCACAAGAAGTGCTTGGCATTTTGTCTGGTACTGATGTCACTGTGTCTTCTCTAATAGCTGTATTCATTGGTCACTACTACTACTTAGTGAATAATAAACTAGTTGACCTACAGTTTCTTGCTGTTCAGGTTCTTCAGACTGCTGTGGTGATCCAGAAACTTCATTTTCCCTTCATTCTTATATTGGTACCAATATCTTGTCTCCCATGCCTTCCTTTAAAGGTGGTGGTGGATGTCTATCTCTAGGCAAACCATGAATGTGTGAACCATATGAATATCATTTCTGGCCTTCATGCAGTCTTTCTCAGTTTGGTCTTTATCATGGTGGAATTTCATTTACTACACCAGTTATTCCAATGCTGCCTCACAGGGCAAAGGCATCTGTAGCTGCCCATAGCTGTGCTGTGTTAGCCGGTAAGCACAGGTAATGTGGGCTACCCACCATGTGGCACTTTTGTGCGCATTCTGCAGTTCATCGAGCTGCTTGATCACCCCTGCCCGAAGAGTGCTATTAGCTCTGTAGGCACAGTAAATGAAATGTTTTTCACAGTAGTGAAAATGAACAAGTGCTCATAGCTTGTAGAGCCAATGTTTCCTGGATGTTTTTGTGTGAGCAGGGATCACTAGTGACTTGTCTCGTGGGACCAGTTGTACTTCCACAACATCTCACAGGTGAGAAATATCTGCACTACCTGCGGGTGACCCTGCCTCACCGCTGAAGAGTTGCCTTTACTGGTGCAAAGGGTGATGCAGTTGCTATATGATGTTGCTACAACACACAGCCATCTTGAGAGTGTAGCTAAAACACTAGTACTGAAAGAAAATTCTCACTTGCCTGGTGTGTTCTCATTTGTGCTGTCAATCATTGAAATCTACACTGTCAAAGATCGTTTATCTCCACCCTCGAGTAGGTGCCTCTCCCTTGGAAAGCATTTCTGGTAAAGTGTCCATATAACCATTTTCTCTCCTCATTCTCTCAGGGATCATTTCCTGCATTAGTCCCCATTTAGCAAAATCACCCAAGTTTATATGGAAAGTAGCATAATGTTTTGTCAGGCAGCACACCATTCAAATGGCTTCAACAACAGCACAAAAATCCCCGTATTAAATGCATTTTTATTCTGAAATCTCTTTTCATACTTACTAAAGAGTTATATTGCAGAATTTGTCTCATAGAAATCTGCTATTCTGATGCAAAAGAAATCATAGTTCGACTTTAAAAATGAATCCCTGTTCTTAGTAGTCATTAAGTTGTAAAAACATATTGGTCTTTGTTTCATGAACTGCTGATCACAATTTGTCTACGAAAGGAGATACTGCAAATATCTGAGTCGAAAGTTGTGTGATGTGAAAAAGTTGTCCACGTCACACAAACTTCTCAAAGGGCTAAATGTGTTATAGAGTTGTCAATCTCCTGAGTTGTTCACAAGAATTATCTCCAGGAGATTCAAGGCTGTGGAGGCATGTAATGCCATATCAATAGAATTACCTAAGAGTATTGTTCCAAGTGACATTAATGAAAGGATATTTGAAAAGCAAACAAAATTTCTAACTTCTGATAACAAAATCAGCATTAACTCACAATGGCAAAGTTAATTAAATTAAAAATGCAAGTCGTTTCCAGAGCAAGTTCTTATGAATATGCGTATCAAGAAACTTTGAACATTCCAATTTACATTTTCCGTCATCCTGTATTCTACTACCTGCTGTGAAGGTTGCAACCTGCTCCATGCAGAACTGTGTTTTTTCTAAAATAAATGACAGTCTACTTACAGACATCATCCAATTATTTTAGAGCAAATTTAATATACTTTTCCTTTGTTTGATATACTAACAGCCAAAGTTGCAAAATTCACTTTCTTTTTTTTTTTTATTTATTTGACGACTAGCTTCAACTTACCTGAAACCACTCTCAACAATCCAGGTAGACAAAACAGTGTTTTTTTCCATAACAGCATGCAAACCATGTTAAAATTGCACATACATGTATATGAAAATCAAGTTTTTCTATTATCAATTGCAAGGCAAACATACAACTGCCATTCCCACTGTTCATAGAATTACCTGACACTGATATACTTGTAGGTGCAATCTCAACATGGTTTGCATGCTATTACAGAAAAATATTGTTTTCCCTGTGTGGATGATTTGATAACTGGTTCAACGTAACCCAAAACTAGTCATCAAGTAAATAAAAAACACTAATTCTGCACCTTTGGCTGTTTCTATATCAAACTGGTTAACATAAGTTGCTGTCCTGTTACTAACCTATCATGCTGAAAAATTCACTTTCTCTTTGGCCAGTGCATCTTTAGTGGCCCTGATTATTGCACCTAAATCATCAATAAAGACAATTATTTCTGTTTCAGTGGTATAATGCAGCAGGTTGTCTAAATATAACACATTGACCAGTATCAAACTCTTTGAAAGTAGATTCCCCCTTCCCCGTCCAAATATGACTCTATATCAAAACTAACGGACCTGCCCTACATGAGTCCCTGGATCTTTACTAGTTAAATCTGAAGAAAACCAATTATTACATATGCCTATAGTGCCAATAAAAGTACACTTTGCGAAAAGAATGTTTTAATATGTGTAAAAAAGTGTCTTAGATGGCTCACAGAATATACTAATAGGTGATATTTTATCATTTAAATACTTTATTATGTTGTTTGTAAATTGATAAATGGCACTTGCAGTGAAAGGACCTTTCCAGAATCCAGATTGACCACTAAAACAAGAAAGCTGAATATGAATGGATATAATTCATTATCCAGTTACTGCAGGTGACATATGGAAAAAGGATTTGCCACTTTCATTAAGGGCGGGAGGTGAACATAAAAATAGGAACACTGTATTCTTAGATTTTGCTTTGAACAGTGTTTTGAAGCTTGTGCACAGAGCAAGAAAAGCGCGGAAAGTTGACAGTAAAACTCATAATATATAGGACACCAGTAAATAATTTTGTAACATTGGAAGCTGAAGAAGTTAATTAAAATTTGTGCTGCGGCTGGGACTCAAACCCAGGTCTTCTTGCTTACTAGGCAAATATGCTGACCACTATACCACCACAGCATTATGGTCAACATCGCTGCACGAACTACCCAAGTCAAATACCCACTCCACCACAAACTCCAATTCACAGCTCCCCTTATATTGTCACTATTACCAGGGCTCTCTGACATTGGCATAGCACCCCAGCATTGGACATAATGGAAAAGTGCAGTACTACATGTGATCATAAAGACCTTCAATTAAATTTTCCCTGAGACATTTAAATCTCTAATTTGTCTACAATAACGGTGGAAGCTGAAGAAGTGAATTAAAATTTGTGCTTTGACTGGCCCTCAAACCTGGGTCTTCTTACTTACTAGGCAGATATGCTGACCATTACACCATCGCAGCATTATGGTCAACAGAGCTGCATGAACTACCCAAGTCATATACCCTAGTTATTCATAAAACAACTTTATGTGTAACTGAACCTTTTAACTTCCACACAAAAAGAGGTATAGTAATAAATAGTAAATTTTTCAATTTAAATATTTTAGAATTATACTTGAGTCCTTTGTAATTCCGCATACTGTAATCAAATTCCTCTCACCCAATCTGCAGCAAGCGTTACTTGAGCCAACAGCATCACTATTGATAACATTTTTATGGACGTATCAAGACATAAATTATTCTGTAACTGATGGTTTCTCAGATCATATCTCTCAAGATGAACAGGTAAACTACATTAAATCTTACCATAACATCAGCAGCACCAATGCATAATTCATTAAAGTATTGGATGATGACCATCAAGTTGCATCTGTGGTAGCAGCCTTCCTCAAACAGGGGCAGAGAGTTGTGTGGTAAACTGAGGTAACAGACCTGCTGATTATTGGACTCAGTGGGATATTATCCATACACACCCTTGCATTGTGACAACATTCCTCCATGCAGACTTCACAAACTGCATCAAGGCAGGCAAGCTAGCTAAATCCTAGTGCCAGGGGTGGAACACTGCTGAGGCAGCATGCTGTAAACAGCAGTCTGCTGAAGTAGTGAGCTAATGTTGCAGTGCATTGATCCTGTACATGACCAAGGGGGTCCCTGTCACAACAAAGTTTGGCACAGCCACCAGAAATACTCACAGCTCAGACCCAGTATCATTTTGTCTTCGACTAGTACTGACGCCAAGCCATGTTAAGTGCCAACCGACGGACCCAAGTGAGTCAACCACCTTCATCTAAGTCAAGCCACTACATCCACTAGCTGCCAGTCTGTAAGCTGCTGTTAGACCTGATGAGTACAAGCCTTCAGTTAGAGCTACCAAGAGGGACCACCTCCAGTGTGACTTAATCCAGTCTGAGTGTTTCCAAAAGATCTTGGGGTTGGAGCCTGTGTGTCGGTGCAGGACAAGCTAGACCGACTGCTTAAGCAGCTGCCTGTCCACTCCACACAAACGTGATTGCTAGCTATCAACACCTGATGTTTGCCCCAGGTCCACAATGTGCATGTTAACACTGCCGCTTCGCAGAGCCAGCACTCCTACCTGGTGACCGTGAACTGCTGCAGTCAAGCATATGGCCTTCTATTATGCTGAGGTAGTCACTGTTGCCTGGAGACCACCACACAGCATCAAGTCACCACCTTCAATCACTATATGAGCATCTTATTAAATATGAAAATGTATTTTCTAACTGAGCTCAATTTATTTCATGACAGTCGAGTTGTTGCTGTTTTATGACCCATTGCCCTGCATGTGCCATCCTGTGTTAAGGGGTAGCCAGCCTGGCAATTAAGCAGGTCTGCACCATCCACCTCATTAGATTTGGTAAAGCATCAGAGAAACTACACAAACAATACCCAAGAGGCTGCATGAAGACGTTAAAAGAGCTGGGAAAAGGTGAGAGTAATAAATAAAAGAAATTGAGGAATTAAAGAAGTATTTACAAAATACAGACTGGAATGACGCAAATAACACTGTTGTTCTAAAAAATTAAATGCTTCTACATGATGAGTTGCTAGTAACATCAGAATATCAACAGAGTTTCAAAAATAAACTTATAAATATAGATATAATAAGCTGTACACTACTCTGAGCATTCTGGTTTTAAATCATAACAACATCTTGTCTTATTAAACAAACTGTTATCTTTTTGTTTAAGTTTGTTCACAAATGAAAATTGCATAAATCCTTATGGAGTGCTCCCTCGTACATACATTGTGACAACTTTTACATGGAGTAACATGGAGTTCATGGAGTTTCCAGACAAGTGACATACGGTTATGATAGGATGCCATCTGCCAGAGCAGAAATAGGCCAGACAGGGAAAAATGGCATCCAGTAGGTGTGGCCACCACTTTTTGGTGTTCTGTAACCCCTGCCATGTCACAGAATGACACACAATTTTTTCGTATGGAACAAACCATTAAAATATACAAGCATACAGTTTATATCACAAAGTTAACATATAAGAAACACATCTATTAACACTTTCAGGTCTTCAAACAAATGAGAAACTATTTCAAGATATATGAAAGTCAGACTGTCACTTGTCATCTTTATGATGAGTACAATCTATCCTTTTCCTAATATGGCGCTATTTCAACCCTGAGTTTCGATCATAATGAGTTCTCCTCTCCTTTACGCAATCAGTCCCTTTCTTCACCAAGTACAACAATTGATTGCTAATCAGTGAAGCAATATCATTGTTTAAGTGCATTTATGAGTTAATTGTCCAACAAACAGTAACAAATTTCAAAAAACTTTCATAATTAGTATCATAAAAACATGCAGGGCACAGATGACTAAGATGAATTCAAGCATCCAGCTGAAAAACTTTTTTTTGAGTCATCAGTCTTCTGACTGGTTTGATGCGGCCCACCAAGAATTCCTTTCCTGTGCCAACCTCTTCATCTAAGAGTAGCAAATGCAAAATACCTCCTCAATTATCTACTGGATGTATTCCAATCTCTGTCTTCCTCTATTGTTTTTACCCTCTACAGCTCCCTCTAATACCATGGAGGTCTTAATAGATGTCCTATCATCCTGTCCCTTCTCCTTGTCAGTGTTTTCCACATATTCCTTTCCTCTCCAATTCTCTGCAGAACCCGTTCATTCCTTACCTTATTAGCCCACCTAATTATCAACATTCATCTGCAGCACCACATCTCAAATGCTCCGATTCTCTTCTGTTCTGGTTTTCCACAGTCCATGTTTCACTACCATACAATGCTGTGCACCAAACACTTATTCTCAGAAATTTCTTCCTCAAATTAAGGCCTGTGTTTGATACTAGTATACTTCTCTCGGCCAGGAATGCCCTTTTTGCCAGTGCTAGTCTGCTTTTAATGTCCTCCTTGGTCCATCCATCATTGGTTATTTTGCTGCCTAGGTAGTAGAATCACTGAACTCCATCTACACATGACCATCAATCCGGGATAAGTTCTTTGCTGTTCTCATTTCTAGTACTTCTCATTACTTTTGTCTTTCTTCAATTTACTCTCAATCCATATTCTGTACTCATTAGACTGTTCATTCCATCTAGGAGATTATGTGATTCTTCTTCACTTTCACTCAGGATAGCAATGTCATCAACGAATTGTATCATTGATATCCTTTCACCTTGAATATTAATTCCACTCTTGAATCTTTCTTTTATCTCCACCATTCCTTGTACAATGTACAGATTGAACACCCTTTTTAATCAGAGCACTTCGTTCTTGTTCATTCACTCTTATTATTTCCTCTTGGTTCTTGTATATATATTGTATATTATCCGTCTCTCACTATAGCTTACTCCTATTTTTCTCCGAATTTTGAACACCTCGCACCATTTTACATAGTCAAGCACTTTTTCCAGGTTGACAAATTATATGAAGGTGTCTTGATCTTTCTTTAGTCTTGCATCAATTATCAACCGCAACATCAGAACTGCCTCTCTGGCGCTTTTATCTTTCCTAAAGCCAAACTGTTCATCATGTAACACATCCTCAATTTTATTTTTCATTCTTATGCATATTATTCTTGTAAGTCACTTTGATGCGCGAGCTGTTAAGCTGATTGTGTGATAGTTTTCACATTTGTCAGCTCCTGCAGTCTTCAGAATTGTATGGTTGATATTTTTCCAAAAGTCAGATGGTATGTCACCAGACTCCTACATTCTACACACCAACATGAATAATTGTTTTGTTGTCACTCCTCCAAATGATTTTAGAAATTCTAATGGAATGTTATCTATCCCCTCTGCCTTATTTGATCTTAAGTCCTTCAAGGTTCTCTGAAATTCTGATTCTTGTACTGGATCCCCTATCTCTTCTAAACCAACTCCTGTTTCATTCTTCTATCACATCAGACAAATCTTCCCCTCTCAGAGGCCTTCGATGTAATCTTTCCACCTATCTGCTCTCTCCTTTGCATTTAACAGTGGAATTCCCATTGCACTCTTAATGTTACCACCCTTGCTTTTAATTTCACCGAAGGTTGTTTTGACTTTCCTATATGCTGAGTCAGTCCTTCCAACAATTATTTCTTTTTTTATTTCTTCATATTTTTTCATGCAGCCATTTCATATTAGCTTCCCTGCACTTCCTATTTATTTCAATCCCCAGTGACTTGCATTTCTGTATTCCTGAATTTCCCTAAACATTTTTGTACTTCCTTCTTTCAACGATCAACTGAAGTATTTCTTCTGTTACCCATGGTTTCTTCACAGTTACCCTCTTTGTACTTATGTTTTTTTTCCAACTTCTGTGTTTGCCTTTTTTATAAATATCAATTCCTCTTCAACTGTACTGACTACTGAGCTATTGATTATTGCTGTACCTATATCCTTTGAGCATATTCTGTCATTCCTTAGCACTGCTGTATCCCACTTCTTTGCATATTGATTCTTCCTGACTAATCTCTTAAACTTCAACCTACTCTTCATCACTAATACATTGTGATCTAAGTGTATATCTGCTCCTGGGTATGCCTTACAATCCAGTATCTGATTTCAGAATCTCTGTTTGACCATGATGTAATCTAACTGAAATCTTCCCCTCTCACCTGGCCTTTTCCAAGTGTACTTCCTCCTCTTGTGATTCTTGAACAGAGTATTCATTATTACTAGCCAAAATTTATTACAGAACTCAACTAATCTTACTCCTCTATCATTGCTTGTCCCCAGCCCAAATTCCCAAGTAACCTTTTCTTCCACTCCTCCTACAACTGCATTCCAGTCCCCCATGACTATTAGATTTCATCTCCTTTTACATATTTTTTTACCATTTCAATATCCTCATACACTTTCTCCATCTCTTATCTTCAGCTCGCGACATCAGCATGTATACCTGAACTATCATTATCGGTGTTAATTTGCTGTCAATTCTGACAAGAACACCCTATCACTGAACTGTTCACAGTAACACACACACTCTGCCCTACCTTCCTAGTCATAATGAATCCTACTCCTGTTATACTGTTTTCTGCTGCTGTTGATATTACCCTACACACATCTGACCAGAAACCCTTGTCTTCTTCCCATTTTTCTTCACTGATCCCTACTATATCTAGGTTGAGCCTTTGAATTTCCCTTTTCAGATGTTCTAGCTTCCCTACCACATTCAAACTTCTGACATTCCACACCCTGACTCATAGAATGTAACCTTTTTTTGGTTATTCAATCTTTTTCTCTTGGTCACCTCCCCCCTGGCAGTCCCCTCCTGGAGATCTGAATGGGGGACTATTCCAGAATCTTTTGCCAATGGAGAGGTTGTCATGACAATTTTTCAATTACAGGTCACATGTTCTGTGGATACACGTTATGTGTCTTTAATGGAGTGGTTTCCATTGCCTTCTGCATCGTCATGCCATCGATCATTGCTGATTCCTCCAGCTTTAGGGGCAGTTTCCACCCCAAGGACCTCTGCACTCCTCCACACTCTTTGACAAGGCTGTTGGCAGGATGAGACTGACTTCTTATGCTAGAAGTCTTCATCTGCCAATGCTGATTATTTATCTAAATTTAAGCAGAGGCCGGTTTTGAACGCAGGATCAAGGACATTATGATTATTAATCGAAGACGCTTCCCCCCCCCCCCCCCCGACCAGAGGTTGTTGTATTTTTGTAACAAACAAATTATAGAATGTGCCATCATCACATACCTCTTCCAGTCTCCAAAAACCCCAATGATCCATACCAGAACTGCTTTTCATAACAGAGTGCCACACAGGTGACCAGACTGGGTGACATTTAGCTATTTGGGCTACTAATGATAAAATTTTGAGCAACTTTTTTTTAAATAAATGTAACTATGTCATTTAGGTGATATTTTTGTTGTTCAATGCGATTTTTGGGTGACACAGGCAAATTGGAGTGTATTTTTGTGCACTGACTTTAGTTTAATGTTATTTGTAATGATGTTTACCACTATGCTGCCTCATGAAATACTGAAATATGTCAACCCAAAATTTCTACCAGTCTCCTAATTATGACTCCAGTGCTAACTTTAAACTGCAACACTCAAGGAATTAGGCTATTATAGCAGGGCATACATATTTTTAATCTACCATAATGTTAGCAGATGAATCACAATTGGTTTTCCTCTTCTTTCTTGTCATGAACTTATGCATAATTAGAAACTATCATAACAGCACACAGCACGAAAACAATAAATTGCAGCGCTTACATTAAATTCAACAGCAAGTAAGAACTAAACTGATCAACAAAACAATAACTGACCTCAAGCAAGGCCAACAATGTACAGTAGTGTATCTTGCTAAAGTAGGGATGAGCGAGAGCTGATGGGGTTATTGATATATCAACAGTTTAAATGTATTGATGGTCTTGCTGACTTATCAACAGTGCATACCCCTTTCTCATTATATGACTGAAAATTAAAATATCTTTTTTCAGTTTCACTGCATGGCAATTAGGTCACTTGTAATTTCATTGGGGGTGGGGTCCAGACACCCACATACTCTAAACTGAGCTGGTCCGGCAGCTTCCAGTCGATAATCAAATACCTTCATGTTGGAGAGAGTCTAACATCTTGAGGTAAGAAATAAGGGCTGATCCACAAACCATGCTGCCATAAAGTAACTGTGGACTGACAAATGCCCTGTAAAACTGCAAGAAGAGGGACCTGCCAGCTCCCCACATTTTCTGGAGAGGCATTTTAAAATATCCAATGATTTGAAGCCCTTTGTCCACAGGTCTTTGAGGTGTGGTAGCCAAGTTAATTTAGAATCAAGCATTAGGGCCAAAATGTGCACATTGTCCTTAAAATGAAAATATTGTCTCCCACTGTGAGTTCTGGTTGCTTAAACTTCAACGAGCACAGTTAAAACTGATACATGTAGTCTTCTCTAATGAAAACCTAAAACAAGTTTTACTGGCCCAAGCTTCCAGCCTCCAGGTGGTCAACTGTAATTGCCTCACTGTCATTGTAAGATCTGAGACAGAGTAGAAGACTGCAAAGTCATCCACAAACAATGAGCATTTAATAGGACTACCACCTGTGGAGGTGGTGTTACTGATAGTGACTGCAAACAATGTGACAGTGAGTACACTTCCTTTGGGAACCCTGCTCTCCTTAACACAGCAATCAGACAAGGGATCATCAGTGCAACATTGAAAGCACTGAAAAGATTGGATAAGAAGCAGCAGATGTCCAGGTGGACCCCATCCATGAAGAATATTGTACCTCCAAGTGATTTTGTACAGTTATTCAAGGTAAAAAGACCCACCAACCAGGTGTTGTTGTCTCCAGTACAATTAAGTTGTCAAGAGCAGAACTGAAGCACCTGAAACTGCATTGGGAGCAGCACAGATGACCTCGGCATTCAAGGAGACAGACGAGGCTTTGGTTGACCACGTGTTCTGGAACACTGTCTCCAGCTGTGGACAGAGCTGATTCCAGTTCTAAGACTGCATACATCCTCATTACATAAAATGCAGCAGAGCCTCCTCATCTCCTCAGTCCTACAAAACACCTGGAATACTCTGGTTCATCTCAATGACACAGTGATGGTAAAAAAATGATCAGTGCAAAGTTGAGCCATGTCTTCTGGGTGTGTCTACAAAACCCTATTTCTCAACAAGGCCGTAAGGGGATGTAAGCTGCCTTTGCCTGGAATTCATCTTACTGAGTCTCAAACTAGAGCAGTGGAAATGATCCGCTTAATGGAATTCACAAATTCCTTCCAGGAGTTCCTCTTAGTTCAAAAGGCAGATATTCTCTGAATGGATGAGACACTCGGTAATTCGACCCCTGGAGCAAGTGGTAGCCAAGTCACCCAGTACATTGTGTGCATTGAAATCCCCCACAAGGAGGAATGGGCAGAGAAGTGCCCAGAAGAGTTCTGTCAGTGTACCTGCATCCAACAGATCATGAGGCCGAAGATATGGAGAACACTCTGTGATTTTAACTGTTGTGAGAACTTCCACTGCAACTGCTTGTATGGCCCTGGCACAAGGACAGGAGAGGAATGGCTCTGACATTGACAAAAAACCCACACACTACCCTTAGTCCTGTCTCCATCGACATAAATGCTTCTTGTAGTCGTGATAGCCCCTTAAGGCAAGTGTATCAATGACTTTAAAAGGAGTTTCTTGTAAGAGATGCCGAATGGTCTCTGCTGGGCCGGGAGCTATATTTCTTCCAAATATGACTGGAAATCACTTAAGTTCCATGCAACACAGAAGTTCCTATGGGAGCCATTGATTAGCAATTATTGTCCTTGTCCTCCTTCCTCGGTGGAGGTAATTTATCCGAGAGGTCAGGGGGGAACATAAGACGGTGCCCGGCTCTCTGGTTCCTCCACGTGGATCTCAATATTCTCGACAGTAAAATAACCATCAGAAAGGGAGAAGGCTCATCAGTTGCCACTTTCTTTGACTTGGAATAACTTTCTGTGTACTGTTTTTCCTAACTTATGTGAAGTTGCTCACATTGGTAAAGGGGATGGCATAGTGGTCTTCTGACAGTGTACAGCTGTATGTGGTTTGAAATGCCAGGTCTGTTGCTAACAGCTTCTGAAAGATTTCGGGTTCATATGAAGTGTGGCATAACCCTCAGAGTCACTGATGCATACAAACCATCCCACCCAGCACTAACTGTATAGTGGAAAAAAAGTTAGTTGATGAACAATATGTGTGGTTCCACAAGTTACTCTGTCTTGGATACTGTAAGAGTTACCAGTGGTGGGGATGGAGAGGTGGTAGTGGGGCGGGGGGGTTGCATTGGGCAGGCTTTACAGTGGAAACTATTGCTATTGCACAGGTAGGAACCATCATGTACGGACAGTGGTTTGGCGATGTCATTTTGTTCAACTAGGATGTTGGTTGATTTTAAATCGACTGAGGTTCAGATGTGGTTTTCAGTGACGTGGAGGTAAATGTCCAGGATATGGAAAATGACCCGTTAAATTTGAGTTGGGAAAAGTAGTTCAGTTGTGGCAGGAAGTGGAGAAGTTGTCCTTCACCATGAATCTTGAGGAAAAAAATGCCTTTGATGACTCTGCTACCATGCCAGTGGGACCATCTCTAGTTCTTTTGTGTCAGACAATTCTTTCCACATGGCTGAACATTATCTTTACGGAAACTTCTAAAATTAATGTTTTGCGTTATTTTATAGTTAAATTAGTACTGTAATACAATAATATTTTATAATGTTATGTCATTTCATTGAACTGCACATACATTCTTGCCATCTATTTTCATCACAGAGACCTCCTTCCATTGGATCCAAGGAATACAACTAATGAAATATACAGGATGTTTCAAATAGAATATACATATTTCAAATGCATGTATTTATTAAAGTGTAAGTCGTACAACTATGAAACTTGGGATACATATTTTGAATCTCTCACGTTTAGATTATAGACATTCAATATGTCCTCCACCAATATGACAATCAAAATTACATTGATACCTGAATTCCTCCCGTACTCAGATAAACATGTCCATCATCACTGATGTTAAGGCTGTATGGATCAAGTTCTTCAACTCTTCTGGGTTCTGTGGTTCTGATGGTGTAGAAACGTTCTTAATGAAACCTCACAGTAATAAGTTGCAGGGTGTCAAATTTGGTGACCACGGAGGCCAGCTAAGTGCTACGTCGCTGGCTTTTTTTTTTTGTGGTTTTAGGGCGCACAACTTCAATGGTCATTAGCGCCCTGACTACTCTAAGAATGCACCGCGAGGCACAAGTTGACCACAACAACTAAAAGGGAAAACACGATAAAAGACAGACTGACAGGCATAGGATTAAAAAACAGCATCATCAAATGTCCTTAGCGAGGTTTGTCAAATTGATAAAACGAAGAACACGAGCAGCTGCTCGTGGGTCATCCGCTAAAATGGCATCGAAAGTATTTGGCAGGTTAAGATCGAGGCGCAGTGTGTTAAGATCTGGACAGGACATTAAAATGTGTCTAACCGTCAGCAAGTGCCCACATGGGCAGAACAGCGCCGGCGCAGCCGTCAGCAGATGGCGATGGCTGAACCGGCAGTGTCCAATTCTTAACCGGGCTAATACGACCTCCTCCCGCCGAGAAGGGCGTGAGGAGGACGTCCAAGCCACGGGAAGAGGTTTTAAGGCCCGAAGCTTGTTGTCGGTAAGTGCAGCCCAATCGGCATGCCACAGAGATAAGATGCGCCGACAAATCACCCTGCTAAAATCGGACGAAGGGACGCAACAAGAAGCTGTCCGAGGCTGGAGGACCGCAGCCTTGGCCGCGGCATCTGCAGCTTCGTTCCCTGGGATACCGACATGGCCAGGAACCCACATAAAGCTAACTGGAGAACCGACGTCCACCAGCCGCTGAAGAGAGCGTTGGATCCGGTGTACGAAAGGGTGAGCCGGGTACGGATCACTGAGGCTCTGGATGGTGCTCAGGGAATCTGAGCAGATGACATAAGCAGAATGTCGGTGGCGGCAGATGTAAAGAACAGCCTGGTAGAGGGCAAAGAGCTCAGCTGTGAAGACCGAACAATGGCCATGGAGCCGGTATTTGAAACTTTGTGCCCCGACAATAAAGGAACACCCGACCCCGTCATTGGTCTTAGAGCCATCTGTATAAATGAAAGTCATGTCGATGAACTTCGAACGAAGTTCCAAAAAACGGGAGTGGTAGACCGAACCGGGGGTGACCTCTTTTGGGAGCGAGCTGAGGTCAAGGTGAACGCGGACCTGAGCCTGGAGCCAAGGTGGCGTGCGGCTCTCGCCCACTCGAAAGGTTGCAGGGAGTGAAAAATTAAGGTGTTGAAGGAGGCGACGAAAGCGAACTCCAGGGGGTAGCAGGGCAGAGACATACAACCCGTATTGACGGTCAAGAGAGTCGTCAAAAAAGGAACGATAAGACGGATGGTCGGGCATCGACAGTAGCCGACAGGCATACCAACAAAGCAGTATATCGCGCCGGTAGGTGAGTGGCAATTCGCCAGCGTCAGCATGAAGACTCTCTACGGGACTGGTATAAAATGCTCCGATCGCAAGTCGTAAACCCCGATGTTGTATGGAGTTGAGGCGGCGTAAGATGGATGGCCGTGCAGAGGAGTATACGAAGCTCCCATAATCCAGCTTGGAGCGGACGATCGACCGATATAGACGAAGTAGGACGGTTCGATCCGCTCCCCACGACAGACCACTGAGAACACGGAGGACAGTTAAAGAACGGGTACAATGGGCGGCCAAATATGACACATGCGGAGACCAGCTAAGTTTCCTGTCAAATGTAAGGCCTAAAAATTTGGTTGTCTCCACGATTGGGAGAGCAACGGGGCCGAGTCGTAAGGACGGTGGGAGAAACTCTTTGTAGCGCCAGAAGTTAATACAGACCATCTTCTCGGCAGAAAAACGGAAGCCATTGGCGACACTCCAGGAGTAAAGACGGTCAAGAGAACGCTGAAGACAGCGCTCCAGGACACGTGTACACTGGGCGCTGCAATAGATGGTAAAATCGTCCACGAAAAGGGAGCCAGATACATCAGCTGGGAGGCAATCCATGATTGGATTGATCGCGATGGCGAAGAGAGCAACGCTCAAAACTGAGCCCTGTGGCACCCCATTCTCCTGGCGAAAGGTGTCGGACAGGACAGAACCCACACGTACCCTGAACTGTCGATCCATTAAAAAGGAACGAATAAAAAGAGGGAGGCGACCGCGAAGGCCCCATGTATGCATAGTGCGGAGAATGCCTGCCTTCCAACAGGTGTCGTAAGCCTTCTCCAAATCAAAGAACACAGCCGCGGTCGGGCACTTCCACAAGAAGTTATTCATAATAAAGGTCGACAAGGTAACCAGATGGTCAACAGCAGAGCGGCGCCTACGAAATCCACATTGTACATTGGTAAGTAGGCGTCGAGACTCGAGCAGCCAAACCAATCGAGAGTTAACCATTCGCTCCATCACTTTACAGACACAGCTGGTAAGCGAGATAGGTCGATAACTGGAAGGCAAGTGCTTGTCCTTCCCTGGCTTAGGAATCGGGACAACAATAGACTCGCGCCAGCATGCGGGAACATGTCCCTCAATCCAGATGCGATTGTATGTACGAAGAAGAAAACCTTTACCCGCAGGAGAAAGGTTCTTCAGCATCTGAATATGAATAGAATCTGGCCCTGGAGCAGAGGACCGTGATCGGCCAAGTGCGTTTTCGAGTTCCCGCATGGTAAATGGGGCATTATAACTTTCACAATTCGAGGAGCGGAAGTTAGGTGGCCTAGCCTCCTCTGCCTGTTTGCGGGGGAGGAAGGCAGGGTGGTAATGAGCGGAGCTCGAAACCTCTGCGAAAAAGCGGCCGAAGGCATTGGAGACAGCCTCAGGGGCCACAAGGACGTCATTCGCGACCTTCAAGCCAGAAACTGGTGAGTGGACCTTAGTGCCAGATAGCCGGCGCAGGCTACCCCAGACAACAGAAGAAGGAGTAAAACTGTTGAAGGTGCTTGTGAAAGCAGCCCAGCTGGCTTTCTTGCTTTCTTTGATAATACGACGACACTGAGCACGTAATCGTTTATAATTGATACAATTCGCCACTGTAGGGTGGCGTTTAAATGTGCGTAAAGCACGTCGACGAGCACGTAAAGCGTCTCTACATGCTGCGGTCCACCAGGGGACCGGTACGCGACATGGAGAAGAAGGAGGGTGAGGGATGGAATATTCAGCAGCAGCAAGAATGACTTCCGTGAGGTGTGCGACCTGACGATCGCAGCTTGTAAAGGTTTGATCCTGAAAGGTCGCCCTGGAAGAGAAGAGCCCCCAGTCTGCCTTGGAGATGGTTCAATTAGAGAAGCACGGAGAGGGGGTATGCTGCAGGAGATGGATAACACACGGGAAGTGGTCGCTCGAATATGTATCAGAAAGTGCATACCACTCAAACCGGCGTGCAAGTTGGGGAGTACATATAGAGAGGTCTAAATGGGAATAGGTGTGAGATGTGTCCGAAAGAAAAGTAGGGGCGCCAGTATTGAGGCAGACAAGATCGAGCTGGTTGAAAAGGTCTGCTAACAAGGAGCCCCTCGGGCAGGATGCTGGAGAGCCCCAAAGGGGATGGTGGGCATTGAAGTCTCCAGTTAACAAAAATGGTGCAGGTAGCTGAGCAATAAGTTGCATCACGTCTGCCCTGGTAACGGCAGATGACGATGGAGTGTAAACGGTACAAAAGGAAAACGTAAAAGTGGGGAGAGTAATGCGGATGGCAACTGCCTGCAGGCCGGTGTGCAACGTGATGGGATCATAGTAAATATCATCCCGGACCAGCAACATAACCCCTCCATGAGCTGGGATACCTACCACAGGGGGTAGGTCAAAACGCACAGAGGTGTAGTGTGCCAAGGCAATTTGATCGCATGGGCGTAGCTTCGTTTCCTGGAGGGCTACGACAAGCGGACGGTGCAAGCGGAGCAGCAACTTCAAGTCCTCTCGGTTGGAGCGAAGGCTGCGAATATTCCAGTGAATAAGTGCCATCGTAAGAAGGAAAGGAAGATGAAAGAAGGGGTCACCTCGAAGGCCGCTTAGGGCCTGGCTTCGAGCGAGCACTGCCGCCGCTATCAGTAGGCGGACAGTCATCGTCCATTGGGTCTATAGGGTCATCGGCCATCTCGGGAGGATGGCCGGGAGGGGGAGCTTCCTCCGCCAGTGAACGGCCAGATGTACGGCTACCAGCGGTGCGGCCAGGCGAAACGGATGACGGCCTGGAGCGGCAACCGCTGGGTGGCGCAGGAGAAGAAAAGCGCCGTGGCGGAGAAGGAGAACTGTGCTTCCTATGCGCCTTTTTGGAAGGACGTGTAGTGGAAGTACCGGTCGAAGGCTGGGAGGTCGAGGTACGGAGGAAGTCTGCACGGGATGGTTCCTTCTTGAAGGCCCGTGCATCTGACTTCGATGTCTTCGTCTTAGCAGAAGCTGAGGAAGGTGCTCGTGTCTGTGGGGTGATGGGAGGAAGAGGAGACGTCGACCGCGCGATCTTAGCACTGGCCGAACGGACGACCGTGGTGCTGAAGGTCAGATCGCATGTCTGGGTTGCTACCTCCCGGGTAGTCCGAGGAGAGGCGAGGACAGTACTGTATTTCCCCGCTGGGAGCAGCGTGGGCTTCCTACTAGCCAATAGCTTGCGAGCAGCCGAGGTGGACACTTTCTCTTTGACCCGAATTTCCTGGATACCGCGTTCTTCCTTATAGACAGGACAGTCGCGGGAGGATGCGGCATGGTCACCCTGACAGTTCACACAACGAGGAGACGGAGGTGGACAGTCACCCTCATGGACATCCCTGCCACAAGTGACACATTAGCCGCATTGGAACAAGACTGTCGAGTGTGATTGAAACGCTGACACTGGTAGCAGCGCGTAGGTGTCGGGACATAGGGGCGAACAGAAATAACCTCGTAGCCCGCCTTGATGCGCGATGGCAGCTTAACACTATCGAAGGTCAAGAAAATTGTCCGGGTCGGTACAAGGTCATTGTTGACCTTTTTCATGACCCTACGGACAGCCGTCACGCCCTGCTCAGCGAGGAATGATTGAAGCTCCTCGTCAGTCAATCCGTCGAGGGAGCTAGTATAGACTACACCACGAGACGAATTCAAAGTTCGGTGGGCCTCCACCCGGACAGGGAACGTGTACAGGAGGGTGGCCCGAAGCAGTTTTTGTGCCTGAAAGGCACTATCAGTTTCTAGTAATAAGGTGCCGTTACGCAACCTGGTACAAGATTTGACAGATCCGGCTATGGCATCGATGCCCTTCTGAATAACGAAAGGGTTGACAGAGGAAAAATCCTTTCCGTCCTCAGATCGAGAAACTACGAGGAACTGTGGGGCAGGCGGTAGTACTTTTGTCACTGTTGGCTGGTCACGTTTCCGTTTTTGGGTCGAAGTCGAAAGAGATGGAGTAGAATCCATTGCGGAGGAATCCCCCATGATTGAGTCGTGTGAAGTTAGCACCCCTTTTTCGAGAAATATACATTTTTTTCAGAGTTCTTGATAGATATGGCATAGTTCTAGAGTTCTTTGTACAAAATTTCAATAGTTCTGCAGAATTTAGGGAAGAAAACACCAATATTCGAAAAAATTTTCGTATCGAAAACGTTCTTTGGCAATTTCCGCAAAATGTAAATAAGTACAAGAGTTCTGAGCACAGTTCTGAACAGAGCTCCAAGAGTTCTTTCGAAAATCCAAGTAACGTTTTTTTGTGCAGCTAATAGTTTACGAGATAATTGCATTTTAATGAGAAAATCTTTTCACTTACGGTGAAGTTGGCACCCTTTTTTTCAGAAAGATATATTTTTTTCAGAGTTCTTGATAGATATGGCATAGTTCTAGAGTTCTTTGTACAACATTTCAATAGTTCTGCAGAAATTAGCGACGAAAACAACAATACTCGAAAAAATTTTCGCATCGAAAACGTTCTTTGGCAATTTCCGCAAAATGTAAATAAGTACAAGAGTTCAGAACACAGTTCTGAACAGAGCTCCAAGAGTTCTTTCGAAAATCCAAGTAACATTTTTTTGTGCAGCTAATAGTTTACGAGATAATTGCATTTTAATGAGAAAATCTTTCCACTTACTGTGAAGTTGGCACCCTTTTTTTCACAAATGTATACTTTTTTCAGATATCTTGATAGATATGCCATAGTTCTAGAGTTCTTTGTACAAAATTTCAATAGTTCTGCAAAATTTAGCGACGAAAACAATATTCGAAAAAATTTTCGTGTCGAAGACATTCTTCGTCAATTTTCGCAAATTGCAAATAAGTACAACAGTTCTGAGCACAGTTCTGAACAGAACTCCAAGAGTTGTATCGAAAACCCTATTAACATTTTTTTGTGCAGCTAATAGTTCACGAGATAATTGCAATTTAAGGAGAAAATCTTTTCACTTACTGTGAAGTTGGCACCCTTTTTTTCAGAAATGTATACTTTTTTCAGATTTCTTGATAGATATGCCATAGTTCTAGAGTTCTTTGTACAAAATTTCAATAGTTCTGCAAAATTTAGCGACGTAAACAATATTCGAAAAAATTTTCGTATCGAAAACATTCTTCGTCTATTTTCGCAAATTGTAAATAAGTACAACAGTTCTGAGCACAGTTCTGAACAGAACTCCAAGAGTTCTATCGAAAACCCAATTATCATTTTTTTGTGCAGCTAATAGTTTACGAAATAATTGCAATTTAAGGAGAAAATCTTTTCATTTACTGTGAAGTTGGCACCATTTTCTTCAGAAATGTATATTTCTTTCACAGTTCTTGACAGGTATGCCATAGTTCTAGTTCTTTGTACAAAATTTCAATAGTTCTGCAGAATTTAGGGAAGAAAACAACAATACTCGAAAAATTTTTTCTATCGAAATCATTTTTTGTCAATTTTCGCAAAAATTAAACTGGTACAACAGTTCTGAGGACAGTTCTGAACAGAACCCCAAGAGCTCTATCGAAAATCCTAATAACATTTTTCTATGGCGATAATAGTTTGTGATAAATTGATTTAATGTGGGACACACTTTCTCTACAGAAAATATAAATATATTCGTACAACAGTTCTGGACACCACGTGAAGAGTTCTATCGAAATTCCTAGTAGAATTTTTTAGTGCAGGTAATAGTTTAAGAGGTATATCGCAACTTAATTAAGAACCCCATAAGAGCTCCTACTGTGAAGCTGGCACCCTTTTTTTCAGAAATATATATTTTTTTCAGAGTTCTTGATAGATAAGTCATAGTTATAGAGTTCTCAGTACAAAATTTCAATAGTTATGCAGAATTTAGCGAAGAAAACAACATTGTATAACAAAGCTGATTCAGGAACCCTTTCCTTTTGATACAATTCTTCCTGTTGCCACAATAAATCACTTGTGCATAGATTCCAACTGTACTGATCATTACAAAAATACAACCATTGACCAGCGGCGCACATTTCTTGCAGCGTTGTACAAAGCATTCGGCTTATCCGCTGAGAAAATACTACACTTAACGCTATTTTAAAATTTACGGTGGATGGCTTCCGTTTATCTACAATGTCAGCATCTATCGAATTATATTCATGCAAACGTGATGCCTGGATCACTCACTTCCCCTTTTAGGTACGGAGGAAACTAGAGTTCAGTCTTGTGGAAGTCAAAAAAGGAAATGTGGGCAGCCTTTCTTTTACTGATAGCAAACTCTAGAGAAATCTCCACACTTGTTTTTCTTCATCATGCCAACAAAAGAAAAACTCTCCCTTCATAGCTCTATTATCATTCCAGTACTAGTAAACCAGTTGTCCGCTTTCACATTTCGACCTGACTGATATATAGGTTTACACAGTCACAGAACAACATCAAATTGTTTATTTCTCAGTTGGTAAATCCATCTGGTTGAAACACAGCATATATTTCCAAATTGTACAGGTAAAATACTTAAGAATCCACACTTAAGAATCCATACTCGTTTGTTTTGATTGATACATATTGGCGAAAACTGTACCTTCCACAGAATCCTTCCAGCTTCTTGCCTACTGTAACATTTTCTCCAAGGGTGTAAGATTTGTGGTAGTTGCGTACAAACACAGTAAATATTTCCCGAATAGCTGTTAGCTTGTCTAATTGTCTCCTTTCATCCCGAATAGCGCGACTGTAAAATCTAAGTCTCTCCAGAATAAATTTGAAACGTTTTATGTTCGTTTGCGAGGTGAAATTTTTCAATGCCATCACCATCAGTTCCACACAGATCTTCCAGGCTTTATCTGTTACTTTTGTTAACAACAATTAAAAACAAGAGACTGATGAAGGCTTTCAATTCAATATCATCTATTGATTTTACCCCTCTCTCACGCTGAAATGAGGCTTTGATGCTCTCAAAATTCTGATTGGAATACAAAACTACAATAGACAAATATCGTTATCTATGAGGTAATTACAGCATCACAAATGCTGCTTTGGCTGCACCTATTGGTACAGGTAAATTTCGAATAATATTATGCTCTTCGAACAATATGCTTCGAATTTCTTCAACATTATCTAGTACTTCCCACTTAAAATAATAAAATTCCTATAAAATAACGCAACCAGGCGCAGTGTATTAATCTGATATTTGACGTTCAGACAGCGGACACTGACTATTAAACAAGAATTTAAGTGCAGTTTACATTCTGGATTAGCTTTGTACTACTTACAACGTTGATAAACAAATAAACTAGTCGCTGAAATGAAATACGAAAGGGCACAGTGGATAAAAACGAGCAATCGGCTCATATCTCATCAAGAGAGCATTAGCGTCGATACTGAATCATACATACAACAATGAAAGGCACACATGAAGTGTATATTTTTAGAATCAGGAAGAACCAGATGAATTTTATCACGTAAAACAGTAATTGTTTTGAACTCTCATGACATCCAGGACCCACTAACAGCTAAAAATATGCCCAGGACCCTCATGGATGAAAGTTATATTGCAACATCACCAGCCGCTAGGATACATAAAAACATGTGCTGTGTGTAACGAATAAATTTGAAATTGATGTCGTTAATATTGTTGCAAACATTTGTTCTAGTTAGAAAGGAAGTGTGGAAGTTTGATGAGTTACACTACAGCGAGAGTTAAAAGTCTTTACAATGTATAGAAATGTAAGTATATTTACTGAATATATCGTACAAACGAACTAAATAGTATGTTTAAATCCTAATTCAATACATGACTGATAGAGGTGTTATAATGTTGAGGGGATACAGTATTAAAGTTAATAAGAAGTTCGAAATTTGTAAATAAGAACCTCGTTTATTTGGTCCACAATAATCCGGATTTCCGGTTTATCCGGATTCATATTTTGTGTCCGTTGGTATTTTTCTCTTTTTTTCTTATAACACGAAGATGTGTAGTCGGTGAGGTACATAGGCTGCTTATCACCAGGCCGGTAATTTAGTCTAGTACTGAGTGATAAGGAACTCGGAGTGTGTGAATGACATTGTTTCTCAAGTATTGTACATTAATATAACGGTGTATTGATGCCCATCAAGTAAGTTGCATAGTAACCACGCCAACAGCACTCCACCACAGCTCATTGTACCTCTGGTGCGATTCTCGACAGGTGTGACACCATCTGGTTAGTGGCGCGTGTGAATGTATCTGCTCTCTCAGCCATCTGTTTGTTTTGCACTGACGAGCCTTCTCTCCTTGAATCATCTAAGTGTGCACATCCCACGCTTCCACCTACAGTTACTACAGTCAGTCTTAAGAAGGTGTGCTGGCATTTGTATAGTGCTGAACATTTAGACTTTTTGTATTTAGTAGAATATACATCCGGTTTTCGATTTTCGGTTTTCCAAAATAAAAGTGAGAATTTACGATCGTACTCATAGCTGTACTTCCAGCAGTACTTCATCTCCTGCGTTCCCAATTTCGTAGAAGTTGTCCTACGAAAATTGCAGAAGGAGCACTCCTGGACGAAAGGATATTGTGACGATATTCTTTGGTCACAACCTGGGGTTAGAGACCCGGTCCGGCACACAGTTTTTATCTGCCAGTAAGTTTCACATCGGCGCACACCCACTGCAGAGTGAACACACAATCTATTTCATAATCTACTGGCACCATAAAAATGTTATGAGGGTTTTTAAAAGAACTCTTTCGGTGCTATCCAGAACTGGCAGCAAAAGGGTTGTGCCAATTTATTATAATGTAGACCAAGTGGGTCTCTCGAAAATGCTATTATCTCATTAACTGTTATCCCCAGAAAAATGTTATTACAGTTGTCGGTAGAACTCTTAGGGTCGTATTAAGAAATGCCGTCAGATCTTTTGTACGAATTTATTACTTTTACATGACAAAAGTGAGTCCCACATTAATTATCTCATATAATGTCATCGTCACAAATAATGTTATTATAGTTTTTGGTAGAACTCTGTGGGTGATATTCAGAACTGTCATCAGAACTATTCTACGAATTTTGCTATATTAGATAAAGTGAGTATCAGATTATTACAATTATTGTATAAACTATTATCGCCACAAAAATGTTCTTATCATTTTCAATGCAGCTCTTCCGGTGCTATCCAGAACTGCCAACAGAACTTTTATACAAATTTATTTTTTCCAAACTGACAAATAATTTTTTACCATACCAAAATTTTGCCGTGTTATTGTTTTCTTCCCGAAATTCTGTAGAACTATTCGTGTTTTGAGCAGGGAAATCTAGAACTATTGCATATATATCAAGAACTGTGAAAAAAATTTATATTTATCGTAAAAGGGGTTCAAACTTCACGGGAAATGCTCATAAGCATTCCTTAATAATGGCAGTTACTACGTAAACAATTACCTGCACAGAATATGTTACTAGTTTTTTCGATAGAACTCTTACAATGCTATCCAGAGCTGGCATCAGAGCATACGAACAGACATAATTTTTTTTGAGTAAGAGTGCCCCACAATTAATCAATTACCATACAAACTATTACAACCACAAAAAATGTTATTATGATTATAGATAGAAGTCTTGACGTGTTAACCAGAACTGTTCATCAAAACTGTTGAACGAATTTACTTTTTCTGTGGAGAAAGTGGGTCTAACATCAAAGCAGTTACCGTATAAACTATCATCGCCACAAAAAGATGTTATTAGGATTTTCGATAGAGCTCTTGGTGTTCTGTTCAGAACTGTTGTACGAATTTACTTTTTGCGAAAATTGACAAAGAATGTATTCGATACGAAAAATTTTTCGAGTATTGTTGTTTTTTCGCTAAATTATGCAGCACTATTCAAATTTTGTACAAAGAACTCTAGAACTATGCCATATCTATCAAAAACTCTGAAAATAATATACATTTCTGAAAAAAGGGTGCCAACTTCACAGTAAGTGAAAAGATTTTCTCCTTAAATTGCAATTATCTCGTAAACTATTAGCTGCACAAAAAAATGTTACTTGGGTTTTCGATAGAACTCTTGGAGTTCTGTTCAGAACTGTGCTCAGAACTGTTGTACTTATTTACAATTTGCGAAAATTGACGAAGAATGTTTTCGATACGAAAATTTTTTCGAATATTGTTTTCGTCGCTAAATTCTGCAGAACTATTGAAATTTTGTACAAAGAACTCTAGAACTATGGCATATCTATCAAGAAATCTGAAAAAAGTATACATTTCTGAAAAAAAGGATGCCAGCTTCACAGTAGGAGCTCTTATGGAATTCTTAATTAAGTTGCAATTACCTCTTAAACTATTACCTGCACAAAAAAATTTCACTAGGATTTTCGATAGAACTCTTCACGTGGTGTCCAGAACTGTCATCAGAACTGTTGTACGAATATATTTATATTTTCCTTAAAGAAAGTGTGTCCCATATTAAATCAATTTATCTCAAACCATTATCGCCATAGAAAAATGTTGTTGGGATTTTCGATAGAGCTCTTGGGGTTCTGTTCAGAACTGTCCTCAGAACTGTTGTACAAGTTTAATTTTTACGAAAATTGACAAAAAATGTTTTCGATCCGAAAATTTTTTCGAATTTTGTTGTTTTCTTCGCTAAATTCTGCAGAACTATTGAAATTTTGTACAAAGAACTCTAGAACTATGCCATATCTATCAAGAACTCTGAAAAAAATATATATTTCTAAAAAAAAGGGTGCCAACTTCACAGTAAGTGAAAAGATTTTCTCATTAAAATGCAATTATCTCGTAAACTATTAGCTGCACAAAAAAATGTTACTTGGCTTTTCGATAGAACTCTTGGAGTTCTGTTCAGAACTGTGCTCAGAACTCTTGTACTTATTTACGTTTTGCGGAAATTGCCAAAGAACGTTTTCGATACGAAAATTTTTTCGAATTTTGTTGTTTTCTTCGCTAAATTCTGCAGAACTATTGAAATTTTGTACAAAGAACTCTAGAACTATGCCATATCTATCAAGAACTCTGAAAAAAATGTATATTTCTCGAAAAAGGGGTGCTAACTTCACACGACTCCATGATTGCCAGCGTCTCTGATGGCGCGCTCCTTCCTTGTGGGGACCCTCTCAGAGGGCACTCCCGCCTTAGGTGAATGTTTACACCTCAGGTCACACCTCCCGAGAAACAGACTGAGGGACCAATCGGCATGGTCAGAAGGTATCAGCTCAGGCAATCACCCCTCCCCGGGCCTGGCCTTTACCAGGGGGTACGCGCGTGCCTTACATGTCTACCCAGGGCGGGGACTTACGCGTTACCCCGTCACCGGCTACGCGTGCGAACGCGTGGGTCGGCCTTCAGGCACGCACAGGGAGGAAGGAAGAAGAGGAAAAAGAAGAGAGAGAGAGAGGGAGAAAGAGGACAGACTGTCTCAAACGCCGAGGCGGAGACCAGAGAAGGCAAGGAGAAGAAGGCAATGAGAAAGCAAAGGCAATGAGAAAGCAAAGGCAATGAGAAAAAGGCAATGAGAAGGCAATGAGAAGGCAATGAGAAAGCAAAGGCAATGAGAAGGCAATGAGAAAGCAAAGGCAATGAGAAGGCAAGGAGAAGGCAAGGAGAAAAAGGCAATGAGAAGGCAAGGAGAAAAAGGCAATGAGAAGGCAAGGAGAAAAAGGCAATGAGAAAAAGGCAATGAGAAGGCAAGGAGAAAAAGGCAATGAGAAGGCAAGGAGAAAAAGGCAATGAGAAGGCAAGGAGAAAAAGGCAATGAGAAGGCAAGGAGAAAAAGGCAATGAGAAGGCAAGGAGAAAAAGGCAATGAGAAGGCAAGGAGAAAAAGGCAATGAGAAGGCAAGGAGAAAAAGGCAATGAGAAGGCAAGGAGAAAAAGGCAATGAGAAGGCAAGGAGAAAAAGGCAATGAGAAGGCAAGGAGAAGTCAAGGGAAAGAGTAAGGAAGACAGTGAGGTGGAGAAAAGCAAAGAAAGGAACCAACAAAAGGAAGGAAGAAACGAGAAGTGAAAAACCTAAAAGACCACGATGATAGGCCGTGGAACCGTCCGTCTCCGGACGCAGGCGCTAACTACCCCCGTGAGGGGGATGGACTCCTTTTAGTCGCCTCTTACGACAGGCAGGAATACCGCGGGCCTATTCTAATCCCCGGACCCGCAGGGGGAGCTGGCTTTTTGACAACCATTCCAACAGTTCGGTAGAGTTTCATTCAGATATTCACACACTTGGTGACTTCAGTGGTGGGGGGGGGATTTACCCAATATTGTTGAAAAATTAAGTTGTCCTCGTTCAGCCTCAGAAACAACCAGTTTTGCACCATAGCAAGATACTGCTGACTGTTAACTGTGCTTCCATCTAATAAGAATAGGCTGTAAACAAATAAGTGGGTTATCGCACAAAACACATTGACTTTGGGTGAATTTTGTAGATGTTCACTGTGTGCATGCAAGTTCTGTAGGCTTCAAATTCAAACATCATATTTGTTTACTTTTCTACTAAAGTGGATTGTTGCCTCATCACTGAACACAGTGGATTGTGCAAAAGTGTTATCATTGACAATAGCATTCTGAAGTTTGTCAGAAAATGCCAAACACTTCAGTTTGTTGCCATGACAAAGATACTGTAACAGATGAACTTTTGAAACTTCAGAACCCACTGACATCTCAAAACACACTAAACTGAAGTTGTAGGCAGTTGTAACTCCCACTGGCATGATATTTGACTTTTGTAGGACTATGCTGAAAAGCAGTCTGAATTTGTAAGATATTTTTGTTGCGAACACGAAGACTCTTCCCTTTACATACACAAGATAATTAAAATCTGTTGATATCATCTGCGAATGTTCCATCCATTTGGAGGGTCAGTTTGGTACCTCAACTTGAAATGACTTTGCAACGTCGAGAACACACAATTATTTCTGCATGGAGAAGCCATTTTGCAACAGGTGATGGTACCCAAGTAAACAGAAGACAACTGACATCTAGCAGCAATGAATATGAACACTGTTCTAAATTAGATAACACATGTTGTCTACTTTAGAAGGATGCCTTTCCGGCAAAAGCTGACATGTTTAGCAGTTTTTCGTTGTACCTATCTGTGGCTCAACATCTCTATATGATGAACAAAAGTCTGTCCTTTACATTAACACTGCCATTATTCCATCCTAGATTTTCCCTAGTTTGATTGTGGCAATGAATATGGACTAGACTATGCATTTGGTTTTCCAATAACTGAGCCATGGCACAGCAATCAATAGTTTTGACAATATAATAATTTGTAATACATACATTCTTTTTGAAACACCCTGTATTACAATGCAATGTAGAAATGCTCAAGCAATCTTGGATAAATTACCTTTTTAAAGAGTTGTGAAAAATATACTCCCATGTTTAGAAAAAAAAGAATGCCTTGAGTGACTAGAAATAGGACGTTCTTATTCACAGGACATGTACATTAGTATACTCTGCAGAAATGATTAGTATCTGGATCACGATGGCCCACAGGTTCAAGATCAACATCAATATTGTAGCACACCACCATTGACGAAAATGTGTCTGCGGCTGGAGGTAATGGATCGGTGCGACATGAGTAGACATGCAGGATGCCTCGCAGATGTATGACTGAACTGTACCACCAAATCAGTGAGTTTGACAGAGGGCGCATCATTGGCCTGAGAGAATGTGATGCATCCATCGGGGAAACTAAAGCTCATGTGGGACGAATTATCTTGGTAGTGCAACCAATGTGTGCAGAATGATTCGCGGAAGGTCGTAGAACACAAGATGGGTCAGGTCGTATCACCCCCCCCCCCCCCCCCCCCCACACCCGAGAAGATCAACACCACATCTGAATGGCATTGTACAACAGATCTGCGTCCTCCTCGGTTATGGTGCAACAGTTGAACACACCGTACCTTACCGGGGGTGACAGTCCGTCACTGTTGGTTACAGCATGGATTAAGTGTGAGTCATCCACTTAACAGTCTACTTTTGACAAATTTGCAGAAACATTCTAAATGGCAATGGTGTATGGAACGATGTCAGTGGGGACAGGAAAGGCCTCAGATAGCGTTTTCGGATGAATGCACATTCTGTTGTTTGAAAATGATGGCCACATTTTTGTTCGTTGCAGACAGGAGGAGCAGCATCACAGCAACTGCATTCACACCAGACATACAGTGCCAACTCAAGGCCTTATGATGTGTGGTGCTATTGGGTAAAACCACAAATCACAGTTGCTGTGTGTCCAGGGTACTGTGACCAGTGTGACTTACGTGAATGACATCCTGCAACCCGTAGTCATACCCATTTTGCACGTCACCCTAGACGCCAGTTTTCAGCAACACAATGCATGACCACGTGCTGCTGCGTGAACATGTTCCTTCTTAGTGTCACAGAATATCAGCCTTTTTGCCCTGGCCTGCCAGATCACCAGACTCATCATCAATTGAAAATTTGTGGGATATGGTGAAATGAGGGGTGCAGCGCTGTGACCCACTCTCAACCACCACAGATGAACTTCGGAACTAGGTGAATGCAGCACAGATTGCTACACAACAGGACTCGATTTGCGCCTTATATGCACTGATACCATCATGCATGGAACAAGTTATCAGGATCCATGGCGGGCCCTGTGCCTACTAGGCAAAAGGACACATGCTGAACTGAGGTGACAGAAATGCTGATCATTCCTGCAGGACATACTAATGTACATGTCCTGTGAATATGAACTTCCTATCTTTAGTCATTCAGGGTGTTCTGTTTTTCTGGAACATGGGTGTATTAACTACACTCCTGGAAATTGAAATAAGAACACCGTGAATTCATTGTCCCAGGAAGGGGAAACTTTATTGACACATTCCTGGGGTCAGATACATCACATGATCACACTGACAGAACCACAGGCACATAGACACAGGCAACAGAGCATGCACAATGTCGGCACTAGTACAGTGTATATCCACCTTTCGCAGCAATGCAGGCTGCTATTCTCCCATGGAGACGATCGTAGAGATGCTGGATGTAGTCCTGTGGAACGGCTTGCCATCCCATTTCCACCTGGCGCCTCAGTTGGACCAGCGTTCGTGCTGGACGTGCAGACCGCGTGAGACGACGCTTCATCCAGTCCCAAACATGCTCAATGGGGGACAGATCCGGAGATCTTGCTGGCCAGGGTAGTTGACTTACACCTTCTAGAGCACGTTGGGTGGCACGGGATACATGCGGACGTGCATTGTCCTGTTGGAACAGCAAGTTCCCTTGCCGGTCTAGGAATGGTAGAACGATGGGTTCGATGACGGTTTGTCCCCTCGACGATCACCAGTGGTGTACGGCCAGTGAAAGAGATCGCTCCCCACACCATGATGCCGGGTGTTGGCCCTGTGTGCCTCGGTCGTATGCAGTCCTGATTGTGGCGCTCACCTGCACGGCACCAAACACGCATACGACCATCATTGGCACCAAGGCAGAAGCGACTCTCATCGCTGAAGACGACACGTCTCCATTCGTCCCTCCATTCACGCCTGTCGCGACACCACTGGAGGCGGGCTGCACGGTTGCGAATGGTCCTCGCCGATACCCCAGGAGCAACAGTGTCCCTAATTTTCTGGGAAGTGGCGGTGCGGTCCCCTACGGCACTGCGTAGGATCCTACGGTCTTGGCGTGCATCCGTGCGTCGCTGCGGTCCGGTCCCAGGTCGACGGGCACATGCAACTTCCGCCGACCACTGGCGACAACATCGATGTACTGTGGAGACCTCACGCCCCACGTGTTGAGCAATTCGGCGGTACCTCCACCCGGCCTCCCACATGCCCACTATACGCCCTCGCTCAAAGTCCGTCAACTGCACATACGGTTCACGTCCACGCTGTCGCGGCATGCTACCAGTGTTAAAGACTGCGATGGAGCTCTGTATGCCACGGCAAACTGGCTGACACTGACGGTGGCGGTGCACAAATGCTGCGCAGCTAGCGCCAGTCGACGGCCAACACCGCGGTTCCTGGTGTGTCCGCTGTGCCGTGCGTGTGATCATTGCTTGTACAGCCCTCTCGCAGTGTCCGGAGCAAGTATGGTGGGTCTGTCACACCGGTGTCAATGTGTTCTTTTTTCCATTTCCAGGAGTGTATGAAACGAGTCAATAATTATTCATATCTCCATTACTTCGGTTTTCATAGCTGTGTTTAACAACAAAAGGTAAAGTCTGTGGTTCAAGCCCATGACCAGGCTATTGGCCTGACTGTACTGCCACATGTTCAAAAGCAACAAACAAATCTTTCTTGAAAAACTCCTTCTGAAATTTATCATTACATATATAACAGAATGTAACAATTATGTCAGAACAAGCTTTTAGAATTTTGCTTGAAATATTATCAACTATACCTTTGATGTTAGTATTTTGAAGAAATTAAGAAAACGACTTTTCCATGAACCTGTTGTCATAGAACAAAATGAGCTGGATTTTTCAATATTATGTGATCTATACTTGTCCTAGTCGTTATTTATAGTTCCATTTCCCTTAGTATATATAATTTTATATTGGTGGCACACTTTGTATTTTTCATTGGGAAGTTTCTGTTATGGGGGGAGAGAGATTTATCCAGAAATTATTTATTTTAGAATGGTCATCTAACACATTTTAGATCACTCAGTTCTGCAGATTCATAATTGTGAAGTCATTATTTACTCTTTTTTTCTGGTCAACAAGTCTTTAAATCACTGCAAAGTCTTCTGGAGATAACTAGCCTTCCTGAACTGAGATCTTGTTTACAATTTAGTGGTAATTGAGTGAACATTAAACTGTTTCAGATGGAGTCATATTCTGCATGTTCCATGTAACTGAATTTCGATTGTTTAAACTTATGCTGACAAAGAGTTGGGAGAACATGTGTACAGAGTCTTTGACTGGAGTATACACAAATAATGAGATGACAATAAAACTGACCATCAGATCACCCTCTCTACAATGCAGGTGTTCATGATGACTGTGAATGAAATGAGTCTGTCTTTTCAAAATCGAAACTGCACCCACCCAAAATGAATTAATTAGGGCTGAGCACAACGGCCATTGCATGCTATGCAGTGAGCCTCTCTTCATGGTCCTATCAGCTGACATGGGAAACGCAGCCATGGTTTTGGAATAAGCTGACGGTGATGCTAAAGAAGGAAGACGTGGTGAGCAAATGGTTGCCAACACAATAGTGCTACAGGACCCTGGTTTTTACTGTTTGTTTTATCCTGAAGCATAGCACAACACAAAAGATATTGCTATGTTAAGACTACGGAAAATGAAATACCAGACTCTTCTGTGAAAATATCTGTATAGTGATACTGTCCAAGACAGTACAAGATCTGTGGCTATGTGGGCTGCTCTTGATCAGCATCTAATTAGACACAGAAGGGTCACTAAACATATGTTATTCACATGATTCTTGAATGGCTTGCCACATTTGTTGTATTGGTGCGTGCCACACTGCTTGTTTGTTTGTTTGTTTGTTTCTGTCATGCAGAACCGATACTGTCACAGCTGTAGTGCTAGTTATTCTCCATAATTTTCTGTCCGTCAAGAGAAAATGTTCAACAAAATATCTAAGTCGATTAATTTGAGAATGCTCAACTGAATAGTGTACATAAGGTTTCACTTACGAAAATATTTAGTTTGTAACAAGAAACAGATCAATGCTTGTTTTTGAGGTGTTAAAATATAGCCCCCTTTAATGGCATCCAAACTGGATACTTAACTTGCTATTTCTTGATGATCATATTTAGAGATGTGTAGGCTGCTGTAAACTGCCTCCACCTTAAAGTAAGTCTGGGCTCTTTGTAATATCAGGATCAACACGTCAGGTTATCAAATCTAGTAACTGATGTAGCCGAAACGTAAATGAACTTAATAATTTGTTTATTTGCGCCATAAAGATGACTTAACACTGACCGTACAAAATCTTGAGACAACAGCACTCTTACCATGGATGCTCCCACTGTACCTTGTATGTGTTTTAACAACTGAAACAGGAGAGCATTCATTGTTTCAAACAGTAATTTTAAATCTCTCCTCATTTTTTTGGACATGTATCCGAGATATTTTCAACTCATGTTCCGATGTTCTGGCTGAGAATCTTTGAAATATTCTCAAGGTGATGCACTTGGAAGTTTTTAAATCTCTGTCTGCCTGCTTAGCTGAGTGAAAACATGTTTGCCTACCACGCAGCAGGCCCAGGATCAATTCTTGGCCACGGTGGAGATTTTCTCCGTATGTGGACTGGTTTTGTGTTATCATCACCACCACCACCACCACCACCACCACCACCACCACCACCACCACCACCACCATCTTTTCATCATCACCAACATGCAAGTCGTCTAATGTGGCATCACCTGGAATAAGACTTGCAACTCAGGTGGCCGAACTCTCCTGGATATGGCGTTCCAGCCACCAATGCCAACCGATCATTTTCTTTAAAAAATCTCTTTACACACTGTGGAGTAAACGCACTTAGCATCATGTCATAGATAAAACTTGATGGATATAAAAGTAAAACAAAGCAAGTGTAGATTCAGTGAATCCACAGCACTTACAAAGTGTTATTGATAGTTATAGATGGCATGAAGACTTTCAATATTTTCTTTGAGAGACAGACATGAAAAAATGGTTACCATGATTTGTCGATTTGGAAACCCTTGTCTCAGATGAGCCAGTTGTCTGCTAATTGTATTTCCATGGCTTTCTTGGCCACTGAATCTCAGTACGAGGGGGCTGTGACCAGTATCTTAATTTTCCCATAATCCATGGAATTAAAGTTGAAATACCATATTCAGCCACAGTTGTAGAAGGTGGGTGTATTACTTGTGTTCACTCCAATTTTCTTTTACAGTGTGTATCGTTTGTCTTATGCACCTTTTACCACACTTACATGGAATTTCATATACACCCACCTTTTGTAAAAGCAGATTACTCTTCACAAATCCCAGAAGAGCTGCTGTCTTAGCCTAATAAACTGACATTGACCTTACAAAGTCTGAGACAATACAAGCCACATCATGGCTTTATTGTTTCAAACAGTAATTTTGAAGTTTACAATTACAAGTTGATTGGGTTTCTAAAACAACTTACAGAATTTATACTTAAAACTGTCACAATCTTTCTAAAATGGTTAACATGCCAAAATAATACAGTTATTATCACCAAAATAAAGGGTGTACATAAAGTTCAGGAACACTTTTAATTATTTATTGCACAAGAACCAAACATTGTACAAATATCATACATATGTAATTTTGAAGAGAAACCCTGAAAGTTTTTTTTTGTTTTGTTTTCATGTATACCGCCATAACGTAGTTTGGTAATTTGCCAATAGTCTGTGCTAGTCGCAAACATGGTGACTTCAGGTGCAGAGCGAGCTTTCTGGGTGTTGAGTTCAGGTGCAGAGTGAGCTTTCTGGTTGTTGGAGTTCGACAACAACAAGTGTGTTACAGCTGTTCAATGGATGTTTAGAACCAAGTACGGTAAGAAGCACCAACAAGGAAGGCCATTTACCACTAGCATAACAAATTCATAACAATGGGATAATTGTGCCCGGCAAAGAGAAGCAGACATCCCAGTGTGAATGAAGTGAATGTGGAGCGCGTGCAAGAGACATTCATAAGAAGTCCAAAGAAATGGTGGCTGTGCCTCGTCATGCATCATGCATCCCATGAACTCAAAATGGCTCCAATGACAGTTTGGAAAGCTCTGCGACAAAAGCTGTCTATGAAACCATTCAAATTGGAGCTAGTGCAGAAGCTCAATGATGATGACAAAGAGAAGCAATTTGAGTTTTGTTCGCAGTTGCAACAATTGAATGAGGATGATGATGGCATTGTTGATCGCTTAATTTTTTGCAATGAAGACACTTTTCACACTAATGGGAAAGTGAACAGGCATAATTGTCGAATCTGGGGTACAAAGCATCGACACCAATGCATTGAATTTGAGTGTGATTCCCCAAAGGTAAATGTGTCTTGTGCCTTGTCACGTCGAAAACTGTATGGGCCATTCTTCTTTGCCGAGTGCACTGCCACTGGATATTCCTCCTTGGACATGTTGCAGCAATGGCTGATGCCTCAAATGCAATCAAACACTCCATTCATCTTTCAGCAGGACGGGGCTCCACCCCATTTCCATCGTGAAGTTCATGGGTATCTGAAGACGGAGCTGCCGCAGCAATGGTTTGGCTGAGCTACTGAAGGGGAGAGGTGTTTCGTGAAACAGCCTCCCCGATCACCAGATCTAACCCCATGTGACTTTTTTCTGTGGGGCCACATTAAAGATATGGTGTACCGCCTCTACCACATGATGTAGCACAGCTCTGGGAGAGAATATGGGAAGCGACTGCCACAGTCGACGATTCCATGCTGGGACAGGTATAGCACGAATTAGATTACCGTATTGATGTCTGCCAGGTCACTCATGGA